>NW_026585626.1:4401855-4444474 GCF_907164565.1 Psammomys obesus
TATATATATATATATATATATATATATATATATATATATATATATATATATATATATATATATATATATATATAAATTAAGCTACCACCTGTGGAATGAGCAACTCCCTCTGCAGTGGCTTGGAGTTAGGAAGCCCAGGATCGGGGAGCTCCCGGGAAATTACCATTCTTCTGGGAACAAGGATGTGCAAGTTCAGGGAACTTCTAATCTGTAAAAATGCTGGGGAAATCAAGGTCGTGGTGTAGGTGTAGTTCGGACCCCAGTGGGTGACACTGGGGTCCCACCACTTTCTCAAGGACCAGAATAAAGCTGGGGGTTTGGGCAGGTGATACAGCTGGCTTTGGAATGAGGTGTTCCTGGTCAGGTGGTGCCTGAGTCCTCAAGAGGTCCCTTCCGGCCCAGCTGGCAGTTAGGGATTTCTCCAAGACATCCTCCCACGTGGTCTGGCTGGTCAGGACAAGCACGGCCCACACTGGAAGAAGAGGTGAGTGAAGGGAACAGTGTCCTGAAGTGGGGAGAACAGATGACCAGCGACTGGCCCCCTGGCCAGCCTGACTCCCACGCTGATGGGAGAGCCTTCCTGGAAGTGGGAACCTCTAGCCAGAAAATCTTTTTTCATACCAGAATGAGCCAGATGTGCAGATCCTGGGACTTTTGACCATCAGAGGAAGAGGAGGGGTGAGAAAGTCCGGGAAAAGGCTGTGATGCAAACACAGTGTCCACAGACCAACTCCGGAAACCACCGTGCTGACAGGAGATTGGGAAGGACCAGCCCTGGCAGCCCTGGATGGGAGGGGCTGCCTCTGCCGAGCTCCCTGGTGGAAGAGGAGCGTGGAGAGCTTGTGTTGAGTTGTCTGTGCTAAGCGGGCAACAGGCAACCCACGTGGACTGAACCTTGTCCACCAGCGGGCAGGGCCAACACCTCTATGGGACCTAGAGGCACGTGTCTTTAGGAAGCAAGTCTGGCTCAGGGAATTGCAATGTTTGGAACCACAGTATGGTTAAGCACGGCCATTCACAAGGTACCAGCCAGCTTCAGCCAGGATGGCAACCACATTGACCAGGAAAGGGACCCAGGGTGGTGAAGAACACACGCAAAAGACACCAGATACAGTGGCATGCTCTTGTAACCCCAGCATTCGGGGCACAGAGACAAGTGAACTCCCTGAGTTGACCAGCCAGCTAGCTTATCCTATTTGGCAAGTCCCTGACCAATGAAAGACCCTGTCTCCAAAACAAAAGCAAGCAAACAAAAAGGCAGGGAGAGGATGATATTAAGGTTCTTTACCATCCACAAGCATGTGAACACACATGAGCACACATCCACAAACACAGCAGAGGGACTTGGAGTCTAGCAGGATATAAGGAATGCAAAAAGGATGAATGGCAGAGGCAGCCTGTCAATAACTTTTAAAATAGACCTCAGAGGGTCAACTCACACTGACACAAATCTGACCTTCAGCAAAGTGAGCAGCCATTGCCACCTTGGGTCATATCCAATCATCCCATCAGGTGTCATGGCTTTTACACTTTCCTCACTTCTCGGTCTGTTATCCCTCTGGGAATGTCTGCTGCGGCAGCCAGGTGAGACACCTGAGGCCCTCTGCAGCTGCCTCCTCTCTACTATCATTTCTCAGGTAGTTTCCACAGGCTGAATCTAGCACAGACTCCCTCCTTTCTGAACCGAGGACCTTGAGAGAATTGCAGCTCCTGCCCAGCTGCCCTTTCCTGACCACAGGAAGCCTGGCTTAGAAGATCCAAGACCAAGAACAGGCCCAAAGCCCCAAGACTAAATACGAAAAAGAGAATAATCTTTTAGATCCACCCATGAGATCATGCAGCAAGGCACAGACGGCCCTGTGGAGCCAGGACCTGCAAGCCTTGCCTGGGATATCTCCCCAAATGGCTTTTAGTGAGTGTGCCTTGAGGTGCATCAGCCATGGAATTTGCAAGGCCCTAATGAGACCGACGTGGGAGATGAATGTCTCATAGGACAACAGGTACATGAGAGGCCCCTGGGACTATGTCCTGTGTTTCTGCCCAGCTCTATTTTTTTTCCTCCTTCATTCTTACCGTTTGACAGTGGTTCTGGTGGGAGTTTTGTTAATAAGCAGCCTGAGAAGGTTGGCTGCTTATTAAACATCTTCCTGTGCAAAACACCTCCACAGGCTGGGTACTTTGGAGGCGTTATGCCCAATCCTTATAGGAACAGTGTAAAGGTGACATCATTCCCATTTCATAGACACGGACATTGGGTAAAAATGACAGGCAGTGGATCCTGCAAGTACCTCTAATTTAGGCTGACCTAAAACTCACTAAACGTGGGAGGATGACCCTGAACCCCTGATTTTCTTGCCCGGCCCCTCAAGTGCTAAGATTATAATTCCGGAAGCTCCCAGTGAGTTCTGTGGGGAGCATGGGTCTGTGGAGAGTGCTGGAAGGGATTGGAAGAGTAAAGAGTGGTGGAGAACCAAGCCACCCCTCCCCCATGGGAGGCAGAGCAGGAACAGGAGGGCAGGCGCTCCTCAGGAGGAGGAAGCATCCTCTTGGGAAGGAAGAAAGGGTCTACAACTGGATCCGTTGAATGGACTAGGGAATCAAAGCACAGGTGACAGGTGACAGTTCTAGGGAGAGCCTCAATGGTGGCGGCAGGACCACAGCTCTTTCGGGCAGTCCCTGGGACTCCGGTGTACCAAACACCTCGCCATCAACAATGGAAGAAGCCACTGGCACCATTTTCCAAGGCAAAGAAAACACAGCAAAGATGTACCCATGCGGCGGTCTCTCTGAGACTCAGAACTTCACCCTTCCCCATAAGCGGAGCCCTGGTAAAGCATGGCTGCGTACACCTGATGACGCAGATGGACTCAGATACAGTGGCATCTCTGTGAGTGACGCACATGCGATTAAACTTGGGAACTGGAAACATGGCTTCTGCGTGCTGTCCTACATTCAATACACTGAGAGAGCCCAGAAGGACCAAAGAATCTAACCGCCCCCCTGCTTGAGTTTGAAGACCAGGACACAGTGTCAGCATCCAGGTACCCTGAACCAGACTTTCATAAGTCATTTGACATCTCTGCGCCTCTATTTTTCCACTTCCAAAATAGAATCCTCCTACCTCTTAGAATGAAGACGAAACATGTTTGGACACATTTATCAATAATAGCAAATATTAGTATCAGGCTAGTGTTCCTACATTATGATTGAGTTAAAAGGTCAAAGGAATCAGTTTTCTCATAATCAGACAAGGCTTCTTTTGGCTTAAGATTTTTTTTTTTAAAGATTTGGAAGTTGCTGTAGCGTTTCTAAAATGAACATTGGAAGAAAGAAGAAAAGTGCTCCCAGGAGCAGGGTATGGGAGTGAGCTGGAGAGATCCCTCAGAAATTAGCGGGCACACTACTCTTACAGAGGACCCCAGTTTTGTTCCTAGCATTCACAGTGGGAAGCTCATAACCCCCTGAAACTCCAGCTCCTGGGGATCTGATGTCCTCTTCTGACGTTCAAAATGTATATTTACATACACAGACACACACTTGTACACATAACTAAAAATAACACAAAGTTTTAAAATAAAAAAAAAAACTAGCCCTACAGTGTACCTAGATCTAAGGAAAGGACCCCAGTGCCCAGGTCCATTTCCCACATGTCCACAGCCATTACTGTCACAACTCAAAAGCATTTCGCAGACCAAATAAAGCTAGGAAATAGTGCTCTCACGCATGGGAGGAAAGGCACAGTGGGTGGTCTGAAGGGCTCCAGGAAGAAGACAGCAGTAGGAAAAGAAGGAAAGGGAAAGCTAGATTCAGTAAAGGAGAAAACTTTCTTCTCGTTGGCTGCAGTGTAACCCCTCAAGGGAACGTGGTTCAACCTGAGTCATTGAAACCTTGGCTGGGAACAGCCATGGAGGATGTACAGAAGACAAGGCTGGAGTTCGGATTAGCCTTGGCCCCTCCACCACTAGGTGATTTTTCACATACGTGGCTCTGACTCACCAGACATCACCCCCCCACACACACACACACACTATCAGATTCTGCAGAGGGGCGCAGCTGGGGTCCATGGTGATGGATGGGGCTTTGACACGTGTGACGGGAACTGTGCGTTCAGGGAGCGGTTTTCAAAGCTTCCATTGCCTCGTGTCCTCAAACTGACTGCAATGTTTTGAAACTTAACATGCTCACTCTTACAATAAACTTCACGTTCCTTGCAGAGTTTGTTTTATGGGGGATTTAAAAAAAAATAGAAGCAGGAGAAGGATATTCCATTTGAGTTTGCAGGAAATAATCTTTTTAATTAGAAGGCTGCCACGTATTTTCAGGTCTTCCAGTCATGCTTGAATTAACTGCTGTCATGTATGTGTATGTTTTGTTTTATATAAAAACACACATCATATTATTTGTTTTTCCTAGAAAGTACTAGTTAATGTGTGTGAGTTTTATGAAACTGGACTGTTTTGTGATCAATATTTGGTCAGATGTCATGTTCTGTGTGGTTTGATTCACATAGTTGTTTGAAGCCAGGAGCCATCACCGTACATTTGATATAAGCCTGGTTTTATACTCAATCCAGACTTAGTGTAACTCTAGGTAAATAAAGGGTACTCAATAATTCCTGCTGACTGTTTTGGAAGTTGCCTAACATAATAGCCCTCCCAAGGGCTGTGCAGAGAGTAAAGCAGTATGTGACTAAATCCAAGCCATTTTTTTCCAAAGTCAGTTTGCTTTTCATGTCAGAAACACACTGAGATCTCAAGAAAAAGCAAATCAGAGTCTATATCAGTACAGCTAGATTTGAATGCCAGCCTCTCCTGGCTCCTCAAGGACCTGAGCAATGATCCACCAGCCTCCTCTGCCTTGACTTCCAAATGTATGAAATAGGAGAGCTGAGCTCAAGGATGTCTGCGGTACCTATTGACCATGGGAAACCCTGCTCCCACCAGCAGCAGCCAGAACTGAGCTGGTCACCTGGTGTATTGCCCTGTAAGCACTGCCTGGGCGTCCATAACAGGAAACAACATGGTAGCTTGAAAAAGGAAAAGTGAATGTTCCCATACAGGTTCAGATGGCTCGTCGGTTAGGGTTGGGGTTGGGGTTAGGGTTAGGGTTGGGTTGGGGTTAGGGTTGGGGTTGAGTTTGGAGTTAGGGTTAGGTTAGAAGGTTAGTTAGGTTAGGGCTAGAGTGTTAGGGCTAGAGGGTTAGGGTTAGAGGGTTAGAGTCAGGGTTAGAGTTAGGGTTAGAGGATTAGGTTAGAGTGTTAGAGTTAGGGTTAGAGTGTTAGAGTCAGGGTTAGAGGGTTAGGGTTAGAGGGTTACGTTAGGGTTTGAGGATTAGAGTCAGGGTTATAGGGTTAGGGTTAGAGGGCTGGGGTTAGGTTTAAAGTTACTGGTAGGGTTAAGTTTAGGGTTAGGATTGGCATCCAGTGTACCAGGACAGCAGGGTGGCCCAATCAGGAACTAGTGTGCCAGATGTGGATCTTGGCTTTCCTCAAAGGCAAATGCATTAGAGGTTTTGTTCCCCAACTCACAGTGCTATTAGAAGGTGATGGGACCTTTAAGAAGTGGGGTATACAGGAAGGGTTTAGGTCATTGGGTGTGTTCCTATAGGAGAATATAGGTCTGCCTTTTCCCTTTCTTTCCCCTATGTGATGTTGTGAATCAAAGAATGAGAGATCATGAATTTGAGAGGAGAGGGTAGCATGGGAGGGGTTGGAGGGAGGAAAGAAAAGGGGGAAAGAATGCAATTATATGTTAATTTAAGAAAAGCATTAGAGTGCAAGTTAAGGTGCCCTTTGATTAGTCAGTTTTCCATTACTATAGCAAATGCCTGACAGAAATCAGCTTATACAAAGAAAAAGTTTATTTGGACTTATAGTTTGGGAGTTTCAGCCCACAGTCAAGCGGATCTGTTGTTTTTAGGATTCTGGTGGGAAGAAGGATCCCCCTGACCCTAGGGGAGCACCTAGGTCCCTCTGTACTTTGAACAAAAGCTCAAGCCCACTCAGTGCCCAGAAAAAATCTGCAGGTGTTTCTCCCCTTGCAGAACGATTGGGCTCCTCTCATCCCACCTCAGTCCTGACCTTGTAGACACTCATCCCCGTGTGGGGGTTTACCCCTGGAGAAACGAGGGGCGTCAAACACTTAGGAAGGATGTGCAGACCTGGGCTTCCTTGGTGAGCTCCAGAGCTCTTTGGAGAGCGAATAAGCAGAAGGTGAGAAGGAGCCCATTTCAGATGAGGGGAAAGGGGGCAAGTGTGAAGGAGGGGCTGTGACCAAAAAGAAACTGAGGACAGAACTTGACAGAGTGGCTGACGGCACGACAGAGGAGAGGTGGACTCGCCCGACCACGAACGCTGCATCACCAAACGCCTGTCGCCTGGCTGTCTGGGTTCCTTCCTCCTGGCTCAGAGCAGCCTGCTCGAAGGCTCAGAAGAAGCCATGCTTCACAGAGCTGGCAATTCACCGTTGGCAGGGAGCGCCCCGATCTCTTGCTCAACAGCCGTCCGTCTCCTTGTCTTCCCCCCTTCCCAACAGGATGAATACATTTCTCTTCTGCTGCATGAGCCAACATACCTTGAATTTGCTGGCAACAAACACTTGTCATGTGTTGTCTTTGGAGTCCTCTAGGAGTTGTTCTGTTTCACTTCCATCTGGGCTAGGAACATGCCAACTAGGGTTTCTCTGGATTTTTATTTTTCTTATCCCTGGGTTGTAACCCAAAGTGGACGCTAAGACCCCTTGGGTCTCAAGAGCATGGCTGCCTCCTGCACTCCCCTCTCCCTTCACCATTTCCTGGGCATCTGGACACTCGGTCCTTCTAGATAGACTGGAAAGTAGGCCCCTCACACTGAGCACTCTGAGGCTGGTTTATTACAAACGCACGTTTGAGCTCGAACTGAAAATTGGGAATATGTATTCTTGGCAGCCTCCGGGACAGGCTGTGAAAATTCTTTTAGTGTTGAATTTCTTTTAAAGAGTAGGGGTTTCGTTTTAGCAAATGTGCAAGCAGTAGACACAGTCGGGGGCTGTGCAATAGGGAGGCCCAGGCGTGGACGTGGAGACGGCCGAGAACGATGGGTGGAACCCACAACCATATGTTCGAAGGGTATCTACCCCAGTTCCTGGGGGCAGCTCTCTAATTACTTGCCACGTTGATGGCTGGATAGAAGAGTCTAGCTACGTGTGTTGGTGATGTTTTCATTGCTGTGTGGCAAAATACGTAACAAAAGAGGAAAAGTTTATTTCTATGAGAACAGCCTATGAGAACCTCTTAAGCAATGGAATAAACTCCCAGGTCCACCTGCTCTTTCTGCTAGTCCACCAGGAGTCCAGAGAATAGGCACCATGACGAACCCACTCCTAGGTCCCCACTGTTCTATGTGTTTATGAGTGACTCAGCACTATTGATTATCTGTGAGGTATGAGACATCCTTGCCTCCTCTCACCTTTAGTCTGCACAGAATTAGAAGAAAGCTCTGAGGTTCTGCTGTCATACCTAGTTATCAGCGCAATCTCTTGCTCCAACACAAGCCAGGTTTCTCTGGCATCACCATTCACGGCCCCTGCCATCCAGCTGGTATTCCGATGCACACAGTTCATACTCTCTCTTGAGCCAGTCCCTGATCCTGATCTACTCGTCCTGACATCCAAGCTCCCTCATCACCTCAGCTTCACTCATGAAACTGACTTTCCATGAGTGGTCCTTACCAGCTGAACGCTAGGATAAATTCCTTGCCTTTCATTTAGTCTCCGGTCCCTAGATCAATCTCCCTGTGCTTGCTGTGGCCCTAACGTGAACATCCACTATCCATGCCAGTTTCTGCATGGTCTTGTAGCAATCTCTTCTGCATTGCCCAGCCCTGAGAACAGTGGCAGCCAGGAGCGCTACAAAAGCCATGTTCACCAATGGCTCCCTTCATTCCTACTTTACTGCAGTCTGCCTCCTCAGGCTCTCTAAGGCTGCTTGCTGTGGGACCTATCTTCTAGTCTGGTGATAAAAAACAACAACAACAACAACAACAACTGGGCATCAGTATGGCAATGCTACTTAAATAGATTTTTATTTAGGAACTTTTACCTGCTGGAGCCCTTGTCCAAGAGAAAGATGACATTGCAAGATTTCTCACAAACATCTCGTTTTAAAAAAAAAAGGTAGGTAACGTACTTACAGAAAGTAAATCTAAATTCCAAAGCCTCAACCTTTCCCAGAAGCCCTCCTTCATTATCCGTCTGCCTTGTGAACCATGTACTACAGCATTCAGTGTCTGATTCCTTTAACTTTTTCATCTAGCAATTTCAGTTCTAGAATTCTACTCCACAGAAATGCTCGTGTGCACAAATACATGTTCACGTGATAGTCTGTGCCAGTGAAATGCTGAGAATAACATGATTGTCTCTCCACCAGCAGATGAGTATATAAACTAAACTCCTTCCATAAATAAATAAATCTTTATTGGAACACAGCAATGCTGTTCACTCACATTTGGTCTGCAGCCACCAGTGGAGCACATCAGCAGGAGCTAAGTATGTGTGTCAAGGGCCATATCTTTGATGAGACTTTTACAGATTCTTCTAGCCTCTCTGCTCTGTGCCCTGGGAAATTTATCCAAAAAAAAAAAAAAAGCACCAGCGGGACAGGATCTTGGGCCTCTAGAAATCACAACTCTAAAGGAAAGAGATATTGAAAAACTGTCTTACCTGCAATCTAAGCAATAAGCCATAGACCACCTTTATCTTTTATAGCTACTTCTCCCAAATTGTGATATTTTATTTATAATAACTGTTCAAGTTAATAGGAAAAGATGTGGAAGAATGCAGCCCACATTGTTAACAATGGCTTCCTATGAGAGAAACAACTGGAAAAAAGGCTGAACTAAAGGAGATAATGTACTTCATTATTACAGCTACAGCCCTTGATCTTTACACTGAGCTTAACATCTGTTGCTGTTATTTTCAGTGGTTACAGTCTATATCACGAGACAGAAAACATTGTCTGTGGACATCAACCCAGCCTCAGACTTCAGCACAGACCTTGGACATACACATGGCCCTTAGGGATAAAACTGGCCGTGGACATCAACACCAGCCCCAGCTGCCGTGGGACCATGGACCCAGACGTTTATATTAACCCATCTAAGGCTCAGGAAACATGGAAGAACAGAGGTTGGGAAGAATGTACAAGCCAGGAGATAGGGAGAAAGGCTGCAAAATGTCATCCTCTAGGCACAACACGGCAATTTCAATTATGAGCTCGTGGTAGTGGGCTAGCCCTGGATTAACCCTGTTAGCAGTCACCTGTGAGGGAAGAGCTCCTGGGGCTCCATTCCTTTCTTTTGAACTATTTACCATGACGGATTCTAGGAGAAGGGAGCCGCTGTCTCCAATGTGCGCCCAGTGCTGAGCTCACCCAATAGACAACTCCAAGCCCGTGATCATACAGATGGCCCTGGTTAAACTCAGCGACTCACAAAATGAAAGAAATAGAAAAGAATGTAAGAAGGAGAGCTGTAGGAAAGGGGAGTGGAACAGACATGGGTGAGAACTGAGAGTACTCATGCATTATACGCCTGTAGGAAATCACCCAATTTATATTTAATTTATAAGTATAAATTATAATATGTACATAGTTATAATGTATACTTAATCACACAATTTATATTTATATTTAAAATAAAATTACTTTTTTAAATATCTTGTGCATCTCTGTAAGGCATTTTGGCCTCCTCCGGGTTAGGGTGTACCCACAGTTTTCAGCACTGTGCCTGTGGCCACTTTCAACAGTGAAGCCAACAGCAAGGTACACAAAAATGCCCCAAACATGCACTAAATATACTACACAAGGGACACTTGTTTACACTGAGAGAGCTGGGGCAGAAAGCAGAACATTGTTTTGTTTGTCTGCAACTGGGAATGTACCCACCAGGTGACTCAAGATTTTGCCACCCTGCCTGTGTCCAAAAATGGTTGTAAAAGCACCATCCGTGCTGGTCTGAGGTACTAGAGAATATGCAAGTCCATGGACAGATTTGTCAAATAACAATTCATCTGTATGTGTGTGCCTGCACTCATGCCTTATTTTGTACACAATCAATAAAAAAAGTTTAATGTTCACTCCTGACCACAAATTCTATGCCCCCAGATTCCATGCCTCTGATATGCACATACAGGAGCAACAGTCATTTTTACTGACGTGCACCAACCTTTCAACAGCCTCCCCACAAAAAGGCAGAGTCTGCAGCAAGCGAAGAACATGTTGAGACCTCTTGTTGGAGGAAGTCTACGCACAGCTGCTCCCAGGGGACTGGCAAAGCCACCTGACCCTCTGCAAAACAGCATGCATACACATTCAGGCTGGTCAGAGGCACAAGGGGAAGCATCAGCTTTTCTGTCCAGCTCCCATTTCTCTATTCGTGTCACTCATTCACACCATCCATTCCTTCATCCACACCTTTCCTCTACTCATGCCATCCTTTGCTCATTTGCACATCCCAGCATCGTTCCTGCCTTTCCTTCATCCACGCCACCCCTCCATTCATGTACACTCTCTCTTCCACACCATCTTTTCGTTCATTTCTTTAAATCTCCCTCACTCCTATCATCCATCATTCAAATACTTCCTTTATCCACATCATCCATTCATTCACGCCTTTCCTTATTCACTTCATCTTTGACTCATTCATCCAAACCCTTCTATCGTTCACAAAATCCACTCATTGATACCATTCCTTTGCCTACACCGTCCATTCACGCATTCAATCAACCCCTTCTTTTGCTCGCACCATCCATTCCTTCATCTCGCTCTTATTCACACCACCCATTTACTCATTCATTTAATTCAAACTCTTCTGTTATTGGCTCCACCCATTCATTTACATATTTCCTTTATTCACACCATCCATACACCTAAACTCTTCTCTCATTCACATCATCATTCACTCATGCCCTTATTTTATCCATCCACTCACACCATCCCTTTATTTCTATCTTATGTTGAAATCAGTGCAGTCACTCCCTCCCTCATTTGTTCCATAAGCCTTCACCTGAGCCTCGTGTCTTATTCTATTTTGTTCTTCTCTCCCCTGGCATTACCTTCCATGGCCAATACAACAAAGACATTTGTTCGACCATGTCCATAGCAGCTTCATTCGTAATAGCCAGAATCTGGAAACAACCCAGATGTCCTTCAGTTGAGGAATGGTACAGAAATCATAGTACATTTACACAATGGAATAAATACTACTTAGCAAATAAAAACAAGAAAATCATGAAATTTGCAGGTAAATGGTGGGAACTAGAAAAGATCATCCTGAATGAGGTATTCCAGAAGCAGAAAGACACACATGGTATATACACTTACATACATGGTATATAAGTGGACATTAGACATATAATATAGGATAATCATAGTAAAATCTGCACATCTAAAGAAGCTAAGCAAGAAGGAGGACCCTGGGTAAGATGATCAATCTTCCCTCAGAAAGGCAAATGGGACAGATATTGGAAGAAGGAGAAAACAGGGAACAGGACAGGAGCCTAAAACAGAGGGCCTTTGAAAGATTCTACCCAGCAGGGTATCAAAGCAGATGCTGAGACTCATTGCCATACTTTGGGCAGAGTGCAGGGAATCTTATGAAAGAAGGGGGAGATAGAAAGACCTGGAGGGGACAGGAGCTCCACAAGGAGAGCAACAGAAACAAAAAGTCTGGGCCCAAGGGTCTTTTCTGAAACTGATACTCCAACCAAGGACCATGCATAGAGATAACCTAGAACCCCTGCTCAGAAGTTGCCCATGGCAGCTTAGTCTCAAAGTGGGTTTCCTAGTAGAAGAGAGGCTGTCTCTGACATGAACTCAGTGGCTGGCTCTTTGATCACCTCCCCCTGAGGGGGGAGGGGAACCTTTCCAGGCCACAGAGGAAGACAATGCAGACAGTCCTGATGAGACCTGATAGGCTAGGGTCAGATGGAAGGGAAGGAGGACCTCCCCTATCAGTGGACTTGGAGAGAGGCATGGGAGGAGAAGAGGAGGGAGGGAGGGAGGGATTGGGAGGAGATGAGGGAGGGGGCTACAGCTGGGATACAAAGCGAATAAATTGTAATAAATAAATAAATAAAATAAAGGAAAAAAAAGATTTTAAAAAGGAGGGAGCGATGACCCCAGGATGAGTAGGCTGGGAATGAAGTCCTGAGTGGACACCCTGACTGGTCACCGGAAGAGTACCCTATCAATGAAAGAAGCTGCTTGAGTGGGGCTCTGGCAGCGGTGGGTGTTCTGAAGGACCCATTCTCCCATCTGATTTTCCAACCTCTTCCCAAAGCTGCCAACCGAGATACTCCAGAACAGCCAGGTTTGGTTCCATGAGAAAGCGGGTGAAAGACCAACCAAAGAGAGTTCGTGAGGCCGCCTGAGAGAGAGCTGAGAGCAGCTCAGGTGATGATGTTTCCAGACGGAAAATCACCTCAGACCTCTCCTAAGATGGACTGGGTGAAGTCAGCATCAGCAGTGTCTCTGGACATTGTCTAACAGCCCAACTCCCCACTGGCTTATAGAACTGTGTTTTCTGCCGCCAACCTCTTGCAGAGTTTAAGGCATAGCTAAAACGGACAGAGACAGGTTAGACCCATCCAGTGAAAACAGGTTAGAACCGAGTTTAATGAAACTGGAAGAAATGGCACCACCCGGCCCACATTCAGTTACTGCCCAGACCATCCTGAAGACACTCAACCTTCAGGAAGTTCAGTCCTCAGAGAACTGGACCCACCCCAACCCCCAGCATGGGCCTCAGGCGAAGCTCTGTTGCCACCTTGTGGTCAATGGAGGTGAGCTTCTAAACCCTGGCTGACTGCTCCAGCCTCCTCTGGAGTTACAGGCCTCAGGTCCACGGGCACACCTTCACTGGGAGAGCAGCCTCCTTAGAGATGAATGACATGTGTGGAAGAGAGTCGTCCCAGGCCCTGAGCCTTCCTGCCTAACTCTTCATCCTGGCTACACCTCAGAAACCGCAAGCTCCTCTCTGAGATGCTGTTTACCAAGTCTTGTTTCATTCTAAGACCTGAAGGAAGAGAGACCAGGGTGGGGAGCAATAAGAGGTGCTTCTCCTGCTCAAAGCATCTAACATCTGGGGGATGCTGAGGGAACAGTGGAGGTTTTCTTACACAAGATGGAAACAGTCTGTGTACGAGGAGCCCAGAGGGCATGTGTAGAACAGACCTAGAAGAAACTCTCGGGGCCGGGGTGGGGGAAGCCTGGGGGGTGCCAATGTATGTCAGAGAATGAGAATTTGTATTTGACCACTTTGTATAGATGTGTGTGTGTGAGAGAGAGTTCGCACATGCATGGGTTTCTGGGTATGCATGTTTTAATATCTTTTTCACACAATAAAAGACAAGCTTCAGACAAGACCTGGAGGAGGAATCAGAGGAGCTCCTGGACCAGAGGAAATATGGAGGCTTTTATACTATGAACAGGGAAGGGGTGACTATGAAATGACCCGTCTGCCTCCCCAGGTGTCCCTGCGAACTCCCACCTTACTCTCCTGATTGCTCTAGGTGAGATTTTTTACTACCTGTGGGAGTCAAGGCAGAATGTCTACCCCAGGACACAGAGGCCCATCAGTCTTCCAGAATACCTCTCCCCTCTCTCCTTCCACCAGCATCTCTCCATCTCAGGTTCACAGCTAAGCCCTAACACTGTCCCTATTGTTCTCCAGAACTCCTGGGGAGACCTGGAGCATGAATTAGGAGGGGTTCCTGTTCCTGCTCATAAGTTCAACCCCATCTTCTGGACCCAAGAGGAAGAACTGATTGACAGCTATAGAGAAGTCGGCCTTCACATTTTCCACAGGGAGTGTCACCACAGCCAACTTAGGTCAGAGAGGGACTAGGGAGCAGAGAAGTGGCAAGATGCTGCAGCTGTCTCCATTCCACTGTGAGGGAAGCAAAGCCCAGGTTGGCTAGCCTAGGCAGCTTCTGGGGTCCCTTCATGAAACAACCAGTGTTCCTTGCAAATTGTATGTCCATATAACTGTTTCCATTCGACATGAGAGAAACTAAAATGTGATGTGATTCGTATTTTGATCTTTCTCTTAATGACTGGATCCTCATCAACTCTGTGGACCAGAAAAGTCAGTCTCTCAGCCTTGGCAAGCTCTGCTAGATCTCTGCTCCCGAGTCTGTAGCCGTGATAACTGTTGACCACTTAAAGACTTTCATTTCTAACCCCCTGGCAGAGTCCAGTCAAGGCCTGGCCCTTGTGCAGTACCCAGCCCCAGTCTGAGGAGAAAGAGTGACTCTGAGCTTCTACTCTGTGTCGTGCTCAGAACCCTGGGTAAGCCAGTGAGCCTAAGATGAGAGTCCAGTGTTTGCAACTAGTTAGTTCCCTGCTGCTAGTTAGAGCAGTGGCTTAAAAGAGCTCGTTTAAACTGAAGGGGCAAGGTTTCCTCTGTTGGAAGTGCTACTTGGCAGCCATCTTGTGACTGAAAGTAAACACAGAACAAAGAACAGATGAGCTGGAGCAGGATAGCAGCTGGAGCTTACCTCATGCCCCACTGGAGGCCTCAGCCCTGGAATATGGTGAGAGCTTCACTTACTGTATGAGTTTTTGTGAACGGACTTTTTCTTGTACCCCAAAAGTCTTTTACAAGGCACGTCTGGATAGGCACGCTTTCCCCCACTTCTGCGTTCAGACTTCTAGCCTTCTGCCAGATCCTGCCGGAGCCAAGTCAGCACACATCGAAAAGGCCAGAGTACACTAAACGCGTCCTCTGACCACCACAAGCGTCTCTTGTGGTGTCTTAAGATGTTAAAAGCCATGCAGGGCCCTGCGGCCTAACTTGGTCCTGCTTCCCATTAGGATAAACACATCCCTCAGTGGAGGGACCCAGAACAGCTCCAGAAATAGCCTGCCCACCAGAGAAAATGCATTTTATCTGACAGGCTTCCCACAGCCATGTCATTATCATATAATCTCTTTTATCCACCCCTTTCTCCTGCCTGGAACTCAAATTGCATCTTTAAAAATGTCTAAATAGCAGTTTGGCTATCTTCAGGGATTCTATATCAATTCTGAAATGAGAAAAATCGACGTCAAAAGCCAAACTTGAGAGAAGTCAGGGCAGGGACTGAGGGGTGTGTGTGGGGGGGTGTCTCAATATTGTTTTCTGTGAAGAAAGAGGGGTTGAAAACACTCGGACAATGCTCTTAGCTTTCAATGTCCAAAGACTGGCGACTTGAACTCAGCACACCCCACCTGAGCACCAACGTACGTGGTGGCCTGCTGGCCACCGGGCTGTAGATCTTACTCCTGGCTTTCTTTCATCCAGGTGGCATGACCATGCATGGTGTAGCTGAACCGGAAAGGGAGGTTGGCTCTAGGATAGATCAGGCACGGTGCAGAAAGGTGTGCCAGGAGAGAAATGAACGGGGTGCCTGGGAATGCCGGCTATAGCTATTCCCGTGAGGCCGCTCGGGGCAGTCAGAGACAGGCTCAAAATGTGTCGAGCTGATCACTTGAGAGAATACAGCATTGTCACGTGGGAATGCCAAAGGCTAAAAAGATGTCTTGGTCTACTATTTGGCTAATGGGTGAGCTCTGCTTAGGGACCTGGCCCAATGCCCTCTGCCTCAGTGCCCTGCCCGGATGGGAGCATCATTCTTTTTCCCTTTACTGGAAACTTGCTCCTGAGTGACAGACTGCACCTCCAATGTCTGAAAGGGGCCTGGGAAGTCTCCAGGAGCAGGGTCCGGGGGCTTTGGATATTGTTTATTGACTTCCCATCGTATTCAGAAGCAGCGGTTTGCAGGAGGGTGGGGGCAGGAGGACACAGGCCTCAACACTAGTGACTGGCCGTCACCCCACAGCCTCATGGGAGGGGCAGAGCAAGATCCTCATGGCCCCACACCGAAGGCCAGCCAGATTCCAGGCTGAGTACCTATGCCACTCCAAGCCTGGCTCATTCTGTCACCTACCCTGCTGCTCTGCTGAGGGGAAGGAGATTCAGCCCTTCCATGAGTGGCTTTATTGCCTCTGACACAGACCTGAAGGAGCAAGGGGTGTAATCCCTCCCAAAACAGGCAGGACTAAGCAGGATGTGGCATGCCAGGAGGAAGAGCAATACGGAATTTTCTGGAAAGCTGCTGAGTCCCTAAGCACCCCCGCTTTGTTAGAGCGGCCCAGCCTTCTATAGCTTCTCATCATCTTTCTCTGCTGTGATGGTAACTGCCACATCCTGGAGCCTTCTGTCAAAACCATGCATGGCTGGTCCTCACCCTATTGACATTTCTGTCCTTCTAGTCTCAGGATCCCTACTCACCAAGATGAAAAGACATACACACACATACACGTAAACACACACACACACACACACACACACAGCATCATTCTAGACATGTACACACAGAGAGCAGCTCCTTTCAAAACCAAAATACAGAAACATAGCATGTGTAATCATACTTCCTTCTAGACTTCTGAAATCTAAAATCATATCAAAGACTAGGATGTAGCTCGGTGGTTGAGCATGTAGCTAGCATGTTCAAGGCCAGGGACCACACATGCACACACATAAGTAGTCATCACCCCAAAACTTTGAATTGAGAAAATCCTCAGTCATCACAAATAAGTAACACAGAGGCATAGAACATCAATTTCCAAGGACCGAGGTTTAGGGACAGCAGTTCTTCTCAAGCCCTCGAGCGTCCTGAGCAGTGTTTCTCAGGTGAGTGAGTCTGGGCATGTGTTCCTGACTCCAGCACACAGACTCTGTGTGCGCAAGTCGCTGTGCTATTGCTTGCAGAAGTTCCAAAACCTCCAGTCCAGTCAGATGAGGCAACGTAAAATCTGCATTTAATTGCAAATGTTGTAAAAATAATCACACAGTAGACCAAGTCAGCATTGAAACTGTGCGGCCTTGACTTAGTGCCTGAGCCCAGGACATCTTTTGACTGAAATGCTTACAAAGCTGTAAACTATAAGTCAAATTTTCTTCAAGAACGTGTCTTCTCTCGTTAGGATGATTTTAACTTTTAAGCGTGTTCCCGGCTTTTTCTGGGAAAAGGAGATGGGAGGTGGGGGAGGGGAGGGGAGAGGATTTGTAGGGTAAGGGAGGGGGACGGGCAGGCCGCCTCAGATCCCTCTTAAAGATGCCTTTGTTTTTGATTATCCGTGTCTTGGATGACAGTAAAATCAGCCTCTGTCTCAAGTTTTAGATTCAGATAAAACAGATGCTTTGCTCCATGGCCTTTGCTCTACCTCCCAGACGGAGGCCTTTCCCCATTTGAAGATTATTTATTACTGTGTGGCCATCCTTCATGCTGCTAGATGATTCCCTGTACTGGGTGGAGAAAACGGCCCAGGAGAAGATTTTACATGGCTTCGCAGAGCTCTGGGCCAGCTCCTTCCACCTCTTCCCAGGAAGCAGTTGGGGCTTGACAGCCAGCAGGGTTCTCCGAGCTCTGGGGCACCTCTGTGTCCTGACTCTCCTGGTGGTGGCTGCCTGAGCCTGCACCACTGCAAAGGAGAAAACAAACTCCTTTCAGAAGCTCCCTGGGAAGGAAGGCACTCAGCCCCTTCCAGCTTCCCACCCTCAGAGGTCTCCAGGAGGTAGCCACCCTGGGACTTTAAAATGCAAACAGAGCCCAGTGGGCTAATGCCAGCCTCTCCCAGCTCCCCAGCCAGGTCCAAAATCAATTCACACCTCCTCATTTCTGTCCTATTAATCACCGCGTCCCAGAGAAACCGCACCAGTCAACTCAGGCCGTTGGGATGGAGCCACAAAATCCGTGTTTTCAGATATTTTTTTGAAATTAATTTCATTTCCTGCTCATATTTTTAATTTACTTCCATTACCAGAATGCAACTGGGCTGTAGCTCTTGAAAGGAAAACTATAAACTCTATAATTAGGTCTTTCTTTCTTTCTTTCTTTCTTTCTTTCTTTCTTTCTTTCTTTCTTTCTTTCTTTTCATTTTCCCTTAGAAATTTCAAGGCTGTATTTTGCAGGCTGCATTCCTCCCTCCTAGGCTGGGACCCTTGAGGAGGGGGTGGACTGCAGCCTTTACCTTCTTTGTGCTTTAACTCTCACATCCTACAGCTCCTGACCAGCCCAGGCAGTGCTCAGGGGGCTTGAGAGCCCTGCTGCCCAGAGACTGGCCACTGGACTGGAGGCAGGACCCCCAGGGCTGTCTGGTTTCCTCTGCTCCCCTTCCTTTGCCTTTCTTCCTCTAATCTTCTTCTCTATCTGTTCTTGAACTTCTTTAAAATTAAAATTACAAAAGGGGCAGGAAACAGCTTTGTGGTAAAGTGCTTAGCATGAAAGCATGTGAACCAGAGTTTGGATTCCTAGAACCAAAAGTAAAGTGAGGTATCACAGGGCTTGCTTATGATCCCGGGGCTGGGGAAACTGATCGCTGGGGCTGAGGTTAGACAAAATATCAAGCTCCAAGTTCAGAGTGACAATGTATCTTGAAAAGGGTGGAAAGCAATACAGGAAGATATCCCATGCCAACCTTGGGCTTCCATGTGAAAAATGCACATACATACACATGTACACAAACCAACAGATACACACATGCACACAAAAATATTTTTAAAAGCTTAAAGAACAGAAAAAGGTATTTTATGTACATAAAAATTTTATTATATTATATTAAATATATACATTATGTATAACTATGTCCACTCTTATTTACACTTAGTTCTATTATGCTTGGTGGGTAGTTTCCCAGGTCCAGCCTGATAGAAACAACAAATCAGAAACAAACGAGTCAACCTTAAAGAGATACAGAAAGAAAACCATCATACCATACCCAGCATTTTGGCAGAAAACATGGGTGATATTGGAGGTGCATTTAAGGTTAGTTAGTGGGGAAATGCTACTTTATCATTTTAAAGGAAAATAAGCAAAATACACAATTAGCTTTACACATTACAACTGCATTTAAAAAAATTTAAAAACCTCACAACTATGAAAGAAAGAAAGAAAAAAGAAAGAAAGGAAGAAATTACAAGCATACCAAAATGGCCTTTTCACACAGGGAATTATCTTTCTGTTTCTTTCTTTCCTTTTTTTTCCCCCTAAATTTTCTAGTAATGAACATTTTCTAACGAAATGTTCAAGTAAACTTCAAAAAGATAAATAAGGAAAGGGGAAGAGAGAGAGAAAGAGAGAGGGAGGCAAAGTCAGGTGCAGGAGGCAGAGGAAGAGAAACTACTGGATTCCCACCTCAGAAGTCAAAATGGTGGACAGGCAAGGGGCCACATTATGGAAGAGCCAATTGTTTTGCTTGAACCATTCCCCCCTTGGTATATCCTTGGATATAGGATATCCTGGCAACTAAAACAATAACTACCACTATTTCACTGTTTTTTCCCAATCCAGTGCTTTCCTTACAGCCTCACCAGATGCTGTGAAGGAGGGAGCTTAGTCTTAATCTGTCTTTGAAGACTTGAGACACCACAGGACCAAAGTTTTCACAGAAAGTCCCAAGTTCCAGGGAGGTGAACTGACTTCCCCAGGGTCTCACTGTTAGCCTGTAGCCCACCCAGCCTGAACCAGGAAATCACCGAGCTGGATCCCTACTAGATCAAACTTCTCCTACTCACACAACGGTAAAGCCACCCTGGGCAGGATGGAGCTTTGTTTATCTCCCAAAGCCTGCCCGACGTTCCTGCCCAGACGGGAACACGCATCTCACATCCTGCTCTAACCTCCTCCGTGGTGTGGGTTCCCCAGGCCATGACCCCCTTCCATCTCCATCTGGGGTGGACTGAGATAAGAGAGCCAGAAAACAACCTCCCTGTAAAGCCCAAACCAGAACAGACCTCAGCCCTGGGCTAACCGGAACCTGCACCCTACCCAGAACAACCGTTCTGCCCGACCACGAAGAAACTGAAGTCTTTCAGAAGAAAAAAAAAAAAATTCCTTTTGAAGCATTGGGAACCATAAGCAAACAGATAGGCTTTCTACGAAGCTGAGGCTGGATGGGCACCACAGATTACCACAGGATTCTCACTCCAGAGACTCTCTGCTCCTGGCCTCCCAGAGTATGGGCAGAAAACAGAAGAGGTGGGTTGGGGGTGAAGCCTCATTCACGAAGCCTCATGTTCACTGAGCCTGAACATGAACCCCACCATTAGAGGCCCTATCAGGGTACCTGAGGTCATGAGGATGGTGGACACAGAGACCCAAGCTAGATATACCTGAACTCCCAGCACTGACCCCCACAGGTCATGGCATGGGAGAAAACAGACAATTAATGTCTTGTGATTGGTGTAAATTGTTGACATTGTTAAGAATACTAAGTTTCTGTATACCTAAAGAAGCTAAGCAAGGAGGAGGACCCTGGGTAAGATGACCCATCCTCATTTAGAAAGGCAAATGGGATAGACATCTGAAGAGGGAGAAAACGGGAAACAGGACAGGAGCCTACCACAGAGGGCCTTTGAAAGACTCTACCCAGCAATGTATCAAAGCAAATGCTGAGACTCATAGCCAAACTTTGGGCAGAGTTCAGGGAATCTTATAAAAGAAGCGGAAGATAGAAAGACCTGGAGGGGACAGGAGCTCCACAAGGAAAGCAAAGAACCAAATAGTCTGGACCCAAGGGTCTTTTCTGAAACTGATATTCCAACTAAGGACCATGCATGGAGATAACCTAGAACCTCTGCACATATGTAGCCCATGGCAACTCAGTGTCCAAGTGGGTTTCCCTAGTAAGGGGAACAGGAGCTGTCTCTGACATGGACTCAGTGGCTGGCTCTTTGATCACCTCCCCATGTGTGTGTGTGTGGGGGGGCAGCCTTACCAGGCCACAGAGGAAGACAATTCAGACAGTCCTGATGAGAGGCGAGGGTCAGATGGAAGAGAAGGAGGACCTCCCCTATTAGTGGACTTGAAGAGGGGCATAGGAGAAGAGGAAGGAGGGAGGAAGGGTGTAATTGGGAGGAAATGAGGGAGGGGGCTACAACTGGGATACAAAGTGAATAAATTGTAATAAATTTAAAAAATAAATGGAAAAAGCAAAAAAATTACTAAGTTTAAAGAAATACCTTAGAAAAATTTACACATACACACACACACACACACACACACTCCTATCAGAAAGGCAGATTTTTAGAATCTAACAACTAGTTACAGTCAGATTAAAGCAGACACCATTGTGTTAACTCTTGGGGTGGTACCCGGAAACATCAACAAATCATTTGAGACCACATTTTAATCCATCTGTCATTTTCCAACTTAAATGTCCTTCCCTCAGCTGAGCCCACACACTCCCACTGTGGAAATAGTTCCTACTGACAGGGCCCAGTGAGTCATGCTGCTCTCGTGGCCAGCGCCCCCTGTGGGCAGCTGGGAAAAAAAAGTGTCCTGCCCAACTCCAGACCCCTCCTGCTCTCATGGTGCCTACCTGCTGAATGATTCTCAGGTTGGCTTCCACAGATGGGCTGAAAAGGCGCCACAAGTCTACCTCAGTCAGATGCTAATCACGTTATTCATGGGAAAGTCTAAGGTTTTTATCCAAATCCAGAAAAAGAACCACAGCTCTGGGCTCGTTGTGGGGACAGTTCAGATGGGCTGCTTCCTATAAGTGTCCTTCGGTTTCCATCTGAGGGAAGTTCTAGAATTGACAGATAGTCATGCTCTGCTCTCTTTATGCCTCACTCAATGATAAAAATGTCAGTAACTGCCACTACCATCCAAGAATCTCTCTACCAGGAGTGAAGAACCCAAGGTTCAAAGAAGGTGTCTCTGAGTCACAAAGTTGGCAAGAGCAGGGCAATGGTTTCCACCCAGGGCCTAACGTTGGTGTTCTATAGTTCTGCAAGGGCTCATGGGACATACGTGACTGAGACTCCAGTGGTATCCTTGGCATAGCTGGGGCTTCCAGTTAGGAAATTCTAGAGGAGAAAAATTGAGAGATAGAGAGAGAGGGGGAAAGGGAGAGGAAAAGAGGGGATGGGTGGATGAATGCATGGTTACATAGTGGGTGAATGGTTGATGGCCAAATGGAAGGAACAGAAGAGAAATTTCTGCCTTCAGATTCTCCTGGGCATTTATTTTCTGTGCCAGTGGGTGCCACACGCTTAATCACTTTGAAAAATCCTGATATGGAGAGCAATAAATTCAGGAAAGTTATCCTCTCTCTTATGGATAGAACTATGATTCTCTCCTCCAAATTAGTATACGGAACCCCTCTCCTCGAGAGCCTCCAGAATAACTTCCTGTTTAGCCATGGAAGGAGACACTGCAGATACAACCTGTTAAGATGAGCCCCTAATGCAGTAAAATTGGTGTACGACTAGAAAGGGATCTACACGCACATGCACACTCGCACACACGAAAAGCACCCTATGCAGCTGAAGGCAGAGATCAGGAAACACCAATGATCATCCACAACACACCAACAGAGAGAGGAAAGGCACGAAGCTTTCCTCCCTGCTGCCTCGGCCAGCTCTGCCACCACCTTTGACCCCCAGCCTCCACGTCATAAGCTGCTGCCTCTGCTGAAGCCACCCAGCTTGTGGTCCTCAGGGACAGAAACTTCGGCTAACATTCTCTTTTCTTCCAGAAATATGAGGTAAAAGACACGTATGAACTGAACTCTTAATCTGTCCCGTGTATCCAACTCTAGCTTTTAACTTCTTTGGGTATCCAAAATCAAGACCCACAATTCAGGGGGTACAGGAATGATAGGAGACCTAGTGGGCTCTGACGGATGCTGGCCAGCACCTGACTTTGTTTCAATTGAATTTTCCTTGTATTTTATACAAAGCTCATTAACTTAGACCACTGCTCTTCCTGGGTGTTTATTGCTTATTGGCTTGTTTACTTCCAAGGCATATTTGACCAAATCTGATGGTAGAGCTCTGGAAATCTGGCTGGAACACACCTTCTCCAGTGCCTAACCCTTGAACCTGATCCATGATCCATGAACATTGGACCTAGGGAAAATCTCAGTAGGGGAAGGACAGAGACCTGAGGACAGCCCTGGCTACCAGAACCTGCAGTCCATCCTAGGACACAAGATGAAAGGGTACCACACCGTAAGGGTCTCTACTGCAATGACTTGAGGAGAGCATGCCAGAGAAGCCTCAGCAATGGCCAGATGGAAGACAACAGCTGGGGTAAGGAGTTGAAGAAAGAAGGAAGGAGTTTAGGGAAGTTAAGAAAATGAGGGCAGATGAATTGAAAGTCAGCCCTTGCCAAGTCAAGGGGAACTTGAAACTCAAGTTCCCAGAGCACAGCTACATTTAGAGCTGGGCTTGTTGGCGGGTTTGAAATCTGGCCAAATTGCCTATTTTGAAGGTTCAAACCTTTGGATATATTTGAAGCCACAAACACGGTATTTCTAAACAGAGGAACCAAAAGTGGAGGAAACAGCTGGGTTGGGTCCCTCTACCATCGTTAATACCTCCGTTCCTGAAGGAGCAAGTCCTGTCCCCGTCTTGAGGTCTTTGGCTCCCACTCTCAATCAGGAGCAAAGCCAGCGGGCTTGGGCTACCCACCACTTCCTGTGGGCTGAATGTGTGAGAGCCCCAACCTTACCCTTAGACTTCATCAGAAGACTAAGTCACAGACAGGTACCAAGGAGCCGGCCCACACCTGCAGGATGGAGTCACAGAATGGCTCAGCACAGATGCAGAAGGTCACAGTACCAAGGGGGACTGCTGACAGGCAGGCCTCTTCGAGCTTGCCTCTCCACGGGGCAACTAAACACTTAGCATAGAACAGATAACTGGGGCAACTCCCACCCGTCTGAGGACCTGGCTAACTCCGGTTCTCAGTCCTGGTGAGGCTGATTTGACCTTATGGGACCAGTACACAGATGAGTGGGAGGGGCTCTGGCCAGAAGAGACTAACAGTGACAGTCTATGTGTGGTGTCTTCCCCAGGCTGTCCCTCACCCTTAGAAGTAGCATATCGATCCAGAGGGTCTACCGAGGCTGGCTTTGGACCAGCAGTGCTTCTCTCTCCTATTTCAGCATCCTTCCGGATGCCGAGTGTCCAGGGAAATGAAACAGGCTGGAAGATCAGACATAACCGATCAAACTAAAAGATTACAGATGGCTTGGAGGGTCATAACTACCCCTGCTGCGGCTAGCCCTTTTTAGTACCTGAAGGGCTGCTTTCAGGGGAGCCACAACTTTGGGGTGCAGTAGAAGTCATACCCTCATTTTGTCAGCTTGGCATGGGGAACAAAGGCCTTGAGGCATCAATTAAGCCAAGGGGGTCAAAAGGTCATGTCCATGTCCTCTTTTATGGTAGCATAACTGGCTTGGCAGTTTCTTCCCGAGGGTAGGTCTACTCAGAAATCAAATCCCTAAGATCCCGAGGGAGAGAAGAACTTAGAAGCCTCAACCACCCTCTCTGTTTGCTTGCTTAGTTGATTTTTTGCATTTACTTGCGTGCGCGTGTGGGTGCCCACGCACGTGTGCGTGTCTCAACTTGCCATGGCATGCATGTGGAAGTCATAGGCCAGCCCTCCGGGAGTGGGTTCTCTCCTTCTTCCATGTGAATTCCAGGGGTTAGAGTGACGTCACAGAGCTTGGAGGCAAGTGTCTTTATCAACTGAGCCATCTTGCCGCCCCCTCTGATTTCTGTGTCTGTGGCCTAGGGGAGCGCAGTTCTCTGAGTTCTGCAGCCCTTTCCTTCTTATATCCCCGCTTCCCTTCTTCTCTCTCTTTCTGGCTTATAGGAGACAGAAACCGCCCACAGCTCTAGAGTCTGGACACCTGAGATCAGGCCAGCACCCAGCAGTTCCCTTTCCCTCTGATGGCTGCTCCTCAACACAACCTCACGTATCAGAAGGATCCAAGCGTCTATCCAGGAAAGCTAATGCCTTTCCCTGGTAGCAGATGCCTGTGCCCGGGACTGGGGCTTCACTGACAGCCTGTGTCCTCTCTGGGGATGAGAAATATTTGAAAAATGGGGAAACTGTACGGGAACGGTACCCCCACCACCACTGTGCACCATCAAGCAGGAAGACTCGGGCTCTTCTCACTGCTCCTGGACCCCAGGCCACAGCTCCTTTGGTTCCTGCTAGAAAGCAGAGTGGTCTCATTTTCAATAGTTAAGCAATCCATTAAAAAAAAAGAAACAACAACAACAACAAAAAACTCTTATTTCTTATCCACTCAAACTTCTGCCTCAGACAGTCAGACAGCAAGCCTACAAGGTCAGGCTCATCCAGCATGCCTGCACTTGCAGGAGGCACCGCATGGGCTCAGTGCTGTGTTCTGTCACCTCACACGCGTGATAGCAACCCCAAATCTCAGCAACTCAGAGTGCCATGGTTTCCTTCCTACTCACATCTTCTGTGCCAGTGGGTACGGTTTTGTTTCTTGAACCTAGTCACAAGAGCCCAAGCTCGAGGAGCTGTCCCATCTGGGGCACGCCATCCTTGTAGCAGAGGGGGAAGTACAGTAGCTAACCCAGGCAATGGTTTTAAAAGTGCTGTTTACCATTCCAAAAGCTAAATGCTCTTTTTAAAATTTGTTTTTTAATTTTTATTTTATGTGCATTAGTATGATGGTGTCAGGTCCCTTGGACCTGGAGTTACAGGCAGTTGTGAGCTGCCATGTGAGTGCTGGGAATTGAACTCAGATTCTTTGGAAGAGCAAACAGTGCTCTTAACTACTGAGACATCTCCCCAGCCCTAAATGCTCTCTCCCTCTGTGTATGTGTGTCTGTCTGTCTGTCTCTCTCTCTCTCTCCCTCTCTCCTTAATTTTTATTTTTTTATTGATGCTGGGAGCAAGCTACATGCTACATCACATGTGTGGAAGTCAGAGGACAACTTTTGGAAATTGGTTCTCTCCTTCCACCAGGTGGATCCTGGGGCTTGAACTTAGGTCATTGAACTTGATAGCAAACACCTTTAGCTACCGAGCCATCTGGTCAACCCTAGGAGCTAAGTTTTCCTAGCTGGTTCCCTTCTGGGGATTAAACCTTTCTCCTATGGAATCAGCTGCTCAATGAAGTTTTCCCACAGCCATGAGTCCTGTCATCCATTCTTCCTCCAATCCCAAAGAAACGTTGATTCCTGTTGTCTCGTGTCCCTTCTCAGACTGCTTAAGCTTCCCTTTATATGTCAATCTTCCTTCCTGCTTAGAGGAATTATAAGAAGTCTCTGTGACTTACAAGTCTCCTCACAGTATACGCTCTCTCCTGAATCTTCAAGCCAAAGCTTGCAACCTCTTGGTAGGTCAAGCCATCTAAGTGCTGGGCAACACACTCTTCAGTATTTCTCTGAACAGCCAGAAAGTCGGGTGCTCAGTTAGATGCTTACGTGGGATTTAACCTGATTCACTATCATACTTGAGGACAAGAAAGCCACAGCTGGTATAGGACAAACTGGTCTCACCGGGAGGGTTTGGATGCCTTTTTTTCTGAAAAGCCTAGATCACTGGGTTCCTGCTTTCGGGCCTATAAAGTCTGTATCACAGCTACACTCAACAGAACTTTACTGGCCAAAACAGTAGAACAGGTTTGGCTTACCAGTTCTATTTTGTCAGCTTCTATCATGAGAAACAATTCATATGCTTCCTACTCTTTTTTTTTTGTAATTATTTATTCACTTTCATTTCATGTGCATTGATATTTTACCTGCATGCGTATCTGTGTAAAGGTGTCTGTACTCTTGGAGCTGGAGTTACAGACTCTGATGAGCTGCCATGTGGGTGCTGGGACTCTAACCCAGGTCCCCTGGAAGAGCAGCAAACATTCTTAATTGCTTAGCCAACTCTCCAGTCCCCTTACTCTGTCTTAGCACACGGCTTTTACCACCTTGCTTGTCCCGTCATTGTCACTGCTAGCACCATCATTTGAAGGCTCCTGGGGTGTTCCAGCCCAGTGACTTTCATCTGCATCATATTGGTCCAAACCATATCACATGATCATCTCTACCAGGCATGGAAGTGCAGTTTCAGAAGGACAACAAATAAATCCATGATTTGTTGGAGACCCCAAAAGACAGACTGGACAGAGAACAGACAATGAGCAGTGTGTTCTATAAGGAGGAGGAAGAGGAGGAGGAGGAAGAAGAAGAGGAGGGGGGTGACCACTATTGAAGATTTCATGGTTGAGCTAAAGTCTGAACTGGTTGGCTTTAACTCCTTTGCTTACCTAACCTTAAAAACAATCCAGGGGGTTGCCAGTGGTTACACACACCTTTAATCCTAGCAGTTGGGAGGCAGAGGCAGGTAGATCTCTGAGTTCAAGGCCAGCCTGGTCTCCAAGTGAGTTCCAGGACAGCCAGGGCTGCACAAAGAATCCCTGTCCTGAAAACCAACAAACAAAACCAATCCAGGGATTGGTTTTCCATGCCCCATGTTCACAAATTGTACAGATGAAGTGAAGCCACTTGTTGAAGGTCACTGATAGACTGGATGGCTGAGGCTCAAACTTGCACCTAGTTTCAGGGCCAGGATGTTTATGGAAAGACTGGGGCCAAGGCAGCCCTTGGCAGTCCTGCTGCTCTGAGGACTTTGGTAGCTACTGCTACTTACCCAAATTGAAATAAGGCTCCCTGTGGCTTCCTCTTCCTACCAAGCCTGGGCTCCAGTTACCATCCCTTTCAATTTTACTCTCTCTATTATGCTGACTATAGTTTCCAAAACAGACCCAGAATACTGTTTGAAATTAAGATTTCCTTGGAAATTCTAGGATGCACAGTGAAAACCTAGAACCAAGGGACTTAATAAGGAACAAGGAGGCATGCCTCATGATCTTAAATGATGGACTGAAATAAGACACTGACCTCTCAATCTTTACAAACCCAACACCCAAGCTGCTCCGTGTGCAACTGCAAGGTGTGGTGTACCTTAGGGGTGACCCCAGAGGGTACCACCTCCATAGCATATGTACCTTTGATAGCTCACATAGGTACCATCTGGATGGTCTGCTGAGAACCTGACTAGCAGTGCTGGGCGAGAAGGAAGGATGTCGTCTGACTCCTTGGAAACCCTTTACTGCAGCCCGGCTTATCTCACTCATTCCCCAGGACAGGAGCTATCTATCTGCTCCTACCAGCCTGTGAGTCTGTGCCTCAAGTTCAGGACCAGCCCCAGATATACAGTAAGACCCTCTTAAAACAAACAACAAAAAAGAGGAACTATCACCCATTAAACCAGGCCACCAGGTGCAAGCCATAACTGCCCCAAGATAAGCAGGGGCTGTGGTTCCCCAATCTGTGTTCCTTCTGTTCTCCCCCTCTGGACCTAGCCCAGAGTGTTGCCCATAAGATGAATTGAAAAGCACAGAATATTTTAGTATTTGATGGCTACACTTCCTTTTTATCCACTGAGCCAACTTCAGAAAAGCACCATTGCTTGAGAGTAACCTGCTTTTTGGAGTCATAGAAAGCCATGGCTTCCTTGGTCCCCCTTAGACCCGTGTCACTGATTTCCTTTACCAATTGACAGCATGAGAAAATGGGGAGCACAGACTCTTCCATCTTGGGTTATATCCAACACATTGCTGGGCTTGGGGAAAATGGAGGCAGGAGGTCCATGCCCTATAAAACATATGTACTACATGTGCAAGAAAAAAAACAAAACTATCAGGAAGCTAAGTGGGAAGTTGTTGGCCTAAATACAGTACACGCTTTAAATCCACACTTGGCCAAGCAGGCCTTACCAACTCACAACAATTTCTCCCAGAACCTACTGCTTCACCCCCCTGAACCTTTTCCATGAATCAAAGCGGTAGATACTGCCCCTCAGCATACACCTAGCCCCCACCACAGAAACAGCCTGCCTGGCTTCCAAGCCTTCCTGGAGCTCACTTTCTAACAGGAAACAATAAATGACAACGAGGCAAAAATGTGTCTCATGCTAAGTGAACACACATTAATTAACCAGGGAAGCCAGAGGTTATAAGTGACAGGGTTAAAAATGGCGGCTGGGATGGCTCTCTTTGAGGTGCGATTTGAACATGGCACCAATTTATTATAAACTTTTCCATGACCTTGTCAACACAGGCTTCATCTTAGGGAGGTGCCTCCAGATCCTAGAAGAGCAATTGGGGGGGGGGCTGCAGGACCGGGCAGCTTTCTGCATTCACAAACAAGCCCAGAGGTACTACTCACCCACCAGGTCAGCCTCTCTGAAACAGGAAGAGACTGCAGAACCTTGCTCTATGCCTTAAAGGTCAATCTTGAACTGTGTAAAGTCGATGGTCAGCTGTTTGTTTTGACAGGAGCCTTCTTGATCTTGACACATTTCCTCCAAGGAGGGTTCTATTTCAGGCCAAAGGATAGCTGGTCATGTTGGAGCTCTTAAAATTACATCCTATGTAAGTGGACACTTCTGTGCTGACCCACAAAGCCCCGAGGACAGAGGCCAAACCCATCAATAGCTGAAAAGTGGCGCCCTGGGGCAGTGAGTCGTGTTCTCTGGTTTTGTTTGCGACTTGAGCACAGCCCAAGGGCCTGAAGATAGACTTACTGTCAGCCCTGTGGCTGGGGTCTGTGGGATAGTTCCCACCACCAAGCCCATCGGAAACGACAGACACAATGCAATACAAGGGCACTGTCAGGGTCCTTGAAGGTGTCTTTTTTGGGGTGAGACCACATGCCTAAAGGGAAAAGGAACAAAGAGAATGCAATGAGAGAGGGGCATGGACCCTCTGCTGGACCTGACAGGCAAGGACAGACACTTCTTGTCCCTTCCATCTGCTGTCTTCACAGCTGTTTTCATTTTACCAGATGTGCTGGAATTCAAATGCTGATTAGAACCTGAGCCTCAGTTTGAAGCTTCAAACAGGACTTGCCCTCTCTAATTAGGGGCCTGCAGCTCAGCAGCTGCTGGGCGAGTAGCACGTGGTCACCACTTGTCTGCCTGCAAAGACATCCAAGGACTCCGCCTCCCTGCTTGAAGCTGACGCTGCCAAGACCAGGCAGAGTGCCTCCTACTCCACCATCCGAAGGGCCTAACTCCCAAGGGCCTAACCATTAAAGATCACTCTGCATGTGGTCACTAGAACACCTCAGCTCATCTGGGAGTGCCTCCTGCCCCAGTGCCCTTCCCCCAGATGCTGGGGCCTTTCTGAACCCTGCTGCATCCCTCCCACCTTTCCAGGAGGAAAGGTTGTTGAATACCTATGTATCCTACTAGATTGTGGTCTATCCACCATCACGCTTAGTTGCCACAGAGAGAAAGGTCGCTTTCTTCCCTTGGCAGAGCTAAGATGCAAAGAGCAGAGTTAAAACCAAAAGAGGAGACAGAACGATGCAGGAAGAAATCCAGGACAGACGAGAAGCCCCCAGAGAATTGCAGAAACCTGCGCAGTATCTTCAAACCCTCAGACTAACGGGGCTTTGCTGCCTGGACAAGGTCCTGGGTGCTGCCTCCAGGTACCCTGCTCAGGTTGCAGTAAGTAAGTAGCATCGATATGCCTGAGGTCACCAAGCCAGAGGCATGCACACTAAGCCACATCCCTAAGGGACTGCCCTCGGGCTGTTTGCTCTGGGCTGGGTAGCTGGGACCCCTCATGGAGACAGAGGCCTTTCCGATTACACCCAACCCTGTTCCTCCAAAGATCTACAGATGTTTTCATTCCTGAGCCTCCCTCAGTCTCCCACCTTGGCCTGGGTTCTAATCTCCTTTCCTTGAATTTTCTAACTTTTTTTATTATAATAACTGTCTTGTGATTTAAAATAATAATAAATAAATGAGGACATTGGCAACCTCTTTGAGATGCAAGGGGAGCTTGGAAAGCCCAGCATCCTGGAAGGGAGTGCTAAGAAAGAGCGTGTGTCCCTCGGCATTTTCTAGAGGCATGCTGTTTATCCCAGTAAGGCGAGATTTTGAAACTGTGGATTTTGTCCTCCACTGAATGAGCTATAGCCTGCAGTGAGTGGAGATAATGCAGGAAGGAAGAGAAATCTACCTTCCTCCCCGCTATCCCTCCTTAGTGTTCCCTGGGCCTGCACCTGCTCCCTGCGGTTCAGGACCAGGCTCCTATCCGGAGGTCCCTCCTTCTCCTCCTCTCCAACGCCTTGCCCTGGCCACTCCTCACAGTTTCTCTTCCTCTGCCTGTCCTCAGCTCTTCCCACAACCCACAGCCCTCCATACTGGCCTCTTTTATTCTATCTTTGTCCAAGATCACTGACTTTCAGTTCTGTGTATTTGGACGGCGTTCTCTCTCTCTCTCTCTCTCCTTGCCTCCAAAACCTCTCTCCTGGGTGTTGGTGACAGTCTCTTGGTCCCTCAAGCTCCAGTCCAAGGCCACATGAGGTTGATATGAGTGAATCTTGGCTCAGAGGCAATGGAGGAGCCAGGAAGGTCTCTGTAGTTACTGAAGCAGTGATGAGCAGCTAAACTAGCCTCAGGTTCAGGAATTCCCTGTCACCTCAAAGCCTTCCATCTGTAAGCAGGACTAAAGCTGATAAAGAGAACACACAAGGCCATTGAATTATGAGATGAGGAAGGGTTCAGCCTTCCCTCCATGAAAATTTAAAATTAATGAAATTCCAATGTAAAGAGAGAGAAGGGAGGGGAGAAGGAGGGAGGAAGAAAGGGAGAAATAGAGGGAGGGAGGGACAGAGAGAGGGAGGGAGAGATCTTCCTAAGTCTGGAGGGATATCCAAATTATCAAAACAATTTTATGCTTTACAGAGCCAAAAAACAGCAGTATCCAAAAGCATTCTTAGGAATGCTTGTTTGGTTTGGTTTTTAATTTTGTTTTTTTTGTTTATTTGTTTGTTTGTTTCATTTATGAGCACATGCACACAGGACCTGTAGGGGCCAGAAGAGCGCACCTGACTCCTCTGAACTTAGGTGGTGATGTGCCTCGGGAAGTGGGTGCTGAGAAGCAAACTTGAGTCCTTGGAAGGGCGGCAAGTGGTATTAACCACCTATCCGTCTCTCCACATGGAAGGAGGGTATTTTCAGAAGCTAAATAAACATATCCAGGTAGGAATAATTCCTGTTGTAGCTTAACTCTCGATAGAAAAAGCAGGTCTCTCTAGTAGACTACCAGTCAGTAGGGAAAGGGGAGCAGCTCACTACAGAAATAGGCCAACTATAGAAACAGGTTGTTTATAGCGAAAAGAATACAGACCTCTTTATAAAACATTTGAAAATGCTAGAGCCTCAGTTATGACGTGAGCAATCTAAATTAAAGAGCTAGAAACAGATTGGCAGGTAAGGGCACGTAGTTTTCCTCCAGAGGACAGGAGTCCAGTGCACGGCGACTACGTTAGGCACCTCCCAACTGCCTGTGACTCCAATCCCAGGGCATGAAGCCCTCTTCTGGCCTCTGCAGGCCACCAGCACACACATGGCACACCTCTTCCCTCCCACGCACTCATGGAGTTTGTTTGTTTGTTTGTTTGTTTGTTTTATTTTAAGTAAATTATTCACGAAAGCTTCTATCAGGATGACAGGTGTGAAAGCTTGAGCAAAAACGTTTTGTTGCTGGAACTGCAGGAAAAAGGATACAATTATACCCTGCTGGGAGAAAGAACCAAGGGCCCAAAAGCCCTTAGAGAGGTCAACTACAGGCAAGGAGCTAGGGAACCAGGAGAGAGGATGGTTGTTGAGGCGGTTTAACAAATGGCTAGCATTTCTCCTCAAAGCGTGTGTCACTGCTCAGCCATGTCACTGCTCTGAAGAGCAGCTCTGGCTTTCCACGGCCGCAGAGATAGAGGATGAACTGACAACAGTCCATATCGTGAGCCACTCCTTCTGTCCCAATAAAAGCTTAAAAGGTAAAGTTGTGGTAAGAAATTCACTCACCAACGTCGTATCTCAAACATCTCCTGAGTTTGGGGCTTTACAAGGTAGCCTTTGATGAGCTGCAAAGTGAAAGAAAGTAAATAGGGAAAAGCGTGCAGCTAACGAACTCTCTCTTGCTTGACACAAGACGCCAAGTGCAATTAGCATGCCCAAGGTAGGAGTCTTCCTGGACAGAATGCAATTTTCACTCCCATCTCAATGAAAGCAGCAGCAAATGAAGGCTTGAGGTTCTCTGTTCCCTTTGGTGCTCACCCGATCCTCAAGGCATATCTTTATTTGTCTCTACTTTACTAGGAGTTACTTGTCCTTTCTCTGGTCTCTACTTCATTCTTCGGGGATGTGCTCTAAGGAAGCTGTTCCTAACCTTGGTCTACTTTAACTAAGAGCCATGGTGACTCTCAAGTTTTCCAAGAACACTCTGAGCCAGCAATGTCATGTTTTTTAAGGAACTTATTCTTCACGTATAGGCAAAGAAGCGTACGTGGATCTTTGCTGCATTATGATTAATACTGATAAAAGCTGGGGAACATCCTAGACATCTATTGATGGGAAATTGATTGAGAAGAAATTATAGTACATCTTTCCAATAAAATATTTTTTTAAGTAGCCTAGGGGCTGGAGAGATGGCTCAGTGGTTAAAGGTGCTTGTTGCTCTTACAGAGGACTGATCTTTGGTTCTCCTCTGTCCCTCTCTCCCTCTCTCCATCTCTTCCTTTATCCCTCTCTCACAAATAAAATGTTAAAGGTATCCTGCAGTATAACGTGGCAGTCTTTATGAGAAAAGCAAGAATAAAGAATAAAATGAATGCATGTCTCAATTATCTTGCAAACTCTTAAGTAGATTCTAGATGAAAATAATGAACCGTGATGGTTACCTGTGAGGGAACTAGATGAGAGCCTTTTCACTCCATGTACTCTTCCTGTCTTGGCCTAATTGTAAATGGTGGGGAGGAGAGAGAGAGAGAGAGTAGTCTATCCAAAAACAAATTTAAAGCATCATGGGAGAGAATTGGAGCCATCGCTTAAGCAGCTTAAGCGTAAAGGAGGTGGCTGAAGAGGAGGCCTGTCCCAGAGAGGACCTCAGACCCAGGTTATGCAATGGCAGCCTGGTTAGGCGGTGGTGGGGATGAAATTCAATGGCTTGGAAGCTCCACTCTGCAGTCTCCCGCTCTGCACAAAATTCCAATGTTTTGGCCTGTCCCTCCCACCCGGAGCACACATAGAACCATGCACATGAGGTTCCAGAGTGACAGTGAGTAGTGGTCTGGCTGCCTGACATGGGGAGCCCCTCCCCCTAATCTGCAAAGGTCCCAAATCCGCCCCGAGACTGAGGGTGGCTGGAAGGAGCAATGTTCTCCTTCCTTCTTTCTAGTCCCTGCTCAACCTGGTTTTCTCCCAGATTCTCTGAACCAAATTCGGACGTGTTCCGTCACGGTTGGCCACACCTCTGAACTTTAACTCAGCTTCCCGTGGTCCTCGTGGTCCTCTCTGCTTACCACACAGCAGTAATCCCTGCTATCTGCTAGGTCTGTGAAATGGGAAGGATGGGGACTGGAGAAGTCCTTGGAAGTCCTGCGCTAGTCCCCTGGCTACGTGGGTTTCCCTGGACTCATCTCCTGCCACCTCCGGCCTCTCATGCTGTCCCACATGCGGTAAGCTGCTGCTAGGAAATCCTGAGGAGATGGTGTGTGATCTAAGAATCAGGTCAGCTGGAACAGCGGGGCAAGGACCAGAGTAGAAAGCAGCTGGGAGTCTTGGACCTTTGACCTCTGACCTCTGACTTCCTTGCCCAGAATGGCTACGATCACTTGGCATTTCTACATGTGATCCATGAAAGACTGTCATGTACCTAATCACATTTTCTTTCTCCTCAGATTACCAAGTGGTTTTCAGTACATGTGAACTTGCACAGTCTAGTGAGGATCCAATAGGAAACTGAGGTTGAGGGGAGGACAGGCCTTTCATTAGGAAGTGTCTGTCAAGATCAATGTTCCACGAGGAGGCCAACCCAGCAGTGAAGGTGAAAAGTATGAAATTCATGGGGCTGAGCATATGGTTCAGACTTTAAGGGCTTGCCTCGAAAGCATGAGGACCTAAGCTCGGATTCCCCAGCAGCCGTGTAAAAAGCTTGGTCCTTGTGATTCCCATACTGGGGAAACTGAGGCAGTGGAATCCTGGGGCCTGCAGGCCAGCTGGTTACCACCTAATCAGCGAAGACAGCAAGAAGAAAAGGAGAGAGAGAAAAACCCCTGTGTTGAGGAGGGAAGATGGAGATTGAAGCGATTTCTGTTCCTGCTCCACCCGGTCTCAGCCCAGGCCTCCTGCCCAGAATAGCCTGGGTGAGGGGAAAGGCAGGGTGGGGAAGACGGGCTAACTCGTCCACAGCTGCAACTGTTCACTGCCCCAGGACAGCCAGCTGCTAGGGCTTGCTTCCTCCCGGCCCACCACGCTGGGAGGGCAGTGGTTACTGTCACCACATGTAAAAGGGGCTCCCGCCCTCGCATCCCCGGTGACCCCCTCTGACCTCTACAACCCAGACCACCCAGACCCTGTAGACCTCTGGGGTCCCCTCAGCCTCATCCCACAGGCATGTGGGAAACACAGCTTGGTCCTTAAGATCCAGAGGCTCCCGGGGAGGCGGCCATTCTCAGGGCCCCCCTTTTGCAGAGACACCCCAAATGCATGCCTTGTGGTCCCCTCCCCCCCCCAGCATAGCACATGAAGATGGGACTGATACAGTCTCAAGGCAAAAACACACCTCACACCTGGTGCAAATGCAAGCCAAAGCCAGAGTCTCCACTACAGGCTGGGGGATGGTGGCAGGCCTCCGGCCTCCAGAACTGTGAGAAACAAATGACTGTTTCTTTAAGCTGCCCATTTGTGTGGTCATTCACTGCCTTCAGCAGTTCCTGGCCTACATATGCGTTCCGTAAAAGGTAGCAACAATGACTACCAAACTCACTACTGGATCTACAACCCAGAAGCCACCCCACCAAAGCTGTGTGGGTGGATTTTCTTGTCTCAGTGTCCTTAGCAGCTGGGCTCCTCGTCTGAGCCCCACCCCCACAATAAAGCTCAGCACAGCTGAGCTTGAACTCTATCTAGATCCCCCTGCCTCAGCTTCCCAGAAGTCTTGGCTTTAGAGCCACACACTACCTCATGCCGCTGGACTGAGCAGTTTCTGGTGACATTTCCCGGTGCCCTCATATCCCTGGCTCTTGCCAGGTGAAACTGTCTTGCCAGAATTCGTAAAGTCTCTCTTGTCTCCTCACCCATGCTCACGGTGTTTCTGTATTACCCTACAAATTCAATATGTCCCACTTTTACCCCCTTTCAAGAGCCAGGGTCTACTTCGTTCGTTGAGCCCCCTAGACAGGGAGATAAAAGGCTCTTTCCTCTGAGCCTAGCTAACTCCATTTCCACTCTCTGAGATGATACATTACAGTCAGTCCTCCCCGGCTTTGTTTGCAAATAAGAGCTAATTGTTTCTTCTGCCACAAAATCTCCAGGACCAAAAGCAAGTATGTGTCCAAAGCCCTTTCTGTGAGGGGCTTAGGCCTGAAAATATCTTTCAGGCAGCTTGAACTACTAAGTCCTTGTCACTACAAAGCATAAGAACACCTTTTCTCAAAGTCACCTTCAACAACGAGAAAGCAAGCTGGGCTCATCATCCCTATTTAAAAGAAAAGAAAACCAAAGCCTAGAAATTTTTAAATTTAATTAATATTTTAAGTCTGTTCTGCATGTCAAGTTGTTAAGTCCAGCTCAGTATCATTGTGCTGTCTCATTACATCTCTAGATGTCTGTACCCCGACTGTAGGTGAGAGCAGGTGGCTTCAGGAAGGGAAGGATCTTATCCCAGGTTATTCAGCCGGGTGGCATCAACAACGGAATTTGAACCCACAGCCCTGACTCCCTCAGCAAGAATCTCTTCATGACCCACGTATTGCAGAGTAGTCAAGCATCGTGTGGGAGTGATTTAGCTGAGATTTAGGGCGGTTTATTCTACTTCCAGCCAACTCTGTGAGGGCACTGCTCCCTGTGACTTAACTTCCCCATCTGCAGAATGAGAGAGCTTGCAGAGTACCAGCAAAACGCCATGGAGATGGGCAACTGATTAACTAACACACTTGGCATTAGGAGTCTGGACCAAACTCCAACGATGATGTGAAAGAGCTGTGTAGACTGGAGAGAGCTTGGTGACTGAAAACTGCAGTTTCTATTATTTGTTAATTCATCTAATTAACAGTTAGTTAATTTGTTGTTTGTAAAACAATCAGAATCCACAACCTAAATCCATGTGATTGAATCGCATTTCTCACTTTTCTCGCTGCTGTAACAAAATGCCTGGAAATAGCAACTCAAGGAAGGGAGGGGTTATGTTGTCTCCCAGTCCGAGGGTCTTCTGTCCATCCTGCCTGGAAAGGCATGGTAGCATGTGAGGCCGCTGGACATTTTGTATCCAAATTTGGGGAGCAGAGGGAGATTAATCTGGTGTTAATTTTTTTTTTCCTTTTTCTTCTGCTCGGAACTCCACCCCTTGAACCACTGATGCCCAGGTTCAAGGCGGCTCCTCCCTCCTCAGCCCTCACAGACGTGACCAGAGATATGTTTCCCAGCTATAGAGGGTAGTCCTGGTATCAACCTTCGGACCCCACATGCATGCATAGCCACATGCGTTCACACCAAAACACACATGCAAACATGCATACACACACATGAATAACACACACACCTTCTCGAGTGCACGCACACGCACATAGAAAGGGGGGGAAATAAATAAAAGGTTTTTCGTTTTAGTTCTAGTTTTATCTTCTCTTAAAGCAAAAGAAGAAGAAAAGAAATTAAAGTAAGAAACAAAAGATGAGGCGCAGCTAGGAGAGCAGATGTTGAAACGGCATAATTAACCTGTCCCCTGCTGGGTGTTGGAAGGGCGATCAAAGACTTGGTCTTGATCAAAGTCTTTATATACACTGGTTGTACATAAAATTTTACATGATGTGCGAGCTCAAACAGAGCTCGCGGAGACTCGGGTGACCCAGTCTGAGAATCAGTGGTGGCTCAAGCTGACGTGGCTAGAAAGAGCAGGGATCTTCCTTATCACACAGGTACTTGGTTGCCGAGAGCAGGAAAAACTTCTGTGGTTTGGGGACTTCTGATCTTACTGGTGTGGGTGATGACTGAGGTGAAGACCTAGGTCTTCCCTTGGAGAAAGGGCTCCCAGAAGAGGTCAGTTACACAGTGCCGTTCTAGGAGTGTTCCTAGGAGCTTCATCCTAGGTGTCCTCTGCAGCTAGAAGATGCCATCTTCCCCTGAAAGTATCCAGAGTAAATTTAGTTGCTCACAGCCGAGGGCCATAATATACATTTGGTCCCCGTGGAGTGGATTGGAGCATGGCAGGAGAGAAAGTACCATTCAAAAGGACTGCAGTTAATGCAAACATGAGCTTATGAGATCACTTTTAAGGCCCGTGAAAGAGACACTATTGCCTCTGCTCTTCAGATGGGAGACACTCAAATCAGAGGTGTGGGCCAGCCTGCCTCAAGTTACTCAGTATCCTATTTCTGTGATGAAACACCATGACCAAGTTGTAGGGGGGAAGGGTTTGTAAGGCCTACAGCATAGAAACTCAAACAGAGCTGGGGCCTGGAGGAGCTGATGCAGAGGCCATGGAGGGGTGCTGCTTACTGGCCTGCTCTTCATGGCTTCCTCAGCCTGCTTTGTGATACAATCCAGGACCTCCAGCCCAGGGAATTACATCACCCATAATGGTCTGGGCCCTCCCCCATCAATCGTTAGTTAAGACAATGCCTTGCGCACTGCCTGATCTTATGGAGGCATTTTCTCCATTGATGTTCCTTCCTCTCCAGTGGCTCTAACTTGTGTTGACATAAAACTAGGAGCACCCTCAGCAACCAGAAGAGCTCACATTCAGATTGAAAACCTGCTGGGCATGGTGGCACATGCCTTGAATCACTGCACTTGGGGAGGCAGAGGCAGGAAGATCTCTGTGAGTCTGAGGTCAGCCTGGTTGGTCTACAAAGTGAGATCCAGGACAGTCAGGGCCACACACAGAGAAACGCTATCTTGAAAAACAAACCAACAAACAAACAAACTGAGGCCTGAATCTACAGTCTGGATGTACCCTGTTCCAGACACACATTCAGTGACTGATCTGAGAAATGTCTGTGGAATGCTTTGACTCCCTGTGATCTTCCCTCAGCCCTGTGTCTGTGGAAGCCAGGTCTATCGGAGCAGCGGTTGGGCAATTTGGTCTCTCAGACCATCCTGCCTCCCTGTCGGTTCACTTACCTCCCCTCACTCACATTGTTCCTCTCTCTGGTCTTCTTTCATCCCCTCCTCACCCCCCCGCCCACCAAACAGTCTAAGCTCTTTCCCATCTATTTTCAGGATTGGGTCTCCTGGGCTGGCACTGAATCTGACATTTACCAAGTTCTCAGTTGATGTTGGATGGATGGATGGATGGATGGATGGATGGATGGATGGATGAATGAATGAATGAATGAAACAAATGAGCAACTCCTCTGAGGGGTCTTCTGTATTGAATCTCATAATAAGGAAAGAATGTGGGAAAACTCCAGTTCCTCTCCTAAGAGCCCCGTGGCTGAAAGGATACAAGAGGCAGTCTATCCTCAGTGCTGCGAAAGAGCACTTCATGTGCAAATGAAGGACCATGCAGTAACTTGTTTGTTTGTTTGTTTGGTCTGATGACTCTTCTCGAGTGTCAGCTTGACTATATCTGGGATGACCTACAATCCAGAGATGCCGGGTCCACCTGTGATCCAGATCTCGAGGCACACCTTTAATCTGGGCCATAACTTCTGCTGAAAGCCTAGAAGAAGAAAGGGTTCACTTGTTCTTTCCTTGCTTGCCTTCACTTTGCCGGCACATCCATTCTTTCCCTAGCATTGAAGCCTACCTTTTCTGGATTCTATCACATACAGAAGACCGGCCAGCCTCGTGGGACTGAGCAACTACTAGATTCCTGGATTTTCCATTCACAGCTGACCATTGTTGGGTTAGCTGGACTGCAGCTTGTAAGTCATTCCAATAAATTTCCATATGTATGTGTGTTCATATCCATATACACATATATATATAGAGAGAGAGAGAAAGGGAGGGAGATTGATTGATTGATTCATCCCATAAGTTCTGTGACTCTAGAGATCCCTGACTAACACAGTTAGTTTCGGTTTTTTTATTTTGTTTTGGTTTGGTTTGGGGGTTTGCTGTTGTTGTTGTTGTTTCGGTTGGTTGCTTTTGTGTTTTGTTTTGTTTTGTTTTGTTTTGTTTTGTTTTGTTTTAGACAGGTTTTCTCTGTGTAGCCCCAGCTGTCCTAGAACTCACTTGTTATACGAGGCTGGCCTCGAACTGCCCCTATCTCCACCTCCCAAGCGCTGCCATTAAAGGTGTGCACCACCACTGTCCAACTTGGGCAGCAACTTTTGAGAGGAACCTTTATTGTGTTAATTCCCTTCAGTGACATCCAGCTGGGATTCTGGTAGAAGAAATGATTGATGATGGAGAAGCCCCGAGACACCCTCCCTGGAGAGGCCCACAAGGTCTTCAACTGTACCCAACACTTATGAGCGCACATATGCATGGGGGTGGAGGCACACGTTCTGAGTAGTTGATTGCAAATGAAACGGGTGGTTGACAGCCCTTCAGACAGGAGAGGAATGCTAGAACATTGCCTGCTATAAAGATGAATAGAAATGGAGAGTCTTTCCCAGAAGATCTCAGGGGAGCCATGTGCTGACCCAGCAAATGCCTTGTTTGAGTCACAGAACCTGGAGTGTGGCAGGGCTAGTGATCCGGGTCCACCCTCGTGCTTTTCACTCCCACCATTTCTGATGATGGTGATGTCAAGTGGGTGTTGTTGTGATTGTATAACCCTTCCTCTTCTTCTGTGGTTGCTTCATCTAAAGTCTGTAAGATTCTTTGGAGATGAAGAGATAACTTATTTCATTCTTTGTCTTTGGTTTGGTTTTGTTTTTGACGGGGTCTCATATAGCTCCAGCCTGCCTCAGACTCACCATGTACCAGACAGTGGCCCTGAACTCCTGACCCTCCTGCCTTTACCTCCTGAGTGCTAGGGTCATGAGCATGTGTCACTGTGCCTGGTTTATGCGATGCCAGAGATTAAACTCGGGGCTTTGTGCATGCTAGGCAAGCGCTCTCCATCCCAGCTCTAACCGAAGCCCCGCATTCTTCTTGAGTAATAAAATAAATCAGTCTAAATCTTGTGGAATACCTCAGAGACCACCTAATGTGCCTGCTTTTTATTTTAAAGGATGAAGAGATTGTATTCCAGAAAAGAGAAATAGCTCTCCCTGAGTCACACTGCTGGCAGAAGGAAGCCTTGAACCCAGGTGTCCTGATGCCAGGTCTGGGTCTCCTGTTACAGCACCACAGTGCAGCCACCCAGGATTGCAGACTTGATTTACACCGTCACCTGTAGGTTTTTACAGTCTCCAACCCGGGCTCCCCAGCACCCCATGGGGTGTAGAAGCACCCCTCACATCATACACATCGACTTCAGCAACAAACCAGCCCATTGGTTGCTCTGCTATCGAGCCCAAGGCTCCCATTGTGAATCATCTCTTAAAAGAGCTTCACATCTGCTGCAGGGAAATTTACTGGCCTCATGTTACCAGCTATAATTTTGGTCATTTGGGGAAAATAATGATGCTATAGTCGTCACTTTCCAAATGTTGCAGGAACCTGACCCCAATCAAGAAACCTCTCAATAAATCAGCTCAAAGGCGGCATCCATTTCTTGCCTTGCTGTTTAGAAGGTCGCAGCTCTGAATCAGTGTCTGGGCTGAAGAAAGCATCCAACTCACACTCTAGATTTTCATAACAGCTGCCATTGTTCAAAGAGGGATTCATAACTCTCCATGGACTCAAGCCAACAGGCCTGAGCCAGACCCACTATTTATGTATGTTTGCTTGCATGGAGTGCTCTAAGGTTTTCAAGGGTTGTCCTTTCAATGTGGGAGCTGTGCGGGTCTCCTCACCCTGGTCCTGCCTGTGGACATCACTTCACACCAGGCACTCCCTGATGACAAGCTGTTATAAGTCTTCTCTGCCCCTTGATTTATGTTCGTATGGCCAGGATCATTGTACACCAAGGCAGAGATCATTAAGAGTAAAAGCAACGGACAGCTCTTGGGAAGCCTGTGAGCTGGCCCAAGAGCCACTCTACGTGCACTGCTAAAAACAACCCTGCGAAAGAGAAATCCCTGCTATCCTTCATCCTGAGGAAACTGAGGCACAGCATGGGTAGGTTATCCAATATACTCAGGAGAGCAGGGGTGAGAGTCAGCCCGTCGGCTCCAGTGACCTCTCCTTTAAGAAAAGAGATTTATTGTCTGTAATTCAGATACCGTACAACTCACCCTCTTGAAATATACAGTTCCATGGGTTCTAGTACATTCTGAGCTGGGCAACTGTCACCACTATCTGTTTCCAGGACACTTTCGTCACCTTCCCAGAGACTCTGTACACATTGGTAAGCTTCCCAGCCTGTCACAAATCTATTCTCTGTCCTCTGTGGATTTTCTTTTCTGGACATTTCAAATAAATGGAGACATGTAATATGCAACCATTGGTATCTGGAAACCTTTCAAGGTCCATCCATGTGGTAGCATGTATCAATACTTCATGAGTAACTTCATTCTTTTTTATAGCCAAATAACACCTCATTGTATGGAGACATAGGTTTCGTTTATCCACTGATCCGCTGATGGACATCTGGGTGCATTTACTCTTTTGCTCATTATATATATATCTGTTATATTGTTTACTTTTTCTCTTTTTTTATGTGTGTGTGTGTGTGTGTGTGTGTGTGTGTGTGTGTGTGTGTGTGT
>NW_026585626.1:4444484-4446058 GCF_907164565.1 Psammomys obesus
TGTGTGTGTGTGTGTGTGTGTGTGTGTGTGTGTGTGTGTGTGTGTGTTGCAGCTATCAAGGGGCAGGGCCAGCTCACCTGGTCTCATGACTCCAGGGCCTCCCGATTGCTGCGGGGGTGGGGGAGATCACCCCTGCGTCCATTCCATCTCCCCCTACTCCAGCTCTCCCTTCTTCTTGCCGTTGGGGCTGGCTCACCTGCACCACCCCCACCAAAGCCAGCAATACCATGCTGCCCAGGAAAGGTTTAGAGCCCTCTCTCCCAGAACTCGGGTCTTTTTAAATAGTCGCAAGTGCCCTTAACCACTGAGACGTCTTTCCAATCCCTGACTACTTTTCTCACTGCTATGACAAAAATACCTGGGAAAAAGGAAACTTAAAAAGGAGGCAAGGTTTATTTAGGCTTACAGTTCGGATAGAGCTCACTGTGGTATAGTCGTGACAGCAGCTGGTCACATCTATAATCAAGAAACAGAGTGGGCAGAAGGCGAGGTTAGAATATGAACCTTCTAGGCCTTTTCCCAGTAGCCGCCTTTCTCCAGCAATGCATGACCTCAGGCTTCCATAACCTTCTAAAACACAGCCACAAGCTTGGAGTCAAGTGTTCAAAGATATGAAGAGGTCATTTCACCCTCAAAAGACAATAGCTGATCTATTCCACTATGCCAAATTATTCAGATCATGAGTTGCCTTACATCTCCTTAGTGATGACCAGTGATGTTGAATATCTTTTTGTGTGTTTGCTGACTCCGTGTACCCGTCTCTCCTCCTTGGAGAAACACCTATTCAACTTATTTTCCCATTGACATGCATATTTTCCATGTTAATGTTGAGATGTTTTCAATATGTATTCTGAATATAAGTCTGCATTAGTTCGTATTCTCATGGCTCAGGATGAAAACCTAAGAGAACAGCTTACAGACTTTGTTTTGGCTCAGAGTTTCAGAGGGTTTGGTCCATGGGTGCTTAGCCCTACATGCTTGGACATCACAGTGGCAGGAGTCTGTGACAAAGCATGTTCTTTACTAATGGTGGCTAAGAGGCAGAGGGAGAGGAAGGGAACAGGGGACAGTCAGAACCTTTGATGCTTAGCCCCATAACCCTGCAACAAGGTCCCACCTCATAGCAAAGCACAGCTGACTTGGGCCAAAGCATCCAGTGGATGAGCCTGTGAAATATTTCTTATTCAAGCTGTTAAAAAAGTCCCCCATCGGTCTCTTTCTTAATGGTATCTCCTGAAGCACAGATGTCTACTTTCGGCAAAGTTCAGTTTCTCGCCTTTTGGTCTTGCTTGCTTAGGTACTCGGAGTCATACCTGAGAAGGCTTTGCCTAGCCCAAGGCCAAGAAAAAATGCTCTGCTTTTTTTTTTTTTTCCTAAGAACTTTAAGGTTTTAGATTTCATATTTAGGTTAGTACTCCATCTTGAGTGAGGTTTTTATCCAATGTGAGTTAAAGGTCCAACTTTACTCTGTGCACGCAGGCATCCAGAAGTTACAGCACTGTTTGTTGAGAGGCCTCCTGGCAGATGAGTGTGTGTGTGTGTGTGTGTGTGTGTGTGTGTGTGTGTGTGTGTGT
>NW_026585626.1:4446068-4453094 GCF_907164565.1 Psammomys obesus
GTGTGTGTGTGTGTGTGTGTGTGTGTGTGTGTGTGTGTGTGTGTGTTAAACTCTGGCCTCTTCTTAAACCCTCAGATGTCTAAAAGCCTAGCCAGGATGAGAACAAGGGAAGATTTTTCCATCTGCCCTTAAAAGCTGAAAGCCATCCCTATGAGGAAGATAAGAAGTCTGATTCATGTTTTAAAAACAGGACTCTAAGGAAGAAGGACGGCATTAACACAAGAAGACACTGCTGACCTAGAGATGTGGTCTCCTCTCCTCAGAGACAGAATCTAGTATTCTCCGTCTGAAACACATTTGGAATGAACGTAGAGGGCAACATGGTCAGCTGCTGATGGCGTTTCAGAGCTCTGGCCCTGTCTCCGCTCTCCCTCTGAGATCTTACGGCTAGTCTTTTCTTTGTCACGATTCTTAGTACAAGAACTCTCGGCCTATCAGGCCAGACCTCGCTCATCGGTGACTCAGTCTCCAACTCTTAGCCACTCATTCACAAGATGGGGGTGGGAGTGGCAGTTATGACCTTATCCCTTCAACAAGGATGTCTCCACCCTCAGAGCATCTGCGATCTGATCCAGTTAGTGACATAGCTTTGCTTCCCCAAGGCAGCGATCCACACAGTGGGAAACTTACACAGCCATAGTGTTCAGAAATGATTCTTTTGAAGTAGGAACAATGACAGCTTGAGGAAAATGTAACACTAAAAGAGAATTGCTTACAATGCTCAGATCCCAATTATTCTTCCTTGAGGAACCCTGAAAGGGTTTACTTTTCTTTCTTCTATTTTCATCCATGAGCTACTTCCTCATATCACCCCCAGAAAAGACAAAGAAAGTAGCACTCATTGTTATGACAAGCTATCGCCAAATCTCTCTCACAGATCCCAATGAAAATGTTCCGAGACAGTGAGCAGCCTTCCGTGGGGTCATCCTATGTCCCAGGGTCTTTCATCTCATGTTCTGCCATACTGTCTCAACACAGATTCTCTGCTTGATCCTTTCCACACATCCAGGGTGCAAAAGAGGGGCCAGATAGTGACACCATATTCCAGTGATAGTCAGTCAGCAGAACTGAGTCAGGTGGACACAAGTGCCTTGAAAGAGGCTTACTAGGTTGGCAAGGCCTCCTGAGTCCAGAATATAAAGGATATGTGAACTCACAGCAGTTTCTATGACAACTATGAAGATACGGATTATATCATCATGATGACGCAATCTTTATGATCCTTCCAAGCTACTGTAGTTGATTTTGCCAGCTCTCAGAAAGGTCTCTTTAGTCACCTGACCTCATGAAGTATGACCAGAATTTTACATATTTATTTTATTTGTGTGTGTGTGTGTGTGTGTGTGTGTGTGTGTGTGTGTGTGTGTGAAAGAAAGAATATCATGTGTGTTTATGGGTAACCATGAAGTTTGGACAAGGGTATCAAATCCCTTGGGACTGAAGTTATAAGGGGTGATGGGCTCTGAACCCCTGTTCTTAGCAACATCAGCAAAAACTCTCAACTTTCCTCCCTTCAGTCCCTACTGTGACCAGATCTTTAATGAAGAACCCTGAGGTGGGTCTGTGAGTGAGACAGAGGGTGAGGCTGTCAAACAAGATTCTCCAATTCCCTAAACTGATTAAAAATCAAGAAAATATTACAAGGGGCTGAGAGAATGGAGTCTCATGGTGAGGGTACAAAACATCCAGTTCATTCAAGAGGGCTGAGCAAAAAGCCAAGACCAGGTGCAAAGCCAAGCATTAACGAATTGATCAGCCTAGGCATCAAGGAACAATAGCTGTGGGTCACATAAGGAGAGATGCTCAGACATCATGGGACCCCTCATGAAAACGCACATTGCTACCTTACTTCAAGCCTTAGCCCTAAACACTAACACCCCAGAAATACACTGGCTGGAAAAACATGCTCAAGGTCCTCACAAAATCTAGGCCATGGGACCAAAGATACAACAAATTCAAAGTAAGGAACAAATTCAGGTGGAGAGGAAAACTAACATGAGAAGAGACTAAAGTGAGCACCAAGAACATGAGCAAAACAAATCAGCAGTACCTGAGGATGTGTGATTGCATGATAAACTCTCAAGACATAATTACAAGGCTGGGGACGTAGCTCAGTTGCTTAAATCCTTGTGGTACAAACACGTGAGCCTGAGTCTGATCCCTAGCATTCACATGAAAAAAAAAAAGGTGTTGTAGTTAGGTTTCTATTGCTGTGATAAAATGTCATGAGCAAAACAACTTGGGAAGGAAAGAATCTATTAGGTATATACCTCAACATCACAGTCCATCAGGAAGTCAGAGCAGGAACTCACGACAGGAACCTCGAGACAGGAACAGAAAGCAGAGGCCATGGAGGAGCGCTGCATACTAGCTTGTTCCTCATGGCTTGCCCAGCCTGCCTTTTTTTATACACCCCAGGACCTCCTGCCCAGGGTTGGCACCACCTCCCATGGGTTGGGCCCTCCCTGGACCCTCCCACATCAATCATCAATCAAGGAAATGCCCTACAGACTCACCTACTGCCCAATGAGTTTTCTCAGTTGAGGTTCCCTCTTCCCAGATGACCAAAGCTTGTGTTGAGCTGACAAAAAAAACTAACCAAATATAAATCACACATGATGTAAGAAGGAAAACAAACCCCATGATCTGAGCCACTGCTTTGACTTAGTAGGGTAAACAGCTGACAGGACCAGAGAGAGAGGCCAGAGGAGGTACTGAAAGGAGGAGTAGGGTCTTCAAGCCAAACCACTATTCAGTTTGGCTTTCTCTATGGTCTGGCCCTTCTGTCTGAGGGCATGGCAGGAACACTCCTCTACTACAAAACAATGTGGATTCCAGGCTTAGTGATCCAACACCCTGGTTCTGCTGAGTGAGACAAAAACTCCTATTCCCTCCACTTGGCTAATGGGCATCGGTGGGGGTTGGGGGGAGGCTCTAAGGCATGAATGAAGCCACACAGGGTCCATGACTGAAGGTGCCAAGCAGGTCCAACTGGCTTCAGCATTTCTAGATGCTCATCCTCAGGCCCCATTTCCAGCGGGTCATCTGGGAGTCCCACTACTAAGGGTTACAGAAAGATGATAAAGGGAGAAGTGAGCATATGGAAAGTGCTACTTTAAGGAGACTGGGACAGACTCTTCAGGGTGGTGGTTCTTGGAGCCTTCCTTTCATAGGTTAACCTGTATAGTAAATTTTAAGAAGATATGGTACTTCCTCCATGCTTTGAGACTAGAAGCCTAGGGCCTTCTTCCTTCCTTCCTTCCTTCCTTCCTTCCTTCCTTCCTTCCTTCCTTTCTTCCTTCCTCTCCCCTTTTCCCACATAGATTTGTGTGTGGCACATGTATGTGTGTTTCTGTGGGAGGGGGACACATGTATATGGACCCTTGTATATGTACACATTCAAGTAAAGGCCCAAGATTAAGGCCAAGAGTCTTCAATAGCGCTTCCTCCTCTCAGTCCGTCTCAGAGCTTACGGGGAAGGCTACATAGCCCATAGCTTCCTCCAGGGATCTCGTCTCTGCTGTCTAAGTCTGGAGTTACACTCAAGGCTCCGCATGCACACCTAGTATTTATTTATGTGTGGGCTCTGAGGATCCACATCCCTGTCCTCTAGTTTACAAGGTTGGTAAACTACAGGGCCCCGGAGCCCGGTTTCACAAAGCTGTTTATAAACTTCATGTGCTAAGGTGTTTTCGGGGAAGGCTGGACTACAAGAGATGTCAGCTACTCAGCCTTAAACAAGGGTTGGAGGGAAGAGAACATGTACCTACACAAAGAATATTGAAATGAGCTGTCTGGGTTGCCCTTTGTGGACTTAAGTCTGCTTATCTTCGGACATTAGTTAGAGAATCCCCTGGGCTCTTAGCTTTCTTGTCTCCATCTCCCAAGTGATGCAAGGAGGCTCTCAGCAAGACCGGAATTCACCCACTTCTTTTCCTAAGTAAGAATCAGAGGTGAAGAGGGGATATGGCTTCGCCATCCCTGGGAAGCCATGTAGCACAGCAGGCCTGCCCACTCCAAGTCCAGAAGCTAGAGGTGTCTCGGAGCAAGGCTGGAACAAAAGCTCATGGTTGTGCACATACGAGGGCTTGACGGCCAGGAATGGTAAGTCCTGAAGTAATTTGTCAGTCTGGTGCCCCCTCTTTCCAGAGGTCTGGGAGGCACATGCACCAGAAACAACATTTCAGACGCTTCCCAAATAAGCCCTCTTGAACATTATGCGGGTCGTACGAATCAGGATGCACAAGATGATATCAGAATTTCCTACCTGAGAGTCCTAGGCTGTGTCCCCAGGACTTTAGAATAACATCTCAGCCCTCCTTTCCGTGACAAGCCTTGGAAAAACTGAAGGGAGGCTGGCTCGCAGGAAGCTCCATGAGGCCAGGTCTGGGAGGAAGTGAAAAAGAACACCCAGTACCACCACCTTCTCCTCCCCCCACTAAGCTCCCTTCTCCTCCCCTCCTCCTCCCCCCTCTTCTTGTTACCCCTTCTCTTTTCCTCTCCATCCTCCTTCCCTCCTCTTCCCCTCCTCCTCCTCCCACTGTTCTTTCTCCTCTCCCTCCTGCTTCTGTCCCTGCTGCTGTTTCTGGGGCTCCTGTTTCCTCAGCCACCTCCAGCAGTTGCTCTTTCTAGCCTGAGCTTGGGTGAGAATTATGGGATTGCTATTATTACCCCAGCCCAGCATCCAAGGCCTGATGGCTTCTGCCCTGGCAGCTCCAGCCCAGAGTGGAGCCAACTGCAGTGACAATAAAACAAAGTCCTTGGCAGCTGGATGCCCCCAGTCAGTGCGCTGAGGCTGAAAAACGGGATCTGGAGCCAACTTGAACTCCAGCTCCTTGGGAAGTCTTGGAGCTGGCCCATCGCCTCCCCTGCATCTTGTTCCAAAGACATTTTTCAGCCCAGCTAGGAAGGCCATGACAGTCCAACACAGCCTTCTGCATTAAACCTTGAGAAATTTCTGTCCAAGTCTCTCTCGGCTGTGAAGACAGAGAATCTTCTGGAAGAGAAGGAAATGAGCTTTCTTTTATTTGGCTGGCTTTGTCAATCAAACCAGCAAGCATTTGTAGAGCACTAATACATGCAAGACCATTGCTCAAAACTCATGCACTCAAGGCATCTTTCAAAAACTCTTGCTTTGTCAGATCCTGTGCTAAGGACGGGGTTATATACATGGATGGAGGACACAGAAAGCTGTGCTGTGGCTGGAACCCACTGTATCCAGCCAGGGACAGTGAATCCTCAACAAGATGTCATCTTGCTTTGGCAACAAGAGAGGGCTCTATGGTGACCTGTAAGCAAATGGTTCCCACACCCTGCTTTCTAGCCCATCTTCTTCCTTAAATTCTACCCACAATGCCTGAGAAATGATGGCTCTTAATTTTACTATTTCCCTCAAGGCAGAAGAAAAACAGCCAGTGACCACTTCTACACATTGGAGCCAATGAGAGTGGTGGCTCAGCTGGGAGCAGGAGACTTTGAGACAGGAGCATGAGTCCCTTGTCCCCAACACTCTCTCAGAAGCTGTTGTGGTTTGAGTACAAAATGTCCCTGTGGGCTCACATATTTGAACACTTGGTTCCCAGTTGGTGGTGCTTTTTGGGAAGGTTAGGGAACCATTTGGAGGTGGAGCCCAGCGAAATGAACTATGTCACTGGGGCTGGATCTGTAACCTGGGGGTGGGTCTTTGTGGGTCTGTAACCTGGCCTGACTCTCTTGTGTATGGATGAAAATCTGAGCAGCCAGTGTTCCTATTGCCACGACATGCATTCCCCACTGTTACAGACTCTAACCCTCTGGAACCGTAAGCTACAATAAACCCGTATGTCCCTAGGTTGCATTTAGTCACCATATTTTATAATAGCAACCAATAAGCAACTAAGTCAGAAGTAATGTTAATCCCCATCACACCCTGTCTTGCTTTTGGGTCAGCGAATGTTCAAGAGGTTAAATGAAATGACCAAGTCCACTGTTAAACCAGATTTTTTCTGGCCTTGGAGACTGGAAGAGAAAGTGGAGAGAGCAGTTACCAACGCCTGATCATTCCCCACCACTGGCTTTCTCCTGGTTTTCTCTAAGTCCAAATTCCTTTCAGGCAGGAACTTTTTTCCACACTTCCTCTGTGTCACAGACACCCAGGACATGTTGAGTTGACTTGGAAAAACTGAAAAGAGGGGTAGATGGGGCCTAAACTGGGAACATGTAAATAATGAGCGTAAAGATACTTTGTACATCATCCATGGCCATTCCTGCTGAGAAGTTGAAACCAACACATTAATGCAGTGTGGCCTGGTCAAAAACACCACAGTCACAGTGATTACAGGAATATCATGAAAAACGTCAAGAAACCAATGGCAGAGCTCAACAGTTAAGAGCACTGGCTCTTCTTCCAGAGGACCTAGGTTCAGTTCCCACCACCCACATGGTGGTTCACAACTGTCTGTACCTCCGGAGGGTCTGGTGTCCTCTGCTGTTCTCCGTGGACACTGAACCCATTTGCAGCATATACCTATAAGCAGACAAACATCTACACATACATAAAGTTTTATAAAATCTTTTTAAATAAATAAATACTTTAATGTTTTTTAGCACCCTATTTTATGACAGAGACCTACCATCATGGCCAAGCAGTGCTGGCCATGTCAGATCCAAAGTACAAATGGTACCCCAACTCAGAGACCCCTTCAGGGAGAAAGCTGCTCACCCTCTAAGCCCAGAAAATGCCTGACAAACTGATTCAATTTACACGCCTGCCTGGAATGAAAAATAGCCTTTCCTGGTGCCTGGCTTGCATGGGACAGACTCTCCATTGGACATGAGATTCCTATTGATTTTTTTGGGGGGGAGGGGGGAGTCACTGTTTCATATATTTTGAAATTTTGAAAAGCATTGAGAGAAATGGAGAAAATCCACAAATGAGCCTGCTTCTGTCCAGGCATGGTCCCTGGCCCCAAGAGAGTGCATATGGAATGCTGAGGGTGTTGGAAAGGAAAGGAAAGGAAAGGAAAGGAAAGGAAAGGAAAGGAAAGG
>NW_026585626.1:4453104-4460134 GCF_907164565.1 Psammomys obesus
AAGGAAAGGAAAGGAAAGGAAAGGAAAGGAAAGGAAAGGAAAGGAAAAAGGAAAAAGGGAAGGGAAAGGGAAAGGGAAGGGAAAGGGAAAGGAAGGGAAGGGAACGGGAAGGGGAAAGGGGAAAGGAAAGGGAAAGGGAAAGAAAAAGGGAAGGGAACGGAAGGAAAGGGAAAGGAAAAGAAAAAGGGAAGGGAAGGGAAGGGAAGGGAAGGGAAGGGAAGGGAAGGGAAGAAAAAAGGAAAAGAAAAGAAAAAGGAAAAAGGAAAGGAAAGGAAAAGATGTCCCTTCTCATCACCTACCATTTGCAGAAGATGCTAAGGGCCCTGTAGGCATATCAGCCCCACCAGCTGTCTTTGATCACAGTGTCTCTGGGAACAGCGAGCTTGGGAGCTAAACTCACTGAACAATTACACTACAGACTACTGTGAGCAAAGCTAGGAACTCTGCAGCCAAGGACCCTGGCCAGGAACTCCGGAAGGGGGCTCGCTAGAGGCTTCATTTTCAGGAGGAGGAAGGTGGGCCAGATCAGAGAAGTCATTCTGTCGCCCAGTCTGTGCCAGAGCAAGAATTGAACTCGGGTCTCAAATCTTCACAATTTAGTCTTCCGCCCACCGTGTCATCTTTTTAGAGAGGAATGTGAGGGGAGGGGAAGAGACCAGTGTGACAAGGCGTTCTGACCCGTCATCCTCTGCGCCGGGCCTGGCTTCACACACAGTCATCTCCTGCTCTAACGATGCTCTTCTGCGTGTGTATGCCATTCTCCCACCTATTGGTGAGCTTACACACACAGCCAGACCTGGAGGTACCAGGACTCCCGGTGACTCTATCTGCAAAGTGGCTGTAACCACGTGTGTTGCTGAAGATGCTGGGAGAGGTTGTGAGCATGGCCCATATGCCTCCACCAGGATGGCCCCACCATCACTCCCTGAGGGGGGTGGGGGGAGGCACAAGACATCTTTCTGCTCTTATGTGGCACCTAAACAGAGACATGATGTGCAAAACTGCTGCCTTCTATCAGTGACTTCAAGGTCCCCGAGTCTTGGCTGGAAGCCCAGCCCTGTCCTGGATATAAAACTTGTCTGTAATGGTCAGGTTCAACCTCTAGGAGCACAGGGGAGTTCCAGGAAGAAACAGAGCCTGAGGTTCCAGTGCCCACACAAGCCCGCTTGGAATGACCCCCCTCTGGAATTAAGCCAGGCGCCTTATTTCCTATCCCCAATGATGTGTGTGGCATTTGCCTCTCTGCAAGGACTCAGGCAGAAACTTAACACTGTAGGGGTTTGGGACACTAGAATAGTCCCATGATCATGACCCTGTGCCCAACAGATCAGGCTGGGCCTACCCAGTGTCAACTCTCAGCACACAGAGGGGTATTTTTATTGTTGTTGTTGTTGAGATGTTTCAAGACAGGGCTTCTCAGTGTATCTGAGCTGTCCTGGAACTCTCTTCGTAGACCAGGCTGGCCTTGAACTACAGACTGTCTAGAGATCGGAGATCTGCCTGCCTCTGCCTCCTTTAGTGCTGGGACTAACTAACGCTGTGCACCACCACCCCACCACCCCCACCCCCGGCTCCAGAGCAGCTTCTTATCCTGACATTCACCCCAGAGTTCTGATCCTCATAGCCGTGCCCAGGGCTGCAAGTCCTTGTGAAATCCAAGCCCCCAGCACAACAATAGTTCCACGGTAAGCAATGAGTACAGTGAAAACCCACAGGCCACAAAAATCTCACTGTGCACTCAGCCTCATGGAATGGTGAGGACAGTGATCTGTATCACTCTCTGATGGTGAAAGTTCATCAACCTCATAAGACATGTGTGGATAACTTCCAGTTACCAAAATAAGATATTTTTACTTGGAGAATCCACTGACTCAATGTTCCATGGCTTGATGGTTTCCAGTTCACATAGTTTCATTCACAAATACACACACACACACACACACACACACACACACACACACCTTTCTCTTTGTGGGCCCTTCTTGGTTCTTGCTCATTACAAACAGAAAGATCGTTAGGGAAAGGATCTCACGTCACTGATTTTGTAGAATGTTTACAAGGGCTCAGTTCAACAGCTGGCTGTCCTTGCCTGGACATTCTGTTGTGTGGCTTTGAACAAGCTGTCAGCCTTTTCTGAACCTCAGTTTTCGAATCACCATTTGTTGGGGGTAGAACCTGGCTAGGCCTCTCACTTGAGTTCCTGTGACTCAGAGGATTGTTTCTGTTTTGTGGGGTGTAAGGAGGCGCCACGGCACAGATATGGAACTCAGAGGACAGCCTGCTGGAATCAGCCCACTCTGCCTACCATATGGGTTCTAGAGATTTAAACTCAGGATGTTAGGTTTAGCAACAAGCTCCTTCACACACTGAGCCATCTTGCCAGCCTCGCTAGAAGATCTTCACAAAGCCCAACTTGGGAATCTGAGGAACCTTAGGTGAGTCACTTAACCTCTTAGTAGCTAAGTGACAGTAACATGTAACAATGAAAAGGCCTCTTGCTTTGGATTTTGTCTCCTGGACCTGACTGAGAGCATGGGGGCAGGTTAGCAGGCACCTAAAAAGAAGTGTCACATTCAAATAATAACTAAGGACACATTTAGCCCTGAACGAAACAAATTGAAGGGGAAGGGAATTCAAAGGATTGCTGTTCTTCTGTGGGGTGACAGATTTATTCCCTGACCACAACCTGCAGAGGTGGGTGAAGGATAAGGTTAAGGGGCAGATGAGGGTGTGATGGATATGGTTGAGAGACTCCTTCATCCTCTCCCACCTCCCCCGCACCTTCCCACCCCCCAACACAGCCCAGCTTATTTCCAAACTGCCCCTCCATCTACCTTCAGCTCAAGGCCAACAGCGCTTAAGAAAGATCCAGCCCTGAGCCACCGGCCTCTTGACAGTTGCTGAGGAATCAGGGTGAGCATCTGTTCTGGGGTTCTCCTGGCACGCCCCTACTTCTTGGGCATATCACCTTCAGCCCTTTAGAAGCTCAGTACAGAACTCTCAACTGGGCTGTACCATCTGAGTGAATGGAGGGGTTCTGGCAAAGCCCCTTACTTCCTTCTGAGGAAGCCTGGAATGGAAGAAGAGAGGGGAGTGCTGAGGCCCCAAGGCCCCCCTCTGCTAATCCACAGCCCTAGCTGCTCCCCCTCCTGCAGAAGTAAATTTATGAGCAGAGGCAAAGGGGGAGCTGAGGTTACCGAGACTTCATTATTCTTACAAAATATACTATGGGACATTTACTAGTGTCCCGTGAAGTGTGGCCATAAATCAGGGGCCCCACAGCGCCTGTCAGAAGAAACGAGAAAGGTGCATTCGCTCACGCCTGCTGTGGCCTTTGACCAGGAGCCGGTCCCTGAGCAAGGGCCATATAGCTGGGCCCAGCCACCCCACTGTCCACCCTTAATTGCCCTCCTGATCCCCGGGCAGGGGGCAGGGCTGTCCCTAGTCTGACATTCTCAAATGAAAACACAGAGCAATTTCAAACACACACGTATCACACATTAAATGTCTCCTGGAAATAATATTTCCTCTGCCGATTTTACTCTCCCAGCCCTAGGGACCTACAAAACTTCAGCACAGTGTGGTCATGTTTCTAATATATATATACGAAGGAAATACACTTGAAGGTTAATAGCAATTTTTCTCTGGGTGGACCAATTACAGATGATTTTTATTAACTTATTTATATCGACCCGATTTTCCACACTTCTTAAAAAATAAAAATGTGTTACTTTTATAGTCAGGGGAAAAAAAAAAACACAACTTCTTAAAGAAAAACAAAACAAAACAAAAACCAAGAACAATCGTAGAGGAAAGTGTGTTCGTACAGTTTGTGAAAAGGTAAATTGGTAATCTACCTAGTTCACAGTTGACTGCGTTTCCAGAACAGAACACCATACGGTACTGAAGAAATGCAGCCATGATTCGGGATGTTAACATTACTTTTAAGGGCAAAGGGGCCCGTTTTGCTGATTTAGCAGTAATTTGCTGATTACTAGTACATTAAAAAAAAAAAACAAAACAGACGAGAATAACGCCTACGAAGAGCTGTTCCTGCTGTGCTAAAGTGTAGGGCTCAGGGATATCTTCTTTCTCTCTCAGTGTTTTCCAAGTTTGGGGTGGTGAGATAATGGTGCTGTCGGAATTTTTCAATGGCAGAAAAGAGAAAACGCCAACAGGGTCTGGGTTCCAACTCTCTCCCCACTCTGGCCAACCAACACACAGTGCGCCTGTCACACGTGAAAAACGGGATTCCCGGGGTGGGCTCGGTTACGTTGGGATGATCAAAAACTATCAGTTTCCCCACCGAACTTGACGGCGTTTCCAACTTTGAAGCTGTGTAATGAGTCTTGGCACCTGACCAGGCCTCTGAATGCTCAAAGGGGCCTTCCCCTCTCAACTATTGCTAACCTGAGGCCTCCTAGGTAGGGCAGCAGGCAGCCCCGCAGCAGCTGGTCTACAGCAGCCAAGCAGAGAGCCAGAAGCCCTGCTCTCACCTATGGCCAACTCGGGGAGGAAGAGAGGGGGGCTTCCCAGTTCAGGACAATGCCCGAGAGGAAGATGGGAGATGAGCCTTTAGAATCCTTGGGACTCAGAGCTGTTTGCTCTGCCGACCCGAGAAGGAAGCAAGGCGACGGGCTCCTCCTGGCTGGTCACAACGATCCCCACTGTGGGCCAGCCCTCACAGACCCCCCATTAACCCAGGCTGAGGCTGACCTTTCATCATATAAAGCCCAGAGTACACAGGAATTACCCCTCTCCCCTGACCCAAGAATTTAAAGATAAACAGACCGTCTTCAACAAAGACATTCCACAATCCCAGGAGAGAAGTGTGTTCTGCTAGATTTGTTTTTTGTAGGTTTGGCGGGCTTTTCTAACTGTCCTGACCTAGTTGGGAGTGAGGCTGGTGAATGCTGCCATCCCCGCCCCCCCCCCCCACTTTCCCTGTTTCTCCTTCACTCTGCATTTTGAATGGGTCTCATCATATTTGAAATTTCAGTAGCATTTGGTTTTGATTTTTGCCTTGAAGCAACGTGTTCCCTTGGCAGCTGAGCGGGGTCTGGCCATGTTAAGACCTTTATTGAGAAGATGAGCTGGTCATTTGTGGTGTGTTTAGAAGTTCGAAAGCAGCCAAAAGAGAGAGTGAGGGTTTACAGGTGAGGGTGGGGGTTGCCGGGCCTAGGGTAGGGGTGGTGAGCTCTCCAGATCTACTGAAAATTACCAGCCTGCTCTTTTAAATATCCCTTCCTGGAACAGTGTTACCCATTCAATTCCGAAGTAAGCACTGCGCTCAGATCCCCAGTAGTTTGGGAGAGCAGAGTGTCCCCCTTGCAGGGTCTGTACCTGGTGGGTATCCTATTAAACACATTTATCTTCAGGGCAGCCATTGGCAGGCCACCGTGGGCTGTAGGAGAGAGCAGGCACCAGCCTCCACATGCCCTCAAGAGTGGGGCATCCCCATCATGCCTGTCCTGGGTGCCACTCTCTGAGAGGCTGGGTGATAGCAAGGCATGTGTATAGTGCTCCAGTCTGATCCTGAATCTGGAGGACAAGGAGGAAGATCAGAGGAAAAGCTCATAGCCTTGAAGGGCACCAGGAAGAGAAAGAAGTAGGGAGGAGCGCTTGAATCCAGTTCAAAGTGATAATGTTTAGACCAGAGGGGAGGGGATCCGGGGAGAAACCTGAGCCTGCAGCATGAGCCTCAGGTAATAAATCGTGCAATCTGCTGTTGGTGCTAAGAACATGGAAGCACATTTCCTTTCTCCTCCGGGAAGGCTGCTTAATTGAGAGCTCTCAGAGTAGTTGGCTTTCCTCATAAATATCAGGGAGCTGTAAAATTTAAACGTGTGTGTAGGCATGCGTGTACCCAAGGGGGGGGGAAGAACAGCGGAAGGTCTGTTCAGAGTGGTACTCGCACAACCGTCCACCTCAGCCCTGTCTGGGTTGAGTTTTTTCTCTCTGGGAATGGCAGTGGCCAAGCCACCTCTTCCAGTCCATTGTACAGACAAATCCCAGGGCATTAGTCAGCACAAGGTGCTCTAAGTAGAAGAAATGGGGTTCCCACACACACACACACTCTTTGAGAAGGGCTTTAATCACTGGAGGGGGCCATGAACCCAAGCCCAGGCCCCACATGGCAGTTGCAGATGTCAGGAGCAGCTGCCATCCTTCCCAGCTCGCATCCCAGGGTGCTCCAGTTTCTATGGTGAGGCCGCCTCAGACACTGGAGGGTGAGAGCTAGAGTTCCCTGCTCTCATCTGAAGAGGATTAATTTCCACAATGTAGCCTGTTTCTCTTCCAGAAGAACCCACTCCCTGTCTTGGCTTATCTGATGATGAGTGTGTTAGGGAGAAACTTGTCATCCATCATTTTCCACAAAAGCAGCATTAACAGTTGGAGAGCCATGAGGACGATGGCTGAGGAGCCAGGAATACCAAGACCAAAAGAAATGCGAGCTGCATACGGGAGACAGGACCAAGCAGTTGATCCCAGAACCTTGGAACTAGGGCGAGCTTTTCTTCACATGTGAAGAAAAGGCTTTGGGGGTGGTGTTTTCTCTCTGCAGGGTGCTTCCCCTCTCATGGCTGGAGCTCGTGACATTTCACAGAAAGGTTTCGACTGCTCCTCCAGGTGGCAGAGGGGAAGCAGGAAGAGCGGTTGTGGACCTGCCTCTGCAGGTTCTCACAGCTCTGGCTCAGCCAGAAGTTAGGGAGGGTCAAGGTGGACCTCAGGCCTGTTGGTTACTGGCACTATTGGACATTACGTGACACGTGTATGAAGGTTGCTCTGACTTTTGAGACTCAGATGCCCTTGGCATCGGGTGTACCTGTGGCAGGCTGAATGCCCTCTCAACTCACTTCATCCCTTAAGTCTGAGATTCCAGGTGACGATGACTGCTTACAAGGATGGATAGACAGACGAACGGACGGACGGACAGACAGACAGATAGACAGACAGACAGACAGACAGACAGACAGACAGACAGATAGATAGATAGATAGATAGATAGATAGATAGATAGATAGATAGA
>NW_026585626.1:4460144-4512530 GCF_907164565.1 Psammomys obesus
AGATAGATAGATAGATAGATAGATAGATAGATAGATAGATAGATAGATAGATAGATAATGTGAAAGACTGAGCATGAGGTCGACCATTTCAATGCCATTCCAACCCAGGGCCCACAGGCCACAGACAACCAAGGATAACGAAGAATAAAGCCCAACACAAAATCACAACCTTACTTAAAATAGTAGGAGAAGTTGCAATTTTTGGTAACTCGATTATGTAGTTCTCCAGCATGGACTTTGGAGATGACAATGTCATGCCACAGTGTCAAAAAGTCATATAGCCTAGCATAGAAGATCCTGCTATAATCTTACCTGAACCTCACTTTGCTGAGGAAACAGGATGGAAAGCTGGTTTATTAGACTTTTTCCTGAGATACAGGAAGTGGAATACAGGAAGTGGCAGAATCTCCAAAGGATTCTAGGCCAAAAGCCTTCTGTCCTTACACTCAGGGTTCTATAACATCACTGAAAAGTTGTTGGGGTTTCCCTTTCCTCCTCTTATTTGTATTTTATTTCTTTTCTACAACAAATATGCATTACTTGAATAATAATGAACTGAGCATGTTGGTGGATGCCTTTAATCCCAGCACTCCAGAGGCAGGATCAGCTGGATCTGTTGGGTTTAAGGTAAGTCTGGTCTACAGAGTAAATTCCAGGACAGCCGAGCTACACCGAGAAACCCTGAAATCTTGGAAAAACAGCAGAACCAACCAACAAACAAGAAACAGTAGAAGACATAAAATGTTCAAAGTCCTGTCCTTTTTTCTATACCTTGCTGAAGTTATTCAGGTGTGTAACTGGGTAAGGTAACATTAACTTGATTAAAATTCTGTACAAACAAATCCTCTCAATTTGTCACTTGGTTCAAGGAACGATAAAATGACCCCTTGAAGGCCTCAGGCAATGTGCCATGTTGGTGGTGACATCAAGATGAACAAATCATTCTCCCCTGACCAACACAGCTCCTGTAAAGCTCTGCACGTCTACCTCAGGAATGTGGGAAATAAAATCCTGCTTGGCCAAGGACACATTCTGTAAAGGGGCCTGATTGGGAACTGAGAACAAAAGCTTCATATCTGGCTCCCTGTAGCTTTAGGGGGAAATCCGCTGGGCCTCAGTTTCCCCGCCTGCACAGGGGATTGGCATAATAAATTCCTAAGTTTCCCCCAGCTGTGTGGTTCTGTAATCTGAAGTCCCCTCTTGCTCAGTTGTGGTCTTGGATTTCCCCAACCTCCTAACATGTACCAACCGGGTCTGAGGCTCACCCTGTCATCCTACCCAGCTTGTCTGACCAGTGACCTGGGAAAGATGTGACTAGTTGTACAGATGTGGTTTCCATCTAGGTTCAGCACACGCCACAGCCTCTCCACAAGGTGAGAGTGGGCCTCCTCACTCTCTTTACCCCACTGTTCAAGAAAGAAGGAGGGAAGGAGGGCCCCAGATAAAAAGCCATGTAAAGCCCGAAAAAGATCTATCTCATCTTAAAGACCGTCTGAGTCAAAGGCAGAGGAGGGGAGGTTCTTCCCTGAAGACTGGAGAAATGGGCCCAAAGCCTCAACTAGACTTCCACCCCAAATTTCTGTATCTGAATGAAAATGAAATGTATCGGCGATGGTAGCGTGCCTTCTAACACTTGAAAACCTCCTTTGGAAACACAGCCCAGGTTAAGTCCAATACCAACATATGAGCAGGAGGGGCAAAGTCCTCATTCAGCTCCTGGGCTCCTGGGTGACAACACATCCACAGGCTCCTTTTGCGCTCACGTCAATCTGCGTGGTCCCCTGAGGCCCTCGAAGCCCCACTGCTGGACACACAGGGCATATATGATCAGATTCATTGTATACTTGTTTAAGATTCTCAGGAATAAAGAACAATTTAAAAAAAAAATACAAGGTGAGTGGCTCTTGCGGAACAGTATCTGAGCTTGTCCTCTGGCACCTGCACACACATGCACACACCAAGAAACAACTATGAGAAAGATTTAATAGCCGTGTGGCCCCAGCCGTTTTCCACGGTTGCCCTGTGGGCTTCCCAGGACACAGTGGACAGGCCCAGCATGTGCCTTGATCACCACACGATGACATTAAGAAGCAGCTCCAGCTTAGAAGACATTTGACAAGTAAATAAGTGAGGCCCTTACCATGGGACAGAGTGGCTTTCCTGAGTGGGACCAGATGGTGTGGCCCTCACTGCTCCAAGTTCACAAACACCTATCCGCTGTAAACCAAAATGCTTGAGGCAGGCTCCTCTGGACCCTGTCTAGTGTGCATTCCCTAATCTGAGCCAGCACTTCATCTTCTTGGGAATCGGAGTCTCTCAGATGTTCCGGCTCCCACACCTTAGAGGGGAGCTCTCCAGAACAGCAGCGCCTACGAGCTTGTCCCAAGAACATTCTCAGGCCCTGCCCCAGACCCACCTGGCCAAAGGTAACCCAGGTTCCTGCACTTTAACACACCCTTCAGGGGTAGCAGGACCTGCTCCAAACCATCAGAGACTGCTACAGCACAGCTAGCAGTTCTCGTGTTTCCCACCTCCGCACAGGAGGAGAAGACAATGGAAGGGGACGAGGCCCCCTCCCATCACACTGACCTACTCCCTTCCTGTGTAGCACCTCACTGCCTAGCTCCAGTCCTGGGAGTAAAGGACCAGACCTAGTAGTTGTATAACATTGCAATCTCAGCAAGGGCCTTCCTCTTCAGAGCCTCAGTTTCCTCCCCTCAAACCCTTCACCCAGTCCAGTTGCCAGTGGAAGGCTGACGTATCCTGCCTTCACTAGCTCCTTTTACAAGTTGCTCAGCCTCTCTGAGCCTACCTTTTCTCAATGGCAAAGCAGGACTGATAATGGCCTGCCTCGGCGGTCGTGTGCGGCTTAACTGAGGTATCCAATAAGCATCTGTCCTGTTGGAGTTCAAGGGTCCTGGTGGAGTGGTAGGCCAGATGATACTCTCAGTGTGTTGTGCTTTTCTCTCTTTGTCTCCGAATCACAATCTCATCTTCAGTCCATAAAGGCCAGTCTCCTGAGGGAGATTCCATTTTTTTTTTTTCCACCTTGAACTTTTCTTCCCAAAGCACTGCTTCTTGCTGCTACTGGTGAGGATAAAACTAGGACACTGGAGGACAGTTCGGGGCTGTTTGTTTGTTGTTTTAAGACGAAGGCTCCTCAGTGTAGCCCAGGCTAGCCCTGAGCCCTTACTTCCCCTGCTTCCTCCTCCAGAGTATGTAGGATGGCACATTCCATGGCTAAGCTGAGCCAGCTTTTCTTTTTCTTTTCTTTTTTTTTTTTTTTTTTTTTTGCTTGTATGTACACGCTGTGTGTTTTTATGTGTGTTGGAGTGTGTGCGCACATGTGGGCCAGGAGAGGATGTTGGGTGTCTTACTCTAAAATTGCCTGCCTTATTCCCTTGAGATGGGACCCCTCACTGGGCATAAAGCTAAGCTGCCAGCTGGCAAGTTGGCTCAGCATCCCTGCATCTCCCATTCACTGCCCATCGCTGCAGTTACTGGGTGCTGGGGATTCAGGTGGTTTATGCTTTCACAGCAAAAGCTGGGAGCAGCTTTAAGAGAGCTTATCTATGTGGCTATGCACAGCCTATCAAAGAAACAGGAAACTCCCGCTCTCAGACCTGAGCAGGTACAGATGTCCTTTTTAAAGCATGCTCTCTCTACTCAACTCCAGATCGCTGTTCTTAATGAGAACGTGAACATAGGGGTTTCCATGGTACCACTTAGCCATAAAGAGGCCGGAACATCTGGATGTGATATTTCCAGTTTTGTTTTTTTTTTTTAAAGTGTCACCATGTGGAACATTTGGGAGAGAAAGACACTAAAATAACTCAATAACCTAATATCTATTCAGCACAGTCCTGTGAAATCGCTACTACAATTATCTCCGCTTTGTGTTGAGGAAACTGAGGCCCAGGGTCATCCATGCAAAAGCAGGGGAGGGGCAGAAGCCCAGCACAGGAGGGGTTAAAGCAGAAACTATAGACTCTTGTGCTGAATAAAAGGAGACAGAGCCAATTTTTTCTACCATAACAGTAAATTGGCCCCAAATTAAGCCAATACCCGGTTCTTATTGCTTCTGCAAAGAATTAATAAAGCATGACATCTTCTGAAATGGGGGGAGGCCAGCTGCTCGGGGACATGTCAGAAAGCTTTTTACGGGCTTGGAGATGTTCTGCCTTAGCGAGTTAGCCGAGTACACCACAAGCACGCAGAGAGGGAAAGTGCCCGCTCCCAGCTGGGTTCAGAAGTCTGCCCGCCACCAGGAGCCAGGCCATGCAGTAGCTGGCTCTCCGGGCGTTAATGGCTGTGGCCTCCCAGAGAACACTCTGGAATATTTTAGGTTTATATTTTGCAGATGGTGTGCCAAGTCCTTCCCTCATTCTGCCTATTAGATGGCTAGTTTCCTTTTCCTAGTTAAAGGATTAACTAGAATTATCAGTAATCATAAGCTTCTCCCACAGGCAGGTCGAAGGAAATGAATGGAAACTGCAGCAATAAGGGCGCTGGGCAGAGCCACAGAAGAATGCCTGCCTGGAGAATTCTCCCTGGCACAGCAGGCTCTCGGGGAAATTAGAACCCACCATGGGATGCAGGCTGAGCTGGAGGTTTCCATAGGGCTCAGCTCAGAGCCCAGCTTACAGGCAAGTTCTCCGAGGGAGCCGGGTGAGATGTTTGCTGGGGAAAGCGTCGGAAAGGCAGACTTAAAGGAGGAAAGGGGTCTTTCCAACATCCTAGCCTGACTCCTCCCTTATCCAGGTGAGGGTGAGGAAATTGGGAAAGTCGGACGTGACTTCCGAAGGGGTCACAAAGCAAATGACGGCAGAGCTGGAGCTCAGCTCAAGTCCCAGCCCTCGATGCCCAACCTTGATCTAGACACGGTTCCTTGAGATGCAGCCACACATTGCTCTGGTTCTCAGTTCATCGGCCTATAGAATGGAGCCCTGACGTCAGAGCATCACTCCACCATCTGTTCATATATCCATCCCCAGTCTACACTGAGGGGATGGAGAACCCTCCAGGGAGGACCGTGACTTCCTCATCTTTGTCACAGACGCCCTTCACATGGGCTCACACCTTGGTGTCCCTGGTAACTACTGGGAGGTTTGGTGCTGACTCAACTCTAAAGGGCTTGAGGTGCATCTCCTGTATAAGCCATCTCTGTGGCATGGTGGATATGATGCTTCTGTGTCACAGGACGGTGTCATTACTGCAACTGTCACAAAAAGAGAGAAAAACAATGGGCCTTTGGAGCTGCATCAAAAATAGCAGTGCTGTTTGTTAATATTAAATGATGGGCATTGATTAATTTATAATATGAACAAGTACTCAACTGTGTGCTTCTGTCAGTTTGACCATCTTCATAACGAATAGTCACATTTCCCTGGTGCGGTTGTTATGCCATTCAGCTGACACAGTCAAAGGGATGACTAGCACCCTCAAGTTCATTCCTAACACAGCCTGTGATCATGGCCCTTGGCGTCCATTCCACGCCATCATTCACAGCCATAACATTCGGTAGCTGCTGCTTGACGCTATTGGAACGTTCTAGACTCTTTGGAGGCACAAAAGTCAAGAAGACTTCATGCTTGCCCTCAAGAAACCCAAAATGAACAAGACTGAAGACAACACTGTCACAACACAAAGCAAATGTCACTTAGAGAAAGAAGAGAGGAGAGCTGGGTTGGCCAAAGGCTCTTCTTGCTGACCCTTTCAGTTACCTTAGCCAACGCTCTCCTGTCACAACATGGATGTGTTTGGAGGTGACTAAAGTCTGGCTCTCCCTAAGGAGACTTTGGGATCCCTGGCCACCTCTTTTCCTCACATCCTGTTGCAGACTATTTGAATGTATGGCCCCTGAGACTTATATGGAACAAAGGTCCATAAAAGTGAGCCAAAAAAAAACCACTAGCAGGCTGCACAAGTACAGAAGGGGAGTGTAGGGCCAGTGCTGCGGGACCTTGTTTTGAACTAGGACGGCAACAAGCATATGGGCCGATGGTGTGGTTCTGAGAACCAGAACCCGCAACACAGCACCCCAAGTTCAAGGTCATGTCCGATGTGCAGTTTCAAGTCCTGGGTCGCAAGCATAAAAGAGGGCTGGTAAGCAGACCAGTGCACGCTGCTCCTGCTCACAGAGTTCCTTCTGCTTCCCTCACTGCTGAGCTAGTAGAAGATCCTCCTTCTGTTTGGGGGCAGGGTGGGGAGAGGAGGGGGGACAGGCAGGTAAAACAGCAGCCCACAGAATCGAACTAGAGGATTAGCCCCGATTTGGGGAAAGGAAACTAGGGGCAGAAATGGTGGTCAGATCTGTGAGCCGAGAGTCCCTGGATGTCACAAATTCATCCCACTGTCTTGAGCAAGCTACATTTAATCTTTTCCAAGAAGACTGACTGACTGCCTCACCCACTGTAAACTGCCAACCGTGTCCCCAAAAGACAGAGCGAGCAGGGACAGGGAGGCGAGAAGGAAGTAACTTTGCTGTGGGTTTAAATTTCCAAATATCACAGCCTCAGCTAAACTATGCAGGGCACGGGTTTTGCCTAGGACCCTCAGGAACTGGCCAGAAGTTACCCGGAATCAGGGCCCTTTCTCCCTCAGGCTTGCTGGAGACGGTGAACAGCTGTTTGCTATTCGGAGTAGAGGAGCCTTTCTTATACGTGACGACATGTTAAATCATCCCTTAATGATGGCTGGGAGGACTTCTCATTTCAGCTACCGCGTGGATGAAAAGCCCGGGCCAAATGGCACGAGTGCTAAATTCATCTGGGCTGTGAACGCGCAGGCACAGGGCAGAAACTGAAACACTCCCGTTTTTAACACTTGAGCTTCATCGACGAGATTGTTTAAAGATGTACGTGTCTCCTAAAGACTAACATATTGGCAGCACAGCACGAAAGATCAACTTTGTTTCTGTCTTCTAAAATTGTCTACCATGAACACGAACAAGAAAAATAATCATAAGTGATGTTTTCTTACGAATACACGTGAGTTTTGCCAGCAGGTTGGATGTTTAGACCCTAGAAGCTTTGGTGCAATGCTGCTTATGGGACGGAAGTGAGATGGGGATGGAAAGTTAGGAAGGTAAAAATGAGGGGGCAAGAAGGAGGTAAAAGGGATTTTCCTCGGGAAAAAAAAAAGACACCTAATGTGGCCCAGGCATCCTACAATGGGGAGCACAATTACTCCCCACTGTGTCCTCCAAGAGAACAGTGGTTGACAGACAGCCCTGCATCTCTGAAAGGAGCTTTAGCAAGATCAGTGCGTAAGAGCCCTGCTGACTCTTAACACCCAGTTTAAAAGTGTGTTTGGCTTTTGCAGTACGACTGTGGTTTTGGCGGGGGGGGGGGGGGGGGGGGGGGACGGTATCCACACTTGCCTGGGAAGGAAGGAATTTCCCAACCACCAGTGTGGCTGTTTGGGGAAATGTTGATGATACGAGGTTAAGTGAAAAAAGCAAGCCACAAGGTTCCGTGACCACATTTATGGAAACCCTGTATTTACGGAGATAAGGACTCCAAAAAAATAAAACAGTTGCTGTGCTGGGGTAGCTGGGCTGTAGGTAAGCTTTCAGTGTGACCCTGGGCTTTTCAGAAAGCGTGCTTAGCACTTCGTTATGAAGATTCTAAGCATAGCATATTTGGAGGAATTTCATATCTACCATGTGTTATACTTTATTAGCTTCTGCCTTTGGGGCTTTTTAAGCTTCTGACCTATGGTATCACATCAGCAGTGAGTAAATCATAAGGCACAGTGATCAGTAAGCACCCTGAGTGACAGAGTTTCCCCTCCATGACTGTGGCAAACTGTATGGTCTCTCCAGTGTCCAACAATGGCCTTCTCCCAGGAGTACAGCAAATACCCAGACGTGAGGTCCTGTCTTTGCCTGTTCTGTCTTTTTGGCAGATTTTGTCCAGAGTGGCCAAGGCAGCAGGAGCAGACTACACCAACAAAAACCTCTAACATTTCAGTATTTCCATTTGTGAGTGTGAGTGTGAGTGAGTGAGTGTGTGTGTGTGTGTGTGTGTGTGTGTGTGTATGTGTGTGAAGGCTAGAGGATGAAATGCTGCTTTTCTGATACTTTTTTACATATAATTCCATGCATGAGTGAGTACTGTATTTACATCACTTCCGCTCCTCCAGCTTCCTCCTTCCATATGCCCCTGTCTCCCTCTCAAGTTCATGATCTCCTCTTACACACACACACACACACACACACACACACACACACACACACACACAGGAACACACACTGCACAACCTACTGAGCCCATTTATTGTTGCCCTGAAGTCTATGTGTTTGGAACTTGAGGCTGGATAATCTATCAGAGGGCCCGCTCCTGGAGAAAGCTCATTCTCCATCTCCCAGCAGCCATTGATTGCCAGGACCTCTTCATCCAAGGCAGGTCCTTCTGAAATTTCCGTTTGCATTGCCGAGTCATCCGGTGTCACCTTGCAGGTCTTGTTCGGGGAGTGTATTTTTTAGATTTCATTGGTGCAGCTTGCCAATCCTATAGAGAAGACACTGTCTCACAACAGACATCCAGGGGCTTCTAAAATGCCCCTGCCCCTCTTGCAAAATGTTTCATGAGCCCTAAGTGTAGGGGTTGTGCTGTGAGCTTGTAAGGCACCCCAAGGTCAATTATTCTCTGCGTTGCGGTCACTGGTCCTACTTTAATAACTCATAAGATTATGTGTAAACCCAAGAGGGTTTTTTTTAAATAATAAATTACTTTATGGTTTGTTATCAGCATGTGCTTGACTTGTGTATCTATTTTATATGCCTATTTACCCAAGGTCATGTTAGCAAAAGGAGCCTCCTGCCAGGCTCCTTTATGAGAACTCTCCCGGCTTGTGTGAAATCTGTCGAGGTAACAGAAGGGATCCGGCAGGTCAGGATTAAAGACAGAGATCACCCTGACAGGCTTTGGAGTAGATGGTTCTCAGGTAAACCAAGTGATATGGTGGGACACCTCAGGAGCTTGTCACCTTTACTTTTGCTAAAAGGAAAAGCGAGCAGGATGGATTTTAGCACTATCCTTAGGGGCCCAGCTGACAAGCAAACAAGCGTCTGGGGGACCATTGTCCTCACCTCAGGAACGTAAAGAGAAAGGCTACCCATGAAGTAATGGCAGCTGCAGCTCTGAAACTCAATGACCAAAGGGTGGGTTCTCAAGATGTCCCTGGTCAAGCACCATTCATTGTTCCCCAGATGTGACAACATTGCCCTCAGGGCACGACAGTAAAGTAGAGGGAGTTATCACCCAGGCCTCATGGTAGCAAGTGGCAAAAAAAAAAAAAAAAAAAAAAATTCAATCTAAGATGGCTTCAAGAGAAAAGTAATTTACCATGAGGATGTTGGGCATCTCAGAGAAACATGGGAAATGTTGAGAAAGTGGGTAAGAACGGAAGGACCTCAGGGCCTAATTTCACATCATAAAACAACGAATGCCATCTCTGGACATGTCCCATGCCTGGAGTGGCTGTCACCAAAGCTGGGTGAACCCCACACCATCCTCATGCTTCTTCACAGCTCTGGGCAGGAGAAGGGCCATGGCTGAGGCTGACTTGTATGTCCACGCCCTGGTCCAACCCAGCAGAAAGAATCAACACTCGCCTTCGAGGCCTGCTGATGTAAAGTATCCCAGCTTACCACCAAGACCTAAGGACCAAGGCAAAAGTTAACATATGTCCCCTAGAGGAATATTGTGCTTGAGTCTGAAAACATCTCCAGCAGGCTTGTGTTTTGAATACTCAGTACCCAGCTGGTGATGCTATTTGGGGGGTTGGGGAGAATGCTTTAGAAGATGAGGCTCACTACCAGGAGCCCTTGGAAGATGGGAGGCCTCTGACCTCCATCACCTGTTCTCACCACTGTGATATCAGCTGCTCTACCAGGACCTCCTTGTTACAATGGACTGAAACCCTCTAAAACCATGAGATAAAATAAATTCTTCCTCCCTCTAGGTTGTTTCTGTCAGGTGTTGTATTAAATCAAAGCAAAGGTAACCGAGGGAGGTAGGAATTGTGGCCATCCTTGTTTCTGGGTGTTGCATGATTGTCTTGAGTTCTCACTGTTTCCATCGACACTGAGTGAGCACTTCTGTCTTAGAGCTTTATTGCGGTGAAGAGACACCACAACCACAGCAACCCTTATAAAGGAAAACATTTAGCTGAGGCTAGCTTACGGTGCAAAGGTTTAGTCTGCACCGTGTTGGGAAGCACAGCAGCATGCAGGTAGACACAGTGCTGGAGAGGGAGCTGAGATTTCTACATCATGATCAGCAGGCAGCAGAAAGACAGGGACACTGGGCCTAGCTTGAGCGTCTGAAACCTCAAAGCCCACCCCCAGCAACACACTTCCTCCGATAAGGTCACACCTACTCCGACAAGGCCACACTTCCCGGTAGTGACACTCCCTATGAGACCATAGGAGCCGTATTCTTACAGACCTCCACATCTTGCAAGGAGGAATGAAGATGCCTCCAAACTGCGCGCGCGCGCGCACACACACACACACACACACACACACAAATGGCAGTACATAAACTCCCACGCTGAACGATACGACCATTCAGCTTAATTTTCGTTTGGCATGGTGCTACACTGAATTTTTTTTTTTTTTAAATTATGGAAACCTGCCTACCTGAACTTCTCTGCATACACTGATCACCTAAAGACCTTTTAAAACTCTGATTAGACAGGTCTAGAGCCCCAGTCTGCATTGCAGTCAGCTCCCAGGGGCTGCTGGCTGAAGCTGCTTGTCCAGGGACCAGGCTTTGAGTAGCAAGCATTTAGAGGATTTGGGATAGGGATTGGGAGCTATCAAAGTTCTTAATCCTCATCATGTCGTTGTAATATTTTATAATACTTTACTGCACTTATCACTAGATATGAGCATGACTAGGAGCTTACCACACACAGCATGTGCATAGAGGTCAGAGGTCAGAGGGCAACTTGTGGGGTCGAAGTATCAAACTCAGATCAGCAAGCCGGGTAGCAGGCATTTTTTCCCACCCAGCAGTCTGCCGCTAGCACATCCACAATGTGTTGACAATTTGGTGAAGAATTGCAACACAGTTGAAATTTTATATATATTTTTCCTTAATTTATCTTTTGTGTTATTGCTCTGTTAGATTTAAAGATGGATGTTGGAGGGAGTATGGTATGGCCCAAATGAAGCAGTTCTTACACACAGCCAAAAGTGATACAGTAGCCGGTTTGGTTGAGAATATCTCCTTATTCCTTGGAAACCTGTCAGTCATTAGAAGAGGAATTTCATACATGATACAGCTCAGCGTGCAGTCCAAGAAATGCAGAAGCAATTCTCTTGTTTCAGAAGCAAAGCCTCCTGGGACGGTTTTAAACAACTCACCCACCTGACTGCATGAAGGAAAAAATGTGGATAGAAAAAAAAAAAAAAAACAGCGGGAGCTCCCGTGAAATGGGAAGGCACTGGCTTCGGAGGCAGGAGCCAAACCTGAAGAAAAGTCTGTGGAGAGAAACCCAGACCAGAGCCTGACTGGAACCAATTCCCACAGGCTCAGGGGGAGTGGAAGGTAACTGAATAGTGAAACAGATTAAAACAATGGAAAACCCCCCAGAAAACAAAGCGGAGGGGTTCAGAGTCAACAAATGCAGGAGAAAGAAGTAAAGAGAAACCAGACATGCTCAGGCAAAGCAGGGCCGAAGGCGCAGATGAAGGCTTCCCGGAAGGCCTGTAGAGCGGCACCCGGAAGAGAGTAAGCAGACAACTGAAGGAACATCAGATGAAGCAGGCCACGAGCTCCAGTTTTGCTTGGCCAAGAAAAACTGGAATCCATCAGCTCTCTACAGACACGTTGGAGATGTCTCTTAGAAAGCTGCTTTTGTGTTGCTAACGGTGACGTCACATGCTCCCTAGGCAGATGTTGAAGACACTGGGGCAGGAGGATTAAAGAAAAGCTGTTGTCAGTGGTTTCCTTTGTCTGGGGGCCTGAGGTACATCACTGACATCACCAAAAATTGAGCTTTCAAAAACAAGGAAAAGGAATCCTATTTCGTGCTTCCGGACTTTGTGGACAGTAGGGATTTTTTTTCCCCCCAAGGTGTTACTAAATGTCTGGTTTCTTTCTCCTTTCTCCATTGAAAATACCTTGTGTTTCATGTCCAGGTGAGGAAATCTGGATGGAATTTTTTAAGTCCGTAAATGGTGGTTTCAGATTGGTGGTATGCTTGCTGGTTCTTATCATCTTATGCCTGGCTTTTAGTTCAGAAAGTTTATCATCTGCAAACCCATCACTTGGAAGCTCTTTTTCCTCTTGTGGGTCGAGTATACTTCCTACTTCCTTGTATGTGAAACAGCTTTCAGCCCTGTTCTCCCCTTAAAGGACCAGTGGGGTCCCCTCTCAGGGCCTTCCTGTCCCCACACTGCCCCTCTGTTGGAGTTACTCCTCATGTTTTCTGGTCACACTTCTGGCCCCATATTTAAGAAGGAATAGGTATATATTTGGCTCTCATCCACCTAATCCAACCCTGTAAGTTCCATCACCATTTTTCATATTTGTTTAATCACTAAATAATGGTTCTCAGTATGTGGGTCATGACCCCTTTATGGCGGAAGCTGAACAACTTTTTCCTGCATGTCAGATATTTATGTTATGATTCATAACAGTAGCAAAATTACAGTTACGAAGTAGCAAAGAAATAATGTTATGGTTGGGGGGTCACCACAACTCGAGGAACTGTATTACCGGGTTGCAGCATCAGGGAAGTTGAGAACTCCTCACTGGTTTAATGGTTCCCAGACTCTCTGCAGGTAAGTCAGTACTGATGTGCACCACTGGTCCAGATATTTCCTTAATTTAGGCATCAGGCTCTTCTCTCCGGAAATAACAGGGAAGCAAGCCAGCTCTATCCTAACACTATGCTCCCTCTTGGTCTCAGGATGGCTGCTGGAGCAGCATACTTCCTAGTTTACTAGCTGAGCAGGGTAAGAGGCAGGCCTGACTTGTCAGTCCCAGACGCCCTAACCATGCCTCCCTCTCACTGTCACTGGCCCATAAAGGGGTGCAGAGCTGCCTGGCGCTGAGTCTGATGTGGAGGATGGAATTAGCCTGACTGTCTCAGGCTGGTTAATCATCTGGGTTATAAGGGCTGTTGGCATGTCAACCACGTGCCCCTCAGCTGACACTGAACAAAACTGTCTTGTCATATCATCATCTACCAGTAGACTGCGTTTTGAAACAAAAGCCAAACCAGACTTACACACTCGGAAGGCCCAGTACCTCATGTATCTATTCTCCATGACATCATTGACACTATTGTAACTTTTCCTTAGTGCTGCGATTCCAAACATAACCAGACTCTTGCCCTTTAAAATTATGCCTGAAATGTCCCCAAGGTGTAGACGCTCCCTTATATTATACACTTAAGCTCCAAGCTCAAAACATTTTATTTCACTAAATTCTAGAACTTTCCATTTCTTTAGGATCTTTCCCCTGAGACTCCAACATCAAAACTGGACCCTTATCTTCCCCATACGTCAGTTACCTGGGAGTCCAACAGCCCTGACAGTCATTTAAGGTCATAAGGTACATGGATGGATAGCAAACCTATTCTGCTAATTAGCCTGCATTTTCTTCTAGAAGTCTTCAGAACATTAAGATCTCTCTCTCTCTCTCTCTCTCTGTGTGTGTGTATGTGTGTGTGTGTGTGTGTGTGTGTGTGTGTGGTGTATGTCTGTGTCTGTGTCTATATCTGTACATACACAAAGTGCAGGTGTCTGAGGAGACCAGGAGAGGGCACCGGGTCCCCTGGAGACGGGGTTACAGGAAGTTGTAAGCTGCCCAGTGTGGGTATTGGGCACTGAACTCGGGTACATACTCTTAACTACTGAATCATCTCTTCAGGCCTCTGGAATCTTATTTTATAACTACAGGGGAAAAAAAAAGGGAAAAAAGGAAGCAAAGGAAGGGAGGGGAGATAAAATAAGCTTAATAATTCCATCTTAAAAAAAAGAAAAAGAAAAACTACTGGCATTTTGCCTGTTGCCTAATATATCAAGACACACAGAGGTGTGTCTTTAATGAAGCTGTCATAATTTCACACACATGCCAAGGGAGCTGTGGGTGGCCGGGAAGGCTCCAGCCACACAACCTTCAGCAAGGCTTCCGCCCAGTACTCCTCTCCAGCAAGAGCAGGAACCCACAAACAGCAGGCCTGAGACTGGGGAGTGCAACCCCCAGGCTTGAATCTGACAGACGCCCCCAGGCTCCTGCTTTCAGGCTGGGTCCCAACATGTGGCGTTTTCCTGAAAGCTGTGACGCCTTTATGAGCTGGGGCCTGGTGGAGGATGGGAAGGGTGGGCCTTTGAAGGTGGGTGCTGCTCAGGGGCTTTTGTACTTCTTTCCCTTCCTCCTAGCCTTCCCCGTGTACACAGCTGTTACCTCACACTCTCAGCATCACGGGCCATATTGGACCATAACCTCTCTTCAACTGTGAGGCAAACAAACAAACAAACAAACAAACAAACAAAAAAACCTCTCCTTCCTTCTGTTTGTTTGTCGGGGATTTAGTCAAAGCAGCACCAAAGGAAAACATAGCCCTTTTCAGAAAATGTCAGAGGAAGTGCTAAAAATTTACCCCCAGCTTTCGGGGCCTGGGAATGTCCCTGGCTCTGGTGAGTGCTGCTGCAGTGTGAAGACACTGTGTGTGTTTTTCCTCCGGGTGTGAGGGGCAAGCCAGGCTGGCTGCTGTGTACAATAGCAGCCTGTCAGTGGCTGAGCCAGGTGAATTACGAGTTGAGAGCCCAACAGCAATCTTCTGGTAGGAAAAGGCTCAATACTGCCTCTTCAGATCCCTCCCACACTCCCAAGAAAGCTGTATGTCTGCCACCCCAACAGAGGTTCCCACTCCAGCGGGGAAAAGAGTGCTTCTAAATTATGTCACTTTGATATAAGAGCCTCTGTCTCACAGCTCCATGTTGAATCATGGCATGCTTGCCTCCAACAATACTGAGGTGGGCGGTCACGTCCCCCGAGTGGCTCAGCCCAGGTCTGAACTCCCAAGCAATGATGACATGGCTGCCGACGTGAATAACGAGTATAATTTATTTGTTCAGGCGTCAAGTCCCAGGTGGGAGTGGCTTGTGGATCTGACTACCTGCAAACACAAAATGCAGAGAGGAAAGCGTGGGGCTGATTTATGGAGAATGGTTAAAGCTGCCTCTCCACACAGATGATCAAATCCTCCAAAGCAGGGACTCTTCCTGCCAGCCATCAAAGCACCATCTGCTACCAAGAAAGGAGATGCGCCGGTCATCTTAGGACCACACTGGCGGGAAGCCTTCGTCACTGGTGCCATGTCACAGTTTGAACCATCCTCATCACTGCCCATCACCCGCTGCACACCTGCCATCATTGACCTTTCAACCTCAGCCCCATCATCTTTCATCCCTCTCGGCGGCGTCCTCGTTTTACCACGTTTGCCCCATGGCCATTGCCAGTGCCTCAACCCCATTGTTCCCACCGCCAAAACCCCCTTTAACAGCTTTCACCCATCCCCCAGTCCTCTATCCCCACACCTTCTCCTGTGTGACTAGGAATCCTGTGGCTGTGGGAGTCACATGTGTGATTTCAACAAGGGCCCTATACACTCTCAACGGGCTGTGCTAGGATAAAGGTCGTCATCAGCTCTGTACCTGCCTCCCTGGTCTGTTCTTCTGACTTTCCATGGGACACTCTTCTGGCTATTAGCCGATTCATTAATTCATCTAGACTAATGTTTTGTGTTAGTCTAATGTGCAGACAATAATGTATTATATGACTTTGCCTGGAGAGGTGTCTTGGTTACTTTTCTTGCTGCTGTGATAAAATACTCTGACCAAAACAAAACAAAAACAAACAAACAAACAAAACAACTTAAAGTAGGAAGGACTTACTCTGGCTCACAGTTCAGGGTGCACAGTCCATCATGGCAGGGAGGTCACTTCCGGAGTTTGAGGAAGCTGGTCACATTGTATCTGCACTCAGGAAGCAGAAAGTGCTTAATGCTCGCTCATGTTCCCCTTTGTATACAGAACCGAAGCCTAGGGAATGACACCGCCCACTTTTAGGGTGAGTCTTCTTCCCACCTTAATTAACCTAATCAAAATAATCTCTCACAGGCATGACCAGAGGCTAACCAACTCTAGACAGTCCTTCATAGGTATGTCCAGTGGCTTGTCTCCTAGGTGACTCTAGATCCCGTCAGTTAATAGTCACCATCACAGGAAGCATGAACAAACATCTCTTCACCACAGACAGGGCATTAAGAAGAGACCAAAGAAACAATTTCACCCAGACCTAGCTTGGTAGAACTGAATTTAGTAGGATTACTTACAAGAAGCATGAATGGGTGACTCAGGCAACTACTTCATTGGAGCTTTCCTGCCCAACTTGCAGGCCATTGTTTACCAATACACCCACCCTAGTCACCAATGTCCTTGTCATGAATGCTACCACCACAACCATGACCACTCTCCTCACTTTCTCCATCACATCAACTCTGGCGTCATCCTTGGTTATCTATGAAGAAGCACAGGGTACCATGCTGGGGACTATCCAGCAAGCTTCAGGCATCGTTTCTAGAACAGTCTCCAACAGTACTCCCCGGAGATGTGTCACAGTGTGCTCCATTGCAAAATGAATTTGAGGAGTGTTACAGCAAAACACGTGAGCAATTCCAGTTGACGTCCATTAGCAATGCCGTGACCCCATCTTCTACAGGAGATATTAAAAAAAAAAAAAAAAAAAAAACATATATCTGAAAGCTTAAAGCTGCACAGCCCACTGTGACATGGGTGAGCACTCCTTCATCAGCCACCAGTCTGAACACTTCCTAGGGGCACATTCTGGGCCCCACCTGTAAAACCTGCTCTTCCATTCAGTCCAAAGTGGTGTTTTTACTCTCAAGCAGTCACCATCACAGCAGCTATGTATTCTGGGTGTCCTGTGGGCATGGGGTTATCATGTAATTCAAATGCTGACTTCTGTACGCCCCATATCTAGTTGCAATTCTTGCTCTGTGAATCTTCTATCTCAATGTTATGTAAACACTGTTCCCCAATTGTCTCCTGAAATGTCAGTAAAGCAGCTTACAGCCATTTGCTGACCAGGGCTGGATTCCTGCCAGCCGGAGGAGGAGGAGTTAGAAGATTCAGCCACAAGAGTGGTCCAAGTAATTTCAGGAGAGAGAAGCTGGAGCAAGAAACTACAAAGTGCAAGTGTTCTGGGATGTACGCTGGGAGAAAACCAAATTAGCTTAGAGGGTTAAGACTAGAGTAGTAACTGCTCAGTTATTGTGTTGTGAAACTTGCTATTAAACAAACATAACAGAGTCTCAATTATTTGTGTGACATCCGGGTTAAGAGAGAAACTGAGAAACACAGTTTTATAAAACATAACCTTAACAGCGTCCTCTGAGTATCTTCTGATGCAAGCACTGTTCCTGCTGCCCTCAGTGCAGAGAGTCTCATGAATCCTATAACTGGTGTCTAGAATACCTTCATCTCCACCCGCAGCAAAGCCCAGACGTGATTCAAAGACCCATGCCCACCCCGCTCAGTGACTATGCCAGCATCCCCAGTATTGTCTGTGCAACAAACAAGTTGGACTGACATTGCAGATGCAAAGGCAGCTCCCAGTATGCATCTGTGCTTTGGATATTCAGTGCATCCCAGGGGCCCATGTGTTAAAGACATGGTCCTCAGCTTGGCACTGCTGCAGTGGAGTCCTCACTAAGTGGGGCCTAGTGAAGGCCTAGAGATCACTGAAGCATGACATTGAAGGAGACGGTGAGACCCCAGCTCCTTCTCCCCTTTTACATTCCCAACCCGGAAGGCCAGCTTTGCTCTGCCACCTGTTCCTACAGTGTCGTGTGGCTACTGGCCCAAAACAAAGGGACCAACTGATTAGGTTGCAACACTGGAAATCATGAACTAAGAGAAACCTTTTTTTCTTTCTAAATGGACTGCTTCGGGCATTTGTTTATAGTGTCAGGAAGCTACCTGACATACTCCTCAAAGATACACCACTGCCCTGGGCTCTGAAGGTGCAGTCAGCTGCCTCCAGCTGTGGGTTCCTTCTTATCTGGTTGTGCTGAAGAGAGCTGCCCCTCCCTCAGACCACGCCCTTCCCAGGACAGGCAGCGTCTACTACCTTGGAGACCATCATTTCAGCTCGACTTGGTCAGTCTGGTGGGCAGAGCTTGCTCAGCTCGCTCAACAGGTTTGAGCGGAAGCTTTAAAGGACACAAATAGATCAAGGTCTTCTCTGCACACCCTGCCTCCTCCTCTCCCAGCCACTCAGGTGCCTGCCCCTCCTCCAACCTCTCCAGGTGTTGAGTTGACCTATAGAACATTTTATCCCCCAGACTCCATCTCACAGACACCAACTTGTTGCAGAGACTGAGAATTATATTTAGGATTCAAGGAGGCTGGCTAAGCAGAAGAATGTCCCCAGAGAGTAGGGGAGGCTCAAGAATTTCTGCGTACCTAGTCCCCGGAGAGCCTAGGCATGAGCTCCCCCACCCCGCCCCTCCCCACCCCCGCCGACGCCAGGGCCTGAGATTAAAGACTCAGAAGTGGATTCAGATGGCCAGGAAGTGTGGAAACTCCACCCGAAAGCAGTAGCCAAGGATGAGTGGAAATCTACACCGGAGTTAATGCCTTCCAGCTCCTGCAGCCACCGTGCCCTGCAGACTTCTGCCGGCTGCCCAGACGGCTGCTTGGCTGTGAGGAGTTTTCCCCACACAGACGGCCCGTGGCTGTTACCCTTTGCAGTGTGAAGTGGAAAATGAGCTAGATGAGGCTTCGCACGTGAGGCAACGAGCCACCAGAGGCGGCTGGAGCAACTTCTGAGCAGGAGCAAGACGTGAAGCAGGTTGTCAGGGAAACGGGGAAGCAGCAAAAGTGACAGCCTGTTGCGTGAGACTCTGAGATTCCGTCTCCCCAGTCTGAATATGGAGGGCGGTTTCCATCAAGGGGGTGATGGAGTTCCAGCAACCCAGGGAGAAGACGCAGCGAATGCGTGATACTTTTCAGAGCTAGCCAGCTCCCGCCCGGCCTCAGCTCGGACTGCTCAGGCAAGCTGTGTCTGCTCCCTGAGCCTCAACAGGCTACTCTTGTCCTCGTTGCTGTTTTATTTTCACCATGAAGAGTTACAGTCTCTGGGCGAAAGGGTGGGCATGCCTTGAGATGAGAGCAAACCAGAGGAGCAGCCCTCCTGAGTTGCCAAGGACCACCTGAGACTGCCAGACGGTCACTGTGAACAGCAAACAGTGCTGGAGACGCCCCGATGGGTGCTACAGGCTTGTGGGGGCAATATCCAAATGGAACCTATGTTCCCTAACCCCAAAAGGGAGAAGGGAACAGCCAAGGTGATGGGAGCCTGCCAGGGTGTTCTTTAGAGAAGGACATCAAAGCAAACTTCCCATGATACCCAGGGAGGAAGGGGAGCCTGATTGCCTCAGAGATCTGTGTTAATGTTCAGGATTTTCTAGAACAAGGACTCCTACCCTGAGCTCCTTCAGGATGTGGAGAGCAAACCAAGCTGTGTCCCTTTTCACCTGAGTGCTTATGTCTGCACCGTGGGCTTCCTCGGCTTCGTCAGAGGACCCAACCCCTCGGAGGAGACCAGTCCTGAGCCACCTACACTGCGTTCGCATTTGCCATCATCCTCAGGACCAAATGTATTCCACGTGGTGGCCAGCCCCGCACCACCCTGGCAGAGTTGGAGAGGCTTGGAAGGGCCCTTTCCCCTCCCTCTGAGTTCCCGGAACAATGCACCTCTGTTTGCTGCATGCTGCCCCGAAAAGGGAAACCACCGATGATGGCCGAGCCATCGCCATCAGCACCACCTCAATCCCTGTGACCTGCACCACCAGGCCCTTCGGCAGTTCCAACCCCCATCCCCAGAACCAGGAGACCCTAAAAAGAAAAAGAACCTTGAAATTGCAGGCTAGAGGTACCCCAAAGGCAGGGTGGAGAGTAGCCAGCTCCATATTGAGTAGATTCCCCAAGAAAGGGTTAGGGTCTGTGGGGATGAGAAGACAGCTCAGGGCATCCCTGGGGTAGGTGCTCAAGGATCATGGGGCCCTTGAAAAGACCAGGCAGGCACCCACAACCCTCTCTGTAGAAATATCCCCACCCATAGGACAGCCCAGTCTCTGAACTAGCAATGGCCCACAGGCCCAATGTCTAACTAACCCTGTAACCCTGGGCCGTAAATGCTTTGATAGGAGAAAAGCACGAGTGATCAAAGTGTTCCTTCGGGGGCAGGGCACATCGAGTGGCAGATACTGTCATGTGTCACCCATATCCTCTCCAAAAAAGTACCTGTAATTCGATGGCTAGGAACGGTGACAGTGGACAGCCGCTCCATGTCAGGTCCTCAGCGGGGGCCTTGCCGCAGCCGGCTGTCTCTTGTGGTCACAGCGTTTCCCAGCCAGTCTACTTCCAATGTGACATCTGAGTACCAGGAAGGTCCATCCTCAGAAGTGAAGCACAGGAAATGACTTAGTAGCCTGGGACCCTATTGGTTTTGAGATATGCACAGACCCCCGTGTGTGTGTGTGTGTGTGTGTCCTTGCTTAGCGTACACAGTATCCTGTGTTCAATCCCTATTACAAAAGGAGAAAGAGGGAGGGAGAAAGAGGAGGAGAAAAGGGAGAAGAAGATCCTGCCTCCTTGTACCCAGAAGGAAGGAACATGATGCTGAGACAGAGATGCTAAGACAGGCTTTACAATTAGCTGACAAAGAGGGAGGCTACCGTCCATCAAGTCAAGTTCAGATCTTTTATAAGAAAGCCTGTGCAATACAAAACTCAGAAAGCCTATGGCTTGCAATTGTTCCCAGGGCCGTTAGCTTCTAACCTTGTCCCTCCGTTGGAAGTATATTCATTCTTAAATGCAACTGCCTGTCTCGGTTTCCGGTTCTTCGGCTCCACCCACATTTTCGCACAATTGTACATTTCTGCACATTTGCTCCTTTGTTCCCAAAGGATTCTGAGCTGTGTGATCCTAAGCTGATAATACGGTCCTCTCATCCATCTGCCCCTTGCTAAGGGAGGGGTGGGGAAGAAGGCCTCAGGAACTTCATGCTGGGTGAAGATTCTACGTGTCCCCTCTACAAGAGTCGCGAGAAGAAGATCATTCTAGTATCCCAGGGGTTGCTACCGATTGGCAGATTTCAGGCGCAGGACTGATACCGGCAGATGTTGGGGTGCAGTTCTTATAGCGCAGATATCGAGTTTCCAGTTCTTATAGCGCGGAACCAGGAACCGAGACAGACAGTAGCGTTTAAGAAAGAATATACTTTTAACAGAGGGACAAGGTTAGACGTTAACGGCCCTGGGGACAAAGATCGGGCTGTGACAGGTCGCTTGCACGCCACAGGCTTTCTGAGTTTGGTATTGCGCAGGCTTTCTTACAAAACCTCTGCCTTTGACATGACGGGTTTAGGTGGGAAGTCTTCCTCTTCGCCAACAAATTTTTATGCTAATTTTGTTGCCAGTCCGGTTGTGACTCTTCCCTCTGGGTAATTATCTAGTAATTTGCAGGGCCCCCTGCTGCCTTGGAGTTTGCACATTTTCCACTGCTTCTTCCCCTAGAGTACCTCTGTTCTGTCCTCATCCTCTGGAGCCTGCCTCAAACAGGCTGGATCCAACTCCTCTTGGTGGAGGAATGCTAAGGCATGAGTAGGCACTTTTTGAACGTCATCAAGTGAAGCAAGCGCTTTCTGGGAGCACAAAGAGTTGGGGATGTGGACCATTCCCTGGAAGCTATCTGTCAAGATGAGCACAGACAGTTTTTCTCCACTGGACCCAGTACAGAAAATTGTAGAGGGACAAAAGAGACTTCGACTCTGACCCAAGCGGGTGCTGGCTGGTAGCTACAGAATGTACTGTCCCTGAGAAGGATGTAGAAGAATGTCTTCCAGGAAGACAGAGTTCTCATTAAGAAATACAATTGTAATACTGAGTGAAAAGGTTAAAGGCAGACGAGTGTGAGTCTGGGGCAGGCAGGAGAAAGTACTCATCATCACCTTGGTAGCCAGAGAAAAGGCCAAGGCAAAGACATAACCAAGCCCGGAGCTGGCAATGGTCTGATTTGAGCTGCAGCATACAACAGACTTGGGCCTTGATCTTATGGCAGAGATAATAAGTTATTGCCTGGCGCTAGACTCACTTACAAGCAACCCCTAAGAAAGGGGCTTTGTTCCGAGTGGTTTCTGCAGGAGGTGAGTTCAGGAAGCAACAGTAAGAGAGCAGGCTGGTGACTTAAACTTGGAAAAGACACCAGTCAGAGGGCAGGTGGTTATTCTGTAACAGCAGTGCCATTACTGCAAATGGCCTGGGTCTTGTTGGTCTTGTAGTTGATAAAGTTCACAGCTCGCTAAGATCTTCTCTATCAATCTTCACAGCACCTTCTGGGACCATGAACGTTAAGAGCACTTGTCCTTTCAGAGTACCCAGGTTCAATTTCAGGCACCTGCATGGCAGCTCACAACCATCTGTAACTGGAATCCCAGGGAATCCAACATCTTCTGGCCTCTGTGGGTACCAAGCATGCAAACATGCAGACAGACACACCGATGCACATAAAGTAAAAACAAAAGAAAGTGTTCAGCATCACTAGCCATCAGGGAAATGCAAGTTAATGCTACTCTGAGATTTCATCCCATCCCTGCCAGAATGACTTCAATCAAGTAGTCAAATGATGACAAATGTGGAGGAAGAGGAATCCATATTCACGGCTGGCGAGAGTGAAACCTTGGTGCAGCTGCTATGGGAAACCATTGTGAGAAATCCCAAAAAAGCAGGAAATAGAACCACCGTTAGAGCCAGCTACCTCACTCCTGGGTGTATCTCCTGAAGATACTGTCTCCTACTGCAGGATACTTGGTCACACATGTTCATTGATGTCTGGTCACAAATAATTAGGGAATGAAATCAGCCCGATGCCTGTCTCTCCATCCTCATGTCGTTGGACACCTTTTTAAATGAATAATGGCTATTCGTATTTCTTCTCTTGAGAAATCTCTGTTCATTGTCGTAACCCATATTTAATTGGATGATTTGCTTTCTTGATATTTAATTTCTTGAGCTCTCTGTATATTCTAGATACCAATCCCTCTGTTAGACACATAACACACTCTCCCATTCTGTAAGCTGGCTCTCTATTTCACTCACTATTTCCTTTACTGTACAGAAGATTTCTAGTTTCGTGAAGTCCCATTTGTCAGTTTCTGGCACCATCTCCTGAGAAACTGGAGTCCTGTTTGGGAAATTCTTGCCTGTAAGCTGTAGCATATTTTCTGCCTCCTAGTGATTCCAGAGTTTTAGATTTTTACATTGAGGTCTTTGACCCATTTGGAGTTGATTTTATGCAAGGTGGAAGATAAAGAACGGCCTAGTTTCATTCTTCTACATGTGGATTTCCTTTCTTTTTCCAGCACCATTTATTGAAGACAGTCTTTTCTTGAGGGTATTTTTGACATCTTTGCAAAAACCAGGTGGCTGTGTGTGAGCATCTAGCTAGGTCTTTTATTCCATTCCATTGTCTGCGTTGTGCTAGTTTCTCCATCCTTTTCATTTTACAAGTGAGGAGATGATGACCAGGAAAGGAGCCCCAGCTGTCAGAGAGGTGAGGCCCCCTTCAGCATCTGGGCTGCTGGCCCACTGCCCAGCCCCGCCCTGTTCTACCTAACTGAAACAGAAAGCACACTATTGAATTATATTGTTGTAGCATATTACACTTGTCCAATTGAAAACCTTATTCTGCATGGTCCTATATTACACATCCACACCAGTAACTCCTAAATTCTTTTTTTTTATTATTTGATTTATTTTTACTATTTTCCCTGTGTAGCCCAGGCTAGGCTTGAACTCGTGCCTCAGCCTCTTGGAAGCTTACAGCTGTGCTTTTGCATCACAGGTGTGCCACACTGCATCTGACTAAATTCCCTACATTCTTAACGTCCTCACAGAACCCATCTCCTGCCTCTTTACTCCTGACCTCTGCAGTTATCCCTTCCACTGGACTCTAGCCAGTAGGGAGCCTTCATCTCCTTATCCGGGGGTCCTGGGCTTGGAAGTGCTGACCGAACCTTCACCGAATCTTGCCAGCAAAGGCACAGACTACATTTAGCCCAGTCCTTCCTCCCGAGGCATTTGCATACCAAACACACACAGAAGACACAGGTGAAGCTCTGTACTGACCAGTGTAATAAAGATAATGTCTCCTTCCAGAGATCCTAAGTTCAGAGTTTCTCTCTTAAAACACAACCTTGCTTCGTGAGCAGGAGTCGGTTCGACCTCCCCATGTCAGAAAACTGGGGCTCATTAAGTGCTATCCCCAATAATGGCAAACTGTCCTTCGACTCTGATCCAGAAACTTCCCCTCTTCTGTCAGCATCTATGAGTCTTACCAGTTCGCTTGTAAGTGACTAAAACCCCAGCTCATTCAAGGTTCTTGTCAAAGAACTAGACCTTTTCTTCCTCTGATTCTGATGCCTTTTCCCAGATCATGACTTCCCTCTTGTTAGAATTCCTACACTAGACACCAGAGAGCTCAGTCAGTACAGTGCTTGCCACGTGAGCATGAGGGCCTGGGTTTGAGTCCCCAAAACTCACATAAGAAGCTAGAGGCAGCACATGCCTGTAATCCAAACCCTGGGGACATAGAAACAGAACACTCCCTGGAGCTTGCTGGCTAGCCAGGCTTGCCAAATCAGAGAACTCCAGGTTTGGTGACAGACCCTGTCTCAAAAACTAAGGTGGACAGCAGGAAAAAAAAAAAAGTACTCAACACCAAGCTCTGGCTTCACACACATGAACACACACACGCATATGCGCACATATGTGAACACACACACAAACATATTCCTTACTCCACTGGGATTCACTGGCCATCTTAACGCTTCATCTTGGTTGCCTTCTGAGCTTCCTGTCATCCAGTGAGACGGTACTCACCTGCAAAGTCCCGTAGTTCTGTACAAGTTCAGAGACCACACGTGGGTGGACCACAACCCACTCAGGCCCCTCCCCTCTCTGTTCCTCCATCATGTCCCCTGATCTGGGCACCCCTCCTCAGTCGTACATGCTCTCCGTGGTCATACTCTGAACAGAACCAACTCCAGTAACTGCTCTACTGCACTCAAGAACAAACATCCCTCTCTGCTTTCTTTCCACCAAAAGGAGTTCTAGTTCATTTTCAAATTATTCACTGTGATTTCCTGTTCCCTGCAGATACTTTTAAGCTGATTTTCAGTTCTTTAGACATAGTAAACACAGTCCTTTCAAAGTCAGTGTCTGGTGATGCCGACGCTGGGAATCTATGAGTCACTTGCATCTGTGGGTTTCTGACAGTATTTTACTCTATGCAGATTTGGTTATCTTTCACTGTGTGTTGGGAATTATGCTCAAAAATTATTTATACAAAAAAAATGTGTCTGGAAACATTAATTTAGAAGCCACATTAATCCAAAACCAGGGCCCGAGTGTCTATGGACCACCCAGATAGTGTAAGTCTGAGCTCAGAGAAGAACTGATTTAATTCAGTTCACTCAGGCTTTGATAAATTAGCCTTAGGAAGCCCAGCTTACGGAGAGGGCCTCCAATTAGACACCACAGTCTACTCTGGTCTTTGACTGTGATTTTACTAGACAAAACAAAAGCTCAGATTTGCTCAGAACTCAGGTTCTCTCAGGGCAAAAGCAGACCCTATGTTCGCTGATGTAGATGGCTTCCCTTTTTCTCTGCAGTGTAGGTCCGGTAATTGCTTCAAATTGCTGCTAAGTAATTAAGATGTTCTTTGGGTTTTATGTAAGACCCTTGGTTATTTCCAGCAGGCAAACAACCTAGCTCACAGTGGCCAGTAACAAAAGATACAACGGCCCATTCTGTACCGAAGATAGCCTGTCCTGCCGGTGTGTCTCCCCTACTCATCTCAGAATATCTGCAGGTCACCTTATTGGGTGGGACCTCTGGCTACTTCACACATCCTTCCTCCTTCTTCATGTGGCTTTTGTCTCTACTCCCTTCTTTATACCCTGTCCTAGTCCACCTTCTGTTGCTGTGTTAAATACCATGACCAGAAGCAAACTGGGGAGGAAAGGATTTTTTTCAGATTATGGGTTATAGTCTACCATGAAGGGAAGTCAGGGTAGGAACTCAGAGCAGGAACTTGGAGACAGGAACTGAAGTGGAGACCAGGGAGGAACAGCTCTTACTGGCTTACTCTGGTGGTTCCCTCAAGTTTGTTTTCTTATGTACCCCAGACCTACCTGCTTAAGGGTGGCACCTCCCAAGGCGGACTGGGCCCTCCCACATCAATCATTAATCAAAAAGTACCCCCCACAGATTTGCCTACAAGACAATCCGATGGGGCAATTTTATCAGCTGAAGTTCCTCTTCCCAGATGCTCTAAGCTTAATGTCAAGTTATCAGTGTGTATCCTATGACTCATCAGTTCAGCCCTATATTACCAAAACTCTCCATTTTTACATCTCATGCTCTCTTTTTTATATCATCTATCTGGGAAAGCAAATCCTCAGCTGAGCCAGACTTCCTGATCTTTACATTGTAGACGCGGAACAGTTATGATTAAACCCATTTTCCACCTACTCATTTTGATACTACTCTCCTTTGTTGGTCCCTGATGATCACTGGGTACCACTCAGGAGACATCTTTGTCTATGATGCAATCTGCACCATGCCACTTTCCCCCAAGACTTTGCCAGTACCCCTTCTTGAGAAGTCCTTCGCCTCCTCACTACATCCTACATGGTCAGGGGGGGTTGTCTCTCGTCCCCTTCTACTGACGCAGCCATATCTGGAGCCACATCTTTCCCCTCTCTGGATTCTTTCTCTAGTAAAACCACAGATCTCTGTCCATCTTCGGCTCTTCACTGCTGTTCCTGCAGCTTCCCCATCCTCGCTCAGGCCTCATGTCCCTGTCTGGCTCTATCTTCTTCCACTGTCTTAGGAACCTCATGCCAACATCCGACCTAGTTCTTTCTCTTTCTAGTGGGTCTAGCCCAGTGGTTCTTAACCTGTGGGTTGAGACCCGTTGATGGTGGTTGCGTAATCAGATATCCTGTATTTCAGATATTTATATTATGATTCATAACAGTAGAAAAATTACAACTACAAAGTAGCCCTGAAATAATTTTGTGATTGAGGGTCACCACAACATAAGGGTCTCAGCATTAGGAAGGGTGAGAATCATTGTTTATTCCATCATCTAAACACATGCACAAACAATCTGATGTTTAAAATAGGGCTAGGGCTGGGGGCCAGGGGTGTAGCTTAGACTGCTTGCCTAGCATGCACAATGCTGGGCTTCAATGCCTTGGCTTCAGTCCTTAGAACCTCAGGAGCTGGTTTCTACATCTCTAGCACTGGGGAGGTGGAAGAATTAGAATCAGAAGTTGAAGGTCATCATCAGCTGCATAGATAGTTCAAGGTCAGCCTGGGCTACTGAGACTGTCTCAAAAGCAACAACAATAACAACGGGTTATTTGCCTCCAGCTTTCACCTACACAGAATAGGCACAGCAAACAAGTCCCCAACATGCACATTGTACCCAGTTACAGGTCTGCTCTCTCGGGCTGTAATTCTCCCCAGCCCACCCCCTACCATGCACTCCTTGAGGGCTGGAACTTCTCTTTAATCACTATTGAATTTTCAACACCTAGCGTAAAACTCTCAGAAGAAATGAAAGAATCAGACCTGGGGTCATTGTTAGGCCCCACAGTTCCATTGGTCACTGAGTTCTAGTTACCAGAGGAATTGTGCTTTGATGGGAGGCCAACTGGCAGAGCGCTAACTAAACCCCATTACTACCGATGCGGTGCCCTTCTTCTCAGAGCGTGGAAACTCTGTCTCTAGCCAGTAACTGATTTGTGGGCTAACGAGTCTTTGTCTGAAGGTCTTGGTGCACAGCGTGAGGCTAAGATCACCTTTCTCAGACTCCCCCAGGGCTTTGGGTGAGGGGGGATGAGTGTGTTTTGAAGCACTAACTCTTTGGATCATGCACAGGATCTCAGTCAGGGTGTATTACTCATTAGGGTTTATTTACCTTTTGTGGTGGCCTAGAAAAAGCCAGGCTTAATGAAGTGGTTACCAAAGCCTTTAACATCACATTTTCCACAGAGTTCATAAAAATATTGACAGTGGACTTAACTGCCACGTTGCATCTTTCAAAGAGATGAACAAAAATCATATTAAGCATATTGATTTAGTGTTTTTTTTTAAGTCCACATAGCCAGAAGCCTGAAATGCTCTCAAAAATTTGACTCTTCTGTGGATGAGGGGTGAGTTGGTCTCAAGGCCTTGGGCACACTACTGTCTCTCTCTGGTCTCAGTTTCCTCACAACAAACAAGGACAAATTAAATGAGCCTGTGGCTGTGTCTGTTTTAGAATGGAACAGGCTATTCTTTCTAAACTCACTCCAGGACGGAGTGTGTCTTTGCTATAAAGATGGAGACAGTGATTATTTCCTGAATTCAAAGATTCCCTATAGCCGGAAGATTTAATTAAAAAGCATTGATGGTCCCCCATATCCTTGCAAGGTTTTCTGATGCCAGCCTTTTTCCACCCCTTTCCTGGCTCATCCCTGAGCTCAGTGGGATGAAACCCTCCCCAATAACCTCCTATCCTCCCAAGGTCCTCTGCTGCGGTACAGCCGCTGCAGCCTCCTTACAGCCAGAAGAGAGATATCAGAGAGATGAAAGAGTCATCCTGGGAAAGCCTTAGAGCCATCAGGATAGGAAGGGGAGTTCAGAATGGATTCCTGAGACCCACCCATGTCTCTGGACTCTAGGTGTCTGGGGTTGAGGAATCGAGTCTCAGGATAGGTAGCTCCTAGGTGACTGATAGATAGAAGCTAATGAAGAAACTCATGAACACCCACTACACACAGCATTGACCGTGGAGCATTAAGACTGACCTGAGGTGTAGGGGGAGCAGTTACACACACACACACACACACACACACACACACACCTGGATGATGAGGATTATGCTCTTGTCCTCCCTGCTCTATTGTTTCCTTGTCACCAGATGTGAGGTTTGTGCTCTGTCCCTAACACATGGTGAATGGTAACCGTGAGCTCTCATTGAGTCTTCTTGTCCTTATCATCATTGTCATCACTGCCATCAACAACTGTCAGCTGTATCAACTGCATTATCAAAGTGGTCATCAGAGCATCTTTTTCTCTGATCTTCCTTCTCATCTCCTCCTCCATCATCTTCAGCCTCATCGCCATCACCACTGACATCATTTTTGTCTCAACCCTCCTCTTCCTCCTCTGGCATCATCATGGTCTTCACCAGCAGTTGAGCCAACTGCTGATCCTTAACAGTATATGCTCAAATACTTAGGCCTCAGCAAACCCCGGTTTCCTCACCTAAATAGCAACGCTGCCCCACCATTCACAGCATTCCTGCCACTGCTCCAAGTACTTAACATGGCAGGAGTTAAATTACTACTATCCCCATTTTACAGAGAAATAAAATGAAAAAGAAAGGTTGAGGGACTTGCCTGAAGTCACCTGGCTTGAATGCAATCTCAAAACAAACAAACAAAAACGGTATAACATGACAATGGCATTGATCTCACACCCACATGCTTAAGCACCTCCCACCGAGCTGGGCACATGGCCGTGCAAATTCTCAGGTTTCCCAGAACTGGTGAGGAGGGCTTGCTCCGAGTAGGAAAGGACTGCCCTGCCAACAGCCCTCTCACATCAGACATATTCACTCTACCCATTACCAAAGCCTGAAGTCGCGTGATAGCACTTCCAGGAGCCCAGAACCCCAGGGAGACAGGAAGACCAACCCTCCCCCATTTTCAGCCACAATGCCCTTCCTGGTCCTGCTCTAGGTGTCCACACCCTCCTAGAAACCCGAATGCCTGTCTGTATCAGCACTGGACTAAGAGCTGATGACAATTGGGGTCCTTGAATGCTACCCACAGGTCCTGTGGTGGGCTCCTGGGGTTCAGCCCTCCTCTCCAAGTCTCCCTTAGATAGGGCACCCATGCTGGCTCAGGCCTGTAGAGTCTAGCCACCATCCACCCTCCTTTTCTGACGATAACAGAACTCAGTAGTATTATTCAGGTGACACCATTTTCAGTCCCGGAGGGTGAAGAGTAATTCAACTAGAACCACCCTTCACAGCCACTCATTTCCCTTTGTAGAGGCTGGAAGGTACACCAGACCCTGCTATGGCCCATTAACCATAAAGGGAACTTCCATGATGTTTCCATCTCTTATAGGGGTGTGCTTGAGCCCCCCATAGATTCCAGCTCTAGAAAACTCCAGCTGCTGGCATGGAGAAAGTGGGCACCCCAAAGAGAAAACTCTGGGAATCAAACATGTTGGCTACTCAGTCTGGTCTCACCAAGCTTGAGCCAAACCCAGAACCCACTTTAAGGCCTTCCATGACAAAGCAGCAGGAGGATGCAGATTTTGGAATCAAAGCATCTGGGAACCCATCAGGAGCTGGCCTTACCACCCACTTGAACTTGAGCAAGGTGCTTCTTCACAGGCCAACAGTATGAAGGCTTGGCTGCCCCCTGCCCCTTACAGAGAGGGTGGCGGGATCGAGAAAGTGGGAATTCAGAAAGCAGGAGCCAGGCTTGTGGTAGTAAGCAGTACACAATGGCTGCTGCCAAGTGTAGTGGTGCAGGCCTGTAATCCCAGTGCTTGGAAGGCTGAGGCAGGAGAATAACACATTTGAGACCAGTCTAGGTTGCATGAGGAGACTGTCTCAAAAAAAAAAACAAACCACTAACAACAAATTCTCACTATTATTACATGAGGTCATTAAATATCTTTATTATTTGATTCACATGTGTTAAATTGTATATGTGTGGTCTATACACATGGCATGTGCAAGCTTGCATGCAGAGGGTACAAGTGCGTATGTGTGTTCGTGCAGATAGAGACCCAAGGTTAATGCCCGTTCTCTACTCAATCTCCACCTTTGTTTTTTAAGACAGAATTTCTCAGTGACCCTGATACATATCACTGCGACTAGACTGACTGGCCAATGAGCTTCAGGAATACATTGATCTTCTACCTTTCCTTTCAAAGCTAGGGCTACAAACTTGAGCCATACCTGACTTCTCACATGAGCTCTGGGTGTCTGAACTCAGGTCCCTGTGTCTTCAGTGCTGAGTGAGCCATCTGCCTACTGTTCTTTATCACTTACTCCATCAGAAACCGGAACTTCTGTTCCTGCAGGCAAGTGCATCCTAACCGAGCCATGCCTCTGAGGACTGATACTTCTGACTTTACTTCATAGTGGATAGTGGTGAGGTGAGGCCAAAGACTCTTCCTCTGAAACTGGGTTCTTTTAATTAATTAGCCAGTAACTATTTGTCAAGACGTCACGAGAGTCAGGCACCTTTGGTAGATCCAAAGACCCATCTAACCCAGTCAGGGGAAGGGATCATTCATATGGAAGGGATGACCCCCAAATGGCCCTAGGAAACTGCCCAGACAGTTAAGATTCACCCATTGTTTAATCAGCTTTGTCCCAGAACCCAGGAGCTTGGCCCAGGAGCTACCCTGATAGGCACCCTGGGAAGATCCTGACCTCTTTCCATCAAGTATAGAGACCCAAAAAGTCTTCACATAGACAGATGAGACAACAGAGGTTTGTGTTAAGACTAAGGAGGTTCCAAGCAAGCTGCTCTTAATGGTTGCTTTTGTCATTGCTGAGACCAAATGCCTGACAAGAAGCAGCCTAAGAGAAGAAAGGTTCATTTGGTTCACAGTGTAGAGGATAGAGCAATCATGACAGAAAGGCATGATGGGTAATGGGAACGTGAAGCACTGGTTACCTTGTGTCCACAGTCAAGGAGCAGAGAGGCCTGAAAGCTGGTGCTCAGCTCCCTCCGCTTTCTCTGTTAATTCAGCCCAGGCCCACAGTCGGTGCTACCTATGCCGAATGGGGTAGATGCGCATACCCACACGGATTAAACATCTCTGGAAATGCCTGCCCAGATGTAACCAGAGGTGACTCTCCTAGGTGATTCTGAATCCAGTCAGGTTGACAATGAAGATACACTATCACACCATGGAAGCTACTTTAGGAAGGGACACATTTGGAGAGTCAGAAAAGGACATCACTAGGAAGTTATACTGAACCAAGACCTAGAAGTTGAGAGGCATGGGGAAGGCAGGGACACTTGGGAGTGTGTTGCAGGTGTGGGGAACACTTTGCCAGGGACCCCAGCGGGAGAATGTCCCATTTGTCTAAGGTGTACAAAGCTAGTGTGTCTGAAGCCTGAGAAGCAGCAGCGAGCTAAGAGCCTAGGTTAAGTACTATCCCAATCTGATGGGTTTACCAAGGAGACGACAGTGGTCCTTGGGTACAAAGAAGATAAAGATGGTAGAGGAAAGAAAAGGCTCAGCTGGACGTGACTGTGCGTACCTGCAATCCCAGCACTTGGGAAACTAAGGCAGGAGGATTATTAACTCTGGGCCAGTGTAGACTGAATAGTAACATCTTGTCTCAAAATATAATAATAATAATAATAATAATAATAATAATTTCTAGGTGGTTCATCTCTGACTGCTACCAGTGACTTGTGCATTTGATATTAAAACCCTCCAACAAGCACAGGACTGCAATGGTCAGTCTGGACTAAAGCTCCCCTTCTGTTTAGGAAAAATCTCCAGAGACATTAATCGCTAATTAAAAACAAAACAAAAAGACACTGCAAAATTGTGGGAGACTTTAAGCAGCTTGCCGGATTACAAACGACCCTCGAACCCTACACGCATCGGCTAAACGTGGTCAGGAAGGACTTCTGTGCGGAAGCAGGCGCCTGGCAGAAGTGGGAGAAGTCAGCTTCGCCTTAGGTGGCATCCACAGACATCCAAAGGGGTGAGCGACAGGCCAGGCTGCCCAGAGAGCGTGAGAAGCCAGCAAGCACCTCTCCCCACAGGGAGAGCAAAGCCCTCCAGCCCTTCTTGCCTGAAAGCTCAGCCAGAGCGTGAAGCTGTCCCACCCAGATTTCAGGAAGCTGAGTAAAGTCGACCTTGAAAATGAACCTCAGGCCCTCACGGTTAATCTCAGTTCCTGTCTCTTTCCAATCAGACTCTGAGCTATAATCCATCTTCATTATGCCTCTCTTAAAGCAAAAATAGTGCATTTCCGCAAGTCTAATTAAGGAAGGAATGTTAAAAGCCTTAGGTCATGACTCTCCTGCCAATACTCTGTTTCTGTGAGTGTTACAGCCATACACACACATACACATTTACACATACATGCGTGAACACACATATGCATTTATACATGCACACATATACATGCATACATATATAAACATGTACATACATAAATACATACGTAGACACATACACATACATTTATACATGAACACACATATATATGTATAATACAAATGCATACAAAAACACATCACACATACACATGCACACACACATATATGTATACACACATACACACATGTAATACATACACACATGTATGTAACTTATACTCACATATACACACATACATGTAGACATGCCTGCATATAGACATACATATATACTTAAACACACACTTGCACATACATATACATGCACACACACAAGCACAGCCACACATATACACAGAATCACACACACACACACACACACACACACACACAGGCTGCTTTGGAGGAAGGCTACCTACAAGCCCAAGAATGGTTGAAACGGCAAGATTTACCGTCAACGTCACTAGCAACTAGCAGCTGCTACCCAGCTGTCCGATCTTGAATACACTGACCCATCCTATAGCACACACATCCAATGGCCACGCAAAGGGATGGAGAAAGTCCTCATGGCCACAGGCCCTGCCACAAAGGATGCAGCAAGCTTGGACGGAGCTGGTGTGGCCACCAACGCTCTTTGACAGATGTTACTTTTAGAGAGGCACTTGACCCATTTACTTAGACAAAATAGGTTCTGTTCAGGGTTCTGCTGAAGAGTCTCTCCAAAATCTCAAAAAAGGACAAGGTGCTAAATGGAGCCGGGTTAGATGAGGGTGACATGCCTCCCTCTGTAGCAGACAACAGGTTAAAAACTATTTTTTGGTGTTTGCTTTTGTTTTGTAGCAGTCATTTTTTTTCCAGCTTATTTGCTTTACCTCCCAAGGGTGCCTACTCCCGCCTCTCTTCCCAGTCTCTCCCTTTTCTCCCCTTTCCCCCAGAAAAGGGGAACCCCTCCCCCCATATCAACCCTCCCCAGCATATCAAGTCACATCAGGACTGAGCATATCCTCATCCCCTGAGTCCAGGCAAGGCAGTGTTGCCAGGAAGAAATGATCCAAAAGCAAGCAAGAGAGTCCATGTTAGAAACAGCCCCCCACCTCCACTTGCCAGGCACCCTATATGAAGACCCAGCAGCCATCGGCCACATGTGTGCAGGGGGCCTAGGGCCCAGATCATGCATGCTCCTTAGTTGATGTCTCAGTCTCTGTAGGCCTCCATGGGACTAGTTGTCTCTGTTGGCCTTCTTGTGAGCTTCCAGTCCCCTCCAGGTCCTTCCATCTTTCCTACAACACTTCCTCAGGACCCCAGAGCTCTGCCCCATGCTTGGCTGCAAGTCCCAGCATCTGTTTCCATCTACTTCTGGCTGGAGCCTCCCAGACTACTAGGCAGGAGATGGAATGGGGAGGAAAACACCGGTGTGGATCAGATGTGGGGAGAATGGGGGTGGGAGGTGAGAGGGCTGGGAACAAGAAAGGAAACTGAGGCGAGGCATCTCTTTGTGAAGCTGGAGGCCTGCGACAGCGTAGGCTCCTGGGAGGACATGGGTGTGGCTCTAGCTGAGACTCCTAACAAGAGCGACGTGAAGACTGAAGTGACCATCTCCTAGCCAGGCAGGACTAGTGGAAGGAGGGGACCAACAACCCACCCACAAAGCCTTTGATCCAACAATTAGCCTGCCTACAAGAAGTGCAGGGACAAAGAGGGAAGAAAGACTGAGGGAATATCCAACCAATAATTGGCTCAACATGAGACCCACCTCATGGTAGGGTGAAAACTATTAGCTACAGAGAAGGCAGTGGCCTACCTGCTAGGCACCAGCCAGTGGTGTGGCTTGAGTGCCTTTTTGGAGAAGGGAATGTTAGGATAAAACTGTATGATCCCAGGCATTTTTGGCTGCTGCTGGCTAGCTGCATGAGTTTGGCTTGGGATCCTGAGCTGAGAAGATTCAAGCCCTATCTATGACTTGCAATTAACTTTGAAATTGCGCCATATTTGAGACTATGGTGACATTTGCCTTGAAGATGAGAACCAAGTTTAAGAATGTGATGACAAGTGTTTTCCAGCTCTAGATAGGTCCTTCCCATCGGCACATTCCTCACCCCACTTCCCATCACCATCCCTTAGCCCAAGATTAATCATAAAGCAGACCTGTTGGTGAGGGGATGGTTCCTACAAGCCTCTCTCATCTTATTTGACTAAGTACACGAGCCATTTCAGAGCCTCTGTGTTTACTCTAGTCACAACCTCATTCATACAGACCGTTTCTATCTCCCATCCAATTATCCCATGTCATCCCCGAGTAACTACTGGGGTTCCTACCAGTCAAATCCTGTAAGTGCCTCTAATACCAGTTCCTACCTAAAATATACCAGCAATATACATCTTGGAAGGAGACATACCAGCCACTGAATTCCTTTAAAAAACATTTAAAAAACATCTACCCAGATGATTTCTCTGTGGCCCAGAACCATCTCGGTGCAGAGGCAAGGGTCTGGAGCAGCCCAGCTACTTAACAGACATTGCCACTGAAACTTACACGATGTCAGAGGAGACTGAGAACGTAGTGAGACGTCAGAGCAACTGCACAGCATGCACGAGTTCCTGGCTGGAGTCCCCAGCACTGCCAAAAGGAGGAAGGGAATATGCCATGTGTGTGTGTGTGTGTGTGTGTGTGTGTGTGTGTGTGTGTGTGAGAGAGAGAGAGAGAGAGAGAGAGAGAGAGAGAGAGGTCCCCCCCCAGAGAGTACATGAACATGTACATACGTGTGTGTGTTCCCACTAACAATCTGAGACCCAGCCAGGAGTCTTCAACCCTGAGATGGGGGAAGAGCTATTAAGCTGGCCCAGCTGCCAGATTCTGTTGACTTGAAGGGACCTTAAAGATCAGCAGGATTAGCCTCCGCTCTGTGTCGACGAGAAGCTAAATCCAGAGAGGAAAGGATCTTGGCTGAAGGGCCAAAGCTCTGGGCTTTGAAAACAAGAGAGCTGGTGTGGTGTTAAGGATGCAGGTTCTCACAGAGTCAGAGTGTGGAATGGCTTCATACAGTCTGCACAGTTAAGACCTGAGGTGCAGTGGGTGCTCCCAGAGTGCTGTAGAGATCTCTTGGGTAGCTTCCTGAAGCTCCTTGTTCAGGGGTGGACACAGCCACACTTTTCAAGGCAGGCCCAAGGTCAGGTCTCTGTTACATGATCCCATAACTGGCCATGGCTGATTGACTATGGGAGAGGGCGTGGCCTGGGTTGGCCACACAGTCTGCTCCCAGGAACTTGACAGCCAACACCCCAGGTGGAGCTCTCTGTTAGCCTGTGGCCGCTGCATCTCCCACTCCTTTGCAACAGCCACCATTCCTGCCTGTTTCTACTGGTACCAAACAGCCACCGGAAAACCTAGTGGGGAAGAACCCAAGCAGACAGGGCATCCAAGCAGAGAGGCCATGAGGTACAAATGGCAAAAGGCCTAGAAGAGCCTGGGGGAAACAAAACAAACAAAACAAAACAAAACAAAAACCAGTGGGTTCAAATTCTGGAGAACTTGGGAGGAACTGATGAGGCTGGGAAAATGGGAGAGGCCACAGTTGGATGCCCAAACTGCGAAGTGAGACAGTCTTCACCTGTTCCTTGCCCCCCAGAGATCTCGGTGACCACTTGGGGACTCGTTTCCTCGATGCCTCAAGCTGCCTGGTGCCTGTTTTAGGAAAGAGAATATGCCAGCCCTGTTCAAGGGGACAGGCACTCAGGCAGGCTGGAACTGTCTGTGAGGTATGAGGAAGATTCCCTAGGGACCCGCAGCTGGCGGCCTCTGAATTCTTCTACCTAGTCTTCCTGCTCACCTTCAATCCTGTAGGTGAGACCCTAGCGTAGGGTACCATGTGGGGGGGGCAACACAAGTCTGCCATTTCGGGGCTCGCATGGAGAGGACAGTGCCAGCTTCAGGACACAAGAAAGGGCACCTTACTAAGAATGAGCCCACATTCCCTACTACATACTAGTCCATGCTCCAGCTAGATACTGGGATTCAGGACCTCCCAGGTTCTTGCTAGGGGTACAATGAAGTGGACTCACCCAGGACACAAGGGTTAATCTTCATTGATAACTTGACTGGATTTAGAAACATCTAAGGAGGGGAGACTCTTCCTAAATGTAGGTCGCTCCGTCCCACAGGTCGATGTCTTGGACTGGGCAAGGGGTGCACAGCACCCATGAGTCAACCCAACCAGGTACAGCCTAAGGGCAATTCCGTGTGAGGTCACCTAAAAGGGCAGAGTCAGGGAGAGTCTGTGCACCAGCAATTAAAGAGCCCACAGGGGACCCACATCCCCACCAATGCCTGCGTTTCCAGAGAGCCCATCCTCTGAGGAGCATCACCCCAAGAAAAGGTCACAGCTGTCTCCCTCCATTTCCAAGCTTTACAGCAAGGAGGGGAATGGGTCTTCCACGTGTATGCTGTCCCGGGTGTGCAGTAAAAATCTGCCTGCACATGGGCGCCTCTGTGCTGTATGTTAGAAGCTCTGGTCCGCCTGTGACTCGGAGGGTCTGCCAAGCGCCATAAATCAGAGGACGTCTCTGGGCTCAGGAGCCCAGCAAGAACCTCCCAAGTAGCCAAAACAACAGTTCAGAGAGCGGAGAGAATAAACTCCACACCAGGTCCAGGTCGCTCTGCAGCTCTCTCGGGCAGCCGTTCTCAGAGGGTGGGCCCTGGACTGGCATGGAAGCATGGCTTAAGAACCTGTTAGAAATGCAAATTTCCAGGCCCCACGGCCCCTGACGAGATGGCTCTGGGACTCCCTTGGCAATGTGTTTTCTGTCAAGCACCCTTTCCCAGCCCTCCAGGGACTTTTGTGTGCACAAGGGGCTAGGAACCGTTATTTCATTCAGGGCCTCATGACAGACCAGAGTCCCATGGGGCAAGAGAGTTGCCTTCCAAGATGAATTCAAAGGTAGTCCTCTTTCTCGGGACTTGGGGACAGTACGAGATTGTTGGTGAAAGGACACGAGGGTTAGTGGATGGAGTCAAGCTGGGGGATTTGGGCCTGAGACAAGTTCCAATGTCAAGAAGACGCCAAAGTCTCCCTGCATCCTCCCGGAAAGGCTGGGCAAGAAGGCAGATACAGCAGGAGAGTGTAGGTACAGAAGGAAAGCCCTCAGCCAAGCAGAGGTGCTCACATTGCTAGTGAGTGCCAGGCGCTGCATTCCTTCATAGCATCCACGCCAGCAGGGAGGAAAGCCTCCACCCCCCACCACAGCCTCCTCGTGCCCAGGAAGGCTCTGGGAACCTCAGAGTCCATATCTACTGTTCAAACTTAGTCAGTGGGTGGCCTCCCATTGTGTTCCCTCTGGTTTTCTCCCTGGCTATGGCAGGCCATTTGTAGATATAATAAACCTTTCGACTGGCTCCATCCAAGGCCCCAGCACCAAGGTGTTGTAAAACGGCTTCTGAGTCAATGAGAGGCAGCTGGTTGAGGCGTTTCCCAGCTTTTCATATGACTCATAAATTTGTTACATGCTGGGGAAATTCCCTGAAGGCTCTTTGGCAGTCTCATCCAGTCTGACCAGTAGCTAAGAAACACATAGCCTTCTACTTACAAAAACACACGCGAGGCTTTGACTCGGGCCCCAAACGAAGGGTCACTTGACGAGCTCTCCTTGCAACGCCGTTCACAGCAGCATTCCGGGAAAGAGCAGGGATTTGTTAGGAAGATACGCAGCAAACCAACCTTTTGGAGGTCAGAGGCGGCTCCGTGTGGGACAGCTCACACATGCAAACACCGCTGTAACAAGCAAACCCTGACTGGGGCAGGCGAAGATTGCCACCTCGTATCCCCAGCAAGCCTGCTGAGGAACACACAGCCTGCTCCTCACACCTAACCATTTGTCTATCATATGCAAGGCCATAGACACACACACACACACACACACACACACACACACACACCTTTTCTATCCGAGCCTCAGTTCTCTCACCTGCTAAACAAAGTTATCGATAAATACCCAATGAGAATACCCTCCAGCACCTGTGGAGGCTACATATGATAAACGTGTTTCCATGCTGATGTCCCTTGACATGACAGGATTGTCGCAGAGAGCCAAACAGCTTCTGCGTTCCTGCCATCTCACCTACTCTGGCCACCAGCTCCAGCATGCCTGTGCCTTGTGCGCATTTTTATTCTTATTGTGCAGAGTTTCAGAAAGACTAGGCTGAATGATAAAGAAACAGACTTGGCTATCTTGGTATATGTCATTGCATTAAAGAAAAGCCCTTCCTGGTGGCACACACCAGCACTTGGGAGGCAAAGGTGGGCAGATCTTTGCCAGTTTGAGGCCAGCCTGTTCTAAATAGCAAGTTCCAGGCCAGCAAAAGCTATAGTGAGACCCTGTCTCAAAATAAACAAGTAAATAATCATTTTTTTAAAATAACTAGTATTGGGCACTGCCCACACTGCAAGCACAGTAGTTGTGCCTGGGGTACCAGCAAGGCAGCCAGCACTGAGGGTAAGGTGGTATAGAGCAGCCTGGAGCTCACGCAGGTCCTGCCCCTGGACATGCTGCCCAATCCCACAACAACCCTGACTCCAAGAAACAACGAGAAACCCAAGGTGAAGAACTTTCCAGGCTAAGTCTCCTCAAAAGACCTCCGTACTCTGGGCTGTTGCCAAAAAACCACGTTTGTGTCTGAGATCCAGCCTGCTGCTCGAAACTTTGCTGGTGTCCGAGACCCCTGCTGCTGCCGGCTGCTCTGGGCAGGGAAGCTTCTTTTGCAGGGTTAATCAACGACTGCCCACTCATAACTGAGAATGAGAGACATCGAAGGCCTCTGTGCCAACCTCTTCCCCCAGTAAAAAAACAAACAGTCCAGACACAAAGCCACTGAAGAGAGCCCTTAAAATTGGTGATAAAGATGCAGAAGTGTGGCTCTTCACAATAGATGGCTTCTGGTGGGGGGAGAGGGGCTCAGTCCTTTTTAGGGTGCTGGCCACTTGGGGTTTAACAGTGCTCCAATGAGTATGTCTGTGCAATTCTAACTGGACTTAGTGGGTTTCTCTTTTCTTTTTTTTTCTTTTCTTTTCTTTTCTTTTTGGAGTCGGGGGATGTATGGGTGGGAAGGTTGACCTGGAAAAAATGGGAAGTGAACATAATTGTGGTGCATTGTACGAAATTTTATTAAATAACTAATAAAAATATTATGTTGGGGGAAAAGAAAAGAAACAGATATAGAGAAAGGAAAGAAAGTTGTCCTCTGACTTCCATAAGCACACCATGACACACACACAAATAAACACATAAATAATTTTAAGGCCCATGTGGGAATGCCAAGAGCCTAAGGTGAGAATGAGCGATGGTGGACAAGCAAGAGAGAAGGGCTGGTGAGCTAACACAGGGCTCACTGCCGAAGTTCCAGAGAGCAAGGCGAGGGATTGCATTTTCTTCTGAGAGCGAAGGGAAGCCATTGGAGGTTGCTGAAAGGGGAGAGGTACACCCACGGGACTTTGGGTTCTAACCACATGTGGGTGCATTGTCAGTCGTGTGAAGCACGATGTCCTCACATGGCTGTGCAACCAGCCTCCAAACTTCATCCTGCCAAGGGCAACTCTCCACCAGCAAATGAGTGCCCGGTGCACCCTCCACTTTGGCACGTAAAGTGGAGGTAGAAGAGAGAGGAGTGGTTTCCACAATTGGGGGGGGGGGTTGGAAACAAGTTAAGTAGTGGACAATAAACCAGTTTGGGGGACATGTGAATGCCTGCACTCAGACAAACTCATTGCACACAGGCATGCATACAACAGACAGGAAAACAACAAAAGAAATTCACTCAGCGGAAGAGGTTTCTCCAACACGAAGCAGCCCATGGTGACACAGAGAGAAACTTACAGGGTGTGTAGACAGAACGGGGGCAATGATAGTAGAATGGCCACAGGGCTGCAGAGAGAACCAGGAAAAAGCTGGGTCCTGGAAGCTGCAAGAGAGTATGGCCAACGGGGAGCACAAACAGCTGACAAATCAGTTTGTTGGGGAAAAGGAACAGATAAAACGTGCCGGTGTGTCATTCAGTTGCTAGAATGCTCAGCCCTGAGTTCAGTCCCTGGCACCATATAAACTGGTGCATATACTGTAAACCTAACAGAGGAGGTGACAGCTACACAGCAAGTTTGAGGTTTGCCTGGGATCCATGAGACTGGGTCAGCAAAAGAAAGGGGTAGGGTGGGGGTGAGGCACACCTTTAATCCCAGCACTTGGGAGGCAGAGGCAGATAGATCTCTATGAGTTCAAGGTCAGCCTGGTCTACAAGAGAGAGTTCCAGGACAGCCAGGACTACACAGAGAAACCCTGTCTCAAAAGAGAGAGAGGAGGAGGAGAAGGAGGAAGGGAAGGAAGGAAGGGAGGGAGGGAGGAAGGAAGGAAGGAAGGAAGGAAGGAAGGAAGGAAGGAAGGAAGGAAGGAAGGAAGGAAGAAAAGGAAGAAACAAAAGAAAAGAAGAGGAAAAAAAGAAAATAAAAGAAAGGGAACATAGATGTAGGAATCAAAATCCCCTAATGGTTACAGAAATGGATTTTGGTCCAGGACAAAAGCAGACCTTGAACTGCTAAACAGAGAACCCAACAACCCCAAATTTAAGCATGGATGCTGGGGACTCCTGGCTGCCGTGCACCCATGCAGGGACTTGTGGCAGAGCTTTCAGTAAGAGCTGTTCCTCCCACCCTGCCTTCATCCGTGTGACAGCTTTGGGCAGCTGGATGCAGTGACGGGTTAACCACATACGTTGCCTCGGAGCAGAGTCTTCAGAGCTATGTATGAGCCCACGCTCATTCTCTCTCCCCTCTGCCTTGAAAACAGCACAGCCCGGGTGAGAGAGAGAGAGAGAGAGAGCCTTCTCAGCCCGGAGCCCACAAAGAGCACAGCACCCAGTGCCCCGACCACAGAGCTGTCAGAGCTGTTTTCTTAATACAACAAAACAAAGGTTGACCCATCGGTGCTTAGTAAATGTTAGCAGAATTACAGTAACTAGAGAGAAAGGGATGGGGACAGAATTAAGAGCATGAATTATGACTGATATAATGGCCAAGAGGGAGACTCCAGGGAAGGGACCATTTGCACCAGACCTTGAAGTATGGCTAAGACTTAGCAAGAAGCTACCTGGGGAGGGAGGCAGTATATTAATGTCTAATCAAGACCAGGCACTTTGGGCTCCTTTGCATGTATGAATTCTGCATTAGGACTTCTGGTTCCCAAGAATATATTCATTTAATAGTACATTTCGGGGGGAAAAGTAATACATTTTGGTTCTATTTTGAAATATGATTCAAATTCTTATCACGGCAAAAGGGACTGCATCTTAATGGCTTGGGTCACCTCATGCAAAAGACATCCAGATAAAACTGGGGTTTCACAGAAAAGAGTGTGGAAAGATCTGGGGAAAACCCGATTCTTGCCTAGGAAGAAACATGTTTCCTTCAAAAGGCAGGCACTTCTCAACGCAAAAATCTCAAGTCATTTAAACCCAGATCCCTGCCAAAGGTGGGCTAGGAGGACACCCCAGGAGGAGGGTCTGATTGACAGGCTTGCTAAGCCCGCCCCTCAGGGATTCCCTTCTCCGCTCTCAGGACAGCCACTTCTGAGCTACGCTGGGAAAGGCACAGGGTGAAGGCTTGAGCTAAGCACTCTGGAACCCAGAGTCTGTCCCAGAGGACATTCCAAGGCCTGCAGTGGGTAGTCGGGGGGTGGGGGGGGTGTGATTGTGTACATGTGTGTAGGAGCACACACATGTACAATTTCAATACAGCAGAGGAAGTCAAGGCAAATAGTTTAATCACAACCATCCCCTGAGGCAATTTTGAATCATTTTCTCATTAGGAAATGCAACGTGAGGCATGACTAACGTCCAATCAGCCAGTAGTTCCAGCACCCTCGCTCGCCCCCATTACACTCTGATGAGCTGGGAGGGGCTTCTGCCTTCCGCTTCAGGGCTGCTTGGTGGTCAAGTGATGGGGGAGAAAGGATCATCTGAAATATGAACATGAGGCAAACCATTGACAGCTGGGGGCAGGGCCTCCTGAGGAAGAAGAGCCAAGGTCCCCACACCCACCCTTGACTGAGGTATAGTCAGAAGCTTTCATGTCTTCCTCTGCTCCTCCCATCATCCTCCCTACTCACTCCTGCTCTCTCCATCCGTCTTCCTTCTTCTCTGTCCCATGGAGTATTCCCTGGCATTTTTCACTTCTCAGAATTCCTCAGTGTGTTTTCCCTTTATCACAATGAGCCACCATCTTTATTTCCTTCTCTGTACCTCCTCTCCCCTGACATGTGTGCATGTATGCACGCATGTATGTGCATGCAACCTACCCGTAGAACCAGGAACCGGGCCCTTTCTTGGAAGACCTCAAACATAGCTTTTCTTTCTTAGCCTCAAAGCCACAGTCAAGAATGTGTATTCTGGAAGGGCTCTCAGAGGCGTTCCAGCAGACACGCCTTGCTTCTGACGTCACTACATGATAACATCATCTACAAAGTTTATGTGTGAAAACCATGCAATCAAATTACCAAAAGGAAAGAAAAAATGGGGCAAGAGAGATAGCTCAGTGGTTAGGGACACATACTGTTCTACCAGGGGACCCAAGTTCAGCTCCCAGCACCCACATCTTGCAGCCCGTGGTCACCTGGAACTCTGTCTCTAGGGGACCTGATGCCTCCGATCTTCCCCAGCACCTGCAATCACATATGTATGTCTACACACAGGCACACACACAGGCAGAAGTTTAAAATAATACAAACACGCCTTTTATTTTTAAATCTCATGATATTTTAAGTACAATCAGAATTCCATGTCAGGCTGCACTCACAGACGGTAGCCACAACCATGAGGAGGTAAAGTTGTGCCTTTCCTCAGCTGCCTCCAAGCGCTTGGTCCTTCCGAGGAAGCTAAGGCTAAACTGGGGTGAGGCCCTCACTTCATCTTGGAGACTTGCACCATGTTGGCAGTCCACAACACGGCCTCCCTCTCTGAGCTCACTGCCCTCTACTCTGCCCTCAGCCTGCACGCTGACCAGGCGATGTCTCGGAGGATAAGAGCAATGCCCTCATTAAAGCAGCTTATGCCAATGTTGAACCTTTCTGGCCCGGCAACGGCCCTAGCCAATAGCAACATTGGGAACCTCGTCTGCAATGGAGGGGCTGGTGGGTCCTCTCCAGGAGCTGACACAGTGCCAGCAGGACATCCTGCCCCTTCTACCGCTGCTGTCCCAGCTGAGGAGAAGAAAGCGGGTAACACTGGCTTTGGTCCTTTTGACTAAACCTCTTTTGTTAGCATGATCAGTATAAACCTATTTTTAGAAAAGAAAAAAAGAATAATAAAGCTTGCCACTCTGCATCTGGCACGCGGATGGGCACCTCCTGACCTGACAGGAGATGGTTTTGAGTAGATGAACGAGGGAGTGAAGGTCCTGTGACTGGGACACCGCAGGGATGGGCTAGCAGACAAGGATGGAGGAGTTGATTGCTCAGTTCAGTGAGCCTTTCCTCCTTTACCTTCATCCTCCCACCACGATGGAGCCTGGTGAGGGAACACAACCAGAAACATCAAAACCCAGAGGAGGCTCTTCCCACAGAAGGGCCACGGCCAGGATCTTCACTCTGCAAGGCTGGCTATCTTCTCCATTCACTGCCCTTCCTGTGAGACACAGGGAGAAGGCACCAGACAAGTATAGAATCCAGGACCCAGCAGTGCCCCTGTGTGGCAACCAGGATGGGATCCAGGATCCTAGCATCTGTCAGCCCTGGCCCCTGGAGGTCATGGGCAAATCAGCCTCCCTCATGGTCCCAAGCTTCTCAACTAACCAATCTTGTGGGGCCTTTCTCCATCCAGGACCAGGAGGAGCTAGGGGTGCCTCTAACAGGGGTTTGCTATATCTATGATCAAAATTCCCAGCAGATCAGAGTCAGATAAAGACCTAGTCCTCTTACTTCCCGCCTCTACATTTAAGAAGTCCCCGGATACAGGCTTTTAACCAAACTAGAGACTCACTGCTCAAAGCACGGTGCAAACCAGCGGCCTGAGCTCCCTTGGAGCTTATTGGAAATGCAGACTCTCAGGCCCACCTCAGACTCTGAAGCAGGACCTGATCCTCAGAGTAAAGGACCCCACAGTGAGATACATGGTAAGTGCATCAGCCTTGGACCCAACCGAGCCCTGGGAGCCACACATCCCAGCAGCCTCTTGCCAACCGGTGCTCTATGCACTGAACTTAGTCTCCTCATACAAAACAAGGTGGAGGGTTAGAAAGAGGGCCCAGTGATTAACGCAGTTGTCACGGTAGATAAATGCTGGGTGGTCATATGGACTGATATCTCTGAATGCAGAGACAGAGGACCCCCTGTGCAAGCTGGCTAGTAAGACTATCCATATACGCAAGCTCTGGGCTTGGCTGAAAGACTCTGCCTCCAAAAATAAGCTGAAAGAACAATTGAAACCTCCACATGTATGCACACACACATGAACCTTCACATACATGCAAAAGAATACATGCATGCCCACGCACACCATACAGGTACAAAAAAAAAAAAAAAAAAAGAAGAGGAGAAAAAAAAAAAAAAAAAAAAAAGTCCCCCCCAACAAAAAAAAAAGAGAAAAAAAAAAAAAAAAAAAAAGAAGAGGAGAAAAAAAATCAGATAAGAAAATGTCTCGCAGGGCTTAGAGCTGTTTCCGACAGAGCTGTTTGTGACAATGGAAAGGCTGAACACAGACTCCCCATGAATTTGGAGAAGGCCATGGAAACCAGGAATTGCACAACAAAGCAAGAGCAGCAAGAATGGAATTCATAGCACCAGCCACGGGAAAATGAAAACTCTCAAGCACGTTTATAAATACACGGAACAGTCTAGAAGACTAGAGCCCTAACTGCTACACATGAGACACAAAACGAGTCATAAAGGGGTGAACTGGGTGAAGAGACTCTTCCTCCCTCAAGTTGTCTTAAATCTCATTAACCTTGAACGAATTAGCAGGCTGTGTAGCTGAGGTGAGTTCAGCCAGGAGAAAAATGCATCTGAAAGAGGGTGCCTTTCTCTTTATGTCTTCTGAGGGGGCCAGGAAATTGTGGGACTGGGGGGCAAGGGGTAGAGTAAGAGTGGGATGTCCAAACCCCTGAAATTTCATCCTGAGGACCAACCGCTTCCAGCCAGCCAGCCCGGGCCTGCGTTTCCCGTGACACATAGCCCTGTGCCTCAACCTTTGCCCCTGTGAAGGAGGTCACATAGCCTGGTAGGCAGGCTAAACTTCCTCTGCCCTTATAAGGTCGTGTCCAGCAGCACCTTGAACTCCTTCTCATGCAAATGAGGCATCCCCAGCACCTTGCCCCACACCCCCTACCCCCCAAAAGTCCCTACCAGCCCCTGATTTTCCCCCTTAAAGGAGCTGTCTCACAGAAGCTGTCTCCTAAGACGTCTGTTTCTCTTTATGCTCACTGCCACATCGGGCAGGCAGGAAGACAAGCCTGAACAGCATTTTCGACACTCCTCAACCAGGATATCTCCAGGACAACTCATGGTCCCAGGAGATTCTCCAGGTCAGATTCCAGAAGAAAGGGAGCAGCTGTTTGTGTGAAATAGCTGCCAGAGAGAGGACATTTTCCAAGGTCACCATTCCCATGGGCGCCTCCGCCTCTACTAAAATGCTACAGATTCTAGTAAAGGCTGAAACGGCATCTTAGGTAGAACAAGAAGGCGCTTGCTCTCACCTTGGGGAAGATCCCTGCATTTCATGATGGACAGCTCCTGAGGAGTAAGCCCTAGGGTTGACCTCCAGCTTTATATGTACACAAGCAAGCAAGCGAGCTCACACACACACACACACACACACACACACACACACACACACACACTGGCCAGCCAGCTTAAAGTTTTTTTTAATAAAATGAGGACTCGTGCGTCCTACTTCCTATGGACCCGTGACTCCCGTCTGTATAATCAAAGCGGCTCTTCTGGCCCCATGGGTCCCAAGGATACCAGTGCTCTGTCCCAACCTCCACGGATCAAGGTGAGAGGAGGACTTCCACATTGCACACCATGGGGCTCCCCTGGCTCTGTGGGCCTCTCTGGGTGGCTCTGGGGAAGGCTGGAACAGACGGGAGCACTGGGTGCTGAGAGGCACCTTCTAGGCTCAAGTTCCCTGCCACGGGACTTCCTCTTACTTGGAAATAAACAGACCCCTGTGGCTCTGTGGAAATCACAAGTGTCATGAAAAAGCAGGGCCTTCTGTACAACCACCTTCAGCATTCCCAGGATTCCCCGCTGGGAAGCAGTCATAGCCAAGTGAAACTCAACCGGAGGGATGTATCTGACAAACAGCAAAAACTGCTCACACAGCTCTCTGCTGCTGGGCTGCGGAGTCCAGAGAGACCTCAGCAGCTTGAAGTACTCGCTTCATGGACGGTAGTTCAGCTCCCCAGCACTCTGGATGCCAGGCAGGCATAGCAGCCTGTCCATGTCCCCGTGCATGGGAAGTAGAGAGAGGCACCCCAAAGCAAGCTGGCCATCTAGACTAGTTAAATCGGCAATCCCTGCATTCAGCTGGGAAACCGGACCCCCCCCCCCCGTCTCAACTCCTACGTCCCAACAAGTCTGCCCCTGCTGAAGTCCTACTTAGCTGAAATTCCCTCTTCATCAATCTTTTCACCCAAAGTGTTACCCCTCAGTGGGCAGGACTTGGCTCCATATAAAACCAAGAGAGGAACAATCAGATTAATTCACACTCAGGTGACTGGCTGAGGAATGAGGCCTGCGAGCACAGGAAATGGGCCAGCCAAGAAGCCAGTCCTGGCTCCTGAGCACCAATAGGCTCAGGGACTACTGTGTCCCTCTGAGAGGTGTGGAAGACAGCAAGGTGACCCTGGATGGCAGAACCTCCCCAGGGAGACAGTCGTAGGGCAATTACATGGACACAGGACGCCTTTGTCCTGAGCCCAGGCTGGGTTCCCACAAGCGACTGAAATAAATTAGAGCCTTTTCAACGAGGGCGGTTGAAAGCGGCCCTCTTGGAAAAATCTCAGCAGCTCTGCTTTATGGGATTATAACTAGTAGCAAAACACCCCAAACCACACAATCGCCTGCAAAGGGGGAAATCAAATCAAACTCAACATTGTTGTAGACCTGGAAAATGTCTCCCCAGGAAGCCAGGCCCGGGAGCCTGCGCAGTGTTCCACTGCTCAGTGGATCAGGGAGACAGGCGTTGCTCTCAGGGGTCACATGTAGTTTGTCTGCCTACATGTGCAGACAGAGCTTCCAACAGACACCACACACAGGCAGACTGGAGATGGGGGACCCGGCCCAGGGCAGAGCTCCATCACCAAGATGTGCTGGAGCCCCAGAAGTTCCTGTGAGCTCAGATAGCAGTGTGAAGGAACTCTCTACTAGCAAAGCTCTAAAAGTAGGTGTTGGGGGGAAACAGCCTGCTTATGACAGTTAGCATGCCCCGTGGTGGCTTAGAGGTAGACATGAGCTCCACTCCCTGGGCAGCTGCTGGAAGCCTCCATTCCAAGATAGATGTCTAAGGTAGCAGAAGGCTGACACGGAAAAACAGAACCAGGCAGCCAGAGTCCTGAGTGGCTCCATCTCTGCCACGCTCCAACTCGGTGACCTCCAAAGACACAAGCAAGGCCCTGTTGCCCTGGCCATAAAATGGGTATCTCCATGTCCTCCCTTTCTCCCGAATGACGGAAACATGCTATATCTTAACTAGAGGGCCAAGCTCTCTTGCAAGTATTTGCCAACATTTATCCAACAGTGCCTTTAAGTATGCACAGTTTAAAAACAGTTTCTCATTGTTTTGTTGTTGTTGTTGTTCTCCATTAATTTATTTATTCACTTTATATGCTGACCGCAGCTCCCTTTCTCTCTTCCCAGTCTCCCCTTTGCACACCTCTACACCCCCCCATTCTCCCCTCTTCTTCTACTCAGAAAAGGGGGAGGTCCTCCCTGGGTACCAACCCGCCCAGGCACATTAAGTTGCTGCAGGACTAGGCACATCCTCCCCCACTGAGGCCAAGCCAGGCAGCTCAGCTAGGGAAGCCGGATCCAAAGGCAGGAAACAGAGGGTCCACGCCTCAGTTGTAGGAGACCCACAAGAACACCAAGCTGCACTCTGCTACATATGTGCAGGGAGTCTAGAACCAGTCCATGCATGCTTTTTGGTTGGTGGTTCAGTCTGTGTCCCCATGGGCCAAGGTTATTTGAGTCTGTAGGTCTTCTTGTGGAGTCCTTGAGCCCTCTGGCTCCCTCATTGTTCCCCCAGCTCCTCCTGTTTTTAAAGCTAGTTTAAGTGAAGTTTAAGTGCTAAGAGAACGAGAGGGACACAGGCCAGGAAAGGGGCTTTATGGCTGCTGTGATCAGGACATGCGCAAGTCTATAATGTGTCACATCACCTTGGATGGGAGATTATTCTGAAGTTCAGGCCCAACGGTTTTAGAAAACACATGCTTGTGTCTAGTTCAAAGAGGTTTGGTAGGTAGTTAACAGAAAACATCCGTGGGATTCGGATTGCAGTCAAAAAGTAATATTTGGGTTCAGTTTGGGGGGTTGGCGAATTGCAGCAGTGTTTTCCAATTTAGGGTCACTGTTCAGTTCAGTTTTAGCTCTTGGTGGGATAGCCCAGTGCAGGGTAACCTTCCCCCACCACCAGGACAGTCTGCCTTCCCGGCCTGTTTGGCCCTTCCCAGCCTTCCCAGCCTTCCCAGCACCTTCTGAAAGAAGTGGGAACCTGAAAGGAAAAGAAAGCAGACTCTTTGGTCCTCAGTCAAGCTGAGGCCCACACCCTGGTACATGGGTAAAAGGCAGAATTTCATCTCTGAGAGGACAACACCCACCAGGTAGAAGAGAGCCAGTGATCTACGCCCAAAGTCCCTGGCTGGGGGCTGCCACCGTGTCCTCCTGAAAGGCGGGGCGAAAGGAGCACTGAGAAGGATGGGGAGCCTGGTCCTGGTCAGGGCCAGTCTGAACAGCAGAGCCATAAACGTCCTGTGCAAGGCCAACAATCCTCCCAGGCCACCCACATCCGCTGAGGGGCCCGCTCCTCCCCGAGCCTTCTCGCTCCTAACCCTCGTAACGGGAAGGAGTTGCCACCTCACCCGGCCTCCCCACCTGCTTTTGCTCTTGTATGGGACAACGTAGTCCGGGGTGGCCCCACTCCCGGTCGCCTGGCTCATTCTGGCCTGGGCCTGAAGCACAGAGCCGGTCCTTCATATTTCTACAGGCATCTGTCAAGGGGCGCCTTTGCAGAGCGGTGCCCATCCAGAGAGGGCCTTTTTCTTTCATTCTCACTTATGAAAGCAACAGTGGTCATGCCCGGACCGCGTGGACACAGGAGGAGAGAGCTGCCCCTTTGACCATCCTGCTTGATAAACACATCCATCGCTCATCCTGATTGAAGCGGCTGGCGGAGGGACCTGTCAGCTGTCTTTAAAGCCGGGAACCACAAGCTGGGCTGACCTGTGTGACAGCACCCATCTTAGGCAGCTCACCAAGTGCCCAGGGCTGATCTTACAGAGTCCAGGGCCTGGTGAGCCTCTTCACTTTAGACTCCGTGTTGAGCGTCGCTCCAGACTCACACAGTGTGGACCCAGATATCAGCTCCTCCTTCCCCACCCTCTGTCGGACAACTTGCTTAGCCACTCACCCCCGTTTCTCCTGTACCGCGTGGCAGGGAGTGCTACCACCAGCCTAATGGACAGGAGAAGGCCTGAAAGTAGCCGATGTACAGACAGGTTGGCCTGGCCGGCACAGTGCTCCACTCTCTGAGTGAGGATGCAGCACCACAGACCTCCATTAGGTCTTCCCGGGGAGAAAAAGAAAGGGTGTTCGCTCATTCTGTTAGACAGAGGGGGCAGGTTTCTAACCTGACGGATAAGAAATGTTCCCAAAATATTTGGAGTGGCCTGCCTTCTGGGCACCATGGTCCCCGCGGCCTGGCACCGTGTGCTAGGCAGCAGCGACCCCTGCTGGCTGTAAGCATAGCAGCACTGAGGAGACGGGATGGGGGAGGAACCCCTGGGTAGCCTTGTGGCCATGGATACTCAGGTCTCTGTCCCCTCAGAGAGACAAGATTCTGTGGCCACTGCTCCAGACTAGTCTCGGGAGCCTTCTCCTTTATTTTTTTAGGGAACACACAGACCCACACACATACAAGAACGACAAAACTTCATGCGAGGAGCCATGGCTTTCTCAGAATTGTCATTTTCCTCTGCGTCAATCAGATAGAACGTCTTTTCCCCCATAAGTCGGTATGTTCGCAGTTCGTGGACATAATGGGATGTGACTGGGTGCCATCAGCTGCCTCCCTGGAAGCCAGCTGCCCATACTACAGTCTCTCAACAAGGTCCACAGTACCACCTGTGGCTGCCAGGTCCAAACGGCCAGTTGCTACACAGGTGTGCATGACAGACTGGAAATGAGGCTAGGAGAGTGAAGGGCACTCATGCGCTAACAGCCAGCCTTAGGCCCACATGAGTGGGTCCACAGATCTGCTTTGGCCTCCCAGAAGGTTTGAAAATACGTTAATAACAGAGAGACTGAATACAAATTTAAATGGGTAAACCTGTCACTGGGCTCACTAGTGACAAATAATCCAGACATCCTCTACAAAAAGACACCGTGCTGACCCTATAAAATAGGAGATGAGGTTGGAGAGGTGGCTCCAGGCAAAGGGTGCTGGCCACTATGTCTGCTGAACTGAGTTCAATCACTGAAACACACAGGGTAGAAGGTGAGAACTGAATCCTGCAAGTTGTCCTCTGACTTGTCTCTCTCTCTCTCTCTCTCTCTCTCTCTCTCACACACACACACACACACACACACACACACACAATAGATAGAGGTAGATAATAGATGATGATAAACACATAGATAGATATATGGAGAGAGATGATTGATAGACAAATAAATGACTGACAGGCAGATGATCAATAGATGATAGATAGATAGATAGATAGATAGATAGATAGATAGATAGATAGATAGAACATACATATATACATAGACAAATAAATGATTGACAGGCAGGTGATAGATAGATAGATAGATAGATAGATAGATAGATAGATAGATAGAT
>NW_026585626.1:4512540-4516794 GCF_907164565.1 Psammomys obesus
GATAGATAGATAGATAGATAGATAGATAGATAGATAGATAGATAGATAAATATAGATAGATATGTAGATATTTTAAATAGATATCACCATAACACCATTTCTTTTTACAGAATAATCTGTCCTTCCTAGTCCAGGGCCTGAAAAGTCATCTGAGATGGCTTGAAGAGGGTTTAATAAATAGGTCTCTTCATAGGGATAAAATGAAGGACACCAGCCAGGGAAGGTGAAGCACCCAGAGGCCCTGAGCATCTCTAGCCCTGAAGGGGAAAGGGAGGAGGGCTGTGTGGGAGGGCCACTAACAGGAGAAGGGCTGTGGCTAGCAGCTAGTCCAGCAGAAAGAGCCAGGAAGAGGCTTGAAGGTCCCTGTGGCACTTCCCACCCGCATAGAACAACAGCGAGGAAGCCAGCCTCAGGGCGCAGAGGCAGGAGCAGAAACTGGGGCATGTCAGGGAGGTGGGGATGTGAGGATTCTCAGGGCAGACCCCAAGGAGCGCAAGTGTGACAGTAGGGTAGAGATAGGAGGTCCTGGGCTGCCAGGAGAAGGGGATGGCACTGGGTTTTTACTCAGAGGCTTCTCTGTCTAACCCTCACCAACAGCAGGGTTATGTTTAGGGAGCAGCTCTGTGGCAAGAGCCCCCTGCAGTCTCGGTGGTCTGGATACTTGTTCTCACCTCCTTCAAGAAGCCCTGCCCCAGAGCCCAAGGCAGTAGCTGAATGACAGAGCACTTGCCTAGCATGTAGGAGGCTTGGGATCCATCCCCAGAAGAAAAAAAAAAAAACCTAAAGGCACAGAGGAGGGGCGGAGCGGCAGTTCCAGAGGTACCTGCTGGGTATGCCTGAGGATCTGAGTTCAACCTCCAGAAGCCATGTCAAAACCGCTGAGCACACAGTGGACGCTCGTGAGCCCGGCGCTGGGTGGGGCGGAGGGGCAGCTCTCCAGTACCTGCCTCCCCCCCCAGTCTTAACTGAATGGACATCCGGTTCAGTGAGACACCCTGCCTTAAAACAGCAAGGCAGAGAGCAATGGAGCGAGATACCTAATGCGACCTCCGGTCTTCACCTCGTGCGTGTAAACACACACACACACTTCATGTTGGCATACGAGACATGGGCAGGGCTTGCGGTCACAACAAACTGACCCCCTCCTAGGCAGGGGGACGAGAGATACAAAGGTACCTCTGGGGGCTGGCTGGCCTCACCCACCAGGGCTCCAAATAGCAAACATTCTGTAAATCACCTGGGGAAGCAAATGCATCAAGCCTAACACCCTGGTATTCATAACTTTGTAAATGCTCCTTTTTTTTTTTTTTTTTTCATTATTAAAGAGAAAAAAAAATTAAGACGATCGCTGGCTTCATTTCCTGCCCTCTCCCCATTGCAGGGGCAGGAGACATTTCCTTCAGAGTCACAGGTTCTGTTTCCATTTGGGGGAGGCAGGCCTCGGGGGAACAGCCCCCTTCAGGACTTTCCATGGGCTGAGAAATCTAATCCAGTGTTTTGCAGCCATCATTTAGCACAGAGTTGTCATCTGGGTGGTTTGTTCAAGGCCCGGGCTGGCTTCACCTCCCTCCCTCCCGGCCCCTGAGGACCAACTTGGTGACTCTCTTCATAGTTATGAACTAGCAGATCTGCTAAAGCTTAGGAGGCCTAGGCTAAACCAAAACGTTTTTCAAAGAAACACTTTTCCAGTCGAGAAAGGTAATATCCTAGAGGCCTGCCTTGCCTTCCTGCAATTAACTACACCACCACCCAGCACAGCTTTTGTTGGCTGCCACTTCCCATGGAAATACCTCAAATGCTTTTCCTCAGCCCTAAAATGGAACCTTTGTCTCTTTCCTGTTCAAGCCACAGAAAGGCAGTGGGACCAGCGAGCCCTACCTCCACCACCCACAGCAGCCAGGGCCAGTGGGCTGACTCCCGGGTGGGCTCCAGGGCCAGGGCCAACCCCCAGGGCCAGAAGGGGTGCTTGCCTAACATATTCAAACCCAGCCTTGTCAGACCCTCTAGCTCTGGGGACTTGAGACAGGCCCTTCACCTTCCCAAAGCCCAACCTACCACCTCTTGATCTGTTGAGAGAGAAGCTGGGTGGTTGGGAAAGGCGAAGTGTGTGTAAACTCCCAACACACAGCAGTTGTGAGGGCAGGACCCCTGCTTCCTGCCGGGGCATGGCGTAGTTGTTAGCAGAAATTCGGGGAAGTCCCGCCAGAGTCAACACGCTACCTGGGAAATCCAGATTCCCTCTTGGGGTTCTTAGTCCAGAGGAGGGAGATGGAGGAAAGGGAAAAGGCCACGCTGTTTGAGCCAAGCCAGTGTGGAGGTTGTCAGGGGTGAAAAGAAGCTTCAGAGAGACAGAGTAAGGAAACTCAGGGCATACAAGGAGAAAATGGAGAGATGGGAGGACCCGGGTTCAGTTCCCAGCACCCACAAGTCAGTTCACAAACACTGTAACTACAGTTCCAGGGGATCCAATACCCTCTGGCTAAAAATGGGAATCTGCATGCAGGCGTATACACATACAATATAAGTAAGAATAAATATATTTTTTAAGTTGCTAATGTCAAATGACACCTTAGAAGACTTTTTGCTGTTTATTTTTTTTCTCCCCAAAAATGCCACACAGCCAGACACAGTGAACCCAGAACTTGGGAAGCTGAGGCAGAAGGCTTGTGAATTTGAAGCCAGCCTGAATTATGTAGCAAGTCCCCATCTCAAAAATATAGAAATAAATAATATATAAGTAAATAAATATAATTAAATGTCATACGGTTGAGTTTTTAAAAAAAATATATTTAGCTAACCCTCATTGTCTTTGAGAAAGTTTTAAAATTTAAAACAAAGCATATGCAGGACAACCTCATTAGAGTCAGACACAACAGGCAAGGCTCACCTGAAAATTCCTAAAACTTAGCACAAAATTTGGTCATGGTAAGATCTGTCTGAAGAACAACATGTCCTATATTTTAATTGTTAATTACTTGCTAGACTGTACGGCTTACCACGCTGCCAACAGGAGGCAGAATGAGCCTAGACACCCATCATCCAGTGAATAGCTAAAGAGACAGTGGGACTTTATCCAGCAATAAGAAAGAGTGAAATTGTGACATCTGCAGGAAAATGGAACTGGAAATTATTCTTCAAAAATTTTTTAATTTTTTTACGTATTTTATGTAGTGTATGAGTACTCTATCTGCATATGTGTCTGCAAACCACAAGAAGGCATCAGATCCCATTATACATGACTGTGGGATTCCAAGCGAGTGCTGGGAATTGAACTTAGGACCTCTGGAAGAGCAGCCATAAAGCCCCCTGGAAATCATTCTTAAGTGAAGTATCCCAGACTCAGAAAGACAAATACTGAACGTTTTCTCTCACATGCAGTAGACTCTAATTTTCACATATGTATGTGTGTCTGTATTTCTGTGTATATCTGTGTCTGTGGGTATGTCTGCATTTGTATGTTTCTGCGTGTGATGGCATCTGTGTATATATCTGTGTACGTGCATGTGTATTTCTGTATGTGTGTGTCTGTATTTTTGTGTATGTCTTGGTATGTATCTGTATATATGCCTGCATGTGCTTGTGTTAGTGTGCGTATGTTTGTTTCTGTGTCTATGTATGTGTTTGTGTATGTCTGCATATAGCTCATGAAACTAGAAAGAAGCACCTGAGAGAGGATAAAGATTATCTTTAGGGAGGATGAGAATAGGGGGGAAAAAAAAGAAGAAAATGATTGGTGATTTCATTTTCATTTCAGTTAAATATAAGAACACTTCCAGTCCTGCCCAACGAACAAGAAAGTGTCACCTGTGAAGAAGGGCCTTTAATTATCTTCTTAAACGTGTCACTCTGCACCCTCTTCTTTCTCAGCCTTTTAGTTGCTGTAGAGAGACTTGCCTGCATCTTCTTCATTCTTCTCCTCCCGACAGATGTCCGGGCTCTTTCCAACACTGAGCATTTCTCCTAGACACAAGCTGAAGATTTGCTTTAAGGAGGAAAGATGGAAACAGAGCCGCTGTCACGAGATACCAGCATCTCCCATTTCACGGGACTCTGGTGGATGATTTCATGTACATGTCCATCATTTCCCTTCTGTGCTCATCGATACTTGGTATTGTTACACTTTTATTTCATATGGCAAATAAAAACAATAACTCAGTTTTGTTGGGTTTTTCGTTTTGTTTTGTTTTGTTTGTGATAGGTTGGTTGATTGGTTGGTTGGTTGGTTGGTTGGTTGGTTGGTTGGTTGGTTGGTTG
>NW_026585626.1:4516804-4582845 GCF_907164565.1 Psammomys obesus
TTGGTTGGTTGGTTGGTTGGTTGGTTGGTTGGTTGGTTGGTTGGTTGGTTGGTTGGTTGGCTTCCCAGCTGGTTACATAGCTGAATGGCTGGCTGGTTAGCTGATTGATTGATTGGTTGGCTGGCTTACTGATTGGTTAGCTGGTTGGTTGGCTGATTGTTTGGTTTTTGAGACAGGGGTCATTCTTTAGGCTGTCTTAGAATCACTGTTGCGTCTCTATATCATGTGATCCTCCTGCTTCAGACTCCCAAGTGCTGGAATTACTACATCCAACTTGTTTTAATTTTTATTTCCCCAGTGACCGACAAGACTGACTTTTCTCCCGTGTGCCACAGCCACTGAGATTCGCTCCTCTGCAAACTTCCTGTTCATCTTTCTTCTACTAGGCCATTTGCCTTTCATTTTTCAGATGTTACCTTTTGCCATTCTGAAAATGAAATCAATCAGATAGCTCTTGTCCTTTGTGGTCAAGGGGTGGGGTGTGGTGATCTCTTTTAAGAACACCCCTCTGCCTGAGACCTTAAAAATAGCTTGCTATTTTTTTCTAATGGTTTCGAGACTTGTTTTTCATGTCAGGTCTTTAAAACAACTGAAATTTGTTATTCTGTATAGTGTGATGTAAGAAGGTAAAGAGACAAAAAGAGGAGATTTTAGAAGGCAAGATAACAGCCAATTGAAAATAATTATTTTTAAAAAGTATAGTTATGAAAATGTGCCTGAGTGTGATAGTCTCACTGGGTAGCTAGGCCAGCCTGAAATTCTTGATCCTCTTGCCTCGGTCTCCCGACTGCCGGGATTCTGGGCATGATCTGCCACACAGCTATTTCTTTCTCTTCATAGTTGTCACTGTGCTGTGATGGTCTGAAACAAATTTTCAAACTTGAATGACTCCCTCCGAGTTTGGGGCATGAACTGCTCCTGGTCCCACATGACTTTGAAAAGTTATGAATTTCCTGTCCAAATGGAGATGTGTGGCAAGCGTCAGGGTCCAGCTACATAACTAAGCCCTCTCCAAACTGACTTTGTGGTGTCTCTTGGTGTGGTTGACAGAAAGGAGAGAGCAACACGTTCTCTCCCACACTCACAGGCTATTTGTTGATTTGTTTGTTTGTTTGCGTTTGTTTGCTTTGAGATTGTGATCTCACACTGTAGTTCAGAATGGCCTCAGGCTCATAGTAATCTGCCCCAGTCTCCCAACCAAGTGCCACTGTGCCTAGCTCACACAGCTTTCTCTAGATGGGCAGCACCATGGACGTGAGTCGGCCAGGGATCAGAGGGGACAGGAAGACAGTGGGGAGGGCTTGGCAAGAGGGCAAGAGCACAGAAGCTGAGCAGGCCCTGGGGTGGATGTCCACGGCGTTCCATATCTGTGGGTGCTGCTGAGTGCACGCGGGTAGACATTTAGGCATCTCCCTACCTTCACTAACAGTGCCATGTCAATGTCTCTTGTTGGCCCATCTATAGACAGACGCCTAGCTATGGAGTTGCTCAAAAAACTCTCAAGTGTTTCCATACACCCTGTGTCAGCAGCTTGGGTGGAGTCCACTGCCCTGCTTATGTCTGTCTTCACTGTACAGAGACAACCCAGCGCCCTTTGCAACTCACAAATGTAGTTCTTTGTATTCTGGCTGTATGTCTGAAGAAACAGTAGGGAGATCAAGAGCAGCGTGCTTATCACTGGCAGTTTCAAAGGCACCAGGGAACAAGGAAGGTCAATGAACTCCCAATGGGCTTCTGGACAAGCGGACAATCTTTCTCCCCTCCACCTCCCACCCCCATGAACTTTGGAGATATGTCCAGGTTTCATTTCCAGGGCTGGCTTAAAATGGCTTGAGGGAGTATATTAGTCATCCTCAAAAGGAACAGAATTGATGGATGAGTATGTATATTAAAAGGGAATTTATTAGACTGCCTTACAGGATGTGGTCCGGCTAGTCCGAAAATGGCTGTCTCCCTATGGAAAGGGGAAAAGCCAAAAATCCAATAGTTGTTCAGTCCATGAAGCTAAATCACTTGGCAGTGTCCCTCTGCTGCTGGAGTCCTAGATGGTTCCTGGAGAGTCTCCGTTAGAATCCTGAAAAAGCTGGATTTAATACCAACCACAGCAACAGGATGGATGAACTTGCCAGCAAAAGGAGGAGCAAACAGGCAGAAGGCAAAAGCTTGCTTCTTCCATGTCCTTTGAAGTGGCTGCCACCAGAAGGTAGAAGATCCCTGCTGCTTCAAGTACTCTAGTAATCTAAAGAAGAAAATCCCTCACTGCAGTGCCCAGCAGCTTGGGTTTCAGTTGACTCCAGGTGTGGCCACGTCAACAACCAAGATTAGGCAACCAAGAGGACCCTGTACTCTAACAGAAATCTGCGCGTCCTCAGACAGTGCCAGCAAAACAGATACAATAACTGAGATCTCATGGCATCAGACGCTGATCTGCCCTACAGTTCTAACCTCTTCCTCAACTGTAGATCTGATGGGCCTTTCTCATGTCTCATCCCCAAGAAGTGTGTCCCTGCTCTGGCACAGCAGCTTCGGGGCATGAGATAACCTACACTGAAGTGCTCTGGAATACCCTTTCAAAGACCAGTGCAAAAGACAGCTCCAGGACACTGTCACAGACACTGCCTGCACACAGACAAGCAGCTTGCAGCGCTGGCCAGCGCATGGGAAGATTAAGACCTTTCTCCTGTTGACATGAGGAAAAGTACTGGTTTTCAGGCAGTATATACCCACATGTTCTCTGTGTAAACCCTTCCTCATATAACACAAGGGGTCGTACAAACATAATTTTATATCAATTTGACACACTCTTAAAGTCATTTGAGGGGAGGGAGATTGAAAAAAATACCTCCGTAAGATTGGGCTGTAGGCAAGCCTGTTGGGCCTTTTCTTAATTAGTGATTGACAGAGGAGGGCCCGGCCCACTGCCAGTGGTGCCGTTCTTGGGCTGGTAGTGTTGGGTTCTATATGAAAGTAAACTGAGCAAGCCATGGTGGGTAAGCCAGTAGGCAGCACTCTTCCATGGCCTCCGAATCAGCTCCTGCCTCCGGGTTCCCGCCCTGTATGAGTTTCTGTCCTGACTTCCTTTGATGACAAACAGCAATGTCAAAGTGTAAGCTGAATAAACCCTTTCCTCTCAAACTTTCCGGTAACACCGTTGTGTTTAAGATAACATTTTTGTTTGTTGTTGTTTTATTTTGGTTTTGAGACAGGGTTTCTCTGTGTATTAAGATAACATTTTTTAATTTCATTTTTATATTAATTACAGTTTATTCATTTTGTATCCCAGCTGTAGCCCCCTCCCTCATCTTCCAATCCCACCCTCCCTCCCTCATTTCCTCCCACGCCCCTCTCCAAATCCACTGATGGGGGAGGTCCTCCTCCCCTTCCATCTGACCCTAGCTTATCAGGTCTCATCAGGACTGGCTGCATTGTCTTCCTCTGTGGCCTGGCAAGGCTGTTTCCCCTCAGGGGGAGGTGGTCAAAGAGCAGGCCACTGAGTTAGTTCATGTCAAAGACAGTCCCTATTCCCATTACTAGGGAACTCACTTGGATACTGAGCTGCCATAGGCTACATCTGAGCAGGGGTTCTAGGTTATCTCCATCAATGGTCCTTGGTTGGAGTATCAGTCTCAGAAGAGACCCCTGGGCCCAGACTTTTTGGTTCTATTGCCCTCCTTGTGGAACTAACTCCTGTGTCCTCTCCAGGTCTTTCTATCTCCCCCTTCTTTCATACGATTCTCTGCACTCTGCCCAAAGTTTGGTTATGAGTCTCAGCATTTGCTTTGATACCCTCCTGGGTAGTCTGTCAGAGGCCCTCTGTGGTAGGCTCCTGTCCTGTTTCCTGTTTTCTCCTTCTTCCAGTGTCCATCCCGTTTGCTTAAGATAAACTGTGAAAGTGAGGAGGCGAAATGGTTCAGAGGTTAAAGATGCTTGCTGACAAACCATGACATGAGCTTGATCCCCAGGATCCCCACGGTACAAGGTGAAAGCTGACTTCTGCAATATGCCCCACGACCTTCACATGCGCACCACAGCATGCATGCGCACACACACATGGACACATGTATGCACACGCAATAAATATAATTTCAATATATACGATTTCAAAATAATAAAAAAAAAATAGTAAAATGCCATTTGCACAGCTACCAGACTATGACTTTTGTTAGGAAAAACAGCCTACGACTGAGTCCAAAGAAGTTAAAAAATAAATAAATAAATAAATAAATAAAATAAAATAAAAAAAACTCAAAACTCTAGAACCTTGTACCACCTCCTGGTGTAATCCCATTCACCTGAACTTCCCCAAAACATGGAGACACATATCATCAGACCAGCATGGAGACAGGTGGGGATGGCTTGCTGATGTTTAATTTTAGTTGCTGTTTTATCTAGTGAGTGAGAATTCCTAAAGGTTTTCACCTGCTAAACATCACAGTCAACTTGTCCACCAGTGTCCTGCTACTCAGTGACAGTGGGACATAAAGAGACCAAGTGCCAGGGCAGAGGAGATGGCTCGGCTGGTAAGATGCTCACCTTGCAGGCACGAGGACCTGAGCATGAGCCCCAGAATCCACGTGTGTGGTATACGCCTGTCATCCAGCACTGGCTGAGTGAAGCGAGCCTGCTCTGTGAGCTCCAGGCCAGTGAGACACCCCGTCTCAAGAAACAAGATGGACAGTTCCTGAGGAATGACCACTGAGGCTGTCCTCTGAGCTCAACACACATACAGACACGCTTCTAAACATACCTGCACACCCCGCAGGGGGAAACTAAGTGTGGTGCTGAGTATTCATTGCTGCCTGGGAGCTCAACACACACACACACACACACACACCCAGTACTCACCAGCTCCCTGGCAGTCAATGGAGGCAGCGGGCAGAGGCTGCTCCTGTCTAACTCAGAGCATCACAGTGCAGAAAAGCACAGGTGCCCACTTGTGCTGAGGAGGCTTTCCCAAACAGTGAGGAGCCCTCTGGGCACGGGCAGAGTGTTGTAGTAAATAAATTAAAAAAAAAAAGTGTTGGTCTATATAAAGTTTATTATTAGCCCTAAGATTATCATGGTATTATTTAACCCACTATCACAAATGATAAGACACAGACACCTGTTAGATTTTTATATTTGCCTTATTACCTTGGGTCGAGCAGGTTATTTCCCTACTCATGTCTCAATAACCTCACTATCCATCACCCATTCAATGCCATCCACCTTAACCTTTCCTCTCTGAACTTCCAGCCATAATCCCATGGTATTTGCCTTTTCATGCCACTCTTCCAGTCCTTCGTCCTAGCCCACATGGTTCTTTCTCCACCTAACCCATCATGGCATCCTCCTTCCTCCTTTCTTCCCGTCGGTCTGTTTCCCGTGATGCTCTTGAACCCAAAGCCCAGGAACTTTAGCCATGCCTCCCCTATTGTGCCCTGCCCAGGTAGAGGCTGTTTAATCAACCGGTCAGATATAATGACTTAGGCAGGTTTATACAAGATAGATTTACACAAGGATAGCTTTAACCAGATCTTGAGAGGGCTGGCATCAGAACCCCCAACAGCAGAGCAATGCTGAACCAGGAATAAAACATCTCATTCTAGTAGCCTGTATCACAACCCGGTATAAAGTATTGAAAGCTTGGTCCCCCGATAACAATGCTTTTTTGGGGAAGGTCCTAGAAACCTTGGGAAACAGGGCCTAGCTTGATGAAATGTATAACGGGGGCATGTCCTTGAGAACTTGGTATTCTCCTGGTCCCCCCCCCACTCCCTCTTTCCCATACATGTTCCCAAAGCCTCTGTGATGTTCTGCCTCACTGCGGGCCGAGAGCAAGAGGACTAAAACAACTAGGGACTAAAATTTCAGAAACTGTGAGCTGAAGCAAATCCCTTCTCGTTTTAATTCTGTCAGCACAATAGGAAAGCGGCTACAAATGACTTCTCAGAGTAGCACAACCTAGGAGAGCTTTCCGTGATGGTGGAGGGGTCAGCTAAAGTAACTGTGAAACTGAACTTCGATTCTACTTGAATTTAGAGGCCCCTCTAAGCAGCGTGTCGTCAGTGCATGCCCTGACACATTTCCCAAAGAGCCAGCAGCTTCTTGGACCTGTCTTTCCCACTGGGTCTCTTCGCCTCTTTGTCAAAGCACAATAGCGGGTTTACTGTGGGCACGGCTCGTCCCCTGCTTTCATTCCTCTTCCACTAACTTATCTAGAGTTTTCCAAGGCCAAATATTATTTCTAATAACAGAACTTTCTCATTCCAGGTATAATTACCAGCCTCTCTAGGGAGAAGGTCTTACGGGCCAACAAATGGCCTATCCAAAGGTTTCAGAAATGACTTTTTAAAAACGCTTTGGAGTGGATGACGCAGGGAAATTAAATAAGTATCAGGTTGGCTTGAGCACGTTATCGCATCTGCCCATGAGCGGCAGGGCATGTTTGCAGAAGGCTTTTTTTCACTGGTTCCAAAGAAGGGACAAATTGTTAATAGGAGTGATGGAAGAAAGGGCAGAGCAGGAGCAGGAAGGCCACCTCGGGGAAGAGAATATTAATCAAGACTTTACAAGAGTGAGGGGCAACTAGAACAGACACAAACTACTTTTTTTTTTTTTTTTAACATGCGCTGCCTCCTAGGTGAGGCCCAGCAGCATTTCCCAAATTTTAATATGCATATCACACATGCGCACTCAAAATGCAGGTTCGAGAGCTGGAGGGAAGGCTCTGTGCTTAAGAACACTTGCTGTTCTTGCTGAGGGCTGGAGTTTGGTCCCAAGCACCCATATAACAGGCTTCTCACAACCTCCTGTGACTCCAGGGAATCTCACACACTCTTCTGACATCCAAGGACACCTGCAAGCATATGGACACTGTGGGGGAGCTGGAGCCACTAGTCTCAGCTGGGTTGGAAGCCTAAGTCCACAGACAGAAGCCAATGAGAACAGCCACACAGGGCAAGAGTGACTTCTGCGCTGAGCCTCAGGTCCCCCTTGGCATGTTTGCCTCTCTTGAAATGAGCATTCAGAAACCTGTCTCCTTCAAGGTCATCCAGAACCCACCTACACTTAACAGGACAGAAACCCATTAGGACTTCTGTCTTATTCAGTGTTCTAGATTTGTCCATTATCATCATGGCGGGAAGCATGGCAGCATGCAAGCAGACGTGGTGCTGGAAAAGGAGCTGTTCTTCATCTAGATCCACAGGCAGCAGGGAGAGAGAGCCACTGGGCCTGGCCTGGGCATCAAGGCCACACCTCTGTCAACAAGGCCAGACCTCCTAATCCTTTCATATGGTGCCACGCCCTGGTGACCAATATCCAAATCTGTGAAGGCAATTCTAACTTTTTTTTTTTTTTTTTTTTTTTTTTTTTTTCAGTTTTTCAAGACTGGGTTTCCCTGCATATAGCCTTGGCTGTCCTAGAACTCACACCCGCCTCTGCCTCCTGAGTGCTGGGATTAGAGGCATGCACCACTCCCACCCCCAAACCACAACTTCCGAGTACAAGAAGCACAGGCATCCCTCACCCCAATTTACAATCTTCTGTTTCCCATGCTGTAGAGATAGCAAGATGGCAAGCAAGCTCGATGCTGCCTGTCCTTAACTCTCCCCATATTCACCCCATCTCAAACAGTAAGGTTCAGTGATTGAGGACACCCCCCTTCAATCTCTGACCTCCACTTCCACACACATGTTCACACATGGAGGAGGGCTGACTCACTGGATGCAGGAGGCTCAGGCGGCACTCTCTTTCCCTGGCACAGCAGATGGACCTAAATGGAATGAGGAGAATGGGAACACCAAAACGCTTCTCATCAAGAGGACCGGCAGCCACCGATTGCTTGGGCAGAGACTGCTCCCTCCATCCAGCGAGTTTAACTTAAGTCAGCAATTCTCAAAAATGTAGATCTCAAGAACCTTTCATAGTAACCTTTAAAAGGTGACTATGATTCAGCCACCTGTATTTCTGGAGTCATATCTATCGTTATTTACTGTAGCAGAAGTAAACAAGAAAGTAAAAATACTTAGCTATAAATTCATTTTTAAAGATTTTTTAATTCTGTACATCTGTGTGTGTGTAGAGACCAGAGATGCTAGATTCCCTGGAGCCGAAGTTACAGTAAGCAGTTGTGAATCCCCAAACATAGGTTCTGGTAACCCAACTTGGGTCCTCTGCAAGAGCAGTATACACTCTTCACCACTAAGCCATCCCTCCAGACCCTAACTTTTTTTGTTTGTTTGTTAAGAAAAACAATAAACAGCAGGACAGAGTGAGATGCTGCTGATCTTTCCGAGGACACACGGCATCCTCTGTGAGAGTGCCCCACTCTGCTGCAATGAATGGCAGCAGCATAAACATGGATAAAGAGCGAGTGAAGAGAGCCACAGCCACAGGGTGACACTGTCAGTGCCACACGCCATGCAGAGGAGGAGACCAGAACGAAAAGCATGACTGGGGGCCAGAAGAAAAAAAAAAAAAAAGCTCAGCAACAGAAGCAGATTCAGAAATGACAGCGCAACAGCTCACGAAGACACAAGAGGACACAGGGCATCTCACGCTCACAGTGTACACACTCAAAAGGTGCAAAGGAAAGCAAATGAGTGGCGACGGATGGGCAGAGCCACTGAGAACTCACTGGAGATCCCCCTGGAGAAAATGAACAATACTGGAGAAAAGGGAGGTCCAACAGAGAACCTGAAAAACTACAAAGCAGCCACGTGGTGGGGCACATCTGTAATCCCAGCACCTGGGAAGCAGAGGCAGAGGAGTGCGGCAAGTTCAAGGCCTGGTCCCAATAGTGAGCCCTAGGACAACTAGAACTACATAGAAAGACTCTGTCTCCAAAAAACCAACCAAAACAAAACAAAAAGCATCCTACATGGAATGTACACAGAATGAAGAAAAGAAAATTAGTGGTTTGTTTTGTGTTTTTTTTTTTTAAGAACAAACCTTAGTGATCTATTTGCCTGTAGGATACATGCTTAAGCCAACTTCAACTTAAAAGAAAAAAAAAAAAAAAAAAAAAACAACTTTGAAGCTTCAAGATACCTGACAAACAAACCCTGGCAGAACTAAGCATATGTAAATACATTATAGTCAGCCTCTCAGCAACTTAACAGAGTAAATGGACAGGAAAAGCCAACTGGCAGGAAGCTCAAAATCTGCCCATCAATGTTACTTCAACTTTATTCTATTTAGAGAACACTGAAACCTACAAAATAGACATTATTTCCAAGTGGACAGGGTTACCAAGGCAGATCATATACCAATAAATTAAAAGTGTTTCTCATGTAAAGGCATTGAAGTATTGAGGAGTATGAGACAGAACTGTCATGAGTTAGAGGCAAGCCTGGGCTACATAAAAATTGTGGTTCATCCTGGAGATCCTTTTTCAAATTAAAAAAAAAAAAAAAATTAAAATAAAAAGCAGGAGGCTGGAAAGAAGGTTCAGTGGTTAAAAAGAACTTCCTGCTCTTCCAAGGACCCAGGTTCAATTCCCATCGCCTGCACAGCAGCTCAAACAATGTGTAACTTTCAGTTCCAGGGGATCCAATACTTGTGCTTCCATACGGAACGCACACATGACATGCACTCAGGCAAAACACCCATACCTAAAATTTCATAACTTGTTGTTTTTTTGTTTTTTTTTTTTTCAAGACAGGGCTCCTCTGCATAGACTTAGCTGTTCTGGAACTCACTCTGTAGACCAGGCTGGCCTCAAACTCACAGACACCTGCCTGCCTCTGCCTCCCAAGCACTGGGATTAAAGGTGTGGTATTTTCTTTCTCAAGCTTAGTTTCCGCTATAAGTATATAGCTGTAAGTAACAAAAGCTATGACTCCAGAAACATAAGTGGTTGAGTCTTTACCTTTTAGAAGTTACTCTGTGAATCTGAGGGCAGCATGGTCTACAAAGCAAGTCCAGGACAGCCAGGGCTACACAGAGAAACCTTGTCTTTGAAAAAAATAAAAAGCGAGGGCACCTGTTGGCTACTCTGGGGTCCTGTGGCCTACAGGTGGCCACCCGGGATATGGCTACCCTCTGCCTCCCTTCCCTACACAGACACTAAGGACATGCAGGTCTTGGCCTGTGGTGGTTTATACCATTTATGTCACCTTGTTTATATTTTAGAGCTCATGTCATGTTGTTATGCTGCAGCTACTTTCCAAGAGGCTTTGGTTGCTGCTTTTATACAGAGTGAATATATATATATATATACATACAAACACACGTTTTACAGATTTTAAAAAATGAACTTTGCATCCTCCCTGCCCCCAAGTACTAGGTTCAAAGCTAGGGGCCCACTGAACTATCCTCAACCCTGCCTGCACTCCCTTCCTTGGCTTTACCTGACTGTTGGTATACAATCTAAAAATAGTAATAATAACCATGGAAGGATACAGATAATACAAGCATCCTAACAAGTGGTCCTAACTCAGGAGACCAGGAAGACATGGCACATTTAAATCCAAACCCAAAGACAAAATACTAAGAGAATACTAAACTGCTTCAGGTAACTGCCATGCTCTTAAAGCTTCCAACCTGGCTTCGAAAACAATGGCAACAGACAAGGGTCTCAGTTACTTCTGTTGCTGTGACAGAACACTCTGATGAAAACCGCTTAAAAAAGGGCTGGCTTGGACTCTCAGTCTAGGCTTCAATCCACTGTGACAGGATCACAGCAGCAGGAGCTGGCAGCAGCCGGGCCTACTGCAGCCAGTCAGGCAGCAGAGGCAAATGATCACCAGCCTTTCCTCCTTATACTAACTCAGGGATCCCAGTCCAGGGATTGGAGCCGCAGTGGGGCCTCTGCACCCCAACTAACCTAATCAAGATAATCCCCCAGAGGCCCATCTTCCAGTGACTGCACATCTCATTAAAAGGACCATCATCACTGGGTACAGCGACATAGTCACAATCAACTACTGGAGCTGCAACTCAGAAGCACTCCTGCTTTGCCAAAGATATCTCAGTTCCATGGAGCTGCACCAGGTACATGAGGCTGGGGAAATTCCAAAGAATAAATTTATGCCTTACAGTTTTCTGAAGGCCTCAAGTCCACGGCGGCCTCCAGCACACACAGACCTGGCTGGCCATCTCATAGCAGGCAATCGAAGGTCCAGAGAGCACAAGCACAGAAGGAGGGCAAACCCACTCTTACCCTGAACCCACTCCCTTGGTAACAACACGAATTTGTGCATGAAGACATAACACTGTTGCAACAGGAATTTCATCAGCAAACCATAACCTTGGGAAGTGCACTCACAGCACAGCACCAAGGCTATCTCTTCAACACAGTGGAATTCTCCGAGGGGAAGACCTTCACTAATTCCAGCACCTTCTCTCATACTCTACCAGATCACTGTTCACCTACAGCTTTTCTCTACCACTGAAGGCACATGCCTTCCAGAGTTCTGCAGGTCTTCCAGTAGGCATCAAATACCATCAGCACCCCAGCAGGCTCCTCCATCTGCCCACCCTCTCCAGAGACATGTGAGTGTCAGTGTGTGGGGGAGGAGGGAAGAGGCTCCTCCAAGTCTGTCCCTCCTGGGTACTCTCCCACTCTGCATCTGCTACTGCTGCAATCCTCAGACATGGCTTTCCCCTTCTCAGAAGTTAACTCCCTATGAGTAATCCTCCACACTGACTGGTCCTCCTTCAAATTCCCACCGTGGTTTCTTTGTCCTCAGTGGGTCCTAAACCTATGAATAAAGCCATAATTATTTTCAAAGTTTAAAAGGGGATGAATTGCTTCCTAAATCACAAGAAAATTAAAGCCAGGAAATTACAGTCCATTTAAGGAACAGACAAGCTGATGAGAAGGCACAAATGATCAGGGAGAACTAGTTAATTAACAGAAAGTAAATGGATCAGACACTAGTAAAATGCACAGGTTCTCAAGCGGGCTGACACTAAAACAGAAGATAACCCTGTTTAAGACCTTGTCATTTGAGCAAGGTGTGTAAGTGGCCCATCTCCATCTACACCTTTATACAATGTAAAACGTACAAGTAACAAAATAGCAGAATATTCTTAAAGCTACCTCGGAGAAATATTTAAATATTCTTAATTGTTAAACCAAATTTTGAAACATAATGATAAGCTACTTAGAAAACAAGGCTACTGCACACACAGAAATGACCACAATGTTCATTATTCAGAGAAAACCCAAAGCCTGAACACTGCATGTCATACAAACAAAATGAACCCCTTATTCTGAAGGCTAAGAGGAAAAACTCAGGAAACAAAGTAACATGAAATGAGAAATGTATTTTAAGCAAAGCCACAATAAACCAGAACACCAGTTTTCTGAAGGAAAAAGCCCATCCCTATGCCAGGCTAATCAGGTAAGCTGCAGAGGAGAGAAAAGCTCTTCCAAGGAGTGACACTGACTCAAGAGAGGTTTCCCTACTAGCAACTGTTTAAATTTCCACATGATAAAAACTTTTCTCAGGGGGCTGGAGAGACGGCCCAAAGGTTAAGAGCACTGGCTGTTCTTCCAAAGGTCCTAAGTTCCACACAGTAGCTCATAACCATCTATAATGAGATCTGGTATCCTCTTCTGGCTTGCTGACACTCCCTCTGTAGACCAGGCTGCCCTCAGATGACAGAGATCCGCCTGCCTCTGCCTCTCAAGTACAGGGATTAAAGGCGTGGGCCACCACCTCCTCCATAAATTTCTTTAAATTACATTTAGTAAATAATAAACGTAACATTTTAAACGTCAGTCGTCAAGAAAGGACTTCTACACAGGGCTCTGACCTCGGTCCCACACTCATTCCTTCTACCTCTCCTTGAACAAATCACTGCCCGGCTTTAGCTGCTGTATGCACAAGTACACACAGCCATCCTGTACTCGGCTCAACTACCAAACGCCCAAAGATGTCAGTTGTAAAACAGCCCCATGACCTGTCCTTATGAACAAATGCAAACCTCCCAAATAACAGAGGTGAGGCAGACCACCAACAGGACAATCGCACTTTGGGAAATTCCTATCCCAGGAAGGTGCAGTCACATGCCATATGCCTGCCATCCGGAAACTGTGGGGGTTTTTGTCCTGATAGGTGCTAACCTGGCACGACTTTAATATTCTGGAGAGACTCTGTGCAGGCTCTGCACATTTCTGTCCCAGAGATACTAGATTTCCAAGTCTCTACCACTTGGTGAGACCTGCTGAGGAGTCTTGCCAGGATACTGAAGAAGGATGACGGTGAGCCTACTGACCAATGAAAGTGTTTCGGCCATGACAAAGGCATTACCGCATACAATGCAAAGCCTGCTGGTGTTGAAACAAGTCTTTGTGATTCTTTTAAGTTGTGAGTAGGTGCATTTGTCCAAATTTTAAGGACAGTGAGTCTTTATTAATTGAATGACTGTTTAGCCCATATAATGTCTGCATAAAATACAAACTATAAGTCTTTCTGTTTTAAATGAATGTAACTGGTTCCTAGAGTAGCGAGATGGTTTCCAGTTAGATAATCTATTAAAGTCAATACTGCACTAGGTGAGAAAACGGCAAGGGCATCTTAAGAGAGACTCGGGAGCTCCCTCCTGACAGAACTCCACAACATTCTTCCTCATTCAACCTTCTACACAACTCAGAGACGCCACCTTTCTAGTGTCTGTCAGAAAGCCAACTTAAACATAAAACACAGTAGTCATCCCCATTAAAAACAGAACAAGACTATCAGCCATTATCATTTAATATAGTACTAGAATTTGAGTCAACAAAACATGCAACAAAATTTGAAACTATCATCACTATTCAAAAATGGTATCAAGTATTTCCTTAAAACCCCACTGAGGACTTAGCAGAAATGGTATGAGAACTACATGATTAGATACTAGAAAAATACATACTTATGTTCTATTCCTGCAGAGGCTAACTATCAAGTCCCGTGTGGATCCGTGTGTATGCAATCGTGACCCAGACAGCTTCCTGGCACTGTCTGGATTACCGCACCAAGCCGCTAAGGTAATTAGCATCCTAACCTCCACCCAGGTAAGACAATTCACAACAGGGCCACAGTAATGGAATCTAAACCCACAGCTGACCTGTCAACACTCTGCTTTAGAGTATTCTCGTGTCTCCTAACATTTAAAATAAAGCCCAATTCCCTCGCATATGGGTCCATATGGTCAGGCCCTGTGCTACGCCATTCCTGACACTCAAACCACACTGACCACTTTTCAAGCTCCCCTCCCCCCAATAGAGCATAGAGCTGGCAATCCACCCTCGAGGGATGGGCCCTACCTAGATCTCACAAGGCCCTGGCTTTCTAAAATGGCAACCAAGTATTACCTCACGTTACACCTCTTCAAAGTGATCTCTTTAATCACACTCTTGTAGCATCCCGTTAATTTTCTCACAGAATCTAAAATTCATGATGCTTCTTTCACTGTGTACGCTTAGTATCTCCTAACTAACACCAGCAGCAAGAGCTCTGCTGTAACTAGCCTTCATCTCCAACGCACACCATGCATTTGTATTTCCACCATCTGTCACATGTGTGTGGCAACTCACACCTGTAATTCCAGCACTCAGGAGAGGCACGAGGCTCATTTCACATCCTAAGGCAGTCAGGTCTACACAGGAAATTCTAGACCAGCCTGGGATGCAGAGCAAGACCTTGCAAAAACCAGAAGTGTCTGTCATTCTCAAGAGACTGACTGTTAAGCTCAAGAAGTAGAGCCTATCGTATCCACTGTGCTAGCTCCAAGATTCCGGCACAGGATATTTGCTCAGCCTGGTGAATGAGTCCTTTAGTCCCTTTAGTCCCTTCCTTCAGTCCCCATGGTTAGGGAAGCATTCCTGCTAAGCCCACCACGCCGTTGGTCAACACTGTTGCTGTTATTAACGCTTCAGCCTCCCAAGCTCTGGGGTCATGAGCCTGTGGCACCACACTCTGCTCCTAAGTCACCTTTTAAGAGTTATTATAAAGCTAGGTCTCCCTATTATCTACCTATCCTCCAGTTCCAAGCTTAAAGTTACTTAAGCTTATTAAGTAACTTACTAAGCTTATTGAGTAACACATTAAGCTAAATGTAAAGCTTGATGGCCTTATTAAAATTAATCTTTTAAATGTTTTTTAAAAATTCATGTAAAAAAATTACAAGTTAAAAAAAAAGTATTTTTGAGTTATAATCCACAAATGTTCATGTCAGTAGCCAGCAGAGAAGAAACCTGCCCTAATCAGATACCAGGAGGAGTAACGTTAGGATTTAACAAGTCCGTCCTTCATGCCAGTGTAGAGAAGTGACCATCAAGGACTCCCACTGAGTCAGTCACTCTCCTTCCCCAGAAGTGCTCACTAAGTGTGGCACACAGAAAGAACAGCTGGAGGCTTGTGGGCACTTTTAAGTGTCTAATTTCTTTGAACAAAAGGCTACACTTTCAACTTTTCACATGTTCTTTTTATTCAAGGGTTTGCTCACAGGCAGTATTTAAAGTCAGGCTTTTAAATTAAAGGCCTAAACTACGAAATTTTGCAAATATGACCCTGGCAAAGAATGAGCATCTGGATAATGTAAACCCTTCTTATCCTGGAGTCCAAGTCTGTAACATAGAACGCGCAAGATCGGTATCACTGAAAACAAACAATTGAGAGACCACGGGTGCTGGGTAAATTTGTCAATGAAGAGAAACACCAGTTTCAGCCTTGCAGAGTGTGAAACCAGCAACTAGTTCTTCTGTAGCAGAGCCTCAATTGTGCTTCAGAACTTTGCCTGGAAAGTCTCTTTCTCCATCAGTAAATCTGCGTATCTCTGCTGAAGCTCTTTCTCTCGTTCCTGTTGTCGCTGAACATCTTCTTTTAGACACTTGAACAGAAAAACATTCCAGTTACTGCAAACCTAAGTCCACTTATGGCAGTGTACCTTACTAACAGCTGCTTAATTTACAGTTCTCCGGAAGGGTACACTTCATAGAGAAACAATTTGCTACAAAACTACTGCAACAGCCACCCTGTTAACAACATGCCACTGCAGCCTCCTCAACACCCCAACACACTGCAACAAGCCCTGGCTGCCCTGAAAGCGGGCAGGGGTGAGAGTGCACACTAGAGGTAAATCTAAACCCAATTTGGCCAAAGACCCCAGCACCTTCAGTCACAAAACTAAAAGACGCTACTTTAGCTTCCCCAGAGCACATAAATGAAGCCACTAAGCTGCAGAAAACTAATCATGAAATTGACTTATTCTCCTGTGCAGCCTATCCTTTAATACAAAAGACGAGAAAAGCCTTCACAGCAGTAACCATTTGCTTGTTACCCATCCACACATAGGCAGGTTTACATCACAGAGTCAGAAGCCCACTGTTCACCAGTGCCAACTTCAGAGAGAACCTGCTAGGAGGAGGGAAGAAGGAAGGCCTGGCTTCCTAGTCTCCTTCTGAGCAATGAGGCAGCACATGCTATTACCTCTAGCCTGCGGGGAATAGCAGAGTCTTCATGTTTCTTGAGTTCTTCAAAAGTGCGTAGCTCCAAGTGAGCCTGCTCAATTTGGTCCCATAAGTCATTCAACTGTTTCATGAGCCCCATAGCACGAGACTGGTAACCACCAAGCAAAATTTTCATCTTCTTTTCCATCTTTGCAGCTCTCTTGGCTTCTGTTGTCATATGACCCCTGTTTATCTGGGGGTTGGGGAAGGAATGGAGGATCACATCAACATACATGATAAAGGCAGATTATTAAAAGGAGTAAGTACCAAACGGACAGCACAGCAGGCTCCTCTCAACCTTGCTGATACAATATCTAACATAAAACTGGCCTCAACAATTACCTTTTGCCAAAATATTCCATAACTTTACCCACAATTCAACCCCAAAGCAGGCTTGAGTTTCAGAGCATGAGAAAACTGTTGTATCCCTTACGCAAATGATTTCTGTGATCACTCATCCACAGTCACTCTAGACTGCCACCTAGCCATCTTCTTCTATACCCAAAACCCACTTCAGTACCACGTATCTGTCTCCCTTTTACACCAAACAATATTCCACATGTACAAAAGGCCCACTGGAAATGTGGTATTTTACACCCACTCGCCTCCAGCTTACTTTATTGGAAATCAAAGTCAAGTAAGATACTAGGAGCAGGGACGGGATGGAAAGTGGAGGAAATAACTTCATGTATGTGCCTTGGATCATGAGATGAAGCTAAAAATTACCTTAAATAAAGCTCCTTTAAATCCATCATTCTTTCAACATTTATAAAAGTTAAGTTTTTATGCTTCTGCACTTGACTTAAACCCATGTAAACTGCTGTTGTTCCTGATTTTTATCTCATGGGTAATAAATCAAGCAAGTTCACAGCACAGTAATACATCTGCCAAAAGAACCAACAACTACTAGTGGGGCAGGCAGCTCCAACAGTCGGCAAAAACCATTAGGACCACTCGGCATGCCATCCAGGTGTCCTGACGGAGCAGATTATCCAACCTCTGTGCTCCATTTCTCTACCAGTCGTACAATGGTAGCCACGGCAGACAGTTAACTGAGAAACTGAAAGTGAATAATGTATACTAAAACCCTCAGGCACCTAGAACCTGGCACTGAATAAGCAATCAGCAACTGTGAGCTGATTACAAGGATCGGTTTATAGATACAAAGAGTCCTATCTAATCACTAAAAGAGTGAGGAAAAGATTTGAAAATCTTCAAATTCCAACTTAAAAATGTGGACCACTTGGAAAAAAGCAGAGAACAGTTTGTGCTTTCTTTTAGGTGGGCAGTGTGCCTTCTGCAAACCACCATATCAAATGACACACACTGGACTTCTGTTCTACAATAGAGTGTTATCAGAACATGGAGTGTTTTGATTCTTTGACTTGATGAGAAGATTTTCTAACCATGAAGTTCAAATGAGGTGAAGGATCCCTGAGTAAGCCAGCCATTTTCTTCCCAGCATACACCCAAGTGAAGACACGCTATGGCAAGATATACACAGCATGTTCATAGCAACACTCCACTGTTCATGAGGAAACAAAACGAGCTATTGCCTACACAATGGAGCAGTACCCAGCCATAAAAAGCAGGGAAGTACTAACACATTCTACAGCGGGGGAACTTGCAGAGCACAATGCTTAGTGAAAGCAGCCAATCACAAATGCCAGCACACTACATGACTTCATGAAAAGGGACCACTGCTGCCTACAGCTACACAAGCTGAGAAGAGGGAGTGACTGCTATGGGCATACAGGGTTTCCTCCTGGGGTGAAGAATGTCTTAAAGTATAGTAGCATCTGCACAGCTGTGAATACAGGAGGAACAGCCATCTGTTTACCCTCAAGAAGCTGTCTGAGCTGAGTGATTCAAAAATTCAATAGTGTCCAAACAATGGGAAGATTACTTCCAAGTGAGAAGCAATCCTCAACATCAATTCTTCTGGATATAAGCACAATTCTGCCCTATCCTTGAGATCAAAAGCAGAATTTCCTGATCTAGGTTCTAGAAAGAGTATATGGAGAAAGACAGATGACTGTTCTTATAGGGCTGTAGAAATAGCTCAGTAAAGGACCCAGCACCCAAATCAGGTAGCTCACAACATCCTCTGAGTCCCAACTCTGGGGGACCCAATGCTTCTGGCCCCTGTGGGCACCTGCATTCAAGTGTGTGCACACACATAATTAAAAATAAATAAAAATACTTGTTATTTTGCAAAGTAAAATATTTTATTTGGTTTCATAATGCAGTCTAGGAGAGAAGACAGTATTTTACATTTACTCTCTTCCATATCAAATATTCTTGAAGTGTGTGTTTTGAAACTAGTGGCTTCGACCATAACTAAACTTATGATTATTAGTGAAGCTTTTCAAAATGACCAGCCCCAGATTCTGATTCAATGGTATCAGACCACTGTCTCCCAAGTCCCTGGAAAGTTCTAATGAGCAGCCAGGATGGAGAATGGATCCAGCTGGGATCAGCACAGAACTGGTATGGCTGTCTTCTCGGCTACACCCACTAGAACAGTCCTCCCACCACAGGAGCAGTGAATCCACAGAGCTACATCAAGGTCTATACTGTGTGTGGCTCAACACCATCTAACACCCATATTAGACTTCATTCACATGTGGGTTTCAATACACATCCAAAAGCACTTAAAAGCATAGAATTTCAAGTTAATATGGTGTGTCTTAAAAATTAGTTATACAACTTAACATTTTTGTTGGTTAAGATATCTCAATTAGCTTTACATTGACCACACTCCACAGATACTCAATTTCCAGCTTGGTTAACAGTTCATACCTAAGTGCAGAAACCATTTAATTAGTCACCATGGTACATTTAGCACCAAGTCCCCTGTGTCTGGAAATTACTTCACTCATACAGTTCAGCTGTTTATTATTCCCAAACCACCAGAGATTTTAAAACTTCAAAGTTGTTAGTTTCAGTTATTGCCAACAATTACATTTCCTCAAACTTTATAAAAATCTTCTGGCTCAGCTACAGGTTTAGATAAACTAAACTGAAACACAAGAAAAAATTTTCACTAACTATATGGGTGTGGGTGTGTGTAGTCATCAGACATTAAAAAATTAAAGGTAGTATTAACTTTTAGCTATTTGGACACCTGCTATCTATCAAGACAGAAAGGAAACTATCAGTAAGCGTTTATAAGATATAACCAACTGACTGCTAGGCACACTACAAAGAAGAGACAGCCTGTTAACTAGAAGATCTGAGGTGCCAGAAGGTAAAAAGGTGGTGCTTTAAAGGACAAAATCTGGAAAGAAATCAGATTGTTATCAAATTCATATTCCTAAGTCCTTTAGAAAGCAAACAAGCAGAGCATGAGGAGGAAAAGCAGGAAAGAGGGCAGAGAGAACAAACAGAACAAGCGCACGAACATGTGTGTATAAATGTCATACAGGAACAAGCACACTGCTGTGTGGAATAACACTAAAGCTGACTTCTCTAGATGCTAACTTAAGTCTTTTAATTAGGCATTAACAGCTGCTTGCCCTGCTGAAACTTATTTTGAAAACAATACTGGCTTAAGGAAATGATAAAGCCTCCTACATCTGATTTACCAAATGTTCTTCTAAAAACATGGGAGAGGCGGCCTTTCAAACTACTACATCTTAAAGATCATTTACCCTGATAAATTTGATAGCACACAGAAGCAGGTGGATCTTTGTGAATTTAAGGCCATACTGAGTGTTCCAGGCCAGCCAGTGCTACAAAGTGAGATACTATATTTACCCACACACACACAAAAAAAGGTGGGGGGGGGGGCACTTCGGCACATATACTTACCAACAATTTTCAAAAACTACCATTCAAGAGGGATAGAGAGATGGCTCAACAGTAAAAAGGCTCTTGCTGTTTCAGAGCACCTGAGTTTGGTTCCCAGCACCCACTTGGGGACTAATGTCCACCTGCATCTCTCTTCTGGCTTCTGTAAGCATCCACACATGCATGCACGCATGCGCACACGTGCACACACACTGACATAGACATAAGGCTAATCAATTATTTTTAAAGGATGAACATCTTCTATCCGAAAATAGGAAATACAAAATGTCCCAAAATCTAACATGTTCTGAGCACTGACATGTTACCCCAAGTGGAAAATTTATACTTAACCTCATTTGACAGGTCACAAAATTATTTAAAATGCTGTATTATAAAAGTTTAAAAAGTAAAATTACTTTCAGGCTATTTGCATGAGGAATATAAGAAACATAAAAGAATTTCCATCACAAAGCTTCTCACAATGTATACACAAAGACTCCACACTCCGCAACTCAAAACATTTGGAGTTTCAAACATCTGGACAAGGGGAGCTCAGCTAGGGTACAGCAGGGGCAAGCAGGAAAGCATTCTGCTTCTGCCTCCCTATTTAACCTTATGCCCATCTCCAGAACGATCAAGGGAAGCTCATTTTCTTTCACTACACTGGATTTGGAAGCGGGCTTTTCAACAGCTGTCGAGCCTCCTGTCACTATCAGAGAGAGGAATATAAATCTGAAGTCAGCCTGGGTAGCCCAGTGAGACCTGGCTGGAGATGTAGCTATGTGGTAGAGCATCTGCTTAGCATGCATAGGGCTCTAGGTTTATTCAGGCCTGAGTACCAACAACCCGAAGATGGGCCCTGACAGCAGGCTAGCCTCCAGTTAGCCTGCTTCCTCAGCATTCTCAACACCTAACTGGCCCGTACTGGAGCACAAGGCGAACAAACCAAATGTCCTCCTTGGGCTGAAATGCAAACATCCCTGAAGAAATTTGAACTGAGGAAGTGAGTAGCTTGATGCTACCAGCCAACTCCCTTTTTCTTGGGAGGTGGGGGTTGGGGCGGGAAGACTAGGCTGAAGAGATGGCTCAGCGGTTAAGAACACTGTCTGCTCTTCCACAGGTCCTGAGTTCAATCCCGAGCAACCACATGGTGGCTCAGCTCACAACCATATATATCGGGACCTGATGCCCTCTTCTGGTATGCAGGTATACATGCAAATAGAGCACTCATCTACATAATAAATAGAGATCTTAAAAAAAAAAAAAAACAAAAAACAAGAACAACCATTCCAGACACATAAGAAAAATATGAACTTGTATGTGCCCACATAACAAGAATTTTAATGTATGAATGAAGCTATTAAAATTTCTAATTCTTAGCCAGGAGGTGGTAGAGCACACCTTTAATCCCAGCAAAGTCAGAAGCAGGCAGATCTCTAAGATCCAGGACAGCCTGGTCAACAATGTAAGTTCCAGGACAGCCAGGATTACAGAGAAATACTGTCTCAAAAAAAAAAAAAAAACATGTACACATACACACACACACACACACACACACACAGAGTTTCTAATTCTTTTATTCTAAACAAGCTATAAAACTACAGGAAATACATACCTGAAATGGTTCACAGGATTAAAAGTTTACATTTCACAACCTTGTAAGCAGTAGCAAGCATAAACATAACTGGTGCTTACAGACTTTATAAATCTACACTTTTCCTGTAGAGTTGAAATGGGAGTACACATTCTTTTCTCTTAAATATCTATTTACACAATTATAGTAGTAGGTGGAAAACATGGTACAGGATCATTTCAATTCAGTTTTAAAACTTTTCTTTTTCTTTCTTCACACACTGAATTTACACATTGAAAGGTTGTGGCTGGAGAGATGTTACTGTTCTTGCAGAGGACCTGAGTTTGGTTCCCAGCACCTACAGGACAGCTCACATCTATCTGTACCTCCACCTCTTCTGACCTTCATGGGCTTCTTGTGCACTGGCACACAGATAATCAGGCATACAGACACTAGCACTCACAATAAAAGTAAATTAAATTAATGAATTAAACACACACACACAAACAGAAGGGCTAAAGAGCTGGCTCTTCTAGAAGAGCTGAAATCAATTCCCAGCATCCACATGGAGACTCACAACCATCTGTAACACAAGTTCCAGGAGATCCAACACCCTCTTCTAGCCTCCATGGCTACCAGGCAGATACACAGCACACTTACATACAACCAGGCAGGCAGGCATGTCTGCATGCACACACACCATAAAATTAAATAAATAAAAAAGTTTAAAAGTATATGTGTGCACACGTATGTACTATAGAAAAACGTCTGAGGTGACTGTCTAGAGAGCAGCTTCTGAATAGAAAGCCTCTTCTCTTCCATAGTTTTTCTATTTCTCTTACATTTTTTACAAAGCACAGGTATTATTTTTAGAAAAACGTCTAGAAATGTTATTTTTAAGTGCATAGAAGAGAAACTGTCTAAAGAAGACTGGCCAGGGACCAATGGAAAACTGATGGTCCCCAGGAGATGAATCAGGGGACCAGTAAGTGTTTCCTCGGGTCATTACAAAGGGAGCTGTATGGGACTTATAAAAGTGTAATTGTTACTTTCAAGCTCACTGAGTTTGTTAAGGTTACTAAGCTTAAGTAATTCCAAAATAAACACATTCTCCTTGGGTCTCCAGTACTGTCTGCAGTTTAAGTCCATTCCAGTGAGGTTCAGAAACATTCAGAGCATCCCTCACTGAAACTTGCTTAAGGGCCCAAAATATAACCTTATATAAAAAGAGGTTTAGGGACACCCAAAATAAACACACAGAAGACGGTTGCTCACTGCCCAATCCATCACACAGACAAATGATCCTGTCACAGGAAGGATGCAGTTCGATCGCCACAACACTCACAGACAAGTCAGGAGTGCCTCTCCTTTCTTTGCCGTACTCCTTACTAACATCAAGTTTGCCCGATGACCCTTCTCTCTACTGATGAGATGCAGGTTCAATTAATAAGACTTAGTAGGCATCAGATAGCACCCAGTAAAGGCAGATAACCAGCAAGGCAGCCAGTCACCTGGCAGAGTACCACCGAGCATGCTGCAACTGAAACTAGGAGGTGAAACATAAACAACCTGCGATGAATTCAACTCAGCACAGGAGGGCTGACCAACATGGCTGTGCTGCTCATCTCTGACCAGCTCCTATGAGTTCAGCCAGTGCCCTAGAGACATGACAGCAGCAGAATTTGGGAAAGAGAATTACAAAGGACTGAACAGCCCTCCTCTGTACCTCGTGCCACAGAGTCCAGCCACTCCAGCCTCAAGAGAGCAGCTACAGAGGTATTTCCAATACAGACTTCTCCATCCAGCAATGCCCTCCAACTTAATCCTTAGCTTAAGTTTTCACTCTGGAGTAAGAAGCGCATTTTTCCCTGTGTTAAAATAGCTGCCTTTATAATGAAAAGCACTGAAAAATGGGATCCACTGTACAGCCAATTCTGCTGAAATATAACCCTCAGGAAAGTCAGGGTCCTTGGCAGAGCTTTACAAATACACCGAGAAAGCCTTTAAATTGCTATCTGTGTTCCTTAGTAAGCCACATATTTCCAAGAAGTCAACATTACATAATATTTCTTGACTACATTGACTGCACCAGTAACATATGGGGCACAGTGTCCCCTCTGGGCCCAGTTTCCTTACCTCTAAGGAAAGCCTTTCCATTTTTATAGCTAAAATGACAAAACCCACTTTACAGCCAGCTTCCTCAACACAGCACTGTAGTTACCATTTCAAATACTATTAAAGTTAATAGCAGGGCCTAAATTCTGGCTTTTCATTTCACTTCTGCACCTACTGGAAATTGCTTCACTCAAACTAATTATGTCTTCAGATGATTTCCTATTTCCACTCAAAGTGGAAACAAATTAGAACACTTTAGATTCTTTTTGCACTTCCCAAATACAGAAATGACTCAATGCCTTGCATCATCCGAAAATGAGCTCCTCTGCTAGTGTTTTCCAGATAAGCGAAGCCCGAGTAAAAGTACCTGTCTGTCTTGTTCCCTGTTATGCCTAGAGCAGTGTCTATAACAGAGCATGTATCTGGTAATATTCACTGAATGTGTGAGTTAAATAAGGGGAAAACATTTTCTTTTTAACAATATGATGAAATTTTTTCTACAATGAATTACAGCCATCCCTCATTTTCTAAGATTCATGGCATGGAACAGAAACTGAGCTTCTCTGTTACTCTGGGGGAAATCACCAGAAATAGCAAAAGCCCTAACCTCCCACAGGGGCTTGTAATGGCTGCAGAAGTTATTCCAGGACTCAGAATTTTCTGCTGCATGTCAAAATGCTTTCTGCAGGCTGTGCTTACACACCTTCCCTGAGCTCTGACTGTTGTCCCTTTACAAAGGTCTGACAAGGTTCCAGTTAACTCTGCCTCCAAAGCAAAACAGGATCCCCAAATTCAGTTACAATTCAGAAATCTTTCCCACTTTCTTCTTATCTGTAACAGGCTAACAGGCTCTGCAACACATCAACACACTCAACCACGTTCTACATCAAATGAGGTAGTTCTATCAGTTGTCAGTATCTTTTTTTAATGACTTATTCATTTTTAGTTTATGTGCATTGGCGTTTAGCCTGCAAGTAAATCTGTGTAAGGGTGCCGGATCCTCTGGAACTGGAGTTACATACACAAGTGTGGGCTGCCATGTGGGTGCTGAAAATTGAACCAGGATCCTCTGAAAGAGCAGCCAGTGCTCTTAACTGCTGAGCCCCAGTTTTAAGTATCTTAAGAGCTTAAATAAAAGTGCTAAATTCCAAATATTAATCAGGAGTGATGGCTCAAAAACTACCCACAGTATATATTTCAGAGCACATTTTTAAGTACACTTAGGAAACACCAGGCATGACAACTCTGCATGTCATCCTAATAGGCTTGAGATGAGGCCACAATTTGGATTCACTATTCCAAAGTTCATGCAGCAGAAGACAAATGCTGGCAGCCATGGTACACTGTGCTTGCTCAGAAAGCCCACCGCCCTGAGCCTCCAGTGGAGGGTTAGCACTTAGTTTACACCATCTAACTGCAGTTCCTTCCCACAACAAACTATGAATGATGTTTATAATTTAGCAATCAACTAAGATGATGAAAGAACTATCATGCAATTGAAATAAAATATTTATGTATTTCAAACCAGTAAAACTGTGTCTTCAGAAGCCATGAGAAATCTAGATGGATACAAACTAGATGGAAGCTTTGTTTATTTGGATCTCTGAACTGCTTCTCTTCTTCCTGAAGATTTAATAAACTTTCTCTTGGAGTAAGAGGAGCTCACTAATTGAAGGATTTGATTGAGTATTACTTAAAATTAACTAGCTGGGTTAACAATAAGCCACGTTACCCAGGAGTCAAAAAGAAAAAAATTACTTCAGACTGTTTTATGAATATTCTTCCAAAATCACCAATCCTTCAACAAAAATAGTTCAACAGAAGATTTCAGTTCCTGGTATGAACCAAACAAAGAGAGCCACATGTTTTTAATGATTGCTTATAAACAACCCAAATAAATCTCCAACAGAACAGTAGAGGCTCTTTCTGGGCTTTTTCCTTCAGAATTCTCAGGACTGACTCAACAGAGAAGGAAGAGTTACTGTACATTACAGCACCACTCACTCTGTGACAATGATTTGCTGTCATGAAAGTTAGTGCCTCAACCGAGTAAATGAGATTCAGGGAAGTTTTCCTTTTTATTTTAAACAGCACAAAATATCCTTGCCATTTACAGCAGAATTTACACACCTCAAAATGAAAAGATTTTCAAACTAAGTGAGAGATTGAAGTATTTATATATGTTACAAGAAAGCATTCCAAACAGCCTACCAATCAATTATGAAGCTGGCCTTAGATCTGTAACTACCATTTATAAAAAAATGAAGCCTGTACAACACGAAGTATAACCTACAATTTAACCAATCATGTTCTGTCTCTAAGAACTTTAACTATGAATTAAAACAGAACAACAGTACCACCTGCTGGAAGTTATAAAACTACAACACTCAACACAGCCCAGGCACTGCAAGAATTACTTTAGAAAAACTAATTTCCTAACTCAACAGGCACACAGAAATGCCCATAGGTGTCTTATACATAAAGGTTAAATTAAGATATTCATATTAAAAGATACTGCTTTTTCCGTTCATTTCTCTGGCTCCAAACAGTTCCAACTACCCCAAGTAATTCTAGTATACAGACTGAGCCCTAGATTTAGACCTAAACAAGCAAACAAACAAACAAAAACCTACTCTTAAATCTACTTCTGTTTTTTTTTTTTTTTAAAAAAAAAAAAAAGCTAACAATCACATTAAAGAGGAAACTGAGGTCATTTTCTCCATCCAATGGCCTGAAGGACCGTTATTTCCTCCCCCATCCCATCTTGGTCTCAGAGACATCCCTAAAGACCACCATTAAGAATCCACAAAGCATGCTGGGTATGGTCACTGACAATTTTAATCCCAGCACTTGAAAGACAGAGGCAGGTAGTTTATGTCTGTAAGTTTAAGGCCGGCCTGATTTACACAGTAAGTTCCAGGGACAGCCAGAGTAATACAGTAAGACCCTGTCTCAAAGGCAGCCTGCTGGTCTGTGAACCACAGTTTACAGGCCACCAGCAAAATAGCTACAGATTCGGGAAGTCAAAATATTAACATTCTATTAAGAAACCACATGCCATGAGCTGCTGGTAGGAGGCATCAATGCTCCACAGACACAGGAAATCACAGAAGCCACTGTCAGCCTAACAGCTCCTCTCTAACTCGAAGTTCTGGACACCAGGGTGCACAAAAAGATAGTGAAGTTCTGTAAACATGCTGTCTGGGCTACAGACTGAAACCCCCACTGCTGAGATCCCACTGACTCGCCTTGTTTTGAGCGACCAGTGTCACCTTAGTAGCTCATTCTCCCTTGTATAAAAGGTTCTGACTGACAGCTCAGCAAAGTTTTCAAGAACTACAAAGCAGTCAGCTGTCCAGGCCTAGTTTACTGAAGTCACTAGAGGTATTACTTGGGTCACAATTTCAACTTAGGGACACTGGAATTAGAATTTTAAAAGGACACCAAGAGCAGTGGAGGTGTCACAGCACGGTCAACGTGCTTGCAGTGCAACTCTGGCAACCTGAATTTAAGGCAGATCCCATTTAGAAGGGAATGAGAGAACTGACTCCACAGAGCTTTCCTTTGACCTCCACGTGCACTGCAGCTTAAGCACCACATATACATTATGCACACATACACACAATAATACTACTAAATGTTAAACACATGAGTAAATGAATACCAACCTCAAGTCTTTTTTCAAGTGATTCAATTCTGTCCTTTTTGCTAGCAAGATTAGCCCTTGTGTAGCGGCTCTGACCAGGAAGATATAGGACTTGACTGTAGCATTCTTCCCACACCTGGTTGTAAGCTTCACTGGAGAGTTCTCCATGGCTCATTCCTTGTTTTACCACTTCCATCTCTTGTACCAGAACATCCTGGGCCTGTTTACAGTAATAAGTTAAGTTAAATCATACACTTTCTTCTACCACAAAGCTTAAGACTAGTTTATTACCCCCCTTCCTTAAACCAAAGGCAAGGTTTGGTTGGTTGGTTTCTAGAAAGCAATGGATGATACCTTATTTAACTGAATTAAGCATCTAAGTAGGGGATGAGGAGATGGCTCAGTGGGTAAGAGTACCTACTTTGAAAACTTGAAGGCCTGAGTTTGAATCCCCAATACTCATGTTTAAAAAATTTTTTAAAAGAAGAAAGGAAGAAGTACTGGAGAGATGGCTCAGAGATTAATGGATGTTCTTCCAGAGGGCCTGAATTCAGTTCCCAGCAACCACATGGTGACTCATAGCCATCTATAATGAGATCTGGTGCCCACAAGTATACATAATAAATAAATAAATCTTAAAAAAGAAAAAAAAGGAAGGAGAAGGAAGGAAGATGTGATCACACGTCTGTACCTTCAGCCAGCCAAAACTGCAAGTTCCTGATTCAGTGAAAGATGATATATCTCAAGGCTGAAAGTGATGAAGATACCCTATATCCTCTAGCATGTGCATGAGCACATAAACAACAAACACATATAATCACACACATACAGAGAAGGCTCTAAGATGCAATGTGATTTTTAAAAGTCAAGCATCCATGGTTCTTCAAGAGCACAAACATCCACTGTTACTCACTAAAAGGTAACATCACTATGGGCCAAAAACTGGGTTCAAAAGTACAATCTTTATTTCCTCCAAAAATTTCAACCATGACAGATGTGAAGCAGGTGGATCTCTGAGAGTTCAAAACCAGAGTAAGTTTGCACTACAGAGCAAGTTCCAGAGCCAAGGCTACATAGTAAGACCTTCTCTTAAAATTAAAAAAACACCTTATACATAGCCAATAAGGACTCATTTTAAAGCTGATGAAACTAGGGCTAAGAGAAACTAAACACCTTGATCAGGACCCTATCATCAGTAATCAGATGAGGCAGACTCTATGCCAAAGGCACAATGCTGGCTTAGGGGTGCTCCATCCAACCTTCTCTTTATGACTTCACAAGATGTAGGGGAACCCAGGCAACCTTCTCATTCTAAAGGAGCATCACTGGTATCACCAAAGAGTAAGACTGAGGGCTAGGTAGACAGTGGAACCTACACCAGCTTGAGTTCTCTACTAAACAGTTTAAGGTGGAGAATGAAAGAGAAGGAACTGGGCAGGCTCAGTTTGATCACAGCTTCCCTGTTTAAGCAGTTGCCCACAATGCCTAACTCCTCTGAGCCCAATTCTCAACTGTAAAATGGGCAAATACTCTGGGCTACAAGACAACTCAGTAGGCAGGGGCAATAATCAAACATAACAACCTGAATTCAACTAGCTTATTCTAACATGGTGGAAGAGGAGAAATAATTCACACCAAATTGTCCTCTGACCTGTACACATGAACCATGGCACATGCCCATTCATACACACACAGTTTTAAAAAGAAGGTAATGGAGTAAAAAAAAAAAAAAAAAAAAAAAAAAAGAAAAAGAAAAAAGAAAGGAAGAAAGGAAGGAAGGAAGGAAGGAAGGAAGGAAGGAAGGAAGGAAGGAAGGAAGGAAGGAAGAAAGAAAGAAAGAAAGAAAGAAAGAAAGAAAGAAAGAAAGAAAGAAAGAGAAGAAGAAAAAAAAAACCTGAATAAAAAATGCTTAACAAAGATTTTCAGGGGCTGGAGAGATGCCTCAATGGCTGGGCTCACTTTACTCCTTTTGTAGAGGAACTAGTTCCCAGCACACGCATGGTGGCTTATAACCATCTTCAACTCTACCTCTGAGATAGTCCATGCCCTCTTCTTGCCTCCACAGACACTGTGCACATGTGGCATACAGACAACATGCAGGCCAAAACACTCAGACCCTTAAAAAGTGAATCTTTAAAAAGTAAATAAATAAAAGAATCTGCTAAGCAAAAAGCTGCTTTAAACTCCTTTTGGCACAAAGATGGATATAAACAGAACACAGAACATTTAGTATTATTTATTTCAAATAATCCCATCAATCAATTCAAATTGCACATCTGAGAGGACCTTCTGACTGAATCACAAAGTGGCAGAGAGCACGAAAGAGCTCATGGAAGAACTAGCTCACTCAAGAACAACTAACCTTCATGAGGATGAAGCCCTCACCACTAATGACCTCTTGAGGCCCTACATCTTAATTGCTATTGCAATGACAGTTAACTTCAACAGGAGCCCTTCAGGAGATCATCAAACCATGGGAGCGCCCAACTAGAAACTGTTTATTTATATTATTATAAAATAGAAATCCATGCCTTTTATATTAGTCTAAAAATCACTTAAGTACTAAAGGCATTTGAATGCAGACTTTAGCACAGGAAAACAGCAATCAAAGAAATAGTCAGCCATGCCAAGAACACCCATGAACCAAAACTACCTTGCCACCAAAGCCTCTGTAACTAATAACATAGAGGATGTATAACACACATCCTGGAGGCTAAGAAAATGGCTCAGTCAGTAAAGTGCTTCCTGTGAAAGAACAAGGTCCCAAGTTTGGAATTCCAGCACCCACATAAAACCTGGGGGCAGGGGTGTACCCCTGTAACCCTAACATGGGATGGGGGAGTGGCACAGAAAGATTCCTGCGGCTTGCTTCCAACCAATCTAGCAAAAATGGCTAAGATCAAGTTTGCCAAGAGCAACCCTGTCTCAAAAAATAAGACAGAGAGCAACAGAGGAAGACACCTGACATCATCCTCAGGCCTCTGCACATGCACACGGCTCAAGCACCCACCCACACCCCACACATCCCCCTACACACACACACACACACACACACACACACCACATGCAAGTTACAATGATGTAACTTACATGACGATGTGGCCATGTAAGTCCTGACTCTGTGACACACAGCATCGAACACGTGCTTAAATGTCACAATGGTGATGCTCCTGCTTAGCCCTACCTTTTTCAGTTCTTCTTTGGAGAACTTCTCGTAAGGGCTATGCTCAAGATAGGTAATATGCTCTGCATTGTTGGTAGCAAATCCAACATTTTTTCCTTTTTTATTTCCAGATGGCTCATAGGGGTGATGTAGAAGGTCATAATGAAGCATCGTGATCATTTCTTTTTTGATCAGTTCTTCGCTTTTCTGTAAATCTGTTAGAGGTGGTTCTACATTTAAAGGTCTTAAAATAGTTTCATTTACCTAAAATTTTAAGACAAGTAAAATGATCAGACATATCTGCAACATATTGTGCCTGCTTTTACAGCATGAACTAAGTAGCAGTTCCACATTCTCAAGAGCAATTTCTGCCTCCTTTCCTAAATCCTCCCACTTCTAAATCCATAATGGTATTAGTGCAGTATTTTCTTTTTTTAATTTTAATTTTAATTTATTCATTTTACATCCTGGTCATAGGCCCCTCCTTATCTCCTTCTAGTACTACCCTCCCTCCCTGTTTCCCCTATCTACCCACCCCAGCATATCAAGTCACATAAGGTCTGAGCACATCCTCTTCCACTGTGGCCTGGCAAGATAGCCCTGCCAGGGGAAAGTGACCGAAAAGCACATAACAGAGTTCATGTAAGGATCAAGCCCCATTCCCCTTACTAGGGAACCTATAAGAGGATGGAGCTTAGTGCAGTATATTTAAGAATGGATTTGAGAGCTACTTTCCTATATACCAGAAAGCAGATGAAATTTCTGTTATAGCCTTTATGAGTGATTTTTCTAAAGCATATTATAATAGCATGTAAAGAAACAAACTTCCTCAATCAAAAATTTCATCACTTACTTCAGACGGTCTTGGTAGATCCTTCTGAACAGCTTTGTGCATTCGTTTCATTTCCTTTACACGCTCAGCATCTCGTATGGCCTAAAAAGGGAATTTACATTCATTACTGTAACTACACAGCAGCTGACATTTCTGTTCAACTATATTCAAAAGCTCAAGCTACAGAAATCTACATAAGGATGTAGAAAGGTAATGTCGAGGCCCCAGGAATCGCTCTCATTACAAGAAAGACACTTAAGAACACCAAGTATACTGGAGTAATCTCCAGGCTTACCTGGCTCTGCCCACCAGATAACCAGCTTTCTTGTCTAAATGGCAATTATAAACACAGAAGAGATTCCCACAACACGACTCTGCTTTCACCCAGAGCTAAAGCCAGCCAATGTTCCTTAACCCTTCAGTTACAATGATAAGACAACACTGAAATTAATATTCATGCCATTTCTGAGAAAGTCTGAACTTTCTAAGAACTGTGACTGGAAGCAGGTGCAAGAACAAAACAACAAAAACACAAAACCTATCTTCCCCACATTCATAAGATGATTTCCAGGCTAAGTAACAGCAGCCACATCAGCTACAGCCCATGGGCACTGAGGCATCTGGTATTATAGCCAGTGATGAGAGGAAATCAAAAAATAAATAATCACAGATAAAGCAATGTAGAACTTGGTGGATGACATCTGATTCGACGACCCTTAAGTATCCTTTGTGAAAGTGCCACCTGACTGCCAGCATACCCTGCATAATGCCATATGGACCCCAAAGAGTCTAATAAGGCACAAATATTTATATGCTAGGCTTCTAAAAGTACACCACTAAAAAGCAAGGTTGGGCTACCTCTAAAAGCACTTTGTTTTGTAATGAACGTAGCCTTCAAAGGAATGCCAATTAAGTCTGGTTAACCATCCTATCAATTCACAGCAACATCTCAGTGTTTCCCTCACCTACACAAAACAGTTGTGGGAGCTAATGCCTTTCACTAGTTCCATTATCAAGCAGGGTAAGAGCCTGATGTTTACCACACATCAACACTAACAATATTAAGTTCATTCACCATGGCAGTTCCTGTGTTAAAGCTTATCCAACAGTTTAGACCTCAAACTCTGCCCCCTTACATATGCCATGTTGCAAGAAAAACTGAAGCATGTTACAGAAAAATAAAAAAACAAAAAGGTCACCAGTGTACTGTTCTCACAACCAGCCTGATCAAACCATCCTGAGACAAAATGTGGCAGAACTGAGCTGAAGGGGCCACGTAGTCTCTAAAAAAAAAACTAAATTGAACCCATTTTCTCCTTTCAAATGCAGCTAAAACCTGCATCACTGAAAAACTGTTTATGAGCAGATGAGCAGGCAACTGTAAACTGCATCAACGTAAGAGGTTGCTAACATTTTCCCAATTTCCAAACTTAGTTTTCATCAGCCTGTACTGATCTAAGACTGTTCAAAACTAACCCAGTTTTTGCTTTTAATATCCTTTCTCCACTAGATTAAAGCAACACTTAAAAGGCTATTTCTGCCAGGCCTGTAATCCCAGCGCTCAGGAAGGCAGGCAGGCAGATCTCTGTGAGTTTGAGAACAGCCTGGTCTACAAAGTGAGTCCAGGACAGCCAAGGCTACACAGAGAAAACCCTACCTCAAAAAAACCAAAATGAATGAATGAATAAATGAATGAATGAATGAATGAATGAATGGCTATTTCTGTGTGTTATTTAGAAAAGCATAATAAATTTCAGTATTTAAATACACACATGTGCACAAATATCTGAAGAAACCCATTAAGGTATTCTAAGTACACAACCACATTCATGTGAGTATATTATTATTAAATGACATAATTTGAGAGATCTTGTTAAAATATTAAAAAAGTCAAAGCAGCAACCTAGAAACACTGACAGCCACTGCTCTGTCATTGAGCAATGGTTCTCAACCTTCCTAATGATGCAACCCTTTAATACAGTTCCTCATGCTGTGGTGACCTCCAACCACAAAACTATTGTTCTACTTCGTAACTGTAATTTTGCTACTGTTGTGAATTACAATGTAAATATCCGATATGCAGACTGATATAAAACCTATCAACAATACACAGCCATATACTGATGATGCTCTCCAATACTCACCTGCTTTCGAGCATCCACATCAGCAGCATCTTCGACGTAGGTATCATCTATTTCATGTTCTTCCAGCTCCTTCTCAGCATTTTCTGGTAGAACAATTTCAAAATCATTCTTAGGAGCAGGGAGGCCCAACAACCCTAGACGGAGATGTTCACGAGACTCTCTTTCCTGCAGAAAAGAATCGATCCTTCTCAATTCACACCTTAAACACTAACTAATAAATTCTGTAAGAACTTGTAAAACAGCACAGCACTGTATGTCTATAATCACCAAACTCAGAAGACTGAGGCAAAAGGACTGCCACAAACTCAAAACCAGCTTGGGTCTCAAAAACAAACAAAAAAACTTTCTCAAACAATTGTCTTGGGCCAGCAAGATAGCTCTGCCAACAAAGGCGCTCACCTCCAACACTCACCACCTGAGTCTGGGTTACAAGATGCACAAGGTGGAAGCAGAGAACAGTTACGGCAGGCTGTGCTCTGACCCACACATGCACACCACGGTATGTGCACCCACATATGCCACATGAATGCACACTAGGCACAACAATAAAACAATTTCTCAGTGCTTAAATATTCAAAAATAAAACAACCAGCTTACTAGTAACTCCAGAAAAGAGATCCTCAACTTTTCTCTTTATTCTCTTATCTTCCTACATTAATATCAAGCAAAACCTTGACTTCTAATAAATCAATGTATTTTGTGATCCTAAAAATATCACAAAACTACCTCTTTAAGAACAGCGAAAAAACCTTGTTAGGATCTATATTTGATTTGGTGTTACAAAAAAGAAAGGAAGGAAAAAGGAAACGAAAAAGAGGGGAGGAGAGGGGAGGGGAGGGGAGGGGAAGGGCTGGAGAGATGACTCTGGTCAGAGCACTAGCAGCTCTTTCAGAGGCCCTCAGGTCATTTCCCAACACCCACATGGTAGCTCACAACTGTCTCTAACTCCAGCTTCAGGAGATCCAACACCCTCACACAGACACACATGTAAAACATCAACACACATAAAAATAAGATTTAATTTTAAACTTTAGGGCTGGAGGTGTCTCTCAATGCAAAGCACCTCCTTAGCAGGCTGAAGGGCCATGGATTCAATGCCCAGCACTGAATATATTAAATATAAAGGAAAACTGACACTTACCATCTGCTTCACATAAGAGGGGTCACTGTAGTCTGCCATTCCATCCTCTGGATTAATGTTTAATTTGTCTCTCAGTGGTGTTCTACCTGGCGTGGCATTAGTGACTGGTTTGGGGGTTGTTCCACTCCGGGGAGTCAGCCCCTCAGCTCCATTAGAAGGAGTCCTAGACAAACAGAAATCTAAGTCATGTAAATGCATAAAATAAGGAATAAAGACACCAAAACCTCTCTCTTGCTTTCACTGCATTATCAACATTAAAACTGAAGTTTGGTTTGGTGGACAAAGTATTTACATGTACTGTACTGATTTCTGTCCCTAACATCTGACATTTTGCCTTCCTGTATTAGGTCCACAAAACATTTTTTTCGAACTCCAAGGTGTTAGGGTAACTAAGAGCAAGCAGCTGGCAAGGAGGCTGGCCACCACAAAAGGGCTCCTGAAGACTCACTAAGTTCAGTGTCCTCATTGTTTATCACCTCCCTTCTTAAGTCTTCAGCCTTCATGTCATATTCATTCTCATTAAATGTGCAATTAAAGCAGTTTATGCTTTTATATTGTTTGGAAAGCAAACACTACATTTTTAGAGTCACATCTAAGTATGAACAGGCTCTGAGTTTAGACTCTCAACAATAAAGTCCAGCTGCAACTTATATTTTAATTATCCAAAGCCTTTCTGGTTTTGGTTGCTTACTTCCTGTATCTTGGCTGTGTTCCAGACTGATGGTACTGCCAGATGGTTCCCAACAGGTGCGGTGTTATCATTTAAGACATGGTCCCTGCCCCCAAGGAGCTTACAATCTATTTGAGAAACAAGATATACACAGGAAAAGAGATTAGGCTCTCTTTAGCCTCACAGGAAGCAATGACTATTATACAAAGACCAGCTTCCATTACTTCTTGGTTCTGCTGTTATCTACTAGTATATTGGATGGTGGGGATTTCTATCCTAAATAACCGACAGAGGGCATAGCCAACCTAAAAGTAAATACCAGGTTGGAGAAATGGCTCGGAGGTTAAGAGCACTGGCTGTTCTTGCAGAGGACCCAGGTTCAATTTCTAGCACCCACATGGTGGCTCACAACCATCCTTACTCCAGTTCTGTGGGTGCCAATATCCTCTACTGGCCTCCAAAGACACCAGGCAACCCAAGTACGAAGACATCAAAATAAATAAATAAATAAATTGAACACTTATTTCCATTCTCTATAAATATTACTCCAAAAAAGATTAAATTAAATAAAAGAAAAAAATGCCACCCAGGTTCTTAGATTCAAATTTTTCTAAAATATAAAACATGCTGATTTTTACAGTACCTGAAAGGAGTAGACAGAACCGTATTTGGCGTCTGCACAACCTGACGCTGCGGGGTCACACCAGAGAAGTCGCTCTCATGCAGTGGAGTATTAAGCCCACCTTTCAATGGAGTGTCCACATTGGTCAAGGCCATGAGGTTCTGAGCTTCCTGAAGATGAAGACGAGAGCATAACAGTTCAGAAAGGCTATCGGAATCCTCCCTCTGGCCCTATTAACACAAATCTCGACGCAGACAGAATTTGTACACATTTTATCAATAAAAAGCAAACGAATACTGTGCCATAACAGATTTCAGCACTTTCATTCTTTTGTCAACCCAACACATCGCATCAAGAGTTCTGAATAAAGTTCACATGTCAAGCATGCTACTATCACCAGGTGTAGATGCCTATAATCCTGGTACCTAGGATGAGAGGCAGGATGATTAGCAGTTCAAGGCTATGCCCTCCTCGGTTACATTGAGTTTGATACCTGAGACCCTGCACTCCTCCCCCCGCCCCCGCAAAAACTGCTGTGAGTTCATGTATGAACTGCCATTACCCAAGAGCTCCTCACATTATCCACGACAGACCTCTTTACGATCAAGTACTAAGCATTCAAAGTCCCTAATATGAGCTGAGGCCAAATGTCACAACACACAGATTTTATTTTGACTTCATCACTAATTCTTTATCCACGGTTCTCTGCTTCTTCTGTTGGGAAGTTAAGACAGTCCCAAACAGCTAGTGCACTTCACAAGTCTCATGGGATCAGGTTTAAGAAATTTCACCAAGTCTCTTTGAAGACTTAATCATGTTTCAGCCTTCTCCATCTTCCTTCCCAGCTCAGTGTCTGTGGCAGACTTTATTTTCACAGATAGGCATAAGCATCTCTCTCATACTCTCTGCTTGTCTTCAGTGTTCCTTTCCTCCCACTCCCCTTAAATATAGGTGGACTTGTGTTTCACCTTAACAGACTACAGCAAGAGTAGCATGGCTTCATTTCCAAGGCTAGTTTAGAACCATGGTGTAGCTTCCCTCTGTACACCTCTAAGATCAGCCTGAGATACCAGGAGAGATGTTCGACTGCCCTGCTGAAAACTGCACAAATCACATGAGATGTGCTTAGCTAAGCACCCTGCTAAGTCCCCAACCTACAGCCAGCATCACTACCACACAAGGAGGATGACACCCCATTACCTGTCAAGTCACCCTCAAATGCTGAATGCTACCAGCTGAAGTACTAGACATCTTAAGGCACAGGGAAGGCACTCTTTACATGCCCTGTTCAACCACAGCAATCATGAGCATAGGAAATGGGCGAAACCACTAAGAGGCAAAATGCAGACAACTAGAGCAAGCCTTGCTCCTTGATTCTGAGTGTCTCTGCTCATAAAAGTTTAGAAGTTCATACTATCAATGCCCTGAACATTCTTTGCTATTCCAAACACAAAGTGTCTCCTCAAAAGAGACAGGCTTTGAACCTCTGCCTAAAAGACGAGAGGTAAGGACCAAATGACAAAGCACCTGGAAGAGCAGAGGTAACATGACTTACATCATATACCGTGATTATAACCAGGTAAAGGTAGAAAATACGCTATCCTTAAAACCACCTAAAAGTAATATGAACGAATGACCCAGCAGAATACTGAGAGCTGTCTCCTACTCAACATTCTCCTACTTGGTTATATACTGAAATCTTCCCACAATCTCCCTCCCCTTCAGTTCATCAAAGGCATAATGAAGGTAAGAGTAGCACACCCAGGCAGCAGCTGCCATCTGTGGGAGGCACTGCTCTGCTCCATGCCCAGTGTTCTGAGCCAGCCCTGGGGAACAACAGTAGCAGCTCCACGAAGTTTCAGTCACAGTGGCCAAGAGCCAACAACTGGAAGGGAGCACTGGAGAGATGGCTCAGAGAATAAGAGCACTGGCTGCTCCTGAAGAAGACCCAGGTTCAACTCCCAACACCCACATGGCAACTCACAAATGCCTGTATCTCAAGTCCCAAGGGATCTAACACCCTCTTCTGACCTATGCAAGTACTGTACACAAACTGGTACAAATATATACATGCAGATAGAACATCCATGCACATAAAACTTAAGAGCGTAAAACTGTAAGATCTACACCTTCTTGACAAATACAAACGAAGGCAAAGGGCCAGGCTGGCTCCAAATGCTGTGAATAAACAGACGGTCACCACTGAGCCTGCGAGTTCAACTTCTATGCTCTAAGAAAAGTTCTGAGCTCATTGTCACCAAGACTAGTTCAAATTGCTGGCCCACCTCATACATAACCAAACCACACAATGTCCTCCACAGCGACAAAGATGATCAACAGTGTGAAGGGCTCATTATACAAAATGACAGCATACCTGCAGAATCCTGTCTTGGGAGGCCGGTGTCCGTGGTGTTCTCAGAGCAATGCTGTTGTTTGTGACATTGTACTCAGACAAGAGAGTACTGGAAGCAGAATTGGTGATTCCAGACTCCTCTGCAGTCTGCCGCGCAACTTCACTGGCCTGGCCTACCTTGACAACTTCCTGGAGTTCTGCATCTGAAATCTAAGGACAAGGCCCCAAGTAAATCCTTTAATAGAGAACAGCACAGCCTAAATTTTTCATTTTCCAGAAGGATGACTTGCTAGACCTCGGTCAAGGGAAGAAAGACCTCACTGTACCACCTAACATTGCCTGGCTTTAAAATTTCCAAAATAAAACTTTAAGCCTTCCTTTTACTAAGAGGGGGAGAAATTCACATTATAAACAACTGACTATAATGACTATATTTTCATACTTAAAAGTGTTTTAGCATTTTATTAATTTTTTCAGAAGTCTATACAACACTTACTAATCATATTTAATATCCTGACTTCCTCCCAGATCTACTCCACCCTCCCTATCCACCCAGCTTCATGTTTTCTTTTTTTTAAATATGGGATGGACATAAATGTCACCCTTACACAGAACCCATGTTAGTCTTTGTATTGTTCCAAAGTTTCTGTATGAGCTTGCCATAGTTAAAATGTCAAATAGTTAAATCAATATATTTAAATCAATATATTGACAGATTGATTGCACCAAGAACCTAAGTGCTTATACAAAACTATTAATGAGAAAAAAAAATACTACTGAAAATCAACTAAATATCACAAACCATCCACTAAACCACAAGATCTCTAGGAAAAATCTAAAGTGTTACTTCTATAATTTTACCAAAAGAAATATCCTTAGAAATATTAAGGAAACTTTCTTAATATTTCCGATTGATGCAGAAGCATATGACAAAACTGTGTCCACACTCTCATCAATGGGCTGTCTCCATGCGGTGTCTCCAGTAGACTGTGGTTTCTTGAGCATTAAGTACAGGCTTGAGACTGCAGACACCGATTTTCTGACTATGACATAAGCATATAAATTCACAGGATGACCAACAGTTCTGATTACCTGAGGGGCAGGCAGCACTAGCTTGCTTCTCTTTTTGGTAAACTCAGAGACACCACTAGTTTGAAGAATAGCTGATGGTAAATCAGATTCCTTTTTCCTTTTTAAATGCTGTTTATCTTTTTTTCTATCTCTTCCTTCTTTTTCACTGTCATGGATGAAGACAGAAAAGATTACACACAGAAAATACGAATAGCTATATAAATATTAAGACTTTACACAATTCCATTTTTAAAAAGACAATTCTTTAAAAACAAAAATAATGTTAAGCTGTCCCTACATTATAACTAATCTAGTACATCTGAGAAGAATACAAGCTTGGAATGATAACAGAATTATTAACAAAACAGGGAACACTAATTTACTTAAATTTAAAATTTTAAACCTGAACCTATAAAGTAGAACATTATATATGACAAAAAATACCAGAACTTTACTATGTTTATATTCATATAGAAATATGTAAATATAAAAATTCGATGTAGTATACAGAAAAAGATAAATGACGACAGAATTAAAATAAGTCATAACGTCAATATTCTGCTAAATTGTTATGATTTTTAAAGCTCATACAAAATCTTAATATTCATTTATTTGGGGGCTGGGGTGTACCCACATGCCACGGTGTGCATGTGAAATTCAGAGGACAACTGGTAGCTTTTGCTCTCTCCTTCTACCATGTGGGTCCCAGATATGAAACTCAGCAGCTCCCTTTACCCACTGGACCATCTTCCTGCCCAACTAAAGAAAAAAACTATTAAGGGTATGTTCACAATGACAAATGACACACAAAAGTTGCTGGAAGCCTAAACTAGCCTCAAGCAGCACTTTAAAATTCTACCTGTTTTCTTCCCTACCCCAGCCATGTCTACCTCTTCCAAATTCTTCTTTGAGCTATTTGAAGAGCCTACCTAAACAAAGGTTGCTGGCTAAGTACAAATTCCTTCAACAGCCATGACAGTGATCTGTGTAGCCAGTAAGAACCCTGACATCATAAAGCCCACCTACAACATGCGAATACTAAGACTCACAGGAACTCCTAAATACCTAAAACAAAGAGAGACAAAAATATAAATGCATCTACCTATCTGCATCAAGTGTAAAGATTTAAAAATTGAGCCAACAGTTTGTCTTTTTAAGAAAAAAAAAAAGGCAATTTTTTTTTCCACTTTAAAAATAAAGCGGGTTAGCTGGGCAGCCATGATGCATATCTTTAATCCCAGCACTCTGGAGGCAGAGGCAGGTAGATCTCTGTGAGAGTTCGAGGCTCATCTGGTATACAAAGTGAGTTCTAGGACAGACAGAGCTGTTACATAGAGAATCCCTGTCTCAGAAAACCAAAAGAAAGAAAAGAAAAGAAAAGAAAAGAAAAGAAAAGAAAAGAAAAGAAAAAAAAAAAAAAAAGGACAAGTTAGGCCAATGAGATGGCCTAACACACAAAGGCATTGATTTCCAGAAAGGTGGAAAACATAAGGGTGGAAGGAGAGAACCAACTCCACAAGGGTGTCTTGATTGTGACCTCCACATGTACTCAAGGAACATACATACACACAGCACATGAGTGCACATACACACAGATACAGACACACACACACACACACACACACACACACACACACACAGACTCCAACTCCTAGAGCCAGAGAAACTCTGAAGCTCACAGATGAAAACTGGTGCTCCAGGCCAATGAAAAACTTCATCTCAAATAACAAGGTGGGGCTGAGATTACAGCTCAGGAGAAGAGCTTGTGCCTAGTATGGGGGTGGGAGTGGGGGAGGATACAAGTGAACAGCTCTGAAGGAACACTCAGTGTTGATCTTTCTTCAGATACACAAACACACACTCACATGCACCCACCAACACAAACAGCAACCTATAGGGAACACACACAAGCAAATGATAATACAATAAACCACACTAGATTTTGATGAGATTTCTTCAGGTCATTAGCAAAAGATGTTACAAATGTACAAAAATATTCAGATGTCAATCGTTAAAAAAATAATAATACATTGGGCATAATCCTGTTTAACCCAAACACTAGGAAGGCAGAGAACAGTGGATGTCTCTAAGATGAGGACAGCCTGGAACAACTCTACATAGTGAGTTCCAGGACAGCTAGAGCTACATGGTGAGATACTGTCTCAAATAAAATTTTAAAACAGAAAAGGTAAATAAATAAACAAATAATAAATATGTCATTAGTTATGGTAACTGGGGCTGGAGAGATGGCTTGGTGGTTAAGAGCACTGGGTAGCTACTCTACCAAGGGACCCTAATTTGATTTCCTGCATCTGTATAGTACTTCACAACTATCTTTAACTCCAGTTCCAGGGGGTTCAATGTCCTCTTCCAACTTCCATGAGAACCAGACACAAGAGGTACACATACATATGGGCAAAACACCCACACAGATTCAAAAAAGAAAAGATGCTATCAGTGAGTAAACAGTCTACTGAAACACAAGCACTAATTCAAGAAACACACATCAGTTCAGTGAAATGTTTTAGCGATAAAGTCACTCGCCTCCCAAAACCTGACAACCCCATGACCCACCCATGTCTTCTGGCCATAGCATGAGTGCCATGACATACATGCAACACACACATACACATAGATATATTTAAAACACACATATGTAAATAACACATACACACTAAATAAAATGTTCTTAAAGAACTGCACATCATACTGTATACTAAAATCATGACAGCCTCGTTCACTGATGTTCTCACAAAGGTAAACCCAGTAAACAAGTAAAAACATAAGGAGGCTCTGTCACTCTAAACCCTAAGAACCCAGCTGACAGTAAAGGCTTCCTGGAGTCCTACTGCACCTATTTCCACACAAAGGAACTCACGATCTTAGCTCCCCATCAAGATCCTGCTGTCGTAATTTCCTGAAATCTGCATCGAGGGCTTGGTAATTCTCCTCAGAAGTATCATAAAAACCAAGAGCAGGCTTTTTCTCAAATGGGATTTCAGCATTATAATCAACTCCTCTCTTCTTCTTCCTTTTCTTCTGAATCTCTATGCCAGCTGCTCGAAGCTCTCGTCTTTTCTGGAGGGCAGCGAGGCGTCTGGAGAAAAAAAATGCAGAGTCACCTAGAAAATCAACACTGCCAGGCAGAGATGGGTTAACCCAACAGCAGTAAGAAAACTGTCTGGTCATTTGAAAATACCTTACCTCATACCACGTGCCAAGTTCCAGTTCTGATTTTAAAAATAAGGCATAAAAGGAAAGTAGAGAAACTGTAAGTGAATGTGAACCTTGCCTCTCTCTGAGTAGTTCCCATAAGATTCTTTTTGGGTTTTTGTTTATTTGTTCCGGGGGGGGGGGGGGTGTGCAAGCCTTTCATCCCAGAACTTGGGAGTTTGAGGCCAGCCTGGTCTAGAGAGTGAGTTCCAGGACAGCCAGGGTTACACAGAGAAACCCTGACTTGAAAAAAAAACAAACAAATAATATAGCTACTAATAAAGTAGCAAAAAAGGATTAATAATGTTGAGATTTAAATTTTGTAACTGTCGCACAAAAAGAAATCATAAAACAAAATAAAAACACTTGCTCCTAATCAGAAATGGTTAAATACAGTTTATGTACAAGGTGGCCCTGGGAGGAGTTTGAGGTATAATCAAAATACAGTATATGAAATTCTCAAAGAAATAATAAAGTACTATTTTTAAATTTTATGTAAACCTTTAAAGTTTCATTATTTTTATTTGTGTATGTCCACATGAGTGAACGCCACAGGCACGTAGTGCCTGTGGAGGCCAGAAGAGGGCGCTGGAACCCTCGGCGTTGGAGTCCCAGATGGCTGTGCACTGGGAACAGAACTGCACAAGCAGTACACGCTCTTAACCGCTAACCCATATCTCTCTAGCCCTCTATGTATAATTTTTTTAATTCTAATGTTAAAAAAAAAGTAGATAGAAGTAAAAGTTTTACTTAACTAATAATCACAAATTAAATTAGCATGCACTATTTCTGTATACCTAGTTACTATCATTCTGAATTTTATTTTATTGACAAATGTGTAAAAAGTGACACCTGGCAAGTGGTACATGCCTTTAATCCCAGCACTTATGAGGCAACTGGAGGCAGCTGGAAATCTGTGAATCTAGGCCCATACCACGTTCTAGGCCAGCTAAAACAGCACAGTGAGTCTGTCTCAAAAGAACTGTAGAAGCAAATAGTATCGAGCAAAGGTAACAAGAAAATCAACTGGGATGGCTTTCTTTAAAAAAAAAAAAAAAAAAAATTAGCAACACTTCTCTGACTTCAACCAAGAAAATAAATCAATACAAGCAAGAACATAATCAGAGACTGTTTTGCTGAACACTGGCCACAATCTAATTTACCAATGAGAATTGAATGAATTTACAAAATATGTCACACAAGGTATTAAGTAGGCTTTACATTACTTCTGAAGTATATAGCTTCCATATAATCTTAAAATAAGCTGTACAACTACTCAAAAAGAATGAGGCCTAAGGTAGAGCCAAATAAAACAGAGCTCACAAACAGAAAACCGTACCCACGTTACATGCCCGTCTACCAGCCTGTGCGGGGTCAAGAGCAGCAATATTTGACAGTGGAAGTCAGTGGAGGGTAAAGTTCCCTTTCATTCCATTTTCCCTTTGTATTTCCCAATGATGCTGTAGCTTCAGGGAATTAATGAGAAGTTATTTACAGTATTAAAGACAAAGAAACAAATCATAAACCCGTATACAAAAGAATGACTGCCAAGCACAAGGAACTCGAGAAACACTGTCCCCAGAAAAAACAAAAAAAGGGCATGGAAAATATATAAACAATCAAGAAAACTACCTAAACTCGGTGAGAAAGACGAGCAGTTAAGAGCTGCAAACTGACCACCTCCCTTCCACCCGCCAGTTCCTGCAGGAGGAAACTCCACACACGAACAGCCAAGAACATGAGCTCCCTCTCCTACCAGCCAGCAGTCAGAGGCTTTCAGTCCAGGAGAGCCAGGGCATCGGCACTTCTCGCTCTGCCTCCAGACACCCAGCTACACAGGCTCCCCTCCTCCACCCAAACAAGGGCTCTCCCCTGGGCACACTACCACAGGAAGGATGGCCCTGACAGCTCTTTCCCTCAGCTTCTGGAATAAAAATTCTAACTGGGAGAGATTCAAGGACTGCCTACCATTCCTGCTCCCCAGCACAGTTGGCTCCTTAACCAAGTTAGAGTGTCAATGAGATACACACACAGCCAGAGCCCTGAAGAAGTAAGACCTAAAAGCACTGACTCCATCAACAAGCACTCCAGGAGAAGGGAACTTTCAAAAACAGTGAAAGCTGTGGTAAACAGCAACTGGGAAGAGGGAACAGATTCAGTGTAGACTAAGGTCAATCTGTGAGCTGACCAGCTTGATGGGAGACTGAAAGACAGAGGACAGAGCTCTCCTGAGTCAGAACAGATCTCAAAGGTTGATCTTAGAACTCTGACTTCCAAGGACCCCAAACTGGATCAGATCCATCTAACACAGCAATTTATTATCTCAGAACACTGCTGAAAGCACTGCAATAAACAGCTGGGTACAATCAGAAAGAAGGTATCAACGAGAACCCTGCCCACACCATGCCACCCCACAATAACTGCAATATCCAAGACTCCCCTTCCCTGAGCAGCAACACAGCAGCTGAACAGACTTCACTGACACAATGAAATTGGTCTCAAAATAAACAATTAAAAATAAACTGGATGGGAATGGGGGTACAGAAAAATGAGACTTATAGAGAAATCAGTCAGTTACAAGGGAACCCCAATAAGATTAAAACAAAGGACTGTGTATGAGATGTGACTATATAAGAATGATCCAATTAAGTCTATATGTTAATAGGTTTACAGACATATAAACACACATCTACAATGAAAGAAAAGTCTTGAAGGATGTATTCCAAAAGTAAATTTCATTCTTTACACAGAAACAAAGACTAAACACATTAGAGAACATTCCCAACATCATGCTAAGTGAATCTAACTAAAGCCTATGCTATTGTATCAACCACATCCTAAAACAAAAATATTAACACAAGTGGAAGGACAAGCATACTCGTTTATAATCAATGAAAATTATTTTAAGTCGTAAGAAACAGAGAAGCAACTTAACATCTGGAATAGTCTTGACCTGTGCTTTGCACGCAGGTCAGTCCTACCTGTTGCAAGGCAGATGCAGCACACAGCTTACAAAAGCACATTAGATGCTACAAGAAATGGTAGGGTAAATTAAAATCTGCAGATGGCGTCAACCAATCCTAACCAAACTTAAAAGCCTTTCATAGATGCAACTACTGTATTCCTTGCCAGCTCACATGATTAAACAACTTTCAAGAAACTGAGTTCCCAAACAGCCCTAGACAAAACGGAGAAGTATTTTTCCAACGCTACATTTCTTAACCCTCAACAATATACAACATAGAAAGGTAGCTAGCTGGGAAGAAAATGCAACACTTTCTGTTCTTTCTGCTCACTATCCCAAGTGTGCGTTCCCATCAAGTGTACGTTCCCATCAAATCTGACTACTCTACATAAATGAATGGCCACCTACACCAAAAGCACCTTCCATCCCAGGATCCAGCACTGGGAATACCAACACAGGGTCAAGAAGCAATTTCTACACAGAGTAAGAGCCAAAAAAAAAAAAAAAGCCCCAAGTAGACTGTGTAAATATGGGACAGGACTGAAGAGTCTGTCCAATACCTGACTCCTACAAGCTGCCACACAGTTCAGATGTATCTTTACCAATTTTATCTTGGATCTGGGGATCAGGATGTTATCATTAATTTAACTAAAAGCAAGCATGGAGAAAGTGTGGGAAAGCCTGAGTACAAAGCAATGCCTATTGTAATTCACTCACTTTTTTAATGATGATTTCTATGAAAGCCTAGAGTTTGGTTCAAGGCTCATTAACTTTAACTCCCTCTATGTAGAGCTGAAATTCCTGTCTCACAACCAGTACCTTCCCAACACTAATCAAGGAGGGTGGGAACTGGTAACTGACAGTCATATAAAAGCCTCCTGATACCAAGATGCTACAATAGGTCAAACATAGCATGCTGGGTCAAATCCTATAGTTTCTGCCTTGCTTTGCAAACTTTTTAAAGTGTATTTTTCCTATAACTACTCTGAAATGGTTAGGGAGGAAATACAGAAGTTGTTTCTGTTTGTCCCAGAACAATAAAGAAAGTAAGGAGTAACAGCAAAATGGGAATTGGCCAGTTCAGAGTAGTCACCAACCAGAGTGAATAACCACACAGTGTTCTAAGCCTAAAGATACACAACTAATTATTGGACATGGAATGAAAAACCTACCTTGCTTCTTCCAACTGCTTTTCTCTTGCTTTCCTCTTAGCCTTCTTTCCTTGAGTATTGGCCAGGCGGGCGCGAGCCTCAGAAAGCATCTCAAGTTCATCTGCAAAAATAAAGATAAGAAAAAGTAAGTTCCTCTCCAACATGAGCAGGCAGACACATCCTAGTGTTTACAATGTACAATTATACAAAGTATAATGTACTCACTTCTGGTACAGGGTACAGATACCTTGTGAAGTCAGAGAAAGTAGGTTACAAATCATCCCATCACTAACTTGCTAGCTCTGTAAGCCCTGTCCCATATTTACCTCTGTGAGTATGTTTCCCTTTAAAATCAGAGTAAGAATTTCTACTTCAGAGATGCTAAGAGCTAAGAAAAATGAAATACATCCAGTAAGTAGCAGTAAGCCACTCCACGAAAGCTCTAGTACCCTTATCGGCAGCACACTGGCACATTACAGGTGGAGAACACTGTAACACTCACAGAGAACTGAAAACCTTCAGAGACATATTATCCCTCAGAAATGCTTCTTCTCCAAAAACACTGTCTACAGCTCTCCAAAACAGAATGAAAAAAAAAAAAAAAGTTATAATGATGCCTAAACCATCCATGCAACTTGTACCAGACTTAGATTCTACTCAGATCACAGTCCTCTCTGTGTGTCTTTCAGTGCAGTCCTTTCGTGGAGTGTAAATCAACCTAAAGTCAAAGAAACACTGGTCCCATATGCTAGCTTGCTGCCTGTCTTTCTAGAAAGGGATATGAGAAACAGGATCCTGTGAGGCTCACCACTCATCTCTGGGACATCGGCCTACTACACTGCTCAGTTCATTCAATAAAATGAAGACATGGAAAACAAAGGGTATTATCCAAAAATGCAGTTACTCTGTAATAAAAAAGGACTGGACACATTTGGGGAGATACTTAGAATAATAACCACTGACAGAACTGGGAGTCTACGAAGTCAGCAGTTCAAGAAGAAACTAAAAAGAATATAAGGAAGGCCCGAGTCATCTATAGTTGTTACCAAGGAAACACTCCGGTGTCTGCTTACCCTCATCCATGTCGATTGGATCAGGCCGAGCTGGCTTTGTTTCTGGATTTGGATCTATCTCTCCAGGTTTAAGTTTTCGGGGGTCGTCTGTTGTCTCTTCTTCATTGTCCCTTTGGGCAGTCTTGTCCCTTGGAAGGAAAAAAAAAAGCCCAAATGAGCTAGTCACAGTATCATAGCATTTAGTATTAGAATTTGCATGGTTCCTAGCTCTGGCACTCTTTCTTCCCCAAAATACCCAACAGATAAGCATTATGAAAAACTCCATCTTTACAGTTGCAACATGTGAATAAAATGGCATTAAAAATCTAATTTCAGTATTTCTGCTTATGATGAAACAAGCAGCCCTCACAATTGTAGAACACTCAGAGAAATAAAGACACTACTGGAACAAATATAAAGATCCTAATAATTCTCAACAGCACTAATGACAAGTGACTCTTATGTACTCACTCATACTCTCACTTTTCTGAGTATGACTTGTATACTTCGTAAATTATCTTTTTAAATGGGAAACAGAAGATATAATTTTACATAACTGTGTGACATTTGGAATACAGAATTCAGTGACTCTAGTTTCTCTGGCTTTAGTCACAGTCAAAATTAAGCTGGAAATGCTGTAAGTGTGTTCAGCACATTAACATATACACACAGTCTTCATGATGCTCTAAGGTCCACTCACAGGAGGAATTCATAGTGTTCCAAGCACTGGGCTGCTGTTCTTCCTATGATCGGAGCGATGGTCCTCCACTGTGTTGGCATCAGCTTGGCCAAGTGCAAGAGTTTCTCCTCCTCTTCTCTAGACCATTCGGTTTTTTTAATGCTTGGGTCCAGCCACTCATACCTATTAAAGACAACATTTCAAACACTAGTTAGCTACCCAGGATAAATCTCCAGTTTACACATAGGTGACTGTCTAAAATCACATGCTCTCACCCTTCAATCACTAACACTATTCCTTCTGACAAGGGGATAGTCACTGTGAAGTTAAACTTACTCATCTTCCCCTCTTCACATTAAAATGTACTTTAAGTATAGTTATACTTAAAAACCTAATTTGAATGAAGTAAAATCATGACTTCTTTTTCAACTAGTACTCATTTTCACTTACTCTTAACTTTCTCTTTTTGTTTCTGTTGGTGGTGGTAGTTTGGTTTGGTTTTGTCTTTTTGAGATAGGATTCCTCTCTATGTAGCCCCAACTGTCCCGCAACTCCCTCTGCAGTCCAGGCGGCCTTAAACTCAAAAGATCTGCCTGCATCTGCCTTCAATGCTGGGATTAAAGGCTTCTACCACCATACTCTGTTCTTTTCCGGAGGTTCTGACGTTATCTAGGAAGAACAGCACCTTGTATTTCTTTATACTACAATTACACTGCACCTCCTTATGTTTGGGTTTCACAACACTGTCACTTCCTTCTCTTAGCATCTGGCTTCACCCCACTAAATGTTTCAACCCTGTACGCTTTCATCTGCTAGACTTCTAAATTTAAAGTAAAACTACTATGGCATCCTCCATCCTCCAGTGTCTGCCCAATCTGCCCTGTCTACCAGGTATTTAGCTGGGTGGGAGTCTGTGCATGTACAACTGTAGCCCAAACTGGGCTGAAGCTTAATGGCTTAAGATCACAAAAAAAAAAAAATAAAAAAAAATAAAAATAAAAATGCAATCAAACTACTGCAGCCTGAGAGCCACCTTCCTTCTGCTCTGCATCTGACTCTTTCTACCATCCAAAACCAGGTCACTTCATATAATCCAAACAATGTTCCTCACAGAACATGTGCTACAGCTGGGACCTGTTCATTCAAGCCAAGAACACACGCTTATGTCCACCACACTGTGACTTCACAGTGATACCCTAAGTGGAATGTTGGCATCTGTTGCATTTTAGTGTAGCAAATATGCAATGTTACAACCCTGTTACAAGAAAGTAAACACTGTGACCTGACCTATAAAATTAAGCATTGTTTAGCATTCATTTCTTTGGGAAAGTAAGTCCTAAAACAACCAATTTATAGACTTTTAGAACACAATTCATTCAATCAGCTGAGGCCCAGTTATCTCCTATAAGATTTTGTATTTTTTCTCACAAGGCACTTTCAAATAAATACACTGACTCATTTAGACAGGGCTTTCAGAACTTATCAGTTAGTGCTAATAGTATTACCCTAAATTGTGAGAAAACAGGGTAGAGGGGAAGAAAACACGATTTCCTTAAGAACACATAGGAAGCAAGTGACAACTCCATCTAAAAGCCCACCTCCTCCATACTTCCTTCTGTATCACAGTTCTTGCTCTTCTGGGGGAGGTTTCAAAGAGACATTTCACTCATCACAATCAGGACCATGCTGTTTTCCACTTACTGTCTGGTACATACCATCTGGCTTTGCACTGCTTTGCTGATTTCCTATGCAGCAATGAGGCAATCCTAGACCACTGGTTTTTCCCATATTTCATTACCGCTGCTTTCAGAATTTCATCCTAAAAGAGTTGCCAAAGAGAATGCATTCAGTCACAAGCCTCCAAATGAGAAAAGACAAAATGTAAAATTAGCTCCTGCAGAGTTCCTATAGAGACACACACAATCATTAAAAAAAACTTCATTAACAGTTAATGATAAATAGCATAGAAGAATCAGAAGAGGTGACTGGACAGGCAGCTCAGTGGTTAAGAGCATGTACCACTCTTTGCAGAAGACCTAAGGTCAATTCCCAGTGCCCACATCAGGCAGCTTACCTGTATCTCCAGCTCCAGGAGAATCCAAAGCCTCTAGCCACTGAGGCTTTGGATATGAGGCTTTTTTTCATATGCCTGTACTCATATGAACATACCCATATACAGACAAATAATTTTAAAAATAAAAATAAATCTTTTTTTGAAAGACAGGAAAAAAAAATCCCACAAAGGACATCTTACCTGTCTCTCAACAAACTAGAGATGGGAAAAGTCAATGCTGAAAACACTACTTTATGACAGACTTGCAAAAATTATCCACCAGTATGTACCTGCTATTCTCTTCACAAAGGGAAGTTCACACACATTTATATATTTATTCATCAAAAAAGTTTCCTGAATATCTACCCTAAACCAGGTCTTGTGTACTCCAGAAAGAAAATCAAAGATGACCTATCCAGGCCTCAAGAAGCAACCTGAGACCCTGACTCAACACATTTCCACTCCAGTATCCTACTCAGCACAACGGCCCAGGAGCCACAGCTCCTTCTACCTCATCAGTCATCACCCTGTCTACTCCAATCACCAAATATTTCCCCAGGGTACTCAAACAACAAATCCCCGCACAACCTGCCAAGTGAACTCACAGACAGCAGGGATCACAGTCATAGATGAATGCGCTTGAGCACTTTACCCTGGGCTTCTTCCACAGTGAACCTGAACTGCAGGCCTTATTCTTGAGCCTGTCCACTCCATCTTCTCTCCCATTACTAACTGATGGTGTGCATGAAGTCCTGGGTTAGAGTCCCTAAGACTCCGCCTGGCGGCAACACACCTGTAACCCTGGCACTGGGAGAGGTAGAGGCAGGAGGATCAGAAGTTCAGGGTCACCCTCATTTATGTAGCAAGCTCCAGGCCAAGCTCATGAGACCCTGTCTCAAACACACAAGCACGCACACACCCCTGCAGAGTTCTGACCACTACAGAGGAATCCTGCAGTTACTTGATTTGCTGATTCTGCTTCTTCCTCAGAGGCCGCCTCTCCTCTAATTTAAGGAGCCTCGGTCCCTCCATTTGTAACGCTGACGAAGTTTTTCTATACTTCAACACATCTTCAACCACGCATACACGGTGACTACCTATCCCACAAGATCCCAAAACACCACCCAAAAACCCGCTTCATACTAAGTTCTAGAATACCAAAGCCTGGTCCTCCTGCACCGCTGTCTGATGTGGACAACAGCCCCTCGTTTTCAATGAAGGCTTACTGATGTCCCCAGCTGGGCTCACAATGTTCCAAACTGGTAACTCATTACAAGTATATATATACGACTGTTTTATAAAAACCGCGGCTTTGAGAAGTTAAAACTCGGCTGGAACCACACAGAAGTGCCTGCAACAACACAGTACGCTGCAGCAAATGAAAATGGGTGGCACAAAACCACTAAACAACTAACACTCAACTGGATGACTGGATGACTAATGGGCAAAGACTCCAGGACGGTCAGAAAGATGACAAGCAACAGGAAGAGATCTCTCCAGGGGAGAGACCTAAAGGTATTCATACATTCGGTTCATCTGAGCAAATGCACGGAAACCTCATTTCTGTTCTACCTCTTTTCTTCTGCCGTTCCGTTCACCCTTGGCATTATCTACTCCATCTCTGGAAGCAAATACCACCATACGTAGTTTGCCCTAACTGGCTTCTATCCCTGCCAGGGCGGAGTGACGAGAAGGTAAGAGAAAGGACCTTGGGATCCGCAAAGCGGACAGACTATGCCCGGGCATCAGATAGGCGGAGAGGAACAGACGGAAACGCGCCGCCTGCCCCACTGCAAGGAAGTCAATGAAAAACAAAGTTGCAGCCACGGCGAATTCTATCAGCTCGAAGCGCTGTGTGTACGAGCTGAGAAAGGAAGGAGCTGGGGAAACACTACGTTCCCACGGAGGTCCAGGCTGGGCCGCCGCAGGGTCACCGGGGAGAGCGAGGGGGCGCGTCCCTAAATGAACAAATAAGTGTTTAAGGGCCTAGCAGACGACGGGCGGGGAGCGCGGAGCGACAAGTCGCGACCTCGCCCCCGAGGTGCCAGGGGGACCCACGGCTGCACCCGCAGACGGCCATGGTCCCCCACGCACACCCCGCGGGACAGCCACGGCTCCCGGACCTCCCCGCGCGTGCGCACAGGCTACCGGACCCGGCGGAGGGCACCGGACGGCGGGAAAAGCTGCCTCACCTCGGTATTCCTCCACACGCCCCCTTTGATCATAATCCGAGGCATCTTGGTGGCGGAGTGTCCCGGCAAGCGGCCGAGAGGGGCTTCGAGAAAGTAGTAACGGCGCTTCGGTCACGGGACGCAAAGAAGCCACTTCCTCCAAGAGCGACCTTCTGCTTTGGAGAGATCTGCGCAGGCGCGGCGGGGGCGGCCCGGTAAGTCTCGCGAGATCTCAGTGGCCGAAGGGAAAAGACGCGGCCTGTTTGGAACCTTAAGACTGACAGAAAATCATCAAACCGCAGGGGCCAAAGCGCCCTACGTCGCGCGCAGGTCCGAGACAGGTTGGAGGAAAACAAAACTCTCGCGAGATGCCAGAGGTGGAACTTGGCCGGCAGCGCCGGGACGGCATTGGTCCCGGCGTCACGCGGAGGGCGGCACGGGGGAAAATGTCAGGCTTGTGGCGTTCCGAACCCGGGCTGATCCGAAGGGTGCGTTGTCAGGGAGAGCCGTGCTGGGCGTGTCGGCGATGAGGACCTCGCAGGATCCGCAGGGAAGTGCAATAGCGTGGTCTGTTCTCATCTGGAAGAGATGAGCTCGGAAGATGCCGTACGGATCCGATGACATCATAAATGTAACCCGATTGATGGGACTGCTCTCCCGAAGGAAGTAAGTGTTCCTTATCCTTCCTAGAAGGGCCACGCAAACTTCACCTCCACCCCCAAAGGGTTCAGAAGATGTCCTAAAAAAGTCACGCCAGCGGTTCTCACTCATCACTCACTGTTGGGTGTCTGTGGAACGGACTCTGGCAGTGCGGGAGCCTTGTCCCTGTAATCCTGTGTCGTCATCTGAAGAGTAAAACTAAGGACACACTTGCTCATAAATGCAGAGGACAGCTGCGAGTCAACAACAACAACAACAAAAAAAAAAAACTCGGTGAGGTGAAAATTGTTAAAACTCTCCGCCATCTCCTATCCCTGTTTCCCACGCAGACTACTTCACTATTCCAGAGCAATTATTTGCTGCCACCCCAGGTCGCTAGGGAAAGATTTTATTCCGTGCTCTGGTTTTTTGTTGTTGTTTTTGTTTCTGTCTGCCTCTTCTGGAAGACGTGACAGATTTTCTGATTTGTTTTTTGTTTTTTTTTTCCTTGAAATAGGAAATTATATCAGTAAAATATCACAGTTTTCTGTTGAGAGGGAGGTAGTGTAGTATTATGAAGAATTTAGTCACCCGCAATCTCATTTCACTCTTAGGTCTCTTTTCAACTGTCATTTTGACAAGTGACAAGCAATTTTCTGCCTTTGGGCTTTTTGCAATGCTTTCTTGTAAAGATGTGTCACCCTTACTTCCTTCCCACCCGGACAACATTACTTAGTTGTTATGATTATCACACTTCACACACTCACGTGCGCACCTCTTTGACCAGATCAAAGCAAAGCTAAAGATACCTCCTTGGGAATTTTAATACCTAGGACCCAAAAGAGGTCACTGTTTCTGCCAGCTAATGAATCTCTGTGGCACCTACCAATTGTGTACAACCTGTGTTTTGAACCATAGAGACCAAGATGGGAAGAAAGGACATCACAGATACAGTGAAAGGATCAAAACACAAACTCTGAAGACTTAGAAGTAGGTCCTGGCCACAACATGGTCCCTGGATCCAAAATATTCCCAAGTCACAGTTGCTTCCATATTCCCCTTTTGAATCTAGTCACTGGAGTTAGGGTTCAAATATTTATAAGCAAGAGTCCTAATAAACCTAGAGTTGAACAAGCCCTCTCTGGGAGAGCCCTTTCACATTGTATATTCCAAAGGTTCATGACAATGGCTTCTTCCCCTCAGAACCACCTTTACACCGTCAGTCATCTTTATGCTAACTTGAAAAAGGTGTCTCTTCCTTAAGGCAAGTTACTTAACATGTCACCTGCTAGAAAATTGTCACTAAGGATTGGTGTTTTGAGAACAGGACATTTCTGCAACCGATTTAGATATACCGTGTCTGTGGTGTGAATTTGAGTCAGATGCACCAACATTGCCCCTTTTATTGCCCTTTTATTATGGGTCTCCAAGTGACACACATGCCCCTCTGAGCACAACAGCCCTGTCAGCTCTCTTTGTACACCTTTGCGCATATAGACTGTGTGTTCCCCTGGGGTTCAGAGATGGAAAGTCAGTCTGAAACCTCTGAGATCAGAGCACTACATCCAGAAACACCAGAATATAAATCTGCTGTCCTCCACTCCAGCCTCATCAGTCAAATTCAGATCCCCAAAAAGGCTGCCTCCAGCACAGGGACTGCCACCATTAGGCAGCCAGACTGTCATCACTGTGAACCTTCAGCAAAGCAAGTGGCCACTTCTAAAAGAGGCTTAAAGAGAAAGGTTCCACATCTTCCTCACTCGCCCAACATACTCTTCCCCAAATATGTCCCAGAAAATGAATCGTGGAAAACTCCATAAATATGTTTCATGGTGACTTCACTTAAACAAAAACAAAAGAAAAACATGTTCCCCATTCTTCACTTTACCAAAATTAAAGCTGAAAAGAACTTGTAAGATGAGGAAATCTGCTTCTCTCTGTTGTGAGTTGAAATACATCTCCAAATAGATACAGTCACCTCCTAATCCCCCAGTACCTGAACATGTGCACTCATTTGGAAATATTGTAGAGTCTGCACAGATATGATCAAGTTAAGATGAGACCATATTGGTGTGGAGCTAACACTATACCCAACAACCAGTGTCCTCATGAGAAAAGTGACATGCACTTCTGATTCCCACCCCATTCACCACAGTTCTTCCTACTACACTGTGATTTTATCTCCTGCTTTAATTCCTGGACCCAAGAAGTCCATGCCTGGATTCCTGACTAATCCATGGCATAAGGGATCTGCTTTATTTTTTTTTTTGGGGGGGGGGGGTGTCCTGTTTTAAAAAACAACTTAGTTATGCTCCGGAATACATACATACAAAAAAAGGCTGACTAGAATGATTATCACAGCCATCATAGCTGCCACTATCATAGCATGGTTGCCGCTGCAGTTGCTACCGCTGCCTTGACGCCATCTAGCCAAACAATAGCAAATTCCTATTTTCAAAATAAACATTTTAAAATGGTGTTTGATAACTGGCTTAACCCTTCTATGGTTTTCAGGACTGGTAGCTATTCTTGGTTGTCAACTTGACTATATCCGGAATGAGCTACAACCCAGAAATGGAGTGCACACCCGTGAGAGATTTTCTGCTTGGTTTGAAGTAGATGAATCCACTTGGTTTGAGGTAGGAAGACACACTTTGATCTGAATCTTGAGGTGGGAAAACATACCTTTAATATGAGCCACACCTTCTGTTGGAAGCTTTTATAAGGATATAGAAGAAGGAAGATTTTGCTTTTTGCCTGCTTGCCCTCACCTTGCTAGCACATCCATTTTTTTCAGTGGCATTGGAGCCTACTTCTGGATTCCAGCATCTACTGAAGATGATCTGAGACATCCAGCCTGTGGGACTGAGAAACTACTCAATTCTTAGATTTTCTGTTCACAACTATCCATTGTTGGATTAGCTAGACTGCATCATGTAAGTCATTCCAATAAATCTCCACATATATAAATGTATATATAGATTTATATGAGTTGGATTTATTTCATATATACATATATATATAGAGAAAGAGAGAGATTGATTCATTCCATAAGTTATGTGACTCTAGAGAACACTGACTAATACAGATGTTGGCACCAGAAGTGGTTCTAGAGAAACAGAAGTATAAGAATGAATCTTTTAAGGATCTGGAATAGTCTTTTGAATTCTCCAGCACCTTCAGCTACTGAAGCCTCTCCAGTCACTCCCTCTCCTGGGAGCTTGGAGAGTACTGAAAGCCCATGGTGTCAACTGTATTACAAACTTATAGAGATAACTGCATTTGATCATCCTGATTCACCAATTGTAAGCGGCAATGGATTTGAAACTGTATATGAAACTTTTGACAGTTTCGGGGAAAATAAAGAAAATAATGCTGCTGGTTGGTTGCTCTTAGCATCTCTGGATAAACTGATAAAGGATAGGAATCAGCTCAGTGATAAAATTAACCAACTTGAGAATATGGTGAAGGACAACAAAGAGCTTAGTGATAAAATTGACCAGCTCCAGATGCTCATAAATAGTCTAAAGGTTTCTAAGTGTGCCCTGGAAGAGAATCTTCTCTCCAGCAGCCACAGAGCTCAAATTGTGGAAAATCAAACTGAAGCTCTCATGATAAGGTTACCTGAATTACAGCAAAAATTCAAGTCTCAGCTTCAGAGGGTATCAGCAGTTAAAGTAAGGGCGGTAATTGGTAAAGAATGGGATCCTGTAACTTGGGAAGAGGATGTGTGGGAGGACCCTATTGAAGCTGATCAGAACTTTGAACCCTTAGATTCTCAAGGGTTTACCTTACCTGAGGAAGTAGTGCCTTCAGCACCACCCCTTGAAATACTGCCCTTTTCACCTGAGGAAATGAATCCTTCGGTGTCTGCTAAACCAGCAGTGTCTTTCTCTGAAGGAAATGCCAGGCAAGACAGTACTGATGTCTGTCAGGGCCCAGTTATAGTTGCCTCTAGACTGGTAGCCAGACTTAAGGAGAAGCAGGCTCCTAGTGAGGAAGTGGGAAGTGTAGTCCATGAGGAGGAGCATCACACTGCCAAAGAGCTTAATGAGTTTGCTAATTCATTCAAGCAGAAGTCTGGGGAATACATGTGGGAATGGATTTTAAGGGTGTGGGATAATGGTGGAAGGAATATAAAACTAAACCAGGCTGAGTTTATTGAAATGGGCCCTCTGAGTGGAGATTATAGGTTTAATATGGAAGCTCGCACAGTTCAAAAAGGTGTCAAAAGTTTGTTTGAATGGTTGGCTGAAGTGTTTGTCAAAAGATGGCCTACTGAAAAGGAGTTAGAGATGCCTGAGATCCCTTGGTTTAGTGTTGATGAAGGGATTTTAAGGCTCAGGGAAATTGCAATGCTAGAGTGGGTACGCTGTGTAAAACCTAATCCTCCACAATGGGAAGGCCCTGAAGACATGCCCTTCACTAATCCTATAAGAAGAAAAATGGTGAGAGGGGCACCGGCATGTTTAAAGAGCTTTGTTTTAGCCCTCTTCCTTGTGCCAGACCTTCGGGTTGGAGATGCTGCTGCTCAGTTGGAAGAATTAAATGCAATGGGTTTAGTTGGGCCCCAAAGTAGCAGGGGCCAGGTGGCAGCACTGAATTGTCAAAGGCAAGGTGATCATAGTTATGGGAATGGGCAGCATAGACAAAACAATGTTCTTGATAGCCTAGCCCATGGTGGTCAGCAAAGGCAAAGTGAATTTTATAGTGGCATGACTCATATGGACCTGTGGTACTGGCTAATCACACATGGTGTTTCCAGGCAAGAAATAGATAAGAAGCCTACTGCATTTCTGTTTGAGCTGTATAAGCAGAAAAATTCTCAAACAAATGAAAGAAGGGCTACATTGGATCATGGCAAAAGACAATCTTGGAATCAATTTCCAGACTTGAGCCAGTTTGCAGACCCAGAACCCCTTGAATGAAGGGGTTGCCAGGTTCCCTTGAGGAAGGACCTTGATAACCACCTAAAAGTGTTACTGTTAGGCTTTCTCCAGTCCTTCCCCAGAGGGACCTACAGCCTTTGACAAGGGTGATTGTACCCTGGGAAAAGGAAACAATCAGACTTTCCAAGGTCTGTTGGATACTGGTTCTGAATTAACATGGATTCCAGGAGATCCCAAGAAACATCATGGCCTCCAGTTTGAGTAGGGGCTTATGGAGGCCAGTGATTAATAGAGTTTTGGCTGCAGTCCTACTCACAGTAGGTCCAGTAGGTTCCTGAGCTCATCCTGAGGTTAATTCCTCAGTCCTAGAGTATCTCATTGGTATACATATACTAGAAGTTGGCAGAATTCTCGCATTGGTTCCCTGGCCTGTGGAATGAAGAGTATTTTGGTTGGAAAGGCTAGAGGGAAGTCTTTAGAAGTTGCCTCTGCCAAAGAAAATAGTGAATCGAAACCAGTATAGCATATCTGGAAGAATTGTAAAAATTAGCGCCACCATCAAAGACTTGAACAATGTAGGGCTGGTGATTTCCAGCACATCTCCCTTTAACATTCCTACCTGGCTAGTGCGGAAGGCTGATGGATCGTAGAGAATGACAACTGACTGGAAAAAGCAGTCAGATACTAACTCCAGTTGCAGTTGTTGCACCAAGTGTAGTGTCCTTCCCTGAGCAGATCAACACATCTCCTGGTATGTGGTATTAAGCTACTGATCCAGCAAATGCCTTTTTCTTGGCCCCTGTTCATAAAGAAGCAATTAGCTCTCAGTCGGCAAGGCCAACAGCATGCCTTTACAGTTTTACCTCAAGAATATTAACTCTCCTGCCCTGTGTCATAACTTACTTAAAAGGGATTTGATTGTCTGTCTCTTCCACAAAATATCACATTAGTACACTTTATTGACTACGTGTAATGCTTCTGTTAGAACCACCACCCACAGACTTACAGAATGCCTTATCCTCTGCCATGGCATACCACACAGTATTGCTTCTGACCAAGAAATATACTTCATAGCCAGAGAAGTATGACAGTAGGCCCACGGTAATGGAATCCATTGGCCCTACCATGTTCCCCACCATCCCGAAGCAGCTGGCCTGATAGAAAGATGGAAGATTCTTCTGAAAACACAGTTACAGGTGGTAGCAGCCTGGTGGGATGGGTCAGGGTTCTCCAGAAAGCAGTGAATGCTTTGTATCAATGCCCAGTATCTGTTTATTGGACAGTTTGTGTGTATAGTTTCTCCCATAGCCAGGATCCCTGGGTCCAAGAATCAAGGGGTAGGATAGGAAATGGTTCAACTCACTATCACCCCTAGTGACCCACTGGGAAATTTTTTGCTTCCTGTTTTCACAACCCTAAATTCTGCTGTCCTTACAGTTTTGGTTCCTGATCAGAGGAGTGCTCCTGATAGGAGCCACAGCAAACATCCCATTAAACTGGAAGCTCAAACTTCCCGCTGGTCTCTTTAAACCAGCAGGCTAAGAAAGGAACAGCAGTGTTATGGGGGGGGGGGGGGGGGCAATTGCAGATCACCCTGGGAAAGTGGATTGCTTCTCCGAAATGGAGCTAAGAAAGATTATGTCTGGAGTGCAGCAGATCCTTTAGGGCTTCTCTTGGTGCTACTGTGTCCTGTGATTAAATTCGACGGGAAAATACAACAGCCTAATCCAGGCAGGATGACAAAGGGCATACAGCCATCAGGAATGAAGGTATGGGTCACTCCTCCAGGAAAAGAGCCAAGAGCTGTTGAGGTGCTTGCTGAGGGTGGAAGAAAAACAGAATGGGTAGTAGAGGAAAGTAGTTTAAAGTGCCAACTAAGGCCACATGACCTTGCCAAAAAAAGAAAAAGAAAGACAGAAATGAGGTTTATAGTTGACATGAATGTTTCTGTTGTATTTTGTTAAGATGCATCTGTACAAATATTTGTGGGTTATTTCAATTTGTATGTTATAACATCAATTAATATCAATGGCTATCATGTTTAAGTTTGAGGTACTAAAAGGATATCCCCCAAGGGACATTGCCACCTATTCTAAATTAATAGTGTGTTTGCTGTTGTCCAGGGATAGATATATCATCTTAGGTATAATTATGACCTGTTTAAATATATAATGCATTTGCAATTATGCATGGGATAGTTATGATTGGGCATTATTATGACCTGGTTATTGTTTTCATTTGGAAATTAATCATGACCTAAGGAGATATGATTGTGTGTCAGGTTGACAAGAGGTGGACTTGTGATGACTATTCTTGGTTGTCGACTTGACTGTATCTAGAATGAACTACAATCTGTCAAGAGATTTTTTCACTTGGATTGAAGTTAAGTGAATCTGTTTCTAGTCTGGACCTTTGAGGTAAGAAGACACACACCTTTGATCCAGATCTTGAGGCGGGAAGACACAGACCTTTCATTTGGACCATGAGGGGGAGACAGAAGCCTTTAATCTAAATCTTGAGATAGGAAGACTCAATACCCTAATATGGGCTACACCTTCACGGGCATTGGAGCCCACTTCTTCTGGATTCCAGCATCTACTGAAGACCATACTGAGACATCCAACCTTGTGGGACTGAACAACAGCTAGATTCTTGGATTTTCTGTTCACAGCCAGCCATTGTTGGATTAGCTAGACTGCAGCCTGTAAGTCATTCCAGTAAATTCCCTTTTAAGAAGGACCACCTAGAATAAAGTCACACAAGCTCAGGCTGTTCCCCACAGTACACCATGCCTTGACCAGTTCTTCACCAGTGACCACCAACATCAACATTTTTTTTTTTTTTTTTTTTTACCTATAACAAAACAAAAAGGAAGAACTGTGCCAATGCATTACATTACGATAAAAATATCTCTTGCATCCTAAGAGACTGGAATGTTTGCTGGACCTGACAGCCATCGTTAGTAATACACTTCAAGGTCACTTAAGACTGCTGCCCTACTCTATACTCTGCCTGTTTATTTAATCTGCCTTTAAGAGAACAATGTAAAAACCAGCTTTACTTCCAATGGACTTCCCATTAAATCATCTTTTGGCTTTGCTGGGTTGTTTGTTTGTTTGGTTGGTTGTTTGTTTGTGGGGGTTGATGTTGAGACAAGGTCTATGTAGTTCTGTCTGTCCTGGAACTTACTATGTAGACCAGATTGGCTTTCAACTCACAGAGATCCTTCTGCCTCTGTCTCTCAAGTGCTGGGATTAAAGGTATGTACCACCATGCCCAGCCCATATGACCAACTTTTCCAGTTTAAGCTAATACATAGCTATAATCATGACCCAATAGTCATGCATGTATGTTTGTACTTGTGTTATAGTAATCATTTGCTGGAAACACCTAATAGTCTGAAAGCAATTTTATAAAATAAATATTCGTAAGTATTGAAAACAACAGTCAGGTATTACTTGAAAAAAGGAAAAAGAGAAGTGACATGGAAACAGTATAAACAGTATGTGAAGAACCAGGCAGCAGTGAGGGATGATGGATCAAAGACAAGGAGCACCTTGTTTTGCCAGCAAACACTAGAGCAGCGGTTCTCAACCTCCCTAATGCTGTGACCCTTTAATACAGTACCTCATGTTGTGGTGACCCCCAACCATAAAATTGTTTTCATTGCTACTTTATAACTGCAATTTTGCTGTTGTTATGACTCGTAACATAATTATCTGTGTTTTCCGATGATCTTAGGCAACGCCTGTGAAAAGACCATGACTCCTAAAAGGGTCTCAACCCACAGGTTGAGAACTGATGCACTAGCGTTAAGAGAAACATGAAATGCACTCTTCCCCTGAATCTCCAAGAAAGACCCAACCTTGTGAACAAAGTTTCTCAGACTCTGCTTCCGGGTCAGGAGAGAATCCATTTCTCTTTTTTTCCAAGACTTTTTTACTTTTTTTTTTTTTTTTTTTATGTGTATGGGTATTTTGTGTTCATCAATGTCTGTGCACGTCTGTGCAGTACCTGAAGAGACCAGATGAGAGCTTTGGATCCCCTTGAACCAAGTAACATACAGTTGTGAGCCACCATGTGGAGGCTAAGACCCACACCTGGGTCCTCTAGAAGATCAGCCAGTGCTTGTCATGGCTGAGCCACCTCTCCAGCCCAGAGCCCACTTCTTTTGTCTTATGCCACAAAAGCTCTAGAAGCTAATATACTTTTCTTTTTCCTTTCTAGATTTAGTCTTTTTATTTAATGCATATAAGTGTTTTGCCTGCATGTACTTTGGGTGCCCTAGAACTGGAATTACAGATGGTTATGAACTACCAGATGGGAGCTGGGAACAAAATTCATCTTCTACAAGAATGGTCTGCATTCTTAACTGTTGAGCCATCACCGTAGCCCCCACCCCTCTTTTTTTTAAGAATTTCCAAATTGGTCTGACACAGAAACTCTTCTTCACATAATACCTATTGACATGCCAGAAACAGTCTGGGCGAGTCTGGCTCCAGAAAGACAATGATGGTCTGTCAGACCTACGAAGGAAATCTTAGGCTGCATCATGCTCCATTGTGCCACCATAATCACCTTCTAGAACTGGGTCTGACTGAGCTGACATTACTAACCTGAGGAGAATACTTCAGATACCAATTTCTGTCTCACCTGGTTTGCCTTTTTACTGTTTTCAATTTTCAATTTTATTTGTTACTGGGAGGGGTATTGCAAACTACAGCGTACATGTGGAGGTCAGAAGACAAACTTTGAGGAGTCAGTTTCTCTCTTCCACCGAGGGTTGCAGAGATCACACTCATGTCACTGGGCTGGCTTGGTAAGCACTTTGACCTGTTGAGCCTAGGGGCCAGCCCCTGCCTATCTTTTAACGCCAAGATATTATACAGAAAATGGCTGAAATTAGGGATGAAAGTCCACACAACATCAAAGCATAGGTGGGAAGAATATTAGTCACTCCCATCGACCTCATAATCTCTCCCAAATAAACATACTCAATTAAGACGAGCCCTCTAGCTCTACCTCCAACTCCCAAATTGGCACCCCTAGGCCCTCCTCTCATTTACACATTAGCAGCACTGGGCTGGCTATTTACTGCAAAATGAAATACATGCACCCTACCACAGAAATTAATACCATATTGCAAAACATTTTTTAGGATTTTTTTTATTTATGTGTATGTGTGCTCACATGTGCGTGCACCACACATGCAGTTGTCCGATGAGGCAAGAGCAAGGCTTCAGGCCCCCTGAAGCTGTATCTACAAGGTTTTCTGGGCCTCCTGTCCTGGATGATGAAACCTGAACTTCTTTCTTCTGCAAGAGAAGAAAGCACCCTTAACCGTGGAGCCATCTCCCCAGACCCTGCAAAATAGTCTTAGTCGCCTAATGTGGCTGGAGTTTCCGCTACCAGCATTTCTTTGTGGTGGGTCCAATTGTGGTTTTAAATGTATTTTTTCCTCAGGAGTTCATCTTTGCAGGTCTCGTTTCTAGAGAGTCTCCTGTGCCCTGAAGTGGGACAGTGTTCCAAAGAGAATTTGCTTTTCCTCGGGCCCCAAGGATTCAAGAGTCCTTTGAGTTCATTGCTCTGTTTGGGACCGGTATTCCAATCTGGTCATTAAAACTAGACCTTGAAGTTGGGCGGAGGTGGCACATGCCTTTAATCCCAGCAGAGTCAGGCAGATCTCTGAGTTCAAGGCCAGGTAAGAGTTCCAAGACAGCCAAGGCTACACAGAGAATCGCTGTCTCAAACAAACAAAGAACCTAGACCCTGAATCCACATGTTTCACAGAGATTTTTCTTTTTCACATGCATATATTTATACCCCAGACTCTTATGCCAGCTACATCATAGGCCTTTTCATCAGTGTGTACTACAGGCATCTCAAAATCAACTTGCCTGATACTAACCTCATCCTGGAAAACCTGTAGTTCCATGTGAATTTCTTATTTCAAGAAACAGTATCAGATTGATGTGTATTGTGTATAGGAAGTTTACTGAACAGTCGACAAATGGGGATTAATATCTGGCTTACAAACAGCTGACTTGCATATCTTCAGCTGTGTCCATTAGAGGGAGGTTTGTTTTGTTAAGTATTTAATGATCCCTTATGGGCTAGTAGGAGTCCTACAGACAGTACCACCATCTCTCTGTAACCACTTGTCCTTCCCTCACACATAGCTACATCATCCCAAAGGCTCACTTAGTCCCTCCAACTCCTTATGACCCTTCCCTGATGGTCACTGAAAGTTGCTGAATCTGGCTAATATGAATGCCAGTTCTGTTTGAAATTCCATTAAAGAACTCATTTTAGTACATGTGCTCTGGCCATCCATTCTGTCCTCATTTTCTAGCAGAAATCTCTTTCACCCCAGTCTATTCACATTGGTAGCCAAATAGTCATGCCACACCCACACCTTCTTCACGGGGATAAAGCTGTGTGTTGTTCCCTGAACTCACCCCACATTTGTTGGAGACAGACACTTTTACTCAGAAAGGAAGGCATTGGGCTTTTTGGTTGCTGATTTGAAAGGCTCATAGGCAGGGCTCCATCATGTGCTCCCAGAAATGTTTGCTTTCACATATAGATTGTTACAGTGTTCAAGTGGAGGAGCCTCAGTGTAGAGGCTCTCAAGGCAGTGGTGGCCTCCCTGATACTCAGTGTGGGATCATCCTGCATTGGAAGGACATCAGTCATCTCTGATTTCCCTGTCCTTTTCCAAAGCCACCGGGGACTTGGCCCATAGGGTCACTAAAAAGTTTACCACCCATGTCTGGCACATTCCTCAGTCAAGGTGGAGGTATTCATATGTTCTGATACACTGTCTTGATTGTCAAACCAAACAAGACACCTCCCAAGACCTGCTGCATGATCTTGAGAGTGAAATTCTAAAATACTTTGCCTTATCAAGGTATGTAAACCATGCCACCAACTGACATAATTTTTGGGAGCCAATTGCTCAAGAACAAAAGAAAACATTCCAACCAACCAAAATCCCTCACACCAAAAATGTGGAAAATACTATGGAATGCTACAGAATGTTCATAAATCTTTTGTGGAATTTGTGACGTTTAGAATTGCTACAGCTTGGTCCCTGTGGTGATTGCCCTTTATGGAAACCTTAACTAAATTTAGAAGACACATACTCTGTCTGTGTCTCTGAGGGTGTTGCCAGAGACATTTAATGGAGGAGGGAAGACCCGCCCTGAATGTGAGCAGCACCATCACATGGTCACGATGAAATAAAGTGAGATTACAGCTGAGCACTACTGTTTCTCTCTCTCTCTCTCTCTCTCTCTCTCTCTCTCTCTGCTTCCCAACTGTAGATAGTGTGACCACCTGCTTCATGTTACTGCTACCATACCTTCCCTGACATGAGACTGTGTTCTGTCAAACTGTAAGCCAAAATAAACCTTATTGCTTCTCATCTGATACAGCAATAGGAAATGAAACTAATACAGTCCCCAACACAGCAACATTGGAAATTAATAGGACTAGCTGGGCAGTGGTGGTGCACACCTCTAATCCCAATACTTGGGAGGCAGAGGCAGGCAGATCTCTGAGTTCAAGGCCAGCCTGGTTACAGAGCGAGTTCCAGGATAGCTAGGGCTACACAGAGAAACCTTATATCAGAGATAGATAGATAGATAGATAGATAGATAGATAGATAGATAGATAGATAGAT
>NW_026585626.1:4582855-4594804 GCF_907164565.1 Psammomys obesus
GATAGATAGATAGATAGATAGATAGATAGATAGATAGATAGATAGATGAAAATTGATAGGAGTTTGACAGGGTAGACCCTAATGAGAGATGATCTAGTGATAACTGTCCATGTGAAGGGTAATGCTGGTCTCAAGGGGTCTTTCAAGTGTGGATTAGATTGTTTAGGGAGCCTCAGGGTAGAAAGTGGGTCACTGGGAGCAGGCCTCTTGGCTTTAAAGCCTGGTACTTCTTGACATTTTGGACTGCGGATACAACATGACCAATCAGCCTCCTGCTCCTACCACAGTGCCTTTCCTGCCTGCTGCCATGTCTTCTTCACTGTGGTTAACCGTATCCTCTGGCACTGTGACCCAAAAATAAACCTTTTCTCCTTTAAGTTGTTTTTGTTAGAGTAGTTTGTCACAGCAGCACATAACTCCCATTTCATAAAGAAAGAGACCTCAGGGATCCAACTTGCTCCTCCCCTTCTTGAGGCCACATTAGGAAGGCAGCGCCTTACCAGATGCCAAATCTGCCAGCTTCATGGACTTCGTATTCCCAGCCTCCAGAACTATTGAGAAGGAAATTCCTTTTGCTTATAAGTTACCCAAGCTTTAGTATTCTGTCATAGAAGTCTGAGGAAACAGAAATGCTTCTATATCTGCCCATTATTATTGACCTGAAGGCATCCTTTAAAAACTAAATGTATGTGAGCTGTCTGTTACTGCTAAATAACTTACATTGGATATTTGCATACAATGATTAGAAAACACTCCCCACTTTATACTTGAGGTATGAAGATGTAAAGGATTATGATGTGTGTCACTAGCTCTCAAGTGAGTCAACAAAACACAATAAGAGGGAGAGGGAGAAAAAACAAGAACTGGGATAAATGCTGTTGAAGAGGGAATCTAGAGGAAAGGTATTCAGGTGTCTGTTTTATAATTCATGCAACTTTTCTGCGCATTTTGAAAGTTTTTACAGTTGAGAGTTAAACAAGGCAAAACAGCAATTCCTCATTAGAGTCAAACAAATGGTTTAGGACAGAGACAGTGTCAAAGATAGAGAATTAAAAAAAAAAAAAAACCACCAAAAAACCCAGCAATGCAGAGGGTGGCCGGAGGTCTAGCAGTGCATGCTTGGGGGTACATTTCTGCTCAGGGTTGTCTTGGAAAGTTGGAAGCACCTGTGGATAGAGGGACAGCATTAAAGAGTGTGTTCCCTCACAGGCCCAACAGCTCTCAACCAACGCATTCAACCCTCAGGGTGTGGTAAGGACTACTGCCCAGAGGCCCCCTGAGGCAGAAGACACACCCACTCCAGGAGAGGCGCTACCGCTACCGCAGAGCTCCACGGGAAGCCTCCCAAGTGACTGCTGTTTCTATACTTTTCTGAGATTTCTTGAACCTACCAGAGGGCAAAACACTCTGCAGGAAGGGTGGCGAGGCCTGCCAGTCCTCAAGCTCCTCAACTTCTTTTATCTCGTTCTTCAAATTGTTGGCCTTCTCCTTCGCCCAGAAAGGCAAGCTGCAGGAAAAACACAACCATGCTGAGTCTGACTGTAAGCCGTGTTAAAGCTACAAACACCATCCATGGGTAAGGCACTACATGCCCACACGGTTAACAAGGCGTCCACCTCAGGGGACTGAAGAGATAGCTCAGTGGGTAAAGTGAAAGACCTGAGTTCGATCCCCAGAACCTACATGACAAAGCAGGGTGTGGTGTGTGCGTGTTATCCCAACAGTGGAGAGGCCCATTCAAAAAAAAGATGACCAGCACCTAAGGATAACACTTAAGGTTGACCTCTTACCTCAAATGTAGATTTTAAAAAGGCAGACCTAAACACAAAGTGATTCGAAAGCAAAAGAATGACCTAAGATATATTAGCTAAATGCAAATGAAACAGTTGTCATCTTAATATTTATAGATATGGATAAGGAGAGTAATGCAGTTGTATAAAACCCATTCATCCAATAACAGAAAAAAGGCCACCTAAAAATTTTGCTCCATAATTGAGGAAATGGGCAATCCAAGTAGACAGAGCACACTGTTCTCAGCAAGTCTGAGAACACTGATACGTGCTCTCAGAGCCAGAGATACGTCATTAAGAACCCATAGAAGCACAGAAACAGCAGGGAAACTTGTGGAGAAGGAGCTACGCAGAAAATGAGCTTCCAAAATTACAGCAGTCCCCTTGAGTTTTGCTGAATGTTACGACGATAGGTATGTACAGAATGGGATGCCACAGAACAATGGTCTACTATGAGCTATGCTGAACAGTTTTACGTCAACCTGACACACGCTAACAGGAAACCTCAACTAAGAAAATGCCTCTATGAGATCTAGGTGTGGGCACACCTATAAGACACTTCCTTAATTGGTGACTGATGTGAGAGAGCTCAGCCCATTCTGTGTGGTGCCATCCCTAGACTGGTGGTCCTGGGTTCAGCAAGAAAGCAGGCTGAGCAAGCCAGCAAGTAGCATACCTCTATGGCCTCTGCATCAGTTCCTGACTCCAGGTTCCTGCCCTGTTTGAGTGTCTGTCCTGACTTCTTTGATAATGAACAGTGATATGGAAGTGTAAGCCAAATTAACCCTAATTAAGACATGGGCTAAATTGTTCCCAGCCCTCACAGAAAACTGAAAAATTATTCTAGATCCCACCAACTAAGCTAAAGATTCTTTATTGATTACTCAAAGCATTTGATAAAGACTCCAAAGGGAATGGTTAGTTACTCGAAACTATCCTTATAGAAGTTAAGGATAGTTTAACAACAGTCAAAACATCCTCAAAAGCATCACACCTTTAAAATCTAAAGATCAAGCCAGGCAGTGGTGGTGCACACCTTTAGTCCAAGCACTTGGAAGGCAAAGATGGGTGAATCTCTGGGTATGCGACCAGCCTAGTCTGCAGAGCTTCCAGGATAGCCAGGGCTACACAGAGAAACCCTGTCTCAAGATAGATAGATAGATAGATAGATAGATAGATAGATAGATAGATAGATAGATAGATTGATAGATAATACAATATAACATAACATAATAGAAAAACCATATACTGCTTGGTATTTTACAATTTATACAAACAAATATATATGCATATGTTTACAAACAGCAACTTAGAAAAACTAAAATAGCTGGGTAGGATAGTAAGATTAGGCAATTGCTGGTATTTTGAATATTCTAGAATAGTGTTTACTAAAAAAGAATGTACAGACATGAGAAGGTTAATTATGTGTTGTAAAGAATAATGAAGCATAATGAAGGCATTAGAGATGCCACGTTTAGAATAAAAGGCTTTTATTCCCTCCCAGCTCTGGAGTTTGCTACTCCCACTGAATCCTGGTGTGTAAGACTCGGGAACACATGCCTACCACACCATACTTACATGAGACTCTTTGTATTCAAAAATAGAGAGAAAGAGGGAGGAGAGAGGGAAATAAATACATGTGGCAGAGCAAAAGTGTGAAATCAGGGGGCTGGAGAGATGGTTTAGTAGTAGTTAGGAGCACTGGCTGCTCTCCAGAAGACCCTGGTTTGATTCCCAGCCAGCACCCATACAAATGGCTTGAAACCATTTGTAACTTCAGTTCCAAGGAATTCAAAACCCTCTTCAGGCCTCTCTGGGCACCAGGCACACACATAGTACACAGACACACATGCAGGCAAAACACCTCCAGGCATAATTTTTAAATTAAAAAATATGTTATTCTATAAGCATGAAACTAAGGCCACTGAGATGCTCAGTAGATAGTGGCTCCTGCTACCGGTTATAACAGCATGAGTTCACGCCTTGACAGCCACAGAGTGCAAGGAGAGAACCAACTCCCTAACGCATGACACGTGCAAGCCTCCATTTGCACATACCATTTTTCCTTAATTTTAGTATATGAATGGAGGGATAGCCCTTTCCTCAAACAGAGGTGTGTTTTACTGGCTTTCCCTTTGGCTTTGAAGCTCTTACCAGGTTCCCCACTTGCAATCATTAAATGTGTGGTTTTCTTTTCCAGAACACTCTAATGTCCTGGAAACAGGGTATTTGTCTTTTGGCTTCATATAGACTTCCCTCCCGAGCACATCATGGCATCTGGCATGTTGGCCAGTGTCATATGTAGAATTTGTCCCCCTCCCGTTGCCACAAACCCTTGACCTCAGTGTCTTCCCAACTGCACACCTTATACACTGCCCTGACCCTGCTGCCGGGACCCTGCTGCTTTGACTGTCTGCAGGCTCCTCTGTAGGAGAAAAGTGTGTCATTTTCACAGAGGTAACATCACTTGGTGAGGACACTCACTTGGGAATTGGTGGAAGAGGCTCAAGTGGGATAAACGTATCTAATTTTTTCTCATAAGGCACCCTGAAAAACAAAACAGTAAAAACAGCATAAAATTGCTACCACCTCTTAAAAGCATGGAGAGCAACACATGTCCAAAACATGTCCTACCTTCTGGTATCAATTCTTGAAAGTGAGCTTCAAAACTGTACAGGGAATAATGTTTAAACTTTTTATTATGTTTCATCAAGATCATTGACCCACCACCACATGACCAGTTTTCTAAATGTTTTCTTTTTTTATTTCCTTTTTATTTATTTATTTTTTCTAAATGTATTCAATATAATACAAAGCTGTTATTTTTTTATTTTTTTATTTTTTTAGTTGAATGACTCTCTCTTGTTGCAGGATATTTGATCCCAATGTGAGCCACAAATTTGTGAATTGTAAAACCCTGATTCTTTGGTGTGGTTGAGCCCTAACACACACCTTTAATCCAAGAACTTTCTGTTTATTGTAAACAGGTGGTTATGGTGTGGTTCACCCAGCCCTAGCACACACCTTAATCCAAGAGCTCTCTGTATACCAGATCTAATAAAGTTAACCCTAGATCAAGAGGCAGAGCTAGAAACCAGCTGACAGAGATTAAAGAGTAGGCGGGACTTTGAGTTGAGGTGTATTTAAGGCAGAATGGAGAAGAAAGGGCTTTTAGATTAAGCTCTGGCTTTAGCTCAGGCTTCAGCTCCTCTGATCCCTGGCTTTTTGGGTTTTGAACTAGCAGGCCTTCAGCCTTGAGTTTTTTTGGCTTTTTGCTCCTGGGCTGTCAGCTGAACTAGTAAGCCTTTTGGGGGTTTTTTTCTGTCCAGACCTCAGCTAAGAAGGAAGGTCAGCTGGTTACTTTCTCTGCGTCAGGTTTTCACCCCAGCATCCGGCTCCTGAGTCTCTATTGGTAAAATAGAACAGTTGGGATCTTCCATCATTTAAACAACACTCTCTTCTCTTTGATCATATTATCCTAAGTTCACCTCCACCTTTAAAGTCAACCCATATACTAGTCACTAACAATCAGACTTGGAATGGAAGCTCTGAAGTCTACAAGTGTGTGATAATAGACATCAGACAAAATGAACAACTGCTATTTCTGATTCCATCACCTTTTAAAAATACTATGCCTGCCCCTAGAGGTGTTGCAGGTATGGCTGCCGTGTCACATGTGTGTCCTAGGTGGCAGAGAGGAGAGGGCCTTCGTCTATGCTCCGTGTTCTGACCTGTGGACATCTGAATGATTAGTAACCTAACACTCCCTGAAAACAATCGAGATAAGCAACCCTTGCATGAGACCACTAGGCAGGCCTGAGCGAGGATTGAAACCAAGATGAGCACCATACCGGCGCCATGGGGCCCAGGCAGGGAGCTAGCCTGACTTGACCACCAACCTAGTGCAGCCCAGGCTTGGGGGCAAAAGGTGAGGACCATGCCCGAGATGACCCCTGCCCTGTGCCATAAGGCATGGGCAGGAGATAGCACTCCTGAGATGGCCCCAGACAATCAGAGACCCCAGGCTCCACCAAGAGGAGCAAGTGGTGGAGAAGTGGAAGGGAAAGAGATGCAGAAGGATGTGGGCACCATGAAGAGAAGCAGAACTGGAGACTCAAGGATAGGGAGGAACAGCCTAATATGAGTAGCCGGTGATGCCACCTGCGACCTTGGTGGGATCCATCTGGGTCCATGGCCGTGCAGAAGCAGGGGTCTGTTACCACCAAAGACCAGACAGGCATCCCTTGTCTGGGCTACCACCAAGGGACATGTTGATATCTAGGGCTGTGCAGAACTGGCCCCACCCCTCCCCTGGACATTTCAGGAGAGCTGACCCCACCACTAGCCCGCTGCAGTACTCAGGAAAGGTGGGCTTTGAACACTGTGATAGTTGCTGGTGAGCCAGCTCCGAGGGTACGAGCATGGGAAAGCCCCCCTCGTCCCTCACCACCTATGGCAGCTGGGAGAGCTGGCCCTGTCCCTCACAGGCTGCAACACTCGGGAGGACGGGCCCTGCACCTCTCCTGGGCAGCAGGGTAGAGCTGACCCTGGTTGCAGGGGTTATGGATGAGCCAGCCCCTAGGGTGTGAGAGCAGGAGAGCTGGCAGGCTGGCCAGCTCAGATACCTCAGGCCAAGATCCAGGGCTTTGGATTGGCCCACCCCAACATCTACCCCATCGATGAACTGCTGGAGTGCGTGAGGACACTGGTCCTACAGATCCAAAACTACAGGATCTCCATGACGGGGCAACAAGATATCCGGGAGGAGTCCCAATGGGTTCCAGTGCTAAGGAACCAGAAGCCAGATACCTCGTACCAGACCAATGACTCATTGCAGTGAACATTTGCAAGCAAAAAGTGTGGACAAATGTGTGTATTGTGTGACACTGTGACACACTACAGCTTCCACAATGAGATTTTTCTTTTCTCTGTTGAGGGTGAGGTTGCAAGGGTGGAGGGCAGGTATGAGTGGAGAGTGAGATGAATGGGATTGGGGTGCATGATGCGAAATTCACAAAGAAGCAATAAAACATTAAAATTTGTATGTGGAAAAATAATAGGACAGTATAATGGATTTTATGTTTCCATACATGTGTGTCAATGGAAATGGCTTATATTCTTCTCTCTATTACCTTCTCTTACCCCCTCCCCACTGTTCCTGTTCCTTCCCACAATAGTCCCCTCCCAGAGACTCACACAATATATAGTATTATTATTATATATACAGTATTATATATAATAAGTACAATATTATATATAAGAATATATGTTTGCTTTTTTTAAAGTATGGTGTCTTTTTGGTGTACGAGGGGTTGAAGGTAAAGCTTTGCACATCTAGGCAAATGAGCTATATCTCCAGCCCTTCTTGTGTCTTTTACCATTTCAATTACACAAGTGTGTATAGGCACAAATTAATTAAATACAAACTTTTAAAGGAATTTTCACTCCATTGTATCTTCCTGCTGTCCACCCCTTTAAAAATAATTTCCATACGGGGACTATGGAAATGGTTCAGTTAGGTGTGAGACCTGCTGTGAAGGCAATAGGATCCGAGTTCCAAATCCCCAGCACCCACATAAAAACCAGGCGCGTTGGGGTGTGCTTGTGACCCCAGCATTAGGGGCAGAGACAGGCAGATCCCAGGAGGTCACTGGCCAGCTGGCCTGGCCAAAATGCCAAGCTTTCCGTTCAGTCAGAGAGATCCAGTCTAAAAGCACAATGTGGCAAACAACAGAGAAAAACAGTGTCTTCCTGTAGCCTACACACACACACACACACACACACACACACACACAGGAGTGTACACATACAGGGGCACACAGACACACACACCAGAGTACAGAAGCAGAGTAAATAATGGGCTAATGCAAGAAGGTTACTTCATAGGCGGCAGAGAGCTTTACAGCTAACAGAATTCCTGTGGAACTAGCAGGCACTCACAGTGAGAAGTTGACAGGCGGCAGAGTTGCTCCTCCTTTGAAGAACTCTTTACTTTGTTCTGGGAACATGTAGGGATTATCACCTGGTGTTAATTTGGGGATTCCATTTCTGGGGTCGATATCTGCGGGAGACATTTGAAAACGCTCCACATCAGGCTGAAGCCGACGGCCTGTTTGCTGGGAGCGGCGATGTGTCGGGGAAAATCAATTCTTGTTATCCTGCCTTGGGAAATCCAAGCTCACGGAACTTCTTCCCCTCCGCTGTGTTATCGGCTACGGTTATTTAACAACATGGAGGGCTGCAGAAGAGGGGGTTTGGGAAGTCGTCCCCTGGATGTGGCATGGCTCTTGCACACGTACGCTCATAGCGGCTGTGTGGGATCTGCACAAGATCAAGCCTTTTAAAATGTTCAGTATGGAGTAGAGGCAGCTTCTGAGGCCCTAGAACTGAGTATAGCTTCAAGGGGGAGGGAAGGTCACTTTTATTTAGGAGTGTGGCCACATCCTCGGTCGACCTCACACCCATAAGTACATGGACAGACCCAGTTGAGAATTAAAACATAACTAAATAATTTTTTTCAGAAGGAAGAATAAGGTTGGGAAGGATATGGGGTTGGGGTTCTCTCTCTCTCTCTCTTTTTGACATGCAAGATATGTAGCTTTATTTTGATTTTTTATTGTTTTATTTGACTTTGTTCTGTGTATGTGAGTGTTTTGCCTGCATGTCATCTGCGTGTGTGCAATGCTCTTGGAAGTCATAAGAGTGTCAGATCCTCTGGGACTAGAGTTTGCAGAGGCTCTGAGCCTCCGTGTAGGGGCTAAGGACCAGACCTGGGTCCTCTGGAAGAGCAACCAATGATCTTAACCACTGAGCCATCTCTCCAGCATCTTAATTTTTTTAAAAAATGCTTTTATTATTCTTTAATAATCTCAGATAATATATTGTAATCATATTCTTTCCCTTCCCCCAACTCCTTCCAGATTCTACCCACCCTCCAAATGCACCAAACTTCATGTTCTTTTTCTCTGTAAACACACACACACTCACACACACACACACATACACAAAACAAAAACACGGAATCTAATTTATGTTCGCCAACTACTCCTGAGCATGGGTGGACATACCGACTGTCACTCCTTTGGGGGGGGAAAAACTGATTTTGCCTCTCCCAGCAACTATCAGTTTCAAACAGCTTCTTGACTGAGGGTGAGACTTGTGCCCACTTCCCTTCCACCTAGCTTGAGATTATGCAGGCCATGTGCATGCTGTCTAGTCTCTGTAAGTTCATACATACTTCTGCCCTGTTATATCAAGAAAATGCTGCCATTGTTCATTTTTCGTGCACCACTTCTGGCTCTTGCAATTTTTTTGCCCCCTTTCCAGCATATATCCCTGAGCCTTGGAGGAAGGAGAGTGATATAGACATCTCATTCAGGCCTAAGCGCTCCAAAGTCTCTCACTTTGTCAACATTGTCCAGTTGTGAGTTAGTTCTTGACTACTGAAAGAAGGAGCTTTTCCGGTGAGGATTGAGCCCGGAGCTGATCTAAAGTTCAGGTTGGAACTCTGTTTTGGAACAGGGTTTCGTGTATTCCAGGCTGCCCTCGAACTTACTGTGTAGCCGAGGAGGACCTGATCCTCCCGAAGACATCTCCCATCAGCTGGGATTACAGGCATGGGCTATCACGTCTAGTTTGTGCAGTGCAGGGGATGGAGTTGAGGCTTCGTACATGACAGGCACTTCGTACAAGCACTCTACCAACTGAGAGCCTTTTTATTCCATGATTTATATTTTTTAAACTAAAAACAGAGAAGTGATCATCATAAGATATTGAATTTGCTACTTAAGAGGCTGGATATGGTGGCACACGCCTTTAATCCCAGCACTCTGGAGGCAGAGGCAGAGGCAGGTGGATCTCTTGAGTTCATAGGCCAGCCTGGTCTACAAAGTGAGTTTCAGGACAGCCAGGGCTACACAGATAAACTCTGTCTTGGAAAACCTAAAAATTAAAAAAATTTAAGTTTTAATTAAAAAAAAAAAAAAGAAATTTGCTACTTAAACTCATTAAGTTCTGTTTATTATAGTGGTCTGTGTATATAACATTCCTGGCTTCACCTCTAACACAAGGAGTAAAATATTTGAGTGAATTACTGAAGGTGTTTATCAGCTGACGGAGTTCTCTGATTGAGTTTTTGGAGTCACTCATGTATACTATCATATCATCTGCAAATAGTGATACTTTGACTTCTTTTCTGATTTGCATCTCTTTGATCTCCTTTACTTGTCAAAAAAAAAATATTTGAGTGAAAAAAAAAGTAAGTTGTGTACATTCTGGATCTTAAATGGCTTGCATTTCTCTTTTTACATGTATGTCTGTATGTAGGATATATGTACATTCATGTTTGTGTGTGTCTCGCTGAACTCATTTGACTAAATAGGCTGGCTAGTGAGCTCCAAGGTCACCCCTGTCTCAGCTTCCCCAGTTCTGGGGTTCGGGAGGACAGCCACTACGCCTGACTTTTGGTGGAGGCGCTGGGGATCTGAACTTAGGTCCTCATGCTTGTTCAGCAGCCATGTCCCAACCTGCATGTCCTCTTCATTTTTTCTTAATTTTATGAATATAAATGTTTTGCCTACGTGTATGCCTGTGCACCGTATGTGTGCCTGGTGGCCATGGAAGTCAGAAGAGGACATCAGATTCCCTGCAACTGGAATTACAGATGGTTGTGAGCCACCGTGTGGTGCTAAAAAATAGAAACATGTCTTCTGCAAAAGGAAGCCAGGGCGCTTAACCACTGAGCCATCTCTGCAGCCCTGAATTTCGCCTCGATGAACAGGAAGTTTAGGATCAGGCAAGGCACAGGTCCCACATCAATGGCCACACCTACAGCTTCCCCAGGATGGCTCTCTGAGTGTTCTTTATTTGGACAAATCAAAGCCTCAACTTGAAAATCCATTTGTCCTTGACACGAGTTTTACAAGAAATGTTGCTACTTATTTCTCTTTGCACAGCTTCTACTTATTCATCACTGAGGCGTTGGCTGCCTCCTCCTACATGGGAATTTCTATTAGGACAGACCATAACTGGTCCTCTGGCACTCAGCAGTCTCTTAGGATCGGAAGCCTATTCTGAGTGAGTTGGGGCAGAGAACTCACCAAGTTACAAACTAAGGTGATACATGGATTTAGATATAGTGTATGTATAATATTTTTTATCTTACCTTTGATTAAATGAAAAATAACACTATATACTTGATGCTAAAGCTTACTTTAAATGTACACGACAGGTGGCAGCCAACTGAAACATAACATTATTTCCTTCGGACTTCAATAAGGCTTCTATTAATAACGCCCTGAAAGGACTCCTCTGGTGACTTAAATGTCACATTAGCATTTTGTGAGAGCTAGAGAGAGATGAACGTGTGCATCAGGATGAATTCAGAGCCCTGTGTCAAAACCTGTCACCTGTCAACTGGGCCTTCTGCCTTCCTGTCTTCCTGGCTGCGCTGTAGGCAACAGGGTGGCCCTGCGAAGCTGTCCCCAGCCAGAGAGAGCCGAGGCCACAGAATCGCAGCTCGAGGCTTGTTTTCTTTTTTCCCGCCTTTGATGGAGTGAGACATTACCATATTTCTTCCTCCCGAGGGTCTTGTCCACTGTCCTCTCTGCCACAGACACCTTGTTGCCCCGGAAGACCCCGCTGAAGAAACACTGCTTTCCAACATGGTAGGTGTGGATGTTGCTGCTGAACCTCGGATAAAAGGTCCACTCAGGGCGCTGCCCGTCTTCTGCAAGACATCAGAAACCCTTCCGCTAGCCCTGCTCCGGGCCCTCAAGGCAATTAGGCAACAAGTTGTAAAAGCTCCCCAGGCTCTATTGGCCTACAGCCTTCTCACATATACAGTTTTTTAAAAATATGTGAGTGTTTGCCTGCAAGCACATACATACACCACAGGAATGCAGTGCCCACAGAAGCCAGAAGAGGGTCTTGGATCTTCCTGGAACTGGAGTTCCAAGTGCTTATGAAACACTGTGTGGATGCCAGGAATCAAATACAGATCCTCTGGAAAAGCAGCCAGTGCTGTTGACCACTGAGCCATCTCTCCAGCCCTCACACTCTTTTGGCTTTTACACAGTCTTGACTATAGCCCAAGCTGAACTCTTCTGTAGGAGGTGTGTGTGTGTGTGTGTGTGTGTGTGTGTGTGTGTGTGTGTGTGTG
>NW_026585626.1:4594814-4621454 GCF_907164565.1 Psammomys obesus
TGTGTGTGTGTGTGTGTGTGTGTGTGTGTGTGTGTGTGTGTGTGTGTCTGTGTGTTTGTATGTGTATGTGTGTGTGTATGTTCAAGTAAATGCATATATGTGGATGTAAGTGTGTGTTTATGTACCAGAAGTCAACATCAATGTCTTCCTCAATTGCTTGTTCATTTTTAAAAATATTTATTGTGGCTTGTTGCGTATGGGTGTTTTGCCTGCATGTATGTCTTTGTACCATGTGCGTGCCTGGTGCCCATGAAAGTCAGAGGAGGGCACTGACTCTGAACTGGAGTTAAGTCGTTAGCCACTGTGTGGGTGCTGGGAATTGAAATTGCATCCTCTAGAAGAGCTGCCAGTGCTCTTAATAGCCAAGCCATCTCTGCAACCCTGTCCACCTTAGCTTTTAAGACAGGCTTTCTCCTTGGACCAAGAGAGTACCCATTTGACTTGTCTGGCTAGGATCTTCCTACCCCTGGCTTCCTGCTGGGATTACAGGCTCATTCTCTCCTGCCCAGCTCTTTTCCATGGGCTCTAGAATGTAAACTCAGATCCCTAGGCTTGTGTGACAAGCACTTTGCCCACTGGGCCATCTTTCCAGACCCCAGCCTTGATCTCTTGATCCTCCTGTTTCAGCCTCCCGAGTGCTGAGATTACAGGGGTACACCACCACAACCCCCTTGTAACCTATCTCAGTGCATATGAGCCCCCGCGTCTACATCAGGGGTGGCATCAGACTCTGCGAAAGTAGGCACAGAAGGAAGAGGAGTGGGAGGAAAGCTATTCAAGAAGCTGCTCAGTTGTTTCCGTTCTCCCTCACCTGCAAAAAACTAAAAAGCTACAGAGGCAGGGAAGGGTCATAACAGCCTGCAGGCACCCATGGTCCGCCTTCCCTCTGATGACCGTGGAAAGAGAGTGCTCAACCTAGCCCAGCCACCACATCCTATCTTGGTGCAGCATGGTGTTGGCTCCACGTCTGTGCACCACAGGGACACACAAGGGAAATCACTGTGCCACCTCAGGCTAGTCACTGGCCCTTTTGGTGGCCCGTTCATTGTTTGAAACTGCTCTTATAAAACTAATTGTAGTGACTTTGAACAACGAAAGAACCTAGTAGCTCTAGAGCTGCTGGAAAAGCCCCAGGCTGAGTAGCAAAGAGCAAGAGCTGAAAGGGAGGCTTGGGGAGGAGTTGGGAGGGGGGTCTGTTTCCCGTGTTCCATTTCCTGACCTCATGTGGCTTAGTGAAGAACTGAGCCTTTCCATGATCCAGTTGGTTTTGGTCATAGTATTTTATCACAGCAACAGAAAGGTAACTAATACAGAGGCTGGAGAGATGGCTCAGCAGTTAAGAGCACTGGCTGCTCTTCCAGGGGACCCAGGATCAGTTCCCAGCACCCACATGGTGGCTCATAACCATCTGTAATCCCAGCTCCAGGGGATCTGATGCTTCCTTCTGGCTTCCATTGGCTTAGACATAGACCAGGTACATATACATGCATACATACATGCAAGCAAACACTCATATACATAAAATAGAATAAATCTTCTAGGAAAAGAAATATAACTAAGCAAACAAGCCACGCTGACCTAAAGCAGTGTCACAGGAAACAATCTGTGATCTCCACCGCCTTTGAGGGAAAATACTTTGCAGACCACAGCTCAGTCTCCACGTGTGTGTCACTTGATGACTTGAGAAATGCATCAGTTAGGCTGCTTCGGTCCTATTTGACTACCACAGTGTGCTTACGCAGACCTACCCAGAAGGCCAATGTGGTAGCTACAGGAGTCGATCGATGGGGTTTCAGATCACCCAGGACGAGTATCTCTGAGCACACCTGTGGGAGTTTCTAGGTTGGGTTAGCAGAGGTAGGAAGGCTAGGATGTACACCAAATCCTGGGTTGAATAAAAAGGAGAAACAAGCCGAACATCAGCTTGTGTGTGTGTGTGTGTGTGTGTCTGTGGCAAGTGTCTGTCTGCCTCTCTCTGAGTGTATGTGTGTATGTGCGTCCTTCTGTCTCTCTTTCTCTCCCTGTCTCTCTGTTTCTGTCTCTCTCTGTCTCTCTGTCTCTCTCTGTGTCTTTCTGTCTGTCTCTGTCTCTGCTGACTGTGGACACAGTGTGAGCTGCTGCTATGTCCTCCCCTCTGCCATGTGGACTGTTGAGTCAAAATAAACCCTTTTTAAGTTGCTTCTTCACAGGTGTGAAAAGCAATTAGAAGAGTTGTTCACTCCATGTGGTTTCTTGAGGACATCAGTTATGTCTGTCCCAAGCAGAACGAGCGAGGAAGCAGCATAGCCAAGCATGCTGTCCTATGGTTAACTTTCTATTTTGTGCACACGCGTGTGCACGCATCACATGTATCACTGTGGTGTGAGCCAGAGGATGACATCCAGGAGGCAGTTCTTTCCTTCCACCATGTGTGTTCTGGGGCTCAAAACTCAGGTGGTCTTAGCCGCAAGGGCCTTTGTCTGCTGAGCTGCCTTGCCCTTAATTTCTTGTTATGAGTAGAGATTAAGTACACTTTAAAAAATGCTATAGTGTAGGGTACTAAATATCTAAACCAGTGGTGTAGTTACTTATATCAGCTATGATGTGTGTTATGCTTTTATATAACTGGTCAACAGTATCACCACAGACACAAGTCACATGTGTGTTATGATATTAGGAAAGCTATGACATCACTAGGCAATAGGAAGCTTTCAGCTGCACCATATTTTGGTGGGACTACTGTCATGTATGTAGTCCCCTGTTGGCCAAAGCTGCATTGTACAACATATGACTGCTTTTGTATGTATGTGTGTATGTACACACAGGTCACACACACATTTCAAAGTTCAGCACTTCACCGCTGTGGGGCAGAATATTGTTGGGGAATGTCGAATAAGAGAGTTTATTTTCTATACACTTCTGTATTGCTTTAGGACCTTTGATGGCTCTTGCATGAAGGTGTTTCATTTTTGAAAACCCTATGACCTGGGCTGGAGAGATGGCTCAGAGGTTAAAGGCACTAGTTGTTCTTTTAGAGGGGCTGAGTTCAATTCCTAGCAACCTCATGAAGGCTCACAACTATCTATAATGAGACCTGGTGCCCTCTTCTGGCATGCAGGCAGAACACTGTATATGTGATAAATAAATAAATCTTTTTAAAAAGGAAAAGAAAAGAAAATCATACCATACAACCATATCTCCCACAGAAAGGTCCTGGGAGCAGAGGCCTGTGGAGGAAGGCCTAGAGCCTACTCACTTGTCTGTGACTTAAGCAGGGTGATCTCCTCGGGAGATATTTTCTTCTGGACTCCAGGCGCTGAAAGTTTAGAGGAGCGACTAGACTGTGCAGAGGAAGAGGAGGAGGAAGAGGAGGAGGAGGAGGACTTCGGACACGGCCACACACCAGTGCTGGAAGGCAAAGGGGCAGGGTTAGAATCATCTCGGGGCTGGAGCTGCCAGTCAGACTTTGACCTCACACTAGCAGTACAGGCGTTCACAGCAACAGGACTGACCTTGCTTCTCATAAACCCCTGAGTATGGGTTGCTGACTCACAGCCTGAAGGTACTGAAACTTACTCAAAAGATGCATGCTTTCAACCTGCCAGGTAAAGGTGTTTGCCTGAGTTTGATCCCTGGTAGCCCATATGACAAAAGGAGAGAACCTGTTAGCGTTCTCTAGCCTCCAGGGGTACATTCTGCCACACACTAGACAGACAGACAGACAGATAGATTTAATTCTTTTGTTTGCTTGATTGCTTTGTTTTGTTTTGGATTTGTCTGTCTGTTTGTTTCACTGTGTAGCCTTGGCTGTCCTGGACTCACTTTGTAGACCAGGCTGGCCTCTAACTCACGAGCCTCCTGCCTCTGCCTCCCTGAGTGCTGGGATTACAGATGTGCTCCACTAAGCCTGGCAGGGCTTTGTTGGGGGGGGGGGGGCAGGGTTGTTTGTTTGGTTTTTGTTTTGTTTTGTTTTTGAGAAAAAAAAAACAAACAAAGGGATTAAAGGCATGGATCACCACCGCCCGGCTCATAAAATGTAATTTTTTTGGAAGCTGGGCATGACAGAGCACACCTGTAATCCCAGCACTCTGGGAGGCAGAGGCAGGCAGATCTCTGAGTTTGAGATCATCCAGGTCTACAAAGTGAGTCCAGGACAGCCAAGGTTACACAGAGAAACCCCATCTCGAAAAACAAACAAACAAACAAACAAAGGCAGGCTGGATTGATAGCTGGTCAGTTAGGAGCACTTGTGGTTCTTCCAGAGGACCTGGGTTCAGTTCCCAGCATCTACACAGCAACTCACAACCACCTCTAACTTCAGGTCCAGGAATCTGATGCCCCCTTCTGGCCTCCACAAGCACCAGACACACATGTGATATGTAAATACATATATATTTAAACAATTTTTAAAAAACCAAGGTACTAGCTCCTTGGAAAGCAAAACACGGAATTGCTACGTAATCCAGCAATTCCACTCCTAAGTGTATACTCGAAAAAAATAGAAAAGAGACACTGAGGCAGACACTTGTGTGTGGAGTACACTACGAAAAAGCAGTAACACCAAGTATCCATCGACAAGTGGGTGAATGGGTGATTTGGCACCTGCTTCCACAGAGGATATAACTCAGCCTCGAAAGGAGTGGGGTTCCGCCACATGCTGCAGCGTGGGTGAGCCTGGAAACAATTATTCCAAGGGAAAGATAGGACAGATCACTATGACTCCACTGTGTGAGAGCAGGGAGTAGATGAGAGGTTTCCCGGAGCTGAAGAGGGACGAAGACTGCTCAGTGGATACAGTGGTAGCTGTAAAATGCTGTGGATGTCCTTAATGACACTTCACTGTGCACTTATAAAGGTGATAAAATGCCTTTGTCGGGCCTGGAGAGATGGCTCAGCTGTTAAGAGCACCGGCTGCTCTTCCAGATGTCCTGAGTTCAATTTCCAGCAACCACACGGTGGCTTACTGCCATCTATAATGAGATCTGGTGCCCTCTTCTGGGGTGCAGGTAGGACACTATGGCAAATAAAAATTTTTAATGCCTTTGTTATATTATATGTATTTTAAAGATGTATGGGTGTCTGTGTGTGTGTGTGAGTGTTTTGCTTGCAATGTAAGGGTTTCATGTACATGTAGTGCCCATAGACGCCAGAAGAGGGCATCAAATCCCCTGTAGTTAATGGGGGCTGTGAGGCACATGTGGGTGCTGGGAACCAAAGCCAGGACCCCTAGAAGGGCAGCCAGTAGATAGATAGATAGATAGATAGATAGATAGATAGATAGATAGATAGATAGATAGATAGATAGATAGATAGATGTATGTTTAAAAAAACAAAACAGAGGCCCAGAGAAGTGATGAAATTTGCTCACATTCACACAGATCATCAGTGGAAGACTTGGGATTTGAACCTGTGGAGCCTAACTCTAATGCTCTTGTCTCAGACTATCAGCTTCTTGCTCAATAGGTCACCCCAATGATGTCGACTCCTCCTTCAGACCCCCGACGCACACACTTACTCAGAGAGAGTCAACACCTTGGTGAAGCCTAGGGGCTCAACGACTCTTGGGCCTATTCCATTGGAGGACGAAAGGCTGGCCTTCCTATCCAGACAAGAGGACGTCCAGTTGGCCAGGCAACCCTCAGCTTCTAGAACATCGCTGCTCTTGGGGTCTGCAACACAAACACGGCCATTTAAGTATGCTGCTGGAACGCCCGATGGCCTATCTTCTTTCCTTCATTCTGTTTGCAAAACAGGGGAGGCGGGGAGCTGGTGAGATGGCTCCGTGGGCAAAGGGGCCTTGCTGCCAAGCCTGACAACCTGAGTTTGCCCCCCAGACCTCCCAAGGTGGCAAGAGGGAGCTGCCTCCTGAGGTTGTCCCTGACCTCCACGTGGGCACCATGGCACGCGCACCCCTGTGCTCACACACACAATAAATACTAACATTTACTATTTGCCGTGTCCTGGAGATCATGTTAACCCCTTACACACATTATCCTGTCGAGCGCTCTTAAGTGTTCTCATGCGCTTGCCTGGGTCAGGAAGAAAACAAACAGCTAGAGCCAAGTGTGGCAGCGGTACTTGTGGTGCCAAACAGTCGCTAAGCCAGACTGTGCCTGCCTCCACACAGCTCACCAGCCCTGAACTGCGCAGAGGAGGGGTCTGAAGCAGCTGGGTGTCACCGTGCGCTGTGTGGACGCCCCGGTACACCTCTCCAGGGGGGTTGCCCATGACAGGGTGAGCGAACACAGCTGGCGACCGTGATCTGGAGAAGTGCCTTCAGGCACATCCACATGACACCACCCGTTACCTAACCGCTCGTTTGTGAACATGTGGCACCTAGAACAGTGCCTGGCGTGACTCAGAACTCAAGCAAGTGTTTCAGTGGATACGTGTAAAGAAGTTTACGGGCTGGGGATGTTGTTCAGTTGGTAGCGTGCCTGCCTGTATCAAAAGGAGGAGAAGGAAAGTAATTCTAACCCTCCCAGCCACACTTAATGACAAGAGAGTCCTTCGAGTCTGTGGCTGTCATATGGAGACACGAACCATTCCTTGTTTTAATTTTGCTGTATGGTTTAAACTTTGTAAAGGTCAATCTGTTCTTCATCATTTTTCAGGCGTGTGTCCTGTTCAACTACTTTTTAAGAGTTGTTTTATTATTGTCACTCATGTGCGTGTGTGCACACCTGCATGTCTCTGTGTGCCCCACGTGTGTGCAGGCGCTCATGGAGTCCAGAAGAGGGCATCAGACCCCCTGGAGCTAGAGTTACAGGTGGTTGTGAGTGACCTACTGTGGGTGCTGGGAACGAAACTCCAGTCCTCCACCAAACAGCAAGTGCTCTTCCTGGCTGATATGCCTCTCCACAGCTCCACCCCACTTTCTCTTTTTAAAGGCCAGATGAGTCGGTGCTATATTTCTTCGTGAATAACTTCATAGAGCACAGAAGCTCAATAAGCACAACGTAATCACTTGTGATAAGAAAATTATACAAAACAAGAGTCTCTGAGTGCAGAATCCATCCTTAGACTCGGCACTAGTCCGTCAGCACGGGGCCACGCTGCGCACTGGTCCTCGGCCAATGCCCACCATTCACAGACTACAGGGCAATCACCTTTTTCATTCATATACCAAGGGAATCCTATCTCCTTCTTCCTCTCTTCCCCTCTGTCTGTTGTCTGTTTCCCATGATCCTCTTTGTCCTCCAAAGCCCGGGAACCTTAGCTTCATCTACCCCATTCTGACCTGCCCAGATATAGGCCATTTAATGAACCAATCAGGAAAATGTTTTACACAGGTTTACACAAACAAGGATGGGTGCATCCGGCAGGCAGTAACCAGATCTTGAATGCCGGTTAGCATTGGATCAACCTCCAACACTGGGACAAAGTTAAAGCCATTGAAAGGGACAGGAAAAAGACAGAGCTGTGAAAAAGGCAGGACAGTCTCCAGCAACCAGAGAAGGAACCATCTTTATTACTAGGCTACAAAAGAGCGCGCGCGCGCGCGCGCGCGCGTGTGTGTGTGTGTGTGTGTGTGTGTGTGTGTGTGTTTATTCCACTCAGACCTCAACAACACAAAATCAATGTTAAAAACAGCCCCAAGCCAAAACTCCACCATAAGTTTGGGAGCTCAAACCACACTGCTGCATAATTCATTTAAAAAAAAATCATAATGGAACTCACATTAGCGCCCAGTGGACTTAGGTCCTATGTGCCAAAACCTCTGGGATTCAACTAAAACAGTAATTAGAAACATGGATTCTTAAATACAAATGCTGTATTTCCTTGAGTAGAAGACACTAGCAATTTTAACAGCGTTGTATTATGCACCACAGAGAACAAAGGCTGTCAGTTAAAGACTCAATGCTTAACGACCTGGAATTCTTTTTAATTCTATTTCATGTGTGTGTGGTAGAGTGCATATAAATGCATCCTGTGAATGCAGGTTCCTGAGAAGGCCAGAAGAGGGCATCAGATGCCCTGGAACTAGATTTACGGGTGGCTGTGAGTCACCCAGTGTGGATGGTGGGAATCAAACTCAGGTCCTCTGAAACACTGAGCCGTCTCTCCAGTCCAAATAACCTGAAATTTTTACGTTAGAACCTTTAGAATTGGATATAGTTTTAATGATACTGTGACGTGTACATACAAAGAACAATTGTGGCTGGATGATGGTGGTGGCACGTGCCTTTCATCCCAACACTCTGGAGGCAGAGGTAGGTGAATCTCTGGGTTTGAGGCCAAGCTGGTCTACAGAGACGTTCCAGAGCAGCCAGGGCTACACAGAGCAACCCTGTCTTGAAAAAAACCAAAATAATAATAATAACAACAAATTGGTTACTATATTCTTTTTCTTGTTTTTTTTTTTTAGGTTTTTTATTTACTTTTATTTTATGTACATTGGTGTTTGACTGCATGTATGTCTATGTGAGGATGTTAGATCCCCTGGAACAGGAATTACAGTCAGTTGTGAGCTGCCATGTGGGTATTGGGAATTGAACCCAGATCTTCTAGAAGAGCAGCCAGTTCTCCTAACTGCTGAGCCCTCTCTCCAGCCCTTGTTTTTGTTTTTGAGATGGGGTTTCTCTATGTAGCTCTGGCTGTTCTGGAACTCTGTAGACCACGCTGGCCTCAAACTCAGAGATCCGCCTGCCTGTGTCTCCTGAGTGCTGGGTTAAAGGTGTGTGCCACCATTTCCTGGCTTGGCTAAAGTATTCTTACACATTCAAAAATCTGGCTACTGAATCATTTTCCAACTCAGTCACAGATTAGTCTGGAGTACATAGAAACAAGAGACTCCCTGGAAGGATCAACTTTGGAAAGTTGTCCTCTGACCTCCACAGGTGTGCACAGACACAGCAGCTGAACCCTAAGGATAGTATCAGAGGGTTGTAATTATCATCACTTGGGGAAAGTTGCTATACCCTCCTTTGCTTGTAAATATCTATTTGGGATTTCCTCCTCACTTCAAACCACTTAGTTCCTGAAGAGAAGACACAAAGACCTTTTAGATTATAACAAGCCTTAAGGCACTAGAGCTGGGCCGCGTCACCCTCTGAGCTATGTTGCTGTTTCCCAGCCTTGTGTCCCAATATTACTTGCATGATTGTCCCTGCCGGTGCTGCTTCTGTTCCATCAGGCCAGCCTTCCTGCCCACATGCTCATGGTCCACATACAGCCCCATGGGGACTTTCTTCCTTTCTGGCTTTTCCTCTTGCTACCTCTTCTGCTTCCTCCCTCTCTTTTTCTTTCTCTCTCTCTCTCACTCTCTCTCATGGCCCTTCTTAGACCCCAAGCCTGGGAACCTAATCTCTGCTTACTTCTCTTCTGCCCAGCTATAGGCTGTCAGCGAGTTTATTTAACCAGTCAGAGAGTATTGGCTGTAACCGTATCTTGGGGTCCAGTAATTAACAACTGAATGCATAGCACCAGGCCAACCCCCAACAGAGAGTCTTGCCCCTTCACAACTATTTTGTCTGTGTTGTGATTCAGGGATATTTTAAAAGTATTACATCATCCTGACCAGTGAGCACTGAATTACACCTAAGAGTTCAGCATACTTCCTAGTCTTCTTAACAAGTTTTACAGTAGCAACACTCAAATGAAACAGTGATGCAGGGCATCTGTGATGGGAAAGTTTGTCTGGTGCAAGGATGGACAAGAGTCATCTTCTAGCTAAATGTCTCAGTTTCCATCTCAAGCTGATTACAGAATCTCGAACGTGTGCTGGGGACATTAAACATGGCCTCAAGATGCCTCCTCCTGTCCAAGCAGAGGAAGAATGCATTCTGACGCTAATGTTGGCAATGCTCTAGGGAAGTCAATTACCTCCCCACACCCAGTTCCCAGCCCCAGCCATTTTTTTGCTGCCTAGCTCAAAGGCTGTGGTGAGGAATAATAAGCTCAAGGTTCATAGGTGCCTCCAGAAGTTCACCATGCATCAGGAAACCTGATGTTTTGATGCAATAAATGCCAAGTAAGCAATGACTGTCTACAACACTGTAGGATAAGAAAAGATTATACTATCTTTAAAAAAAAAAGTGGGGGGCTGGAGAAATAGCCTAGCCATTAAGAGCCCTTCTGCTCTTGCAGAGGACTGGAACCCATCTTCCAGCACTCTCTTCAGGAGGCTCAGAGCCACCTGTAACTCCAGCTCCAATGGATCCAGCACCCTCTTCAGGCCTCCATGGGTGACTGCATGCATGTGTACATATCCACACACATACGTATTAATTTTTTTGTTTTTCAAGACAGGGTCTTACGGGTCTTACTTTCAAGACAGGGTCTTGCTGTATACTGTCCTGAAACTAGCTCTGTAGACCACGCTGGCCTCTGATTCTGCCTCCCAAGTGCTGAGATTAAAGGCGTGCACCACCACTGCCCTGCTATATATATATATATTAAGACCAAAGGAAGATTCTGGAGACCAGAAAGGAATTCTGGGGGAAAGGGAATTTGGAAGAGAGTCTGTGTCTTTGATGCCATCTGCCAACCTCAAGATTTCCACGTTTGGGCAGGAACAACAACTTACATAACAGAAGGGTGCTCTCACACTTGTCTCCTCAGCTAACTCAGACCCCTCTGTCTGGCAGGGAGAAAAACAATACAGCAAACCATCTTAATAGGAAGGGTTTTTAAGTTTGTTTTTTTTTTTAAATATAGTTCCCCAATTCCTGCTTTATCTGCTCAAGAAGCAAGGGAAAGATCTAGAGTGAGTGACTATTTAGAACCCCGCATATCAACTCCGTAGCAGCAAGGAAAGTCATAGGCCCTCCCTGCTGGAGAAAGGCATATACCCACACACTGTACAAGGAGCTAGCTTGTGGGGCCCTTCCGTTCCCCAAGGCCTAGACTCTCTGTCAGACTGAACCCTCGAAGTGTCATATTGAGACACATTGAGAGTAGAACCCCCAATCACAAAGCACGGGTCCTCCCTAGCTCACCCTGAAAGTGGCTTCCTCCTTACTCCAAACCAGACTGGAAAAACAAAGTTCTGAAGCTTAAAGTTAGGCTCCCAGAGGTTGGCAGTGTAGTTCAGTTGTCAGAGCACTTGCCTAACATATAAGAAGCTCTGGGTCAGGCCCAGGGCTGCACAGGACCAGACCTGTAATCCCAGCACTCGGGAGGTGGGGGCAGGAGGATCGGAATTCAAGGTCATGGTCTGCTACATGGTGAGTTTAGGTTAATACAAACTATGTGAGACTGGGAAGGAAGGAGGAAAGGGGTGGGGAGGCGAGCTGGGGTCCCAGCACCCTCTTCTCCTTGCTAGAAGGAGACATGGGGCCGAGGGGACTGCGGACAAGGTGAGACCTCTCCAGCCCCTTTTGCAGCACACTGGCCACTGAACTACAGTCGTGACAGCTTGAGCCTGGACTCACGCCGAAGGGGTTTTGGGAAAGTGTGCTGTCCTCTAAATTCTGTGCTCTCAAGAGAAATGTGCTCCCACCCTTCCTCCTCCACCTTAAAAGCCAATTACAGAGTAAGTGCACCAGCCATTATTTAATTTAAACCTGCCTTCGAGTGCTCACAGTTTCCAGCTGAAGTGCCCCATCCAATAAGCTGTATCACATATCTACTAATATCTGAGCAAGGGAAAACCAAATGGATGCGGGCAGACTCTAGAGGCGAGCAGAATCAGGTCAGGGCCTAGCCTCAGTATTTATTGAGCAAAGCACCAGGCAGGCAGCTCAAGTCTTCTGGCCCCCTTACTCCTCCGCAGTGGGCTTCCCAGCTATTAGGAGTCCAGTCAACAACACATTCTAATCTCTGCTTTCTCCTGTGGTTGAGACAGGGTCTCATGTAGCCTAGAAGACTTTGAATGGATCCTCCTGCCTGCACCTCCTGTGTGCCCCTCTTTCTGATGGAATTCTCTGCCTAGCCAGCCCTTGAATGCAGACATGAGCTCATTGGGTATGTCCCCTAACTAGCTGATTTAGCTTGGTTCTGGAATTTTCTCCAGAACACCATTTTTTTTTTTAAAAAAAAGACTTAGTTCCCAGTCTGTCTCACTGTTGGGTGGAACTTTTTTTTTTTTTTAAGTCGGAGGCCATGGAGGAAGAGAGAGTTCAAACACTTGCTCTCCTGGGGACTGGATTCCTGTTCCCAGCATCCACATGGCAGTTCACAACCATCCATAACTCCAGTTCCAGGGCATCCAACACCCTCTTCTAATTTCTGCAGGCACCTGGCACAAATGCACTACATATACAAACACGCAGGCAAAACATACACATAAAATATATTTTTTTTAATTAAGTAAGAGGTCTTGGGTCATTGGAGGATGCCTTTGAGGGGAAGAGTGTGACCATAGCTTTTTTTTCTTCATTGTTTTTTGACTAAGAAGGAGATGCTTTAATCTATCACACATGATGTCACTGTGATATGCCACCGGAAGTCCAAAGCAACAGGACCATGAACAGAAACTCTACTGTGAGCCAAGCCAACAATGACAGAGGCTTGTGATCCCAGCACTTAAGAAGCAGTGGAGAATTCCAGGCTACCCTGGGTTACATAGGGAAGTAAGTAACAGTGAAGCTCAATTCAAACAAACAAACAAACAAACAAACAAACAAAAAAACCTATAAAGCCCTGAGTCCTTTTACCTCCATAAACTTATACGCCCACCCAGTCTTTTGATTTCTTAGAACTCAACTGTAGCTACTTTCCACCTTGGTCACGCCCAAGTCGCTTGTCTCTGGAACCTTCTCCAGCTCTCTAGTACAGGCCGCTCTTGAGATAGAGGGAAATTGGCATCCGCGTTTGCCATTTCCGGTATTGGTAGCCTCACCTGGGCACACGGCGATTTTAAACGTGCAAAGCAACCGGAGACAAAAGATACTTGTTAGAAAGGCTGTCATTCAAAACCAACATACCCCATGAGCCATTGAGAGTCAAGAGGCAGAGCAAGGGGACCCTAAACCTCATTGGGCCTCCTAGTGCTGGTCGTGAGTTTAGGTGCAAAGTCCCCTCCCTCTCCCAGGACTCAGGGCTCCAGAGTACCTGCCCCGCCCCGCCCTGCTCCAGGGTCTCTTTTCCACCCCTGAGTCCTACACCCACTTCCCCAGGGGGTGGGCGGAGCCCTTCATCTACCTTTGGAGTACTCCATGGAGGATATGGCGCAGCTGAACGCACCAACTGCCAGCAGAATGCCAGGATGCAGAGGGAAAGCAAGGGGCTGCCTACCACCGCCTGCAAGGCTCCGTCCAGGGTTGCCAAGACAACGCGCCACTTCCTAGGGGCTTTGCTGCACCGATCTCCCTGCACACAGCCCTCTGTCCTGGGTCGCACACAGCCCTCTGTCCTGGGTCGGGGGGGTGGGGGGGTGGGGGGGCGTGTCTCAGGCGTGAGAGCTGCAGAACCTCAGGATTTTGTTTCAGCTTGTGGCTCTTTTCCAACCACTGCCACTGCTGCCTCCGCAACCTCGGGTGGCCGTGAGCGACGCGCCCTCCGCAAAGCTTGCGGATGCCGGTTTAGAACTGGCCCTGATTAGACGGGATTCACCTGCCACTTACAGCTCCCTTTTCTGGGCCAGGCGCCCTGCCGGACGCTGTCTTACTTCAAGAGCCAGCTGCATTTTCAAAATAGAAAACTGACTTTGAACAAAGGCTCGTTCAAGGTCACCCAGAAAACAGATTCACTCTCGAGTTTTGCCCTTACAAATCCACCCTTCTTCTCCTGATACAGATTAAAATTGATCTTTCTAGCCCTTTCCCTAATAAATCTTGCATAAAGAGGTGGGTTGTCCCTCCCCCGCCCCCTCCGCCCCGGACACAAGCTTAGTCTCCAAATTTATATTGAGACCTAGTTTCTCCCATGGTTAAGTGAAAAAAAAAAAAAAAAATGAATGTTTTAAGTAATTAATTTAAATACAATTTAAATACTCATTCCTATTTAGACACTCATGCCGTATGCATGTGCCTGCACGCGTGTGGGAAATGCTTGACTATGCATGTGCCTGAGGTCTATGGCAGCTGCTGTCCGTCACTGCGCTTCGCCTTATCTTTTGAAAGGGGCCTTCTCACTGCACCTCCAGCTCACCGTTACAGCCGGACTGGCCAAGAGTGCCGGGCGTAGGATCTGCCTACCTCTGCCCGTCCCGTGTGGCTTTTGGTGGATGCTGGGGATCGAACTCGGGCCCTCACGTTTGTTTACTCAGCAAGCGCTCTACCCACCCAACAAACCATCTTTGTTTTTAAGAATTGTATTGATGGTAACAGAAACAACAGAGAGACTGTAGAAATCTTGAGCACGAGAAGGCCAAATATTGCATAGATGGGAAAGGCTCCCTCCAGGCCACTCCCCTTACTGAGGAGCTTTCCAGGAGTAGGTATCCACTGGAGAAATAAAATAAATAAATAAATAAATAAATAAATAAATAAATAAATAAATAAATAAATAAATCCAGAGCTGGGCAGTGGTGTGTTTTAATCCCAGCACCCCGGAAGCTGAGGCAGGCAGATCTCTGTGAGTTCCAGAACAGCCAGACCCACACAGAAAAAACTCTGTCTCGAAATAAATAAATAAATAACCCCCAAAAAAGAAAAACAACAACAAGAATAAACAAAGAAGCCAGGTCAGACAGTGGTGGCACACGTCTTTAATCGTAGCACTCAGGAAAGGGAGATGGTTGGATCTCTGTGAGTTGGAGGCCAGCCTGGTCTACACAGTGAGTTCCAGAACAGCCAGGGCTATACAATGAAACCAGGTTTCAGAAAAAAAAATGAAGACAAAGAAGAAGAGGAGGAGGAGGAGGAGGAGGAGGAGGAGGAGGAGGAGGAGGGAGGAGGAGGAGAAGAAGAAAAAGAAGAAGAAGAAGAAGAAGAAGAAGAAGAAGAAGAAGAAGAAGAAGACAATGACAGAATAGCCACTTCTGAGGTCAAACACATTTAAATATTGTCAGTTTCACACGATTAATTTTGATTGTAAAATGGTAGCATTCTTATCAGGGTCCCAACAAGGCCGTCAAAGGTGCAGAAGGATTAGGAGGGCCCAGCTCTCCCTGGGGCAGAAGCAAAGCATTATAAAGTACTGATAGTTACAACTGAAGTGCTTTTCGCATTAATGATAAGTCTTTATTGTAAGCATCCCTCTTAATGTGATTTTTTTTTTTTTTTACTTAAAAAAAAAAAAAAAGCTAGGATGTTGGGGCCAGAGTGGCTTGGCTTTTATATTATTGAGACAGAATCTGTTCCAGGCAGCCTCAGCTAGCCCAGAACTCTCCATGTAGACCACGCTGGCCGTGAACTTACTACCTGCCCCTGCCTCTCTACCCTGAGTGCTGAGATTATTAAGTGGCTTGACTCTCCAGCTGAGAGGAAGTACATCTTTCCCAAGTGCCCTGCCTGCCTCGTTAGAACTGCCATCCAAGCAGTCAGGTGGACTGCCCTCCTGCTGGCACCAGACACTCGGACACTCCAAGGACTTGAGCAAGTCACACAGCTACCCAACAATTGCAGCTGCTTGCTGCTGCTGCCCTCTGGCTCCTGGAGGGGCTGCCCTGCCTGTGACTGCTTCTGACAGCTTGCTCTGGACTCATTGTCACCAAAAGCTCTGGTAAGCTCTCAATGACCTTGCCTTTCCCACCCAGACCAGAAGAGAGGAGCTCTCTCCTGGAAGCCCAGTAGAAGGGCTGTAACTGGTCCCTGATCCGAGTGAGAGTCGCCTGTGATTGGTGCAAACACCCGGCTGTGTAAGCACGGCGTCTGGCCCCCTTAGTGAAGAGCAGGGAGGAGATGCTCTGCTGTGCCACCTCCTGGGAACATAATGACAGGCCAGATAGAAAGTATATGAAAGTGTGTGTGTGTGTGCGCGCGAAGTATGTGTGTGCATACAGTGTCTGTGTGTGCAGTAAGTGTGTTTGTTTAGTGTGTGTGTATGTGTGTGTGTGTGTGTGTGTGTGTGTATACATATGTGCATACCTGTGCAGATGTATGCTCTTTGCAGACTGAGCCATCTCCCTAGGCCTTCCTGCCTCCCCCCATACTAGAGTAGTCTCGGCTGATAACAGAAGATGGTGAAGCAGGCAGCAGTGGAGATAGCAGCAACAGATCAGGAGAGAAAGCTCAGGAGTCCCGGAGGGCTGCCACGCCTCAAGGGCCAAGTTTCCAGACACCTGTCACAGAAGCCACCGTGGAGAGCTAATGGTCCAGCGTCCTAAACACGACACCCGGGCCACTGGCCGCTGTGTGAGTAAGGGTCCCGGTGCCTGATGCCTGTGCGGGGGCTGTAACCCTCGAAGGCGCCTCCCATCGGCTGCTGCCTGCTGCAGTCTGCTAGCGCTACCGCTAGAAGCGGAGGGTGCCGGAAACCGCCGGGTACTGGGCCACTGATGTTAAAGTCAAGCCTCCAAGCCGAAAGTCTCCGGCTTCTAAATGATTTACAACTCTAAACCTCTGGGGCTTGGCCGCTCGGCTCACTCTGCCAGGACTAGGAAAAGCTCGTCCTCAGCGCTCTGTGATTCCTACAGGGCTTCTCTGTGTCCTACAGGGGACACAGAGAAGAGATGGACCTGAGCCCACGCCTCTGACCTTCACTCTACAGGCTCCAGCTTCTTCAGCTCAGTGACCTGGAGTTTGGTTCCAGGTGCAGCAGGGAAGCAGGGGCAGAGCTGTGGGCCACAAGTACGAGTGTTTGGGTATGGGGAGGGGAGGAGACGGACGAACACGGAAGCGGGGTCGGATGGAACAGCTGGTGTTCTGTTTTCCCACACCTCCTGCAACCCCCACCCTTGAGAGAAGCTGGGGCAGCAGCAATAATTAGGTGTCTGGACTCTCCTCCTTAACGGGTCTTGGCAAACCAGGATAGGATGCTGTGAAAAGAAACGTGAGGCGGGCATTATCTGAGGAGTCCCGTACATCGGTAAGGAGGCCATGTGTTTGTTAAGGTCCAAGGGCTGCAAGTCAAATTGAGGATTGGAGGCTCGGCCGCACTGCCAAAACCCCTATAGGGAAGCCTTCCTTCCTCAATGTCAGAAAAAGGTCACCCACTGCAAAACATCATTGCGCCCGTTTGTACCGTCAGGGGCCACCAGAGGGCAGTGTAAAACCAGGCATGGGGAAGAGGATGCCGCGTCCTCTAGTACACCGGCTTCCTGGGGGTCTCTCCGTGGGAGAGAGCGAGAAATAATCGTTGGATGATTTACTGACATACACACAGTCTACTGACCTTCAGTGGCGGGCTGTGTTACAAAATCGGGTTGAGAAAGTGTAAGTGACCCCAGATCCAGCTAACACTCCCAGATCTACCGTGGACCTTGCTCTCAGGGTCAGGGCCCATAACTGGATACCCTCTGTGTTCCAAGAATAGCGCTCAGCACAGAGACTCAAAGGTGAATAAAACAGTCTTGAGAGCTGGAAAGATGGCTCAGGAAGTCAAGGGCTTGCTCCCTAAGCATAAGGACCTGAGTTCAAGTCCCAGTAAAAGAGCCAGGCATTTAGTGTCTCGCCTCGGGAGACAGACAGGAACCACTAGTCTTCCTTGCCCTCGTTTTCATAGTGAACCGGGTGCGCACTACAAGCCCATAGTCCCAGGCCTTCACGTGCGTGCTCTCTGCAATGAGGGGTCCATCTGCCATCTCACTACCGGCCACACCACCGTCACTCCCATTACTGACTCTGGAGGCAGAGGCAGGTGGATCTCCAAGTTCAAGGCCAGCCTGATCTACAGAATAAGCTCCAAGAGAGCCAGGGAAACCCTGTCTCAAAAAACAATGAGAGGAGAGAGAGAGAGAGACAGAGAGAGATTCTGCCAGCAGGGGGCAGACTCTTGCGGGAACCTAATAAGCTGTAAACAGTTAAACACTGCAAAATTTTGTCTTTTTTTTTTCAAGAGAAAAAAAAAGTATAAATAAATGTTATTGGAGCCTTCAAAACAGCCAGTACTTTGAAATCAACATGCTAACGTGGATACCAAGATGCCGACTCCAGAAAAAATATCCATGAGCCCTTCCTTGTGAAGCAGAATATGAGCAGAACCTACCCTCAAGGTAGTGGCAGGGCTCACAACCTCAGATTATCCACTAACCCTGCTCAGCAGGCATAATCTAGGAGGGACACTAGATCCCAGGTGTTGTTGGCATACACCCTGTCCCTACGCCAAGCCCACTCCCATTTCCACGTGTTTCCACTCACTAAGCATGTGTGTTTGAACATTTGGGTCTCCAACTAGTAATGCCATTTGGGAAAGCTGTGTAACATTTAGGAGGTAAAGCCTCACTGGAGAAACTGAGGGTGAGGATTGAAATTTTGTGGCCTCACTCCCGCCTTCTCTCTGCTCTCAAAGAAGGAATGTGATTAACCCCCTCAAACTCCTGCTGCTATGGGGAGCCCACCAAAGAAGACCACTCAGACACAGTCGATAGTCAGTGGAAAATCTTTAACTCAGCAGGCTGGGACTTCACTCAGGTATTAGGGACCCAAGTGTAGTCCTCAGAGTTTAGCATAAAGGTCTTTTTGTTATTGTTTTTGGTTTTGTTTAAGGCAAAAACCACATCCTGGTGTCTCACTCAGCAGCTGCTGGGGAAGTTTGCACAAGCAGGCAGATTAACAGAAGCCAAGTTAACTGGGACATCTTGACCTTGGGTTCCTAGAATAGAGCCAGGTAATTTTCCATGGGGCTTCCCATCAGGTAAAGAACCAGCCTGCCTCCATTTTAGGTTTAAAAGTCATCTTATAGTAAAGACAAGCTAGGTTCATTCCTTTTATGATTAAAACTGTATCTCAAGGATTGGGCTATGCCCCACCTGTAAAGTTAACTACAAATGGTTCTGTACTGCCTGTTTCATGAATATTAATCATGTCTTTGTTTCAAAAAGTTGTTTATAACCATTTTTTTTTTGCTACCCTACCTTTGTTTCAAAGGGATTGCTATGACTACCCTGTTCTACTATGTTGTAGTATGATCTAATATGTTGGCCTACGTTCAGAAACCAGGTTCCTTGAGGCACCCCCACTCCACCTTCAGTGATAACAGCCAATGTAACATGTTTTCACCATTGCCACCACCATGATAGTTTCCCTCTATGCGTGCTGCAAAATCCCTCTATAAAGCCACCATCACAACCTGGCCTGCTGCTGTCTCCCCTCTTTCCCAATAAAGCTCTTGTTGCTTGGTGTAATTTTGTGGTATTCCTTAGACCCTGATCACCAAGGAACCCTTTCACCTGCAAAACCCATTCCCTACCTGTTGCTATAACCGCCTTGTAAACACATCTCGTTTTCTGGAGGTTGTTATGAATAATTTGTTATGCTTATGTTCTTCTCCTGTAACCCCGTCTATTTTGCCCTCCAAACCCCCCATTTGGAAACCTCCTACCCTCAGTTATAAAACCTTGTCTTCCTCATGTCAAATGCTGAACTCACAAATCCTGCTTTAAGGGGAGACAGCCCATGAACCATGAATTTAAAACTTGCTTTAATTAATTGCTTGCTTTACTTAATTTGGCCATGATGATTTGGGTCAGTGGTCTTTCTCCTCAAATCTTTGGGATTAACACAAGGAAATCAAATTCTAGTTAAACCTAAAATGGCCTCTGTAAGGATACAAGATGGAAGAACCTCTGTATTGTCTTGCCCCATCACATTGACACCGTGCTTTCCCCTGCTACGATGGGTGATATCCTCTCAACCCATATCTAAAATAAACCCTTCTCTTAAGTCACTTCTTGTCAGATATTTGTTAACAGCAAAGACAAAAGTCAACCCATTTGCCTCTCTGCTGACCTTTGAACCAGAACCAGGGACAAAGAGCCCCCAGTAGTGTTGGCTTTAGGAAGGAAATGGGGAAGATTCCTTCTTGGGACAGACAGGCTTCTTTCTCCACACAAATTCTAAAAAAGCACTGCAAAGCTGGCTGGGCAGGGACCTCACTGTGTGGTCCTTAACGTAAAGAAAAACGCAAAGCTGAACCAGAACAGAGAGGAAGAGCAACCTGTTAGCGTAAGGCCGTCAGTCCAGCTGAAAATGCTCCGGCTTGTGCTGGGACCAAAGGGCACAAAACACTAGTGCAGGGGAGGGGTCACCCAGTCACTCAGAAAGTGTGATTGTAAGGGAGCGTGCCCACAGCCCAAGCTGGTGGTAGGATGGAATGGCCGGTTGAGCTCTGCCGTCTGCGTCCCCAGGGCCAACTCCAGCCTTTCCTACCACAAGCATAAGCAAGAAAAGAAACAAAACCAAAGGCAGACAGGTTGGCTGATGGGAGCTTAGGAAACAAAATGAGGAAACACTGATTTCAGCTGATGAGAGTTCAGACTGCGGTGCGGCTACTAGGTTAGATTTCGCTTTTGTTAAATATCTAGGCAGAGAAAAATCACGGTATCTCTGCTCTTCTTAAGGAGAAATGTGGAAAATATGGACCATCAAAGGAATCAAACTTCCACTCTTTGGAGACCTCTCAGGTATTGGTCAAAAACACCAGAGAGCACGATGTTCGTGTGTGTGTGAGAGTGTGTGTGTGTGTGTGTGTGTGTGTGTGTGTGTGTGATTCCTTTTCCTGATGTTCTTGCAGCCCCTGAGGGAACTGCACCATCAACCATCACTTCCTGTTCACCTCACACACCAGCATCTCCTTCACTTATCCTTTCCCTCTTGGCTTCTGTCATTTGATCTGTGTATTGGTCAGTTCTGGCCACGATAATGCTGTGTGACAAACTGCTCCCAAACTCTCAACTGCTTACCACAGCAAGCGTGAGATCTTCTCAGTCATGAGTCTGGAAACCAGTGAAGACCAGTCAACTCTGGGATAAAGGTGGCCTGGATGCTGGGTGCAGCTCAGACTCAGGATTGTTCCCCAGATTTGTTTCATTCTCCTGGGAACAGCAAGAGTGTTCTCGTGTCAGATGGCATCGGCAGGAGGTGAGTGGAAACAGAATGACTAATGACTCATCTTTCTGAAAATGTCATGTCGTCACTTCCCTCTGGGCTGTTACTCAGAGTCACATGGGAAAAGCCCCAGTTGGGGAGTTGAGAACATATATTCCACCTGAAGCGGGGCAGAAAGGGAGGAAATTTAGGAGGATATAGGGAGGGGAAAGGTGTCTGGCTGGAGCCTCTCACAGGCTGAGAATCAACATTTGCTGTGAAGGTTGCTGGCATAGAGGCTATTATTATTATTATTATTATTATTATTATTATTATTATTATTATTGTATGTGTACGTGCCTATGACCATAGGAGTCAGAAGAGGACCCCAGACCCTCTGGAGCTGGGGTTACAGGCAGTTGTGAGCCATCTCTCACCCCCATCCCCACATGGCTGCTGAGGGCAGGGCTCCTGTCTTCTGGAAGAGCAGCAATTACTCATAAGCACCAAGACATCTTTCCAGTCACAGAGACAATATTTCTTTTAGGAATGTAAAAACAACAATAATTCAGGAGTAAAACCTGGGCGTACGCTGTCCCAAGCACGGCCTCTCTCTTCTCCAAAGGCTCTCTGGATATCTCATAAGAAAGACTACAGACTTTTGAACAGAGTGAAAAATGTCTTCATTTCCTGTATCCCTATCTACGGCGTCCCCACACCCAGCATACTCCTGTCAGGAGCCATCCTGTGTACACAAATTTCTTAGGAACCCTCTAAAGACACTAACTTCAGAATTTGCCAAAATTGTACATACTAGCCATTGTGAAGACAATGGAGCGTGATAGTCCCTCAAGAAGCCACCCCCAGGCGCTCTGGCGTGCCTCATCCTTTCTCCAAGCACGTCTTTCTAGTAAGCCCAGTGCTTAAATGTGTTTCTAAATGCCTCTTAATAAACTCCAGTCCCGATTCATATTGAAATTCTTTCTGCAAAGAATCCAGTTTTACCTGAGAGGAGGTCTCTGAAGGATAAAGAAACTCCTCAGCCTGCTGGGGGCAAAAATGTGGGGAGGCATGACTGTCCTCATGGCCACAGCACATCCACACAACCCGGGGGTGGGGGGCAAAGACCACGTGGCCCAGGGAGCAGCTACTCAACTCTTAAGAGTGATGAGTTTACAGGAAAGATAAATGATGGAGAAATTTGCCCTTTCTCAACAGCGCCCCCTAGGCAGCCCTGCTAAAGTGGACCCTTCCTCTTCTCCCTTCTCCAACTCCCAGACTGCTGGATGGCTCCCTCTACATGCCTGCGGGGGGGGGGGGGGGGGAACCAAAACACTTCAGCGCAAACGATTCTGGTTCCTGGAATAGACAGGAACACATTCTCCCAACACACTTCATTCCTCTCAGAGTTTATTCTGATTTTTCATTTTCCATAAAAACAGCAAAACCAGATGTGCCTTTCTGAGGATAATGGAACGGATCTGTAAACGTCCCAGCAGAAGATGCTTCAGATTCACAGTAAGAGTGAGAACAGAAAAGAAACAGGTTGGGCCTGTTTGAAGTTTATTTTTAAAATAAGGGTTATTTTTAGTGTGTGTGTGTGTGTGTGTGTGTGTGTGTGCGCGCGCGCACCTATATGTTGTACATATATGTGGTTAGGCCAGAAAATGATTCCAGATCACAAGGAACTGGAATTCTAGATGGTTGTGAGCTGCCACACACTTAAACACACACACACACACACACACACAGAGAGAGAGAGAGAGAGAGAGAGAGACAGAGAGAGAAAGAGAGAGAGATCTTTCTGAGCAGGTGAAAAAATAAACAGTCCACAATCACCACAGAGGCAGCAGTGTCAGACATGGTTTTCAGTGCCCGGGAGACGATGCCCACTGAGTGGAGCCCCCACTCCCAAGCCTGATGCCATCCACTTACTATTGTGACAGCAGAAAGAGGGCTCTAAGGTTGACAGCTTCTGTTACCTGTGGGACCATGGTGGGAGGCTGAGCATCAGCTGACTGGCAGCTGGCCCTAGCGGTGGTGGCTAATGACAGAAAAACCCCCTGGGCCAGCCCCAAAGGCACCGCAGCTGGCTGTGGACTGGCACCATACAGCCAAACAATAATGAACTTACACCGCAGATAAAGAGACCAGATCTGTCTGGTGCCTGGTGAGGGTACCGGCCGGTCAGCTCCGTGTCAGAGGGCCACACCTGGGAAGGCCACATTCACAGAGACGCAGAGTGGGTTAGTAGCCGCCAGGGACTACGGACTGTTCAGAGGACACAGCCCTCAGCATGGAGATGGACAGTGGTGACAGAGCGCAACCATGTGATGGACTCTTAAAGTGTTTAAAATGGGGGCTGGAAAGACAGCTCAGCAGTGAGAAGCACTTGCTGCTGTTGTGGAAAACTGAGTTTGGTTCCCAGCACCCAAGAGAGGTGGCTCCCAACTCTAACTATAGCCAGATCTGACAGCCTCGTCCGGCTGCTTTGAGCTCCAGCACTCATGTGTACATACACTGACACATACATACACACGGTTAGAAACAGCTCTAAATAGTTAGAATGGGGCCTGGGGTGTGGCCTGGTTGGCTAGCTCTCACAGAGGCCTGGATTTGATACCAGCCCTGCAAAAACCAGGCAATCCCAGCACTCAGAGGTGGAGACAAGGTGAGCAGAACTTCACGGTCACTCACAGAGTTCAGCTCCATAGAGTTTGGGGTCAGCTTGACCTATCTGAGACGCTGCCTCGAAATAAATAATAGTAACGCCGGGGGTGATGGTGCATGCTTGTAATCCCAGCACTCAAAAGGCAGAAGCAAGAGGATCGGTAAAGTTCAAGGCCAGCCTTGTCTATGCAGTCTTCAGCTCTAGGCCAGCCAGAACTATGTGAGGCCCTGTCTCAGAAAAATAAAAATTAAAAAAAAAAAAAAAGTTAAGCTAGTACATGTTCTGTGGTGTATATGTTTTTATAATTTCATAAATAATTTTTGTTTTAAAAGTTCATAATCTGATCTACAGACTGATTTCCAGGACAGCCAAGCCTTCACAGAGAAATACTGCCAAAAAAAAAAAAAAAAAACAGAAAGAAAGAATGAAAGAAAGCAAGCAAGGAAGAAAAAGAGAAAGTTTGTGGTCACTGGGAAAGTTTGTGGTCAAGAGTTCATCTAGACACCTGTCCTAGTATATTATACATTATATTATTATTTGGTGGCAACTATGGTGGGTAGGGGATGCATGGGTATGGAGAAAGCTGGAGGACAATGATGCCTTCCTTTATCAATGTCTACCTTATTCCTTTGAGACCCGGTCTCTCAGTGACAGGACATCACTATCTCTGTGTATCTGTCTGTCTGTCTGCCTCCTTGTGCATATGTGCAAACCTGTGTGTGTGCTTGGGCATGCGAACATGTTGGGGGGTGCGTGTTACACTGTTTGTGTACTGAGTTCCTACACCTGTGTGCATGTGGAAACCTGAAATTGATATTCCACCTCTTTCTCAACTGCCCTCCACTTTCCTGAGGCAGGGTCTCTTGCTGATCTGGTGAGTCGTGTTAGCCAGCTTGTCCCGGGAAAGTCCTATCTGCGCCTCCTGACCAATGGGACTTCAGGTGGATCGCACTGCCCGACTCTTAAGTGGGTTCTGGAGATCCGAACTGTGGGCTGTGCACGTTCATGGTGGTAAGGGGTTTATCCACTGACCCACCTCCCTGCCTCTGCCATTTTCTTCTTCCAGCTAGGCTGCAGCCAGCAAGGCCCAGCGATCCTCAGCTCTCTGCCCAGTGAGTTCCAGGCACACACAATACCGTGCTTGCCTGCTGCCAGAAGAGGGCACCAGATCTCACTATAGATGGTTATGAGCCACCATGTGGTTGCTGGGAATTGAACTCAGGACCTTTGGAAGAACATCCAGTGTTCTTAACCTCTGAGCCATTTCTCCAGCCCCCGCCATGCCCTGCTTTTATGTGGACACCGGAAATCTGAATTCTGGTCTTCATGCTTGGGCAGCTAGCATTTTACAATTAAACCATCTCTCCAGCCCTGGTGGCAGTGTTTAAAGGACACAGAAATAAATACGGAAATGAGGAGAAAAGCTAAACATGAAGAACAGGAAAGTGAATATTTAGGAAATGGTGGAGGGAGAGGCAGAGCTTGGTACTCTCAAGGCTGGGGGACTATGTTAGTTTTTTTGTGGGGAAAAAGTAGATGAAAGCTCAAGTACTACATACAATATACTAAACATTGATGGCTCAATATACTTAGCAATGTGTCAAAGAGGACAGTGTCAATTCACCAGGGGTAAACTGGAGGGTTCTCATGCATAGAAGTTACATTTTAATATTTAAGGATTTCCATGTCAGTGTGTTGTTTACTGTGTTGTAGCATAAAAATTTAAATCTCACAGTTTTAAATGAAAAACAACCCTGGGGGCTGGAGAGATGGCTCAGAGGTTAAGAGCATTGACTGCTCTTCTAAAGGTCCTGAGTTCAGTTCTCAGCAACCACATGGTGGCTCACAACCACCTATAATGAGATCTAGTGTAGGCAGAACACTGTATATGTAATAAATAATAAAATAAATCTTAAAAAAAGATTAAAAAAAACAACGCTGATAAATCTTTTTATTTAAAGTCAAATTATGGCCTGAAAGATGGTTCAGCTGGTAAAGACACCTGCCTACCTGCCACCAAACAAGACGGCCTATGTTCCGTTCCCTGACACTCATGGCAGAAGGAAAGAACTGACTCCCTCAAGTTGCCCTCCACAAATTCCACATACACACAGAAATAAATAAACACATTTTTTAAGTGTAAAAAATAAACAAGTCAAATGAAGGTCTGGGGACGCAGCTTAGCGTTGGAACACTTGTCAACACAAAGCTCAGGCTCTGTTCCTAGCGATGTAAAAAATAAAACAGGAAGCATATTGAATATGTTCATGTATGTGTGTATTCATCTCCGGTCATGCATACTTATGTACAAGTATGCCTGTCTACATTAATTTATAGGAAAGAAATCAATTTTCCTGAACATAAAATTATAGATAATGTTTTAAGCTCACGACCATCTGCCGCTGGATTTAGCTTTGACTTAGAGCTCAGAGTCTTACCTCTGAAGACTAGAGAACTAAGGCAAAAATGGACCCAAGAGTCCAGGAAAGCCAGCTTTGAGGGAAAGCGCTCTCGTAACTGAGCCCGCTACTGTTTCTTGCCCTTCCCTCCATTTCACCTTCCTCTTCCCAGCTGCCATCATCCAGACTCCTCCTGAGTTCACAGTGTCTGAGGCAAAGAAAATGTCAAGTGTCTTGCAGGCACGGGTGCTTTGAAAGACTGCTCCAAAGTAAATTCATTACGGAATTTTTTTTCCCTCGGCTTCCCAAGTGCCATTTAATACCTTCAATTTATCATTCCCTAAGGTCCCTGTTTGCGGAAGGGGAGCAGCAGCAGCCACAGAACTGACAGCCAGGGTTTTAAACTTGGTGTCTATGTGCCTGTCACAGCAGGCAAGGCTGTCTTTGAGTGCTGTCTCCATCCCCGAGGCTCCACCGCCCCTCCCCCTCCGCTCTTACCACTTCCTAAGGATGAAGGAAGAAACCTGATACCAGGGGACACACTGTAACCCCAGCACTTAAGGGTGGGGGCAGCGAGGATCAGAAGTTCAAAGTCATTCTTGGCTACATAGACGGTTCAAGGCCACTGGGCACGGTGGCACATGCCTTTTAATCCCAGCCCTTGGAAGACAGAAGCAAGCAGAGCTCTGTGAGTTTGAGGCCAGCCTGATCTAGGCTATACAGAGAAAGCTTCTCTCAAATAAATAAATAAGGGAAGGAAGGAAGGAAGGAAGGAAGGAAGGAAGGAAGGAAGGAAGGA
>NW_026585626.1:4621464-4659441 GCF_907164565.1 Psammomys obesus
GGAAGGAAGGAAGGAAGGAAGGAAGGAAGGAAGGAAGGAAGGAAGGAAGGAAGGAATTAAAGGTAAATGTCCTTCTGACACCTAGATGACAGCTGGAGCCAGCACCTACTGATCCACCTTCCCAGGAACACATGGACACCTGTAAGACCTACCTTTAGGTAGGAGGACCTTGGAACAAAAGGCAAGCCAGAGAACTCAAAATGGAAGCTTCTCTGACCACACATATTTTTCTAGGCAAAGAAGACCTCTGGCTCCCCATCCATAGACCAGGAATACGCTTTTATTTAAGAAAATGTTCTTATCACCTAGCAAAGAAGCTCCCCGAAACTAACACCGAATTCGCTTAGATGCCACCAGAATCCTCTTTTTGAGTGTCTAATGTAGCCCAGGTTAGCCTAGAACTCACTGTAAGTATATATCTGCCTCTACTGCCCGAGTGTGGGGATTAGAGGTGAGTCCCATCACATCTGTGTCATGGGGTGTGGGGGATCCAACTCAGAGTGTCATGCATGCTAGGCAAGCACCCTACCAGCTGAGCCCCCAAGGAGTATCTTGGTCCCCAAATCAGAGTTACACTATGTGGTCCCCAACAGCTGGCCTCTTGGTGTTTCTACGTGCTCTGCTGTCTACAGCCACAGAAAGGGTCTGGCTTGGCCACACAGAAAGTCCAAGACCGCTCACTGGGCACGAATGCAGCAATCTTGCACCATAACACTGACCCCTGCCTGCTTCTCCACCTGTTTCTCAGCACAACAGACAGACAGACAGACAGACAGACAAAACCACGGGAGCGGTTACGCAGAGCTCCGTGGTTGGACACTGGTGCTCTCAGAGGCAAGCATGTGTCTGGCGTCATCTTTGATGTGCGCTTGAGATATGCCAGGTACATTGCTGCCAAGAGGAAAGTCACCTCCGTCCTGACCACAGCAGAAGCTCCTCCTTTTGACCCAAATGGCTGGGATCCAGCTGTTCTGCTGCTAGCCTTGACCATGCACCTGCCAGCAGGTCCCCAACAAGATGTTCTCCACAACCCTGGATCAGCCTGTTTCTTCCATCTTTTAGCATCTTTGGAATCGGTTGTTCTGTTCTGCACGACGTTTTCCTGGAACACCCCCTCTCTGAGAGCTCCCTGAGGGACAGGGCTCCATCAGCCTTGCTGGGCATGCAGGAGTCACTGCACACATTTGCAGAACCGAATGGAACCTATCTCTGCTCTTCATTCCATTAGCCAAATGAAACAGCCCTCCTTTTTCTGCTCTCATGGAGGAATTTTCCAAGGGCCTTTCTGAATCACTGAAGGGCCCCTGCCGATTCTCAGAGCCCCGGGTGTTACTACACTTACTCTACCATGCTTTGAATATTTCCTTGGCTTGCTACCAAAACGGGGCGAACATATCATAATCTACCTTTTGCCACCTGTCACCTTTCTGTTTTCTCCCATCAGCTCGCAAATCTGGCTGCTCATATACAGACTTAGGTGGTACAAAGAAACAAACAAAAAGTTATTTTCCTCGCTCGTAGCAATGCAGGCCAAGGTTACCCGGTGATTGTACAGGTTCAGAGACACAGGTCTTTCCGCTCTCTCTCTCGCTCTCTCTCTCTCTCTGGCCACATGTGGCCCTTCCCACCAACCTCACCTCTAAGTCTATGTCTCTGTCTGTGAGAGACACAGAAGGGTAGCATTTGTATGCCATGGAGCAGATTGCTTCTGACCCTATCCAGGGAGAGCCCTGAGCTACCTGCCCATGCCTGGAGGTAAAAAAACAAAAAACAAAAAACAAAAAAAAACTCAGCTGACATGGTCCATAGTAAAGTCTCTGCTGTGGTGAGTGCACTTTCTAAAGACCCTGGAATATGGACTTCCAAAACTGTGTGTATTAAACACACCACACACATACACACAAAGTAACAGTGCTGGCCCCCGAGCCGGGCTGCTGGGTTCGAATCCCCACTCTACCATTTACTGCCTGCAGGTTAGTAAACACAGCACTCAGCCACTCACAGCCTCCTCGTGTGTGAAATGAGCTTCCCAACGGCGTAATGTGAGAACCGCATGTTCCTGCACACCAAGCATGTCACCAGAGACTGGGTATACAGGGTCGGTGCTAGAGAGCTTCCCTAGTATGTGCGAGCTCGGTAAGGGGTAGTTGCATTTAGGAACGGGAGTACCCTGCTGAGTCCCAGGTCCCAAGTGGGGATGGCAGACAGCCTCACAGACTTTGGCCTCTTGGCTTCTGGCAGCACTTACCACTGCTTGGAGGCCCTTTTCCTTTGTCTCTTGTCTGCTCTGGGTTATATCCCAGATGGCTTAAAGCCACTGGAGGCTAAAGGGCCTGGGAAATGGAGTGCCATCATCAATTAGAATCAACTTGTATTTTGATATGCCCCATCTTGCTCACATCCTGAATGCATTTTTAATGGCATCTCAGAGGGTAATAGGGTAAGCTGATAGCAACTGAACACTTCCCTAATGTTAGATCTTCAGCTCTGTGTTTACATCTCTGCTCTTCAGACATCCTAACAGACAGACAGAGGCCCCACTTCAGTGTGGGGTAATGGAACTCTATGTTCTGATTTATTCCTTTTTTTTTTTTTTTTTTAAGAGAAAGAGATCTTTCTAAATCAAAGCCAGGGTGACAGCCTCCGCCTCTGACAGCTAAGCTAAGTGACAAAGAAGGAAGCTACAGGAACACCAGATGCCTGGATGAATGAGGCCATTTGAGTGTCAAGAGCCACAGCCGCCCCATGACACTGTCCACTGTAGAGTGTGTTTCAGAAGGTAGCACTCTTTTCATCCCCAAAATCCCACCTTTGGGAAAGAGGCCCAGCCAAATATCCTTGTAAATGGAGGGGGATTTGACAATAAATTTCCTTGGAAAATAAACAAACACTGCTTCAGACTCTTTGTTCTTGCACGTCATCTGATCTGGAACAAGAAAGCAATTACCTAGTTTACAAACTTAAAAACTCCAAGAAGAGGGCTGGACAAATGGGTCCTCTCATAAAATGCTTGTCATGTGGTCACAAGGCCCAGAGTTTGAAATAAATAAATAAATAAATAAATAAATAAATAAATAAATAAATAAATGCCAGTGCAGCATGCTGGGATGGGAAGATGGGATTCTGGGGCTCTCTGAGCAACCAGTGTAGCCAACTGTCCAGCTCCAGGTTCAGCGAGAGACACAGTCTGCAAAACAAATGGTGGAAAAGCAGCTGAGAAAGACACAGGTTTCAACCTCTGGCCTCCACATGCACGCCTCCCCACACACATACGCACAAACATGTTCACACAAAAACAATTCTCCCCCCCCCAAAAAAAGCCCTACAATAAAGCACCCAGGGGAAGCTGCCACAAATCCCACCCGTCTATCCCAGCCCCACCCCTTGTTCACCCTCATCTGCCTCCCCACAGCTACACAAGCAGGTACAAAGATGCTTTGCACACGGTGGCAGCTTTCCGAGTGCTTTCCATTCACTTTTGTGGGTCTGTTCGTAGCATCCCAACAGAATTACTTTATCCCAGACTTGCCCCAGGAAGACTCTACCCAGAACCCCCCACTTTGGTTAATTCTGATGAAAAATGGGTTCTCGATTGTGTGTGGGGGGGACCCTGAGGACCATTGCCACTTCCCCACATGCTGAATACACTGCCAGGCTGCCGGCTGGGCTCCTGGGCAGGCCTTTGCCCTCTGAACCTCTCTTTCCTTCTCCAGCCCACCACTTGAAAGCTGTGCAACCTGTGCTCCCTTCACACTTAGAGCTGCTCAAACTGCTGCAGACTGATTTGTGGGGTTGTTCGTATCTCAGAAGAACAGAAGATGGGGCCTAAGGACGAATCTCAGCGGCAGAGCACTTGCCTAGCAGGCCCAAGGGCCCTGGGCTCAATCCTCAGCCTCACACACACACACCCCTACTCTCTTAGCAGTTTTGTTAATTGTTTATTTTAAGTCATCCATGCTGTGCAATAAACATCAAATATCTCTCTCTCCCATCTAACTAGGCTTCATGTTCTTTGACCAACACCTTCCCAATGGTCCCATCACATGCAGCAACATTTTGAATTCGTTTCTGTCCTGTCTAAATAGAACGAACACCTGTAAACTTAACCTATTTTTGATACATTTAAAAGAAGCTTACACATGTCAGGACTCATTGCACCAAACACTTTAGCATGTGCATTGTCAACTTGACTCAGTACTAGTTTAGATGTTCTTTGTCTGTCTGTCTGTTTTTTATCAAAATGACACACCATGAAATGTTTTGACATGAGGTTTAATAAATGCATACAGTACCTCCATTAGTCCAAGTGGAGATGTCTTATAATTTTCTGTCTGCCTAGCATGTAATGAGCGCTCAGAGGCTGACAGTTGAGATAATGAAGGGGACATCCCATCTGAATCAGCTTTCATGATACATGGACACTTGGTTTAGGCCAAGAATTGAGGATGCATTGAAGAAATAAATTGAACAGGAAAATGATACTTTCCAAGGTATCCAGAAGGATCCCATGTGCCAGCTGGGAAGGAGAAGTGTGAGTATGGAAACTACAAAGGATAATGGGCATCCAGATAGAGCCCATAAGCCCGAAGAGACTGACCTGAGAAGTCTATGTACCCAACCAACTGTCTAGCTCCAAGCACCTTGTCCACTTTCTCAGACAGCTCTCACCAGGACCGTCCCTCTGGGTCTCATTAAAAACACATGTGAGATACTTGACTTCAGACGTCACAACCCAGTGGAGTGGTGGTATGCAAGGCTGGAACCCTAGCTACTCCCTGAAGCAGGGAGAGCACAAGTCTGGACCCTCTTAGGCTATAGAGTGAGTTGAAGGCTAACCTGAGTAACTTAGTGAGACTGTGTCTTAAAGAAAGAAATAATGAGAAAGGGGAGAGTTTTGAGGAGAAGAAATAAGAGATGAAGAGAGAGCGGAGAAAAAGAGAGGAGGAGAGAGGAGAGGAGAAGTGAGGTGTAGCTTAGTGGTAGAGTATTTACCTGGGATGCACAAGGTCCCAGGTTCAATCCTTAGCCAAACCTTGCCTTTAAAAAAAGACAAAGGCAGGGAGCAGGGGAAGGCAGGCAGGAGAGAAAAACAGGAGATCAAGGGTTTAAAATGTGAGAGTGTGACCCCAACCCCATTCAAGGGAGACTGTACCAGTAATCCAGCCAAGTGGGCATTTCACTTGGGTTTGCAGACATGAATCTGGACACCCCCAGAACAAGATGCCCACCATTGAAATGCCACCTTTCTACTCCTCAAGACAGAGACTCTTCTTACCAAGGAGGCTCCTCGTGTCCAAGAGAAAGCACACAATGATGGTCTCATTTTAGTTACCCTGGAATGTATTGCAATTGGATTGACAGACAGATAGATGGCTGGCTGGCAGGTAAAGGATAGATCACAGATGACAGATAAAGGATAAATAATAGATAATAGGCTGGTGGGAGGATGGATGGACGAATAGTTGGTTGGATGGATGGCCAGACAGATGGCAGACAGACATATGGGAGATAATAGTGATTAATGGATGGATGTAAGGCAAGGTGATAAAGCATATGAAGAAATATGTTAACAACTGTAGCATCTAGAAGGAAATACCTGCATGCCCGAAATCCCTCGCAGTCCCCTGTGTCATCGCTGTTGTTTGCCTCCTGTGAGTTGGACTAGCATTAGCTGTGTGCTCACAAGGCCACTGAGAAGCTTTGATTTCTAGACTTGTAACCCGAGTAACCAGACCTGGATTCCTGGGACCACGACAAAACTTGGAAATCTTGCCTGAGTTCACCTTGGTGTTCTGACTTTTTATAGCTGTGCCGGCCAGTTTCCTGTGATAAAATGTCTAAGGAAGTTTTATTTAGACCTGTGGTCTCTTCAGTGTCCTTGGGCCCATGGCATCACAGCACGTGGGGGTTGGGGGGCATGTGACCAGAGTGCTGCTCACCTCACAGTATCTCGGAAAGAGGAGACAGGGGCTGAGGTCCCAATTGCTCCCCTAAGGATTCACTCCAAAGGACTGCCTCGCACTAGGTTCCACCTCCTAAAGGTTCCAGCACTTTGAAATAGCACCTTCAGTTAGGGACCAAGCTTTCCACACAAGGGTCTTTAGGGAACACTTAAGATCTAGATCATAGCAACGGCTTCAAAGGCCTAACACCAACAAACATTGAAAAACAATAGTATACACAGTGCCTTTGTCCCAATGGTGTGTGCCGGGTGACATTCAGGGGCTCAGTGTCTACCTGCCTCTCACTTACTCATGCTCCTTTCCAGGGTCCCTTGATCCTCCATCTTGCCCTTCCTGTTCAACACACATACCTCCAGGGACCTGGATCCAGGTCTGTTATCTCTATTCCAACTCCCCTGAGAGTCTACATTGCTGGAAGGGTCGAGTTCCCCAGAGCAAGCTGATTAGCTAGACTGGCCATTTCAGTGAGCCCTGGGTTCAGGTGAGAAACCTGCCTCAAAGAATAGGGAGGAGAACAATAGAGAAAGATTCCCACAGGCAGCCTCAAGCCTCCGCACACAAGTACACACGGTGTTAATTCATGCACAGGCAGAAACAAAAGAGCAGCTGCAGTCTTCCCAAACGGGTCCAACCCTGTGCCCGGTAGGTCTCTACAGCTAGGTGGGAATTTGCGTGAAACAGAGAAGACAGCGAGCCATCAGCTGAATGTCAGATAAGCACCGAACAAACACAAAGACCGTGAGAAACAGTACAAGTCAGATGTGCCTGGTTCCATGGCGGTGTGCTGGGAGGAAGAGGGCGAATCAGAAGGCCCTAGATGAAAGAGGTAATACACTCTACATCGTCAGGCTGGCTATGGTAGTGCAGGTCTCCCATCCCAACAATGCTAGAGTGGCTGCACTGGCTGCGAGGACCGCTTCAGCTTTCAGCTTAAGAGTCTGACACCTGGGACTGGAGAGTGAGCTCAGTGGTTGAGAGCACTCACTGATCTTGCAGAGGACCCAGGTTTGGCTTCCCCCAGGCCCTACGTGGTGGCTCACGACCAGTTCCAGGAGATCCAGCAACCTCTTCTGGCTTCCATAGGCACCAGCAGGCATGCATGTAATGGGCAGACATACATGCAGACAAAACACTCATATATATATATGAGTTTTGAGACCAGCTTGGGCATAACTGAGACCCTGTCTACAAACATGATACTGTAAGAGTTAAAAATGCACATCTGGCTGAAAAAGAGAAAGGCAAACCAGGGCTGGAGCTGTAGCTCCCTTGGTAAAGTAGTTGCCTAGCATGCACAAGGCCTTATCATTAACATCACATAAACCAGGCACCGTGACTCATGCCTGCAATCCCAGCACTCAGGAGACAAGGCAAGATCAGGTCAAGGTCGTACTCAGTTACATAGCAAGTTGGGGGCAAGTCTGCTCTACCTGACACCTTGTCTCAAAAAAGGCAAATTGGTTGTGGATATTGTTAAGCTCCATTATTATATACATGTATGTCATAATGAAGCACAATTTTTTTTACAATTAATATACTCTAATAAAGGGCCAAGAACTACAAAAAAAATTTAAAAAAGGTCATAACTATAAGCATCGATGTAATGGGTGCCTCTGGGAGGAGGAAAGTGGGTTGGGGTTGAGGCAGAAGCCACAGAAGGCCCCTAAGGTAACTGCCAAGTTCTACTCCACATCCAAGACAGTAGGGAGAAACACAACTTTCTTTTTTGATTTGTTTATCTTTGTTTTGTTTGAATGCTGGGAAAACAAATTCAAGGCCTCAAACATAGCAGCCAAATACTCTCCCTGTGTGCTATATTCCAGCCCAAGATAGTGGCTTTCTAAATATTAAACTATACATTTGTTTTGTTTAAGTTTCTACATTTGTATTTTATTATGATGTGTAAACAGTTTTGTTTGTTTTATGTTGGTTTGTTGTTTTTGTTTTTGAGACAGGGCCTTGCTATGTAGTCCTAATTGACCTGGAATTCACTATATACATCAGACTGGCCTGGAATTTACAGAGATCCTCCTGCTTTCTTTAATGCTGGGATTCAAGACTATGATAGTCCAGCCATAATGTTTCTTTAAACAATCTTTCATGCAGAGACCAAGAAACTTTTAAAAGCACCAGGTTTTGCCGGCTAAGTGGCAAAACTGAGGCTATCACACAGGCAATGATGTAACCATTTAAAATATAACAAAAAAAAAAATTTTTTTTTTTTTTAACGCCAAGGATATGTTTATAGCACTAGTCTCCTGACTCTTGGGAGTTCACTACTCCTTGAAATCCCGATCCCTGGTAGCTCCCACCTGGACAGCTGCATGGTGTCCCATCCCTGAGAGCACCTTTCCCCTCCTCTGCTGGTCTGCAAGCAACATCTTTTTGTCTCTAAGCAACGGGGAAAATGGAGTTAGCAGACAGTCACAAGCACGGGACTAGCTCTGGGCTCTACCCAACTTCTCAGAGAAAGCATGGAGCATGGCTCCCAGGAGAAAGGAGGACCTAGGTACACCCAAACATTAGGCCCTGAATAGGCCTGTGTCTAGACTCAAGCCCTGCACTTTACCCTTGTCATTTAGGGCACAATCTGGAAGACTAGGAACACAGCACCCCCTGGAAACCTGCTAGAAATGCAAGATCCTGAGCTGGTGAGCTGGCGAGATGGCAGGGCAGGGTAAGCATGTTTGCCACCAGGCCTGACCATCTGATCCCTGGAACCCACAGAGTGGGAGGAGAGGACTGACTCTTGCAAGATGTCCTTTGACTTTTTCACATACTCTGTGACATGTGCAGGCCCACACTTATATGACAGACAGAGATGATAGACAGACATTTAGCAAAGAACAAACAAAGGCAAAATCCTGCTAGAACCGGACAGCAATGACTTTTCTTCCTTCTGGAACCCCCTCCCAGATCTACGTAATCAATCAGTGTGTGTATTTCTGTCTCTGTGTGTGCATGTGCACATGATCTAGAAGCTTGAGGTCAACTGTGGGTATTATTTTTCAGGAAATATTCATTTTTTTTTGAGACTCTAGGACCTAGAGATCACCCGAATAGGCTGGTCTTGCTGGCCAGCCAACCCCGGGGAGCCTCCTGCCCACCTTCCCAACACTGGAATTACAGGCACTTGCTGCTATGCCCAGATCTTTACCAGGGGGCTGGGAATCGCATACTCAAGCCCATGACATGCCAAGCGCTTTACTGACAGAGTAAATCCTCAGCCTCTAGGATCCGCACCTTTAGTTGTAACCTCGGAGGCCCATTCTTCATACCCCAGATGAGACAACTCCATAATGGATACATCACCCAGAGAGCCCTCTTAGAGGCTACAGCCTTTCTACCAGGAAGTTCTCGGAGCTGCGTCCACTGTGTTCTAAGGGTGAAAAGTCCCTCCCTGGCTCCGTCCGTCAGTCCAGAAGAGTTTGTTGGCCTTGAGTTCCTGCTCTCAAAGCAAAGGGGAAACCAAAAAGAACCGTGTTCCACTTGCCAGCACAAGGGTGTCGAGTCTTTTAAACAAGTGAAACAGAAAGGAAAGGTGTCAGAGACGGATGTTTTGTATCTCCCAAGATAAGTAGGTCAGGTGGCAACACGAGAGAAGTCCCCTGAGAAGAAAAAGACCCACTCTCTTTACCAACCATGAAGGCAGCACCCAGGGCAGCGCTCATGAAAGCCCGGCTGGCTAAGGAATAACCAGAACACAGCCTGCATTTGCATTTTAAACCACAGAGTGAAATTCCTCCAAATACTAAGGCAGTGGAGCGGTTCTCCCGAGAGACATTCCCAGGTTGGTAACTTCCTGTCTGACAAGCTCTGTTCCACCTCCAGCTATCTTGGGAAGGTACAGACCTTCACTTTAACTTCCTCATCAGGTGACAGGGGCAAATAAAAACAACGGCATTCCCAGACCCAGACCAAACCTCTTTGCTTCACCAGGAAATACCACCTAGACCTCCACATGCAAAGACAAGAAAACCATCATTTTCAACAGCAAGGACAAAATAATAAGAGGGGAAGCCCTACTTCAAATAAAAACAACTAAAAAAATTTTTTTCTAAGATCTGTGAAACACGGTCCCCATGTTAAATTTCAAACAGTCCAGGACAAGCAGCTGAGGTCCCTATTTAACATATCCGAGCAGACCTGGCCTCTAGGTTTTCCCAGCATCCCTCAGTCCCTACCTGTTACAGGGCATGGCTGGCACACCCTGTCCTCTACCCTGAACTCTCCAGCCCAGGGGCAGCGCTGCCCGTCCCCCAGAGGCTCTTCCCTATATAATCCAGACGCTTTGGTTACCTGCCCCTTTTGTGCCTTTGGCCTGCCGGCTGCTGTACCTGGTCCTCTTCTCTCCCTTCCTCTCCCCCTCTCCCCACAGGCTTCAGAGTCACAACCACTCTGGACTCTCCCAAATGTGTCTGTCTCTGCTCTCCCTTTTATCTACAATAACCTTCCTCCTCCACCAGACGTAGGAGCAGTCATGTCCTTTCCTTTCTTTTTGTTTCTCTTTTCCATTCACCCATGAATGAATCCTCAACATATTAAGTGAAAGACGCCATCCACAGGGGCTGGGAGATGGCTCAGCAATTGGGAGTGTGTGTTAAACCTGAGACTTGCAAAGAGAAAGGTCAGTTCTAATGTTCCAATTAAAACCAGCTTTATTAAATACTGGCCGGGAAGGTGGACACCGGCTGTTTCGTACCCAGGATTCCCAGAGAATTGGTGCCAAATCAGGCTGGTCAGCATACATCCTAACGTACTTCCTGCCCTTCGTTAGCGCCTATCTACGTGTGATCAGGCACTCCTGGGCAGTTGTGTAACCGACCTTGTTTACTGAAGTGAAAACAAGTGACTTGTTATCCTACAACAACAGCCCCCAGCATTCCAGGAAGTTCTTGGGCAGTGAGGCTCACAGGTTAGCCCCTACTTCTTCCAGAAAACCAGAAGTCAGTTCCCAGCACCCACATCAGGCGGCTCACAACTGCCTGTAACTCCAGGGGAATTTGACACCTCTGACCTCTACAGGTGCCTCTCTCTCTCTCTCTTTCTCTCTCTCTGTCTGTCTCTCTCTCTCTCTCTCACACACACACATACACACATAATTTTTAAAATAATAAATCTTTTTTTAAAAGCCATCCACAAAAATCCACATATAACTGAAGCTGTCAATAGAAATGCCAATAGGCGAGTCTACACAAAAACACAAAACTGACTAACGGTCTCCTGGGGCTAGGGAGGGTCAAAGGACTAGGGGTTAATGGTCAAAGAATTCGAGACTGGTTTCTAAGGTAATCACAGTGTTCTTGGAGAGATACTAGCAACAGTTGTGAATATGCTAAAAAGCTTTGTTCGGTTCCCATCGGTACCTATGGTACGTGAATTTTCGTGTGTAGGAACGTGCACACACTCGTGTGGAAGTGTGAGGACAGCCTACGTGTTGGTCCTTGCCTTCCATCTCTGACACAGGGTATCTTTGCTAGTCCTACTGCAGCTGTCACTCTGGCTGAACCATGAGCTTCTGGGAATCTCTCACCTCAATGTAGGAAAGCTGAAAAGATGTGCACACCTGCCTGGCTTTCCATGGGTTCTCGGGAATTGAACTCAAATCTTCACATTTGCATAATGTACACTTTGCCCACTAAGCTTTTACTCTAGCCTCAAGTTTTATTTCAATAAAGTTATTTTTTTGTTGTTAGCTTGTTGAGACAGGATAATTCTCCCAGGCTGGCCTCAAACTCTCTGTGTAGCTGAGGATGACCTTGAACTCCACGATCTCCTGCGTCTAACTCTGGAGTGCTGGGATTACAAGTGTGCTTCACAATGACCAGTTTATGTAGTGCCAGTGGATGAACCCAGGGTTTCGTAGATACTAGGCAAAGCCCCAACTGTTAACCACAGACAAGCTAACTGAGGTGCCTATTTAACATTAAAATAAATAAATAATAAATAAAACTGGGCCTGACAACCAGGTTCTCCCAGCATCCCTTAGCCCCTGCCTGTTATGGGTAACAGCTGGCATAACATTGTCCCTGCCCTAAACTTCTCCAGCCCAGGGCCTGGGCTGCCCTTCCCCCCAACTTCCCTTCCCTATACAACCCAGCCATTCAGGTTACCCAGTCCTTTTTGTCTACCCTTTACCCTCCTGGCCTCTTGATCTCTTGGTCGCCTTGCTCTCCCCTCTCCTCCGCTCACCCCATCCTCACAAAGCCTGGCTTAGGGTCATGTTCATTCTGGACTCTCCCAAATGTCTCTGCCTCTGGCTATGCTCTCCCTCATATCTACAACAAACCTCTGCCATACCTAGGCGCGATCAGATCCTCCTTTTTTTTATTCACCAATAAAGTTAATTTTTTTTAAGACAGGGTCTCTATGTAGCTCTGGCTGTCCTGAAACTCTGTATGTAGACCAGGCTGCCCTTAAACTCATAGAGATCTACCTAGCTCTGCCCCCAGAGTGCTGGGATTAGAGGTGCAAGCCATCATGCTAGCTCAATAAGGATAATTTTTAAAATTCATGATGCCACGTTCCAGTTAGTTGAAAGCACAGATCTCCTGAGATATCTATCTAACATGACAGCTGTAGGTAGAGTCAGTCCCAAATTGGGTAGCTACTCTACCTGGAAAAACAGTCTCATCGAAGGAAAAGAATCTCACAGTATTTTCTCAAGGTCACCATTGTCAGGAATCCCCATCTGGCTTTAGGTCTCTGTTCCAAAAACACTGGGAGAAACCAAAATAGGCAAAGCAACACCATTAACTTACATGGAAAAAGGAGAGCAGAGGAGCATGGGATAGACATGACAGGCTCATCAGAATTCACTATTGCTATAGAAACTCAAGTCCAAAATAGACTATGCATTTCCCAAAAAGAAGCTGTGCTTCAAAAGAGCTAAATAACACACAAAGACTGATGGCCAAAAGAGACCCCAGAGGGGCCAAAGCCGTCTTTCTGACACAATGACCTGGAGTTCTGTTACCTCAACCTTCCTAACGCTGCGACCCCCTAATACAGTGTCTCATGTTGTGGTAACGACCCCCTCCCAACAATGAAATTATTTTCATTGCTACTTCATAATTGTAATTTTACTACTGTTACAAATGTAATGTAAATATCTGATTTGTGACCCCCCCCCCAAAGGGGTCACAATCCACAAGATGAGAACCACTCTTAAACTTGGCAAATTCTTTTCTCTCCCCAGATCTGCTTCATTTCCCAGACTAAATTGAGCTGTCTAGCTGCACCCTGGCTATGGTCTGTGGGCTTCTCAGTTACTGCTGTCGCCATGGAAAGGAAGTCAAGGGGACTGCGCCTGCCAGGACAGGTATCTCCAACTCTCAGCAAAACACAAAACCTCAGGACATTGGAAGGCTTATGGAAAACCATCCCAGAGCTTTCAGCCAACAGCTTTGTCCTGACCTGGTGACCTGAATTCTCTCATCCCAAGGCAAATTAAAAGACCAAATGTCATTAAGCAATTAATAATGGAGCAGATGCAGTTTGGCTTGTGTCTCCACAAGACTCTTGCTCCAAAGATCCTGCTTCAGTCCCTAAGGACAAAGTGGCTCTCTCCAAACCCTGGGCAGAGGAGAAAATGGCAAGGCAGGCGGCGCCTGGCACTTAGGCGGGGTTCTGTTCTTTGTTGACCATCTCTTGAATTCCCACAGTCCCTTAGCACTCTTCAGCCTGGATCAGCACAAACCACACGACCCACGCACGGAATTGCACCCACACCTGCTCGCTTGCAACTCCACAAAAATCAGTAACATAACCACCATCGCTGCCAGAATATAGATTTTTGAAAGCAGAGGCATCGCGTTAATCTTGCTAAGAACGTTCCTAATAAAGCCTAGCACATTACGATCTTTGTGCAAATATCGGTTTAATGCTGGACGAATTGAGGGCACACTGGGTGCAAAGTGTGCAAGGTGAACTGCTCGCCCCAAGTCCCTTCCGGCCGAATCACTTCCACAGGAGGCTGAGGCTTGCCCTAAGTCTTCCGCCCGCCAGGGGCCGCTGTGAGGAAACACCAGGCTTCCTATCACACGTCACTCTTTGACCCCGAGGAGCCGCAGCTCGGGGCTGCGATGGCGGCGTCGGTGGCTGCGGCCGCCGGGAGGCTGCGGCGTGCCATTGGGAGGTCGTGCCCATGGCAGCCGTTCTCAACCGAGCCCCGTCCACCCCACGGAGCGGCCGTGCGGGACGCCTTCCTGAGCTTCTTCCGGGACCGCCACGGCCACCGGCTGGTGCCCTCCGCTTCCGTGAGGCCGCGCGGCGACCCCAGCCTGCTCTTCGTCAATGCAGGCATGAACCAGGTAGGGGCGGGGCCCCAGCCATCGGGGGCGGAGCTCGGGGGGGGTTGCCTGAGAAAGGCGCTTCGGGATTGGGCCAGAAAAGTGAGGGGCGGAACTCAGAGTGGAAGAGGGGCTGGGCAAAATGATTGGGGGCTTGGTCAGATGCCGGGGAGTTAACTTGGAAACTTGTCGGGAGAAATTAAGTTTATCATCCCTGGACGGCAGGTGTGGAGCTCCGAGTGGAAGACTGTTTAAATAAATATAACTCAACCATTAAGTAGACGTTTATTGCTTTGACTCTGTTCATCCACTTCCTTATCTGTAAATTCTCCTTTTTACTAGGCGAAGGTCTCTGGTTTAGGTTTAGTTACCTCTTCTCTGCTTCACATACACTAGAGACGTCTGCCTGAGCTCCTAGGATGCCCAGGGCCGAGACCACACTGCACCCTTGGGGTCACAGATAGCCTTGATAGATAGCCATCTCCATCCACATCCACCTTTAACCTTCTACTAAAGAACTCCCCTCTCCTCCCTTTATGTGTTTCTAGTTCAAGCCCATCTTCCTGGGCACAGTGGATCCTCGGAGTGAGATGGCAGGCTTCCGACGTGTAGCTAATAGCCAGAAATGTGTGAGGGCCGGAGGACGCCATAACGACCTGGAAGACGTGGGCCGGGATCTCTCACATCATACCTTCTTTGAAATGCTTGGCAATTGGGCTTTTGGGGGTGAATATTTTAAGGTGAGTTCCCAGGGAGCTCTAGAGTTACGAAAGCCTTTGGATCCTCATGCTGGATACTGTGGCTAAATACTAGCCACGGTTTGTGATGGGGGAGATGGAAAGATGGCTTGGCTGGCAAAGTGCTCACGCAAAACGTGAAGGCCAACAGTGTGTGCCTATCATTCTGGAGCTGCCAGATGGGGGATGGAAACAGGAGGATCCTTGGAAGGTCACAGGCAAGGTAGTCTGGCCTGCATTCAAAGTGTCAAGCTAACGAGAGACCCTGTTTCAGACAAAAATTAGAACGTGCCTAAGGACAGTCACCCAGAGTTACCCTTTGACTTTCACATGGACGTACCCACACATACCAGGTACACACACACACACACACACACACACACACACACACTAAGATGTACAATGGGAAGACATATGTCACACTTTCCTGATTGAAGGAATGGACTGTTTCCTGCTTATTGGTTGGTTGGGTGGAGGAGTTTGTGGAGAAGGTCGATTCCATCTGGGACTGGAAAGAAGGTAGGCTTTAGAAGAGTGGAGATACTTCCTGGGAAGGAGAAACTCATGGCAGAAACTCAAGGCACATGGCTTTTGGGAATGGTTTGTGTTGAGCCCTTGAACTCATGTGGCCATGTCTCCACGCCATGATGGTTTCTCCCACAGGAGGAGGCCTGTAGCATGGCCTGGGAACTTCTGACTCAAGTCTATGGGATCCCCGAGGACAGGTTATGGGTCTCCTACTTCAGCGGCGATTCCAAGACAGGGCTGGACCCAGATCTGGAGACCAGAGACATCTGGCTCAGCTTGGGGTAAGTCAACCCCCGTCTCCTCCCCACCCCTGGCCACAGGAAAACTGGAAAGCAGACCATCATCGGCTCAAATCCTCAGAGTTCAGCATGTCCCAGCATGCTGTGGGTCAGCCCTAGGACCTTACCCTCTTCCTGAGCTGGACTTGGGTGAGAGGTTGGCCTGACAAAGAGGTGCCAGCTTCTAAGTATGCCATTTACTTGGCTTTCTCCTCAGAGTGCCCGCCAGCCGCATGCTCTGCTTCGGACTCCAAGAGAACTTCTGGGAGATGGGAGACACTGGGCCTTGTGGGCCTTGTACTGAGATCCACTATGACCTGGCTGGGGACGTGGGAGCCCCCCAGCTGGTGGAGCTTTGGAATCTGGTCTTCATGCAGCACAACAGGTAATGGGTGGCCAAAGCCACCGTTAGTTTCTACTGGAACTTACAAATAATTAAGTAATTAATTAAACAACTAATTCTAGTCCCTGACGATGACAGTTTCAACTAGTCACTGATGCTCTCTGGCCTCTTAGCGTGTAGTGCAGTTGAACTTCATGATCACTAAGATTCTCTTCTAGCATATCTTGACCTGTCTCTCTAAAGCATAAGAATGGAACTAACCTTTTTGAAAAGAGGACAGGAGCCTTCCTCACCTCCATTTGTGTAGGGAGGGGAAGGGGACACTGCCCTCAGGTCCCTGCTATTCTCAGCAGCTGGGTCGTCATATTTCTGCTGAACTTGAGCACCTGCCTCACACCTGCCAGGCTCAGTTGGCCTCACCTTGCACACTTTTCCTAGCCAGAGAGGCAGATGGAAGCCTGCAGCAGCTGCCCCAGCGACACGTGGACACAGGAATGGGCCTAGAAAGGCTGGTGGCTGTCCTGCAGGGCAAACGTTCCACCTACGACACTGACCTCTTCTCTCCACTGCTCAATGCCATACACCAGGTGAGCCCACCCCTGCCTCAGCCCTAGGGTGTGTGTGTGTGTGTGTGTGTGTGTGTGTGTGTGTGTGTGTGTTCCAGATGACGTCATCTTCAGGAATGCGATCTACTTCCTTTGAGACAGGGTGTGTCACTGGCCTAGAGCTCACCAATTAGGCAGCATTGGCTGGCCATCAAGCCTCAGTGTCCTCCTATCTCTGTCTCCCCAGAATTGAGATTACAAGGCTATGCCACTGTGCCTGCAATTTCACATGAGTTGTAGAGATCAAACTCAGGTCCTCATGCTTGTGAGGCAAACACTGTATTAACTGAGCCATCTACCACGCCCCCAGAAAAACACACACACACACCACTACCTCATGGTGCTTTTTCACTTGTGGAGAATTGAGAGTATTCCAAAATGTGGGGACAGTCCAGACCAAGGGTCCCAGCGTATCAGGTATTTGGCTAAGAGTTGCTACTGTCCCCTGATGTCTCTTCTGTTCCCTCCGCCATCCATTCAAAGTTTGCATTAGTTCCTTATGAAAGGCTCTGGGCTTGGGGCTCAAGGAGACACTGATGTAGATTGTCCTTTGCGTAAAAGATTTAGTAAAAGAGTTATTAACTTCATGGACAGACAGCAGCATGGTAGGACCCTGAAGAAAGTTCAGACCCAATGCTATAGCCAGACAGCATGGTGGGGACTCTGCAGAGAGCTCAGGTCTCCAAGGCTGAATGGTGGTCCTTTCCTAGAAGTCTTAGAGGAGGGTGAAGGTGGTTGTGCCACGTAATTGACAAGTAGTAGCACAGGCCTGTATTCCAGAGAAGGAATGAGCTTGGGGTGTGTCAAAGAGGGCACATCTACATTAAGTCTACCTACATAAGCCACCCATTAGCCCTCTGGGGTCCTATAGTCTGGTGTCCTGAGCCTATAGACTGCCTTGGGGAAATAGGGGTGGCACCTGCCATTCCCCTGAAATCACGAGGAGTCTAGTGTGTTAGAGGAGTTGGAGATGAGCTTCTGGTAGGGGCTTGCCAGTTTCTTGAAGGTGGCTATAAGAAAGGGGCTGTTGCAGGTCGTGGCTTGAAGCCCCCTAATCCAAAACCTTTATGCTTGGCGCAGTCTCAAATAGAAAAGATATGGAGCTAACCTTCAAGCTTGAGAGACAGAAAATAGATGAGTGTGTGAAAGAACAAGATCATAGCCCACAGGTTCTGAGCATACAACAGCATTGCAGAGAGTGGCTGGCAGGGGTATTACAGAGGAATCCTAGACCAGCTGGCTGGAGAAGATGACCGTTGACCTAAAACCTGAAAGGAGAGGCAGCACAAAAAGCTCACTGCAGACACACAACAGCGGGGTGCCAACGCAAGAAAGGCTTGACATATGCCACTATCCAGCTCCTCCCCCTGGAGGACTCCACCCAGATAAGGCAGGGTCCTGGACTGCATCACAGAATAGACTGGCATGTGCTTGGGCCAGGTCAGGCAGAACCAACAGCCGTGTCTGTTCCCTGCTTTTCAGGGCTGTGGGGTTCCCCCTTACTCTGGCCGGGTAGGGGCAGCAGATGAGGGCCACATAGACACAGCATACCGAGTCGTAGCTGACCACATCCGGACGCTCAGTGTCTGCATCGCCGATGGCGTCTCCCCAGGGATGACAGGTGCCCCGTGAGTCTGGAGGGGCAGGCGCTGCGGGATTGGCAGGGGCGGGAGAGAGGGAAATGGGGAGGTGAAATCAGGTCAAGAGCTCAGGGGTAGTAGAGGAAGCACACTGCTCCCAGTATCGCTGGCCAGGTGATGCTAGGGGCTCATATTTCATCTCTGAACCCCTCTAGGCTAGTTCTTCGTCAGATTCTGCGTCGAGCCGTGCGCTTTTCCACAGAGGTCTTGAAGGCACCTCCAGGCTTTCTAGGCAGCCTGGTGCCGGTGGTGGTGGAGACTTTGGTAAGTACAGAGTCCCCCCCCCTTACCACTGGTCCCCAACAGCGTCCCACACTCACTGTCCAGCCCAGTACCCCATCAAGAGGGCTGAGAAAGCTGGAGCAGGGAGACCCTAGAAGGATGCTCATTCAGCCTGCTAGACCTTTGACCTGGGGTTTCCTTCTTCTTACGTGCCTGCTCCACTGGGAAGCCACCTCCTCAGTTCTCAGAGCATCTGAGCCTCCTGGGCAGGTGTCCCTTGATGCCAGGGGAAGGAGGGAGGGTGGACTATTTACCTCCTCCACACTCTCCTAGGGAGCCGCTTATCCAGAACTTCAGAAGAACTCAGACAAGGTACTGACTCAAGTGGGGAGGTGGCGGGCTGGCTACCCAGAGAGCCATAGGGAGAAGCCCGTTTCCAAGGAGACCCAGCTCTACTCTCTGCCTTGGTTCAGATAACCAGTCTGGTGTCAGAGGATGAGGCAGCCTTCCTGGGCTCCCTGCAGCGAGGCCGGCGGGTCATTGATCGCACCATTAAGCGCTTGGGGCCTTCTGATTTGTTCCCTGGTGAGCTGGGTGCCTAGCCAAAGCAAAGGGCACCAGAGGGAGCAGAGGTGGGAGCTTTCAGCCCGCCAGGACTCATCCCCCTCACCCCGACTTCTGTCAGAAGCTTCTCCCAGGTGCTTTAGACCTGACCACTGCAGACCCTGCCTGGCCACCCCCTCTTCTGACTGCCAAGCAACCCCACCCCCATCCCTTGTTTCCAAGGTCAGCTTCATACTTAAACTGAGACCACCAAATGCCATGGGGGAGTATGCCTAGCTACCCTTACCTGACCTTGGAGCCTGAAGCTTGGAGATAACTCCTCACATGGGAGTGCTCAGTATGGGGAGGGGGTCACTGGTGGGGTTCGTGTGGCTGAAAAAGCCTGAGCCCAGCTCACTTCCTTCCCCTTCCTTTGATCTGCCTCTCTCACCCTAAACCCTCTGTTCTCTTTCCTCAGCTGAAGTGGCCTGGTCATTGTCACTGTCTGGGCATCTGGGGATTCCCTTGGACCTGGTGAAGCTGATGCTGGAGGAGAAGGGGGTGCAGCTGGACACTGCAGGACTGGAGCGACTAGCCCAGGCAGAGGCTCAGGTACAGGCTGCTGGATTCTGCGCTGACCCAGCCATTCCCCCCTCAGCCCTGAACTCCTGGGGCAAGAATTGCAGCTAGCCAAAGAATTGGAAGCCAAGGTGGGGTCTGTCAGACCCTACTCAGTCTGTAGAGAGGAACATCAGCCCCAGTACCAAACAGGAGCAGAAAGGAGGCCGGTGGGGGGCAGGGTGGTTGTGGGCAGGCTGCAGAGTCCACAGAGACAGGGACCTCAAAGACTCAATTCCCATCCTGGGGCATTCTCTGTACACCTGCCTCTACCTACCCATCCCCCACTCCACCTCACCCCTACCCCACCCCCTGCACCCTTGTCCTACAGCACCGGGCCCAGCACCTGAACCCAGAGCCAGTTCAGGAGGAGGGACTGTGTCTTGATGTCCACGCACTGGAGGAACTGCACCGTCAGGGGGTACCCCCAACTGATGACAGCCCCAAGTATAACTATTCTCTTGGACCCAACGGGGATTATGGTGAGAGCCTAGACCCAGGTTGGTAGGCACAAGCTTACTTGACCTTGACTGGAAAGGAGAGAAACAGTAGCCACCAGCTTCTTGCATTGCCCTAAATACCCAGCAGGGGTCACTGCCTCCATCTGGAAATGGCTTCTCTCCTTCACCCTCCAAGGCCAGATGCCTTTGCCTCATATCCCAAACCCATCACCCCCCCAGGCCCCAACACTGATAATCCTTCTGCCTTTGGCAGAGTTTGGCCTCTGTGAGGCCCAGGTGCTACAGCTGTACTCAGAGGTTGGGACGGCTGTGGCCTCCGTGGGGCCAGGCCAGCGCTGTGGCCTCCTATTGGACAGAACCAACTTCTATGCCGAACAAGGGGGTCAGGCTTCAGACCGTGGCTACCTGGTTCGCACAGGGCAGCAGGTGAGCGTCCTTCCGGCACCTGGGGCTGACTTCTGTGGGAGGCAGATGTGAGCCTGCAGGCAGCCAAGTCGGGGGGGGGGGGGGGTTCTGTCACCTTGGCCCTCTCCTCCCCAGGATATGCTGTTCCCTGTGGCCCGGGCTCAGGTCTGTGGGGGCTTCATCCTGCACGAGGCGGTGGCTCCCGACTGCTTACAGGTCGGGGATCGAGTGCAGCTGTACGTGGATAAGGTAAGGCCCCTATCCCAGCTGCACCGGATATGCTGCAGCCCTTCTCCCTCCCCACTCCTGCCCTCACCCAGGACCCTGGGTGACAAAAGTCTTCCAGGCCTGGCGGATGGGATGCATGGTGAAGCACACGGCCACTCACCTGCTGAGCTGGGCACTTCGGCAGACCCTGGGACCTACCACCGAGCAACGGGGCTCCCACCTCAACCCCGAGCAGCTGCGCTTTGACGTGGCCACACAGGTGAGCTGGGCACAGAGAGACAGGCTTGATGGGAGGTGGCATGCCGCAAGACGGACGGGAGGTGGCTTGGCTAGTCTGAGGAGCCGGGCTGTGGGCCAGCACCACCACTGCCCTGCGGAACCTCACCTCCCTTGCTCCCTATGGAACATCAGTTGGCCTTTCATAGGCAGAAGGCAAACCTATACCTCTCGCTTTGTTTCCGCACACCCAGACCCCACTGACCCCAGAGCACCTCCGGACAGTAGAGAGCTATGTGCAGGAGGTGGTGAAGCAGGATAAGCCTGTGTACATGGAGGAGGTGCCCCTGGCACACACTGCCAGTGTTCCTGGCCTTCGCTCGCTGGATGAGGTGAGCTGCGCAGGGGTGATCCCAGAGGGCTTCCCTGTCCTTCAGGGCTGACAGCCCCTGTCCCACCTCCCACTCAGGTGTACCCAGACCCTGTCCGGGTAGTGTCCGTGGGGGTTCCTGTGGCCCAGGCACTTGCACCAGCCTGCCAAGCTGCACTGCAGACCTCGGTGGAACTCTGCTGTGGGACGTGAGTCATCCCTGTGCCACCCTGTCCCCGAACCCTTAATCTTAGCAGCCACCAGCCTTTGCTTCGGGCTCAGACCTCTCCCTTCTCTCCATTATCACCCCTCTCTTCACCTTCCTTATAGGCACCTGCTACGTACCGGGGCCGTGGGGGACTTGGTGATCATTGGGGACCGCCAGCTGGTCAAGGGCATCACTCGCCTACTGGCCATCACTGGGGAGCAGGCCCAACAGGTTAGAACACTAGAAGCCCTGGAGACTTCTGACTGTGGGGGTCGAGGGGATACACAACTGATACCAAGGCTCGGGTACCCAGTGGTATAGCCAGCATTTCTGTATATACCCTGCTGTGCCATAGCAACTGCTAGCAGCCATCAGCTGTTCATTTAAGGCTGGTTCCCTTGACTGGTCCAACTGGTAAACATTAATATGGCCCTGACCATCGGGAGATATGAGACCCTGTCCTGGGAGGGTTGCCGTAAGTCTGAACCCTTCGCTTTCTTGTCCCCTCACATAGGCCCGAGAGCTGGGCCAGAGCCTGTCTCAGGAGGTGGGAGCAGCCAGAGAGCGACTAAGTCGGGGCAGCCGGGACCTGCCGGAGGCTCACCAGCTAACTAAGGACATAGGACGTCTCACCAAGGTCAGGGCAACCCTCACCACTCCACTCCCCACCCTCCCCTGGCCCTGTTCCTTCCCCCATCTCTTCCTGGACCCTCCCTATCCCTCCCAGCCTTCCAGCTGGCCCAAATGTTCATCTTCAGGGTCGGTATGCTGTCTGCCCTGGCTCTGTCAGTCAGAAGTGCAAGGGTGACACACAGCTCTGACCATAGGTCATAGACTCTGCTGTGATGCCTCAGTGGCAGAGGCAGGAGCTGCAGACCACACTGAAGGTGCTGCAGCGCCATGCCAACACTGCCTTCCGGAAACTGGAGAAGGGCCAGGTGAGAGAAGACCAGCCGTGCCTGGTACTCACAGACATCACCCCACTAACCCTAGGAAGCTTCCAGAACCGGGATATAGTGGTCAGGGGCAGCTTCCTACTTCATGTGCTACCAGGCACCATCTACCAAGCCATTCCCCACCTCTGCCTGGCTGTAGCTCTCCCCCAGCCCTTCCCTCTAGGCAGCCTCCTGACTCAAATGCCAGTCAGCCTTAATTGCTCCTTGACTGTCAGTTCCTAGTCCCCTCCCAGTCCATCTGTGCCATCTGGCCTGCCTCCTCTCACCTTCAGCAACTTTTGTAGGGCCATATAACAAACCAGAAGATCTGGGACAGTCACAGAAAGTCACAGATGGAACCCAAGAAAGCAGGCCATGCCAGGCGGAGCCCTCCTGCTACCTCTCCTCAGAGCTAACAGCCTTTGTTGAGGGGGAGCACAGGGGCGGGGGGTGCTGGTAGACTGGGTCTCAGTTCAGAAGTGGAGTATCCATGCCCGGCCCCTCTGCTGCTCTTCCGCCCCACAGGCTGCGGAGAAATCCCAGGAGCTGTTAAAGCGGCACTCCGAAGGGCCTCTGATTGTGGACACCGTCTCTGCTGAGTCCCTCTCAGTGAGTGCTGTGCAGTGGCCTGGGGGAGGTCCTGGGCATCTGGGGAGCGGTGGGTCACTGTCCCATCCTCATGCAGATGCTGGTAAAGGTGGTGACCCAGGTGTGCAAGCAGGCCCCCAGCATGTCTGTACTGCTGCTCAGCCCCCAGCCCACAGGCAGTGTCCTGTGTGCCTGCCAGGTGGCCCAGGTAAGAGGGTCCAAAGAGAGCCCACCCTAAACAGCCCTTGCCAAGTTCTGGTTCCACCTCTATCCCTTCCAGACAGGAGATCTAGGGTAGGGAGAGATAACCTATGACAGGAACAGAGCAATCTCCTTGTCCCCAGAAGGCACTGTGAAATTCCATAGTCACCTGCCTTGAGGCCCCAGGTCCTTGCAAACAAGGCTCAGGTGTTCAACACTTCCGTACGTATTCACAGTCCAGCCCTTTCCTGATTGCCTCACCGCATGCACTGCCCTGTGCCCAGCCAGGGAGAGGGTGCTCCTATGCTGGTGACTGCACTCCCACGGGTCCACTGAATGGCTAGCATCAGGGAGGACTGCTCCACATAGCTTCCCTTTCTGATTCTCTCCCCAGGGGGCCACACCCACCTTCACAGCAGAGGCCTGGGCACTAGCTGTGTGCCGCCACATGGGAGGCAAGGCTTGGGGCTCTCCAGTGGTAGCCCAGGGTACTGGCCATACTGTTGACCTGGAGGCTGCCCTCGGGACAGCCCGAGCTTATGCACTCAACCAGCTCTGACCAGGCCCACCCAGGACTCCAAGGAATAAGAGGCAAGCATGTTACAGTTCCGGAGGGAGCCACACAGCCTTCCCGGAGGCCGAAGCAGAGGACTAGCAGCTGGAAGCCAGGTATCTGGGCCAAGGAGAGCCGCCTGGGCCACTTGACACCAGCAGACTAGAGGAAACAAAAGTGGACTGAGAAGCAGCAACCCCAACCAATGTGAAGACCTGGCTGTTAGAGCTGGGAGTGCCTATTAAAAGCATTTCACAGAGCCGGACGCGGTGGCGCGCCTTTAATCCCGGCCCTCAGGGAGACAGAGGCAGGCAGATCGCTGTGAGTTCTAGGCCAGCCTGGTCTATAAAGCAAGTCCAGGACAGCCAAGGCTACACAGAGAAACCTTGTCTCAAAAAACAAACAAACAAACAAAAAAGTATTTCACACGACTGGAGAGCTGGCACAGTGGTTAAGTGCCGCACTTAACCACTGGAAAGGACCTGGAAAGGACCCAGGTTCGATTCCTAGCATCCACCTGGAGGCTGCCCGCCTCCTCAGGCACCAGACACACATATGGTACACAGACATAAAATGCAGACAAAACATTCATACACACAAAATAATAAAAAAAATTTTTTTAAAGTACTTCACAGAGGATTGGAAGTTCTGGAGGATTCTGTAGTTGAGAAAAGAGACCTACTCAGCCACTAAGAGTGCTCGCTGCTCTTCCAGAGGCTCAAGTTCAGCTCCCAGCACCCACGTGTGTCTCACGTCACCTCTAACTCTAGCCCCAGCACATCTAGTGCCTTTTTCTGAACTCTGTGGGCCCCTGCAAATACATGGCATACACAAAATGTACTAAAGAGTGAGTGGCCTTCCTCGGCATGACATGGGTATACCCCATCATTAATCCACTCACCTCAGCGGAAAAGCACCTGGTACCTAAATCTGGACCATCCAGGGACCAGAGTGTTCAGAGGGAGTCAGTGGGCAGTGATCAACTGGCTATCAGGAAGAGTCTCCTGGCTGTCAAGACCCAGAAATGTCATGTGGAAGTCAGAACAGCAGGGCACACACCCCTGATGTTGTTCATTAACAATGACTTGTTTGAAGGAAGGCCAGGACGGCTTGCTGATACTTTGAGCAGCAGGGTCTTGTCAGCTGACAGTGATGAGAACCAGATACAACAGTGTCTCTTCTTGTGGAACCTACTTCTGGGGGTATGGGGGGGGGGTGGACAGAGAGAGGGGAAGGAGTGTCAAGGATGAAAAAGGAAAACAGGGACAGGAGGACAAAGTGGTGTCACGGCATCTCTGGGAAAGGTGTCTGAGCTAGGAGGTGAGGGTGTGAGCCTTGAAGTCTAAGAGGTGTTTGAGCTGAAGGCACATCCGGTAAGCCAGGTTGTGAGGAAGGAGTCAGGCCACAGGTGGTCAGACCAGTGATGGTCTTTCTTCCCTGAGATAGGGTCTCTAGGCAGAGAGACCAGGGTCTCTGGTTGATTGGCCTGGAACTCCCTGTATGGGCCAAGCTGACCCCTTAACAGAGATACACATGTCCCTGCCTCCTGAGCGCTGGGACTGAAAGCATACACCGCCGTGCCTAGTCAAGAACAGACTTAAAAGTTAACACAGCACTGTGGCCCAAGGCAGAGCGCGCGCTGGGGGAAAGGGTCCTGGGGAGATACCTCTATGAAGTACTTGCTCTACGTGGGGATCCAAGGTCAAGTGCGAGAAGCCACGTCAGCCAGCTGTGCTGGTGTGTGCCCTATAATCCCAGCCTGCAGTGGGCGGAGGGGTGTATGGAGAGGGCAGACCCCTGGCTTCCATGAGCCATCTAGCCTAGCCTATTCATTGGGCCCCAGGGCAAGGGAAAGACCCTTTCTCAAGGTGGACAGCACCTGAGGAATGGAGGAATGCCACCTGAGGTTGGCATGTACACACACGGTCACCCATGCGCACAAAGAGCAGCCGAAGCTGAAACTGTTTGAGGCAAGATCCGTGAAGCCAAGGCATGTAGGGAGGCCCCTCTATCAGAACAAAGCTTCCCAGCCAGAGCTCTGGCTAGATACAGGAAGGAGGGGTGGTTATGGGAGTGGGGTGCCCATCTTCAAAACGATGCAGAGTGGGCCTACATGGTGCCATAGTGCCACAGCCACTAGTGTGTGATCATTTGGACCCGGGATGCAGCTCAGGCAGCAGAGTACCAAGCATGTACCAAGCCGTGGGTTTGATTCCCAGCACCATGTAAACCCAACACACCCAGACTGCACCTCTGTCATCTGGAGAGGCAGGACAGGCGCAGCAGAAGTTCAAGGGCATCCACAACTACGCGAGTGACGGTTTGTAAGGCCCTCGGAAGACTTGAAGGGACCTGGGGACAGACGCCTGGCTTGCCCTCCGGAGCTTGCTAGTAGGCTCATCTATTATGTTTACCACGGGTCCAGTTCCTCATGGCCACCAAACAGGAGCCAACAGAAGAGCCAGCTTAAAGCTAAGCTTTGCTTTCCTGGGACGCCACACAGACACACACACACACCCTAATCTGCTGTCCCTCCACTCTGGAGAACGATGGGAAGAATTTCTCTTCCTATGTATAGCCTGATCCCTGGAGTCGTCTCTCCTGCCTACCAAGAGATCAGGACAGCAATCTTATCCTGTCATGCTGGGACTGAGAGCTGCGCTGGCGCCAGGCTCGGGGCTGGGTGAAGGAGCGCTACGCAGGCCGGGGACCTTCCTGCCTCTGACACTTGGCTCATGTTGGAGAACGTGGAAGGGGCTCCCCAGCAGAGTTGTGGGCAGCTTGGCTACAGGGAAATTCCAGAGACTTAAGTACCTGTAGGAGTCCTTTGCCGCCTGCCTCCTTTGTTATTCTTGGACCTTCTCCCCATCCCCCAGTCCTAACCAGAGGTACATCTCTGCACACGAAAAGCTTATGCATCCCAAAACACACTGCCAGAAAGCACGAGCAGAGCCCAAGGCCACAGGGTCGCGTTCCGTGAGCGCGCAGGCGCGCGCACGCACTAGCGGCAACCAAGGAGGAGGCCGCCAACGCCCAGGCCGAGGGCTCACGGCCCGCCCCTTGGCGACTCAAGCGTCCCTAACGACCAACTGAGCCAACTGCCGTTGGGTCCCCTGAGCAGGTGAAGCGACCTCTGGGAATGGGATGCCCAACTCTGGTCTCCCCATTCAGACCATGAGGGTCAAGCCCCAAAGCCCCGCCAGCTCCTGCAACCCACGCGGTTCTGTGACCCTGCAGCCATCATCTTGAGCTTTGTATTTCCTGTACCGGGAGAAACCATTCTGCAGCTACTTGAGGCTCACAGTTCATCCCTGTCTTCTAAAGGTGGGACCTCGGCTCTGCATTCCCACACAGCGATTATCTATAAACTGGTCCAGAGGCCTAGAGTTCAAGAAAAGAAAGTGGGGGACCTAGGAAGAGGAAGGTCCCCAATCCTCAGCTGAGGGCAATGCTGCAAGCCCTATGGCTTCCGCACCTCCCTCAAGGCCCCCACGGACCTGGTCTCTCAGGGTTACCAAGGGGAGGAGGAAGAACCGTGCTGACCTTTGAAGCTGAGCTTCCCTGCTGGGGTGTGTAAGGGAAGGTGGCTGGAGTCGTGGGGAGCTCCTGCTAGTGGTCCCTTCCCATAGAACAGAGCTGGGAGAGATGGGGCCCGGCGGTTATGAGCAAGCTATCTCCTGGGCCAGAGGCCAAGCTTGGGCTCTCAGAAAAACTAGAAAATGAGATTCACAACAGAAATTTGGGCAGTGAAGGGTAAGGAAAGAGGTCAAGGAAGATGTAAACAAAAGCCCAGGGACCTGAAAATAGGAACCTGAGGCCTGAGGAGGACTCTTTCTGGGTGACCCTGGGGTAAATAGAGGTGAGAAGCTGGCTGAGGAGACATGAAAAGCAAAGGCAGAGAGGTGGGTAGAGACCCGGCAGCCCACCACAGCTACGCTTTCAGAGGAACGTGGGGCATGACAGCATCCGTTCCTTTTCCGTTTGGGAGTTGGCAGGAACCGCCCTGACACGGCCAGATTTTACTGGGGTCTTGAGGAAGGATGTAAAAGGAGGGAATATGGTGGAGATCCAAGCTTGATCCGGGTCTGTGAGCAGCATGAAGGGTTCAGCATGAGCAGGGGCAGCAGAGCAAAACCGCAATATTCTCTTGGGCCCCTGTGGAGACCTCAAGCCAAAGGATGTCAGCAACGATCCAACCTTATGGAAGCTTCTGGGGCCAGCAGTGAAGTGGGATGAGGGTGCTGGGTTTTGGAGGTTGGTACCAAAGTAGGTAAAGGCTGGGCTCCACAGTGGTGACTAGAGAACCCAGAAGTGGGAGAAAGCTGAAGTGAGAAAGCCTGCAAGGCACCTCAGAGACGTGAGAAAGCCCACCGGACACGCAAGCACTCCAAGCATGGCTCTCACTTGCTGGCTAGGTGACAGGACATCCCTTCAGTGTTCTAAGCCTCAGTTTCCTCCTTTGTAAAGTGGGGACAATGGTGTTATAATGACAAACCTCAACTGTGACTATGAGGACTTAGTGAGCTTCAAATAGGCGTGGCTGCTAACTTCCTTATGGTCCCCACATCTCAAGTGCTGGTGGTAGGCCAAGCCCGTACGAAATGTCACATGTGTCAGTTCCTTAAGCGTCTACATGAGTGATGGGGTGATTTGACAGATGATGCCCCTGAAACTTGTTGAGGTTAGTTCCTTGCCCAAAGTCTTGCAGATGTGAGAGGCAGAGTGAGAATGTGACCGAGGCCGTCTATGACCTGAGCACTTAGCCAGCAACTGTGGGGGCCTCCTGTGAGCATCTGCTATTGCATGCCTAGAATGCAATAAATCATAGCTATATGGAACCGAGGTTATGATCCCAGACCACCTGTCCATCATGTACAAAGCCATCCAAAATGAGGACAACCCTGGCCAAAGTGGGACACCATTTTTATTACTTATACCAAGGCCCAGAAATCCCCAAGCCTTGGGGTCGTGACCTTGTATCACCTCCTGTGTTTTCACACCCCTGTCCTGGTCCTGAGGACACAGAGATAGACTTGTAGAAGGAATGGACTTCCTCTGCCAACAGTGTCGAGGTTGGCTGTGCTTGATGCTTACAGACACAGCCGGATAAAATCTACAGATACCCGAGACAGGCCTCAAGATGAAAGTCAACTCTGCATGCCCCACCTCCCCACTCCCCAACTCTGAGGGCAATTAGTGGGGGCATCACAAAGCACACGCATTTCTTGGTGGCCCCAAAGAGAGTTCCTGACATGCAGAAGAAAGCGGGACCTCATAGTACTAAACCCCAATCCTCTCCCCTCCCCACAGGCTCCCAAGGGAGAAAATGCTCTACATCAGTGGTTCTCAACCTTGCCAGAGCTGCACCCTTTAACACAGTTATTCTTGACGTGGTGATCCCCAAGCATAAAATAAATTATTTCGTTGCCACTTTTTAAAATTATTATTATTATTATTATTATTATTATTATTATTATTATTATTATTTTACTGTTATGGATTGTAAATATCTGCTATGCAACTGTGGGGGGTCGCGACCTACATGTTGAGAAACACTCGTCTCGAGACCTGATCTCTGCCCCTTCTGGAACTGTCCCCCTTTTGTGAGCCTTTTGGAGGATCTAGATGCCCTCTGGATCTGCAACTAATGGGTTGTTGTCCATCCCTGCAGAATACCCGCAAAGAAGGTGTCACAATACCACCTCGGGGCAGCCTGGAGCCAGCCAGCCCGACTAAGGCCCACCAGTGAATGATGTAAGCCACTATGCCTCTCTCTCTCTCTCTCTCTCTCTCTCTCTCTCTCTCTCCATTCCCCGCCTCTGGTTCCTCCCATCTTTCTCCTCAAAGTGGGGTAGTCTCCTTCCTTCTTGTTTTTTTCTTTCAACGGGGTTTTATGTAAGGCCAGGTTGACTTCAGACTTCTTGAGTTTCCGTTGCAGGGATTCTCCATTTCACTCACCAGTGAGCCTGGCAATGCTGGGCACGCTGTGGTCACAGAGGAGAGGATAGCAATGGGCACGCTGTGGTCACAGAGGAGAGGATAGCAACCTGCAAGGAGGCTGCATGCTGAGACCTGAGGGCCTCTCTCTCTCATCCTGACTTTTCTTGGCTGCGGGTCCGCACTATGCTTCATCCTCTGCAGCTGCAGATAGGCTCTGTATAAGTTAGGGAAAACGACTCTCAGCGGTGGGGCTCCTGCTCCTTCAAGGACATACAGCCGTCCTTCCGTCAGCCTCTACTTGGACGGGTCCTAGGAAAGTCTCTGATTGGCTGACAGTATGAGGCCACGCCCAACAATTGCTGTAGCCAATAGGATACGCTTTAGGATCTATTATTAGAAACAAATAGGACAGACCCAAAGTAGCTACCTGCCTAAGGCCGACCTGACACTGGGTTTGGGCACGCAGATCCAGTGAGCTCTGTCTGCTGTGGATTTGGTCACAGGAGGAGGTGGCACAAGTCCTGGAAAGCCAGGGCTCCGACAGAGGGCGTTTTTGGGGGAGTGGGGGTGGGGAGTGAGAAAGTAGTGACTGAACTAGTCAGTAGATGGACATCTCTCTCTTCTCAGGGGCAGCCGGTAAGAAAGGTACTCCAAGTTTAAGGAGTGGCTTGCGCAAAGGCCCGAACTAGCCTGCAGTGTCCTCGAGAGCAGACTTTATTTCAGAGAGCCACCAGTGGAGGTAGAAGGCCTTTGTCCTCTGAGGTGCTGAGGGAACTGGCTTTTGGGCTTGTACGGAGGGTTAGGGTCCCAGTGGCTGTGCAGGGCTGACTGTGAGAGGACCAGACTGGATGCCAGGCCAGGTGCTGAGCAGCTGAAGCTGTGTGTGATGGACTCAGAGACCCTAGGCTGAGACCTGAGTGAGAAAGGAGAGCGCAGAGACGGGACAGGTTAGCAGCCTGCTCAGGGCCTACAGGAGGAGCAGAGTCCCTTCTCTGAGCTCCACCTTCTGTGTAGGCTGAGTGTGAGGGACTTGGATGGAAGCCTCGGGATCTGAGTGGGAAACTCAAAGGTGGAGAGCTTTTACCAGATGCAGGATGGGCAGAACCTGAGGGTGGACAGAGTGCCAGAAACCTGGCATGCAGACATGCTGAAGAAACAATGGCCAGAGGAGCTGGAGGGATGGCTCAGAGCACTGGCTGCTCTTCCAGAGGACCTGGATTTGGTTCCCAAGATCCAGGTGGTGGCTCACAACTGCCTGTAACTCCAATTTTAAGGAATCCAATGCCCTCTTCTGGCCTTCTCAGGCACCAGGCACGCATGTGTGCAGACATACATTCAGGCAAACACAGAATTTAAACAAAAAAGTTAATTTAAACAAAACAAAACAAAAACGGCAAGAGAGAGAGAAGAGCCAAAGATTCTGTCTTACATGGAAGGCTGGCATGGACTCTTGTTATATCAACCATACCTGTGGCAGCCATGGGGGGCTCTACCCCTTCCTTTTGTGAGATTGGTTAGGGCCCATGGGTAGGTCTATGAACTCTGCCAGAGGCAGACTACAAAGCAACTTGAACTGCCTGGTACCAAAAGAAAGATGGTGGGAAGCACTGAGGAGCTCACAAATGGCCCCGGCTGGGTTGAATACTCCTAAGAGGAGGGAAGCAGAGCCATGGCCCAGGCTACAGGAGCAAGTGTCATGGGAATGACGCCTGAGCCCCTGCTCTAAAGTCACGCTCACCAGGAACTTGGGCTCTCCTGCCAAGCTTGCTCCTGGCTCCCTGGTGTGGTCCACAGCTACCCCAGGGAATCCTCTGACATTCTGGGCCTAAGCCTTGGAAGAAGTCAGGAGTCCAGATGCAAGATCGTAGGAGTGGGATTAGCCTGTTGCCTCTACACCCCTCCCAGCCTCCAACTGCAGTGCAGATGACCCCCAAGTCATCACTGACCCCTTGCCCTTTACCTCTCCTATAGAGTCAGGGACAAGTCCCAGAGACCTGGCTTTCACTTGGACGCCTCTCAGGACTCTATACTGGAATCTCCATAGCAGCCTACATAGGAGGACATTATTATCCCACTTTACAGAGAGGAGAAGGGAAGAAATTGAAGCCCAGATAGGTTATATAACTTGACTAAGGTCACCCACCAAACCAGAAATGAAAAAGCAACTGGTGCTTCTATCTATCTAAACAGTATCCACCTGAACTCACCAGGATGTAGACCAAGATGGCCTCAAACTCATAGAAAGCCACCTGCCTCTGCCTTCCAAGTGCTAGAATTCTAGGCATTAGCCAAAGATGGACACAGTCTGTGAATTTGCATTTGATTTGCATACAGGATGACACACTACATAAACATCTTGCCTACAGCGCCCCTCTCCCCAGGCTTTTCCTCCTCGAGACGCCTGGCAGGCTAGGGAGTACCATCTGGTTCCTCCCTCTGCCAAGGATGCCTTCGCTGGAGCAGGGTGCTCCTTCTCACTGGCCACATGACAGTGTGGCACAAAGGGAAGCTGCCCAGGGAGGGGCAGAGGGCCCAGGAACCCCCCCCCCCCCCCCGGTCTTCAGATCCCCGGCAGGGTGCCTGCAGAAGGGACAGTAAAGGTGTGGCCACTCGAAGAAGGTCCCCCAGACGCAGACAGCATCCTCAATCTTCTGACTTCAGCCCCATATTTAGCTGCCTTCTCGCCTCCCACGCCTTCACACCAGCGTCTGGGATGAGGGGAGACTATGAAGAAGGAGCCAGGTGGGAGTGAGGAGAGGCACTGGCCCTGTGGTCAGGCTTGTGTCTGGTGGCCTTCTGCCCCTCCCGGCGGCACCCTCCTAGACGGAGGCCACTGGCACAGATTTGATGTGAACACAAACACACCCCTTCTTCGCATTCAAAACCCTTGCACAAGGTTGGAAGAGATGGCTCAGCAGTTAAGAGTGCGCATGAGTCCAGAGGACTCATGTCCTGTTCACTGCATCCAAATCTGGTGGCTCACCCTCTCAGCTCCACTCCAGCTCCAGGCAATCTGGCTCCGTGGACATCCATGTACACTCACACCCTCGTAGGCAGACACATATGTACATACAAATAAAAAGTCAAAATATAAAAATAAACTGTATACAGAGTACACATTTAAATGATAACATCTTGAGTACCCTGTAAATTTCACCGATTTGGGGTTTGTTTGTTTTGTTGTTGTTTTAATTTTTTTAAACTGTATACGGATTACACATTTAAATGACAATATTTTGGGCACTTCACCTGTTTGGGGTTTTTGTTGTTGTTGGGGGTTTTGTTTGTTTGTGTTTCTTTTTTTTTTTTCTTTTGGTTTTTCTAAGAAAGGGTTTCTCTGTGTAGCCCTGGCTGTCCTGGAACTCACTCTGTAGACCAGGCTGGCCTCAAACCTGTTTTGGGGTTTTGTTGTTGTGTTTGTGTTGCTTTTCCTGTAGGCTTTTTGTTTGGGGTTTTGTTTGGTTTTTAGCTAGGAGTGCTAGGCAAGAGCTCTGCCATTGAGCTATACCCCCAGCTCTATTTAAGCCCCCGCCCCTTTTTCTTCCATATTTAACAATTTTTGGCTGGGCACTGGTGGCTCACATCTTTAATCCTAGTTTTCAGGAGGCAGAGACAGGAGGATCTCTGGGTTTGAGGCCAGCCGGATCTACAGAGCGAGTTCCAGGACAGCTAGGGCTACACAGAGAAACCCTGCCTGCATGTTGTCTGTGTACCACATCCATGAATAACCATTAGAAGCCAGAAAAGAGGGTTAGATCCCTTAGTCCTGGAGTTCCAGAAGGCTGTGAGCCACCATGTAGGTTCTGGGAAGTGAAACCCAGGTCCACTGGATGAGCAACCAGTGCTCTGAACTGCCGGGCCATTTCTCCAGCCCCTCTGTTTATGCTTTAAGTGTGGAGAGTAGAAGGGTTAAAGACAGGGGCTGGGAATATGTTTCAGTTTGTAGAGTTCTTGCCTGCCAAGCATAAAGCCCTGGGTTCCATCCACAGCACCACATCCACTGGACGAGGAGACACCTAACTGTAATCCCAGCATTCAGGAGATAGACAGAAGACTCATGAGTTCAAGGTCATCCCCTACTACATAGCACCTTTGTGGCCAGCCTGGGATACATGAGACCTTGTCTCAAAATTAAGAAGTAGAAAGACAAGTTAAAATAGTGTATTAGCCTGCATCGTATCCTGTTGGCCAGCACTCGGTCATGTCATCAGGATCACCTGGGAGCAGACAGCTTTTTGAATTAAGTAGTTGTTCACTGCGGCTTTCTCCTTTGACATTCTGTAACCCCTCCACTCATCCTTAGAGGGGGCAGTACAGGGCAGTCCAGACTATGACTGGAGAAATCAAATTTAAATCCATTCTTATGGGGCTGCTTAAGAGCACTTGCTGTTCTGCTGTTACACAGACACACACACACACACACACACACACACACACACTATTTTTTTCTTCAAGATGGTTTTTCTGTGTAACCTTGGCTGTCCTGGACTCACTTTGAAGTCCAGGCTGGCCTCGAACTCACAGAGATCCAACTGCTGCCTCCGCCTCCCCGAGTGCTGGGATTTCAGGTATGCACCACCTCGCCTGGCTTGAATGCATTATTTTATCAACTCCTCTAATAATCCTATTGGTAGCTATTGCCCTCACTTCACAGAGGACATCATCTGAAATTCACAGACATTTGATCCCTTGCCCAAAGCCGCACAGCCAGTCTATGAGATCCTCATCTGGGTCTACTCCCCTTCGGACACCGACCCTTAAGACCCTCTCAGTGCCACTGGAATCCCCCTGAGTCACACCGTCCCCCTTTCTTTTGCTCAAGCCATGACCCCGGCATCCCACACCCTGCCTGCATTGAGGATCTGCCAGTTTAAGAAGTTTCCTGTTACAAGGTTGCCAAGGGCCTTCCTTACTGCTGACAACTACGCAGGAACCCACAGCAACAATGTCTACTCCTGGGTCTCACCAATCCTTGTACAACCAGTTCTCTGGTCTCATGAAGACCTCCCCCACCCCTACCCACATGAAGGCCAAGATCCCAAACGTCCGTCGCATGCGCCGGATCATCTCTGAGGACTCGGAGTGGACACTTGCCATTGTACCTCTCCTTACAGAGCTCTGCATTCAACACATTGTCAAGAACTTCCAATGTGAGTCTGCCTGGTCTGGGCTGGAGGCGGGGGGGTGGGGGTGGAGGGGACCACCACCCAGGCCTGGAAGCGCACTCAGATCCACTCCCACTCAACACCTAACAGTGTCTCCTGCTGTCCCCACCCAGACACACATGTGCACACACACACACACACACACACACACACACATACACACTCACAGACTCACAGACACACACACACACACTGAGTCCTCCATGCTTTTGCTCTTCTCTGATCATGTCTGCTCTCTCCAGTAAGCTGGGCCTTGCCACATCCTCCTTTTCCTCCTCCAGGAAGCTCTCCAGTTCTCACCTCCCATCTGGTAGAATCTTCCAGGATCCAAATGGCTTCCTGGATTCCTACTCTAGCCCTTTCCAAAGAGAAGTAGCTGGCCTTTTCTAAACAATGGGACAAAGGCTTCCTGAGGACCGGGCCACCTAATGTAGCATGTCCCCAGCATGCTAAGTATGAGTTCCAAGAAGCCAGGACCATGTCTGTCTCCTTCAGTTTTAAAGTGTATTAATGGGGGAGGGGGAGGAGGAAGCACCCAACACAAAACACAGAAGACAGCCTCATGAAAGTCGGCTCTCCTCCCACCTCTGCAGAAGCTCTGGGATGGAATTCAGGCCACCAGTCTGCTCTGCAAACTATTTATTTATTTATTTATTTATTTATTTATTTATTTATTTATTTATTTATTTATTTATTTTTATACCCCAATTCATCTTTCTGGCCCCATGTTTCCTTCATTTTTTTTTTTTCCTCAGCAGCAGCATCTGGCACATATAGTCATTCTGAAATGAATGAATGAAGTCTAACTGGGTGTCTCAGAAGTCAGCTGCCTTTCCCAACAGACTACATGAGACACGGGGGACTTTTTCTTCCCCAGAGGGGTCTTTCGTTCCTCAGGCTTGAGACCAGATGCTGCCTGGTGCGATGGCCAGTTGCAGGCAAGAGACCCCCAAAGAGCATCTCTTCAAGAGACTGTTTCCTCCTAAAGCAAAGCTCCCAAGGCCACAAAGGGCTTTTCTTTTCCCGAGTGTCTCTAGGCAGGACAGCTCAGGACACCCGGGTTTGGGATGTTTCCAGCCCCGTGGCTGAACCCTGTCTGTCTTCCTCCATCCCCACAGACAACCCTATCCTGAAGGAGCTGCTCCCAGAGCACCAACAGAAGGTCTTGAGCCGGCTGCCCCCTGACCTGCCTCTGACGGTGACTGCCAACTTGATCGAGGACGAGAACTATTGGCACCGATGCTGCATCAAGCGCTGGCCCGTGTGCCACGTGGCCCGGCACGGCGGCAGCTGGAAGCGAATGTTCTTTGAGAGGCACCTGGAGAACCTGCTGAAGCTCTTTATCCCAGGTACCACGGACCCCAATGTGATCCTGGACCTGCTGCCCCTTTGCCAGAACTATGTGCGGCGCATCCAGGTGGACCAGTTCCTCCCACCTGTGCGGCTGCCGACCCCACCCCAGAACGAGGAACAGTCCGACTCCGGCAGTGAGGGTGAGGGGAGCGAGCCTGAGAAGGACCACTACCAGCTGGAGGCTCTGGTGGCTGGTCTCAAGCACTTGGAGGAGCTTGACCTGGTCTACGGCGTCAAAGACTGTGGCATGAATTTCCAGTGGAACCTCTTCCTCTTCACCTTTCGAGACTGCCACTCTCTGGCAGCCACCATCAAAGCTTGCCACACCCTCAAGGTACCACCCCTCCGGCCTCCAACTCACCTGTCTGCCTTCTCATTACCTCTGGGATTGCTTCTGCTCGCCTCTTCCTCTCTGTCCACCATCTTCTCCCATCTCCCTTCCATTCATCAGTAGAGGAGGGGATTGTTTAGATAGTCGTTGCTTTGGAAACGTTTTTTTTTTTTTTGAGACAGGGTCTCATTAGCTTAGGCTGGCCTGGAACTCACCGTGTAGCTGGAAATGACCTTGAAGTTCAGATCTCCCACCTTCACCATATAGACATACAAGCACGCCCAAGTGCCAGGATCTCAGTCTAGGTGATACTGAGGGTTTAACAAAATGGAAACTGCCAGGCTGAGAGTGCCGTTCAGAGGCAGAGTGGTCTTAGCTTGTGTGAGGCCGTGGGTCTGGCCCCTGCCACCAGGGGAAGTTATCCTACAGCAGGACATCGCTTGTGTCACTGTCTTGTCTTGTTGCTGTGATTAAAACACCTGACAGAGGCCACTTAAAGAGGGTGGAGATGATTTGTCTACAGGGTTGAGGTCATCGTTCATCATGGTGGAGAAGCCATGGTGCCAGGAGCTTGTCAAGCAGAAAACATGGAACAATGGTCCTCAGTTTTCTCCTTTTCACCCAGCCCAGGACACACACACTCACACACAGTTAGGTGGTAGCACACACCTTTCATCCCAGCACTCAGGAGGCAGAGGGATCTCTGAGCTCGAGGCTAGCCTGGTCTACAAAGTGAGTTCCAGGACAGCCAGGGCTACACAGAGATACCCTGTCTCAAGGTGTGGAGGGGTAGAGTTTAACTAGATAATTTAGCTAGCTATTTAACTAGATAATCCCTCCCCCAAAGACACGCCCAGAGACTCATTAACCACCACGCTGGTTATATTGAAACCTTCAGACAAACAAGTATGCCCCATGTGATATTTGGGCATATACATCCAACCACTGTGGGCTTTATCTGAAATTCAAATTTAACTGGACGTTCCATGTTTCTATTTGAGAAATCTGGCAGCCATAGCCTAGCTGCAATTTTACATTTTTATCGCTGCTCATTAGTGCCTTTCATCCCAGCAGACTGCTAGCTCCACAGGGCTCAAATGGCGTAATTTCGCTTTTATTTTCTGCATCTTCAGCACCTGGGACAGGGCCTGATGCTGTCTGTTGGCTGACAGCAAAGCTGGTGAACCAAGGACGAAGCATTTCATATCTGTGTGTGTGTGTGTGTGTGTGTGTGTGTGTGTGTGTGTGTGTGTGT
>NW_026585626.1:4659451-4762419 GCF_907164565.1 Psammomys obesus
TGTGTGTGTGTGTGTGTGTGTGTGTGTGTGTGTGTGTGTGTGTGTGTGTGTGTCGGTCTTTAGAAACAGGGTTTCTCTATGCAGTGTTGGCTATCCTGGACTCACTTTGTAGACCAGGCTGTCCTTGAACTCACAGAGATCTGCTTGCCTCTGCCTCCCCAAGTGCTGGGATTTCAGGTTTGTGCCACCACCACCCGGCTCTCATCTCTCTTTTCACAGAGCCTAGTAGGGTGATGCTGCTTCCTCGCCGTGATGAACTGTGCCCTCAAAACTGTAAGCCAAGTAACCTCTTTCTTCCTTAACTTGCCTCTGTAAGGTATGTTGTCACAGCAACAAGACAAGAAGATACTGAAGCACATGTAACATGCGCAGTCTGGGGCTGGAAGTCTGAGCCTATTCTTAGCAGGCATGAGGCTGGGGATTCGATTTCCAGCACCAAAATATAAAAGCAAAACATTGGGAGAGGAGGCTCAGTTGCTAGAGTGTGTGCCTCACACACGCACAACCCTGGGTTGGATCGCCATCACCGTATGAACCGTATGAACACACCGTATGAGTGTGTGAGTGCGGTGTTACATCCGTATGAGCCGAGTGTGGTGTTACATGTCTGTTATACCAGCACTCTGGAGTTGGAGGCATGGGAAGCAGGGGATTGAAAGGTCAGGGCCACCCCCGACTTCATGGAGAGTTGGAGACCAGCCTGGAACTACAGGAAACCCTGTCCCAGAAAAAGAAAGAGGTGGCTAAGTGGTTAGGAGCACATACTGAGCTTGCAAATGACCCTAGTTCAGTTCCCAGCACCTATAAAAAGCACAACTGCCTGTAACTACAGCTCTGGGGGATCTGACCTCTTCTGGCTCACACACACACACACACACACACACACACACACACACACACACACGAAGGCACACCTGCCTAGCATACTTAAAAAAATTTTAAAAGAAAAAGAAAGCATGATGGAGGAAGAGAAAGGAGAGAGGCATAGTTGGCTCAGATCCTGGTGGCTGGAGGGACTCACAGACCACGGTGCCAGCATTTGCACTTACCCTCCACTAATGGCAGAAAAGCGGGAAGGGAAGGACATGTGCAGAGGAGAGCAAGCAAACCACTCTTGCATGAACTAACTTGGGTCCCAAGTGAGCCTCACCTCTCTCTTCCCAGCAACCTAGCTGCATTCCACCAGGCCCCACCTCTTAATGGTCCCACATCTCTTGGCATCACAAGCGGACCAACCTTTAGTACATGAATCTTTGTGTGTGTGGGAGGGGGTGTCTACCTCATTCAAAGTAAAGGGCCACTCAAGGGGATTGGACTGCACATGTTGAAAAAGCCACTGTGATTATGAAGGGAAATGGTCTGGACAGAAGCACGGTAGACATTGTAAGTCACCAAGGAGACCACTGCAAGCTCAGATAAAGTTGGGGGCTGGGAATGTACCTCGGTTGGCAGGATATTTGTCTAGGATGCATGTGACCTTGGGTCCAGCATCTCATAATGCAGGCGTGGTGGCCCTTACCTGTGATCCCAGCACTTGGGAGGTAGAGGCAGGAGGAGCAGAAGCTAAAGGGTTATCCTTGGCTACATATCAGACCAGCCTGGACTATGTTCTAGTGTTCTTTCTGTCGCTGTGACAAAACACTCTGACCAAAACAACTTAAGGGAGGAAAGGGATTTATTTCACTCACACTGCCAGGCCACAGCCCATCACTGAAGGAAGTCAAGGCAGGAACTTGAAGGCAGGCCTGCTTGCTAGTCCACATAGAATTGCCTCCAACCAAGGAACTCACCTCACCAGCATGACGTTACAGAGTAATGCTGCTTGCTAGCTGGCTCGTAGACAGCTTTTACTCAGCTAGATTTATTTATCTTTTTTGGGCTTATTTTTTATTATTATAAATCATAATTATGAGAGGGTGATGCTCATGAGTTCAGATGCCCACTGAGACTAATGGGTGGGGGGCATCAAATTCCCTGGAGCTGGAGTTAACCGCTGCTGTGAGCCACCTGATGTGGCCACTAGAAACTGAACTCCAGTTCTCTGCAGGAGTGGTGCTGGCTACAACCCGCTGAGCTGGCCCTCCAACCCTGAGCTCGCTTTCTCATATAGCCCAAGACCATCTGTCTTGTGGAGGGAATAGCCCTCCCACAGAGGGCTGGGCCCTCCCACATCAATTAACAATCAAGACAGTCCCACACAGACGTGCTCCCAGCCAATCTGATCTAGGTCCTCAAGAGAGCCTCTCTTCTCAGCTGTGTCCCTGTCCCCTTCCCTACACACACACACACACACACACACACACACACACACACAATGAGAGTAGTTGGATCCACATCCATATCTCCAAAAAAAAAAAAAAATGGATGAAGCAGAGTCTGGAGAGATGCACAGTCAGATCACCTGCCACTGTGATGTGAGGAGGATAGAGACAGGAAGGAAGAGGCAGAGGTGTCGAGGCTCCCTCTCCTGAGACCAGATGCTGTAGGAATCATTGGCAGGCAGGGAACAGAGAGGAGGAGGAGGATGGTTCTGGGGAGAAAGCACGAGTTCCAGCCTATGGTGGCCTTGAGCAGAGGTCAGCTCTACGCAAGCAGAGGGTCCGATGTGGGGAGGACCCTAACTTGAGCTTTGAGAACCGTGCCTTCTTAAGTGTGGCCATGCATTTGGATGGAGTCTTGGAAGGAAGACCCAAAAGGGAGGCAAAGAGAAGCCTGACGTGTGTTGCTTAAGGAAGCAGAGTTTGCCAAGAGAGGGGGGAGGGATCCAGGACATGGCACCGTGTCACAGATCCCAGAGAGGTGCGTGTTTCAAAGGGAAGGAGTGAGCCATAGGGTAGGATGGAGCTCAGGACTGGCTTAGTGGCCTCGGAGGCCCTCTGGGGGAGGGGTGCTTCCGTGGGTACCAGACTCAGAAGCTGGGCAGCTGTGGCTATGGAGAGAGTGGGAAGTGAGGGAAAAGGTGGCTGTGATCAGTTTTGTCAAGTGGGGAGTGGAGCTGGAACAGATGAGGACTTCTGGGTCTCTACAGAAGAAACTGCACGTATTTCAAGCTGCATCTGTCAGCAAGAATATCAGCAGTTATACGCAGGAGAGAGGTTCGTGGACAAGGGTCAGCTCTTACCAGGGCTGAGACCTGGAGTGGGGCAGTTGTCATGGGGTAGATAGCTGGGTAGGTCTGTGTTGGTATCAAGAAAACAGTGGAGGATCATATTTAGTGGCAAGGAAAAAAAAAAAAGAAAAAAAGAAAAGAAAAAAGAGGCCATCCATGGAAAAGGGACTCGCAGGAACCCTGAGAGAGTTTGCTGTCCAGAGAAATACAGTTGGATAGGCACGCCACGGGGGGAGGATCTGTGATACCAGCCAGGGACACAGCTGAATTTTTCCACTGTCTGATCCTTGGTCAAAAGAATTCAGAAAACAGAGACTGAGCTGGGCCTGGTGCTAGCCTTCCCCACCACCACGTGCCCTGCCATTTCTGCACCATTGGGTAGATCCACCTCCCACCTAAAAGCCAGGCAAGCGGCCATCACCAGGTGTCCAGCCTCCAGCCTCCTGGCTCTTCCTTCTCTACCAGCGCAGGGCAGTTGGGTAGTGCAGGCTATCCCAGGCTGGCAGGTGCCATAAAACTCCTACCCGCCCGCAGATCTTCAGGCTGACCCGAAGTAAGGTGGATGACGACAAGGCCCGCATCCTGATCCGCAGCCTGCTGGACCACCCAGCCCTTGAGGAGCTGGACATGTCTCACAACCTCATTGGAGACCGTGGAGCGCGGGCGGCAGCCAAGCTACTGAGCCACAGTCGCCTGAGGGTGCTCAACCTGGCCAACAATCAAGTACGGGCGCCCGGCGCACAGTCACTGGCTCACGCGCTGGCACACAACACCAGCCTTGTCTCCCTCAACCTCCGCCTCAACTGCATCGAGGACGAGGGCGGCCAGGCGATCGCCCACGTCCTGGAGACCAACAAGTGCCTCACCGTGCTGAACCTCGGCGGCAATGAGCTGTCCGAGCCCACAGCCACGCTACTCTCCCAGGTGCTCCCCATCAACAGCACGCTCATCAGCCTCAACCTATCCTGCAATCACATCGGGCTGGTGAGCCGCTGGGGAAGGTGGGCGGGGCGTGGCAGCGAACAACCCTAGGCCGATGGGGGAAAACTATTGGGAGCGGACAGCGCAGCATGCTGCCCGGAAAATGTGTTCTCCTCTCCTGTGTGCCCTCCACTGCCCGCTCTCTCCTCTCGTGTTCATGTGTTAGTGGTATATACGTGCATGTAGACCTGTGTTTGCATGTCTGTGGGTGTACCTGTATGAGCATGCGTTGCATGCGTGGGAAGACCCAAAGTTGATGTCGGGAATCGCTCTTCCATCGTATTCGCTGGAGCAGGGTCTCTCAGGAAGCCCAGAGCTCTCTGAAATGACTGGTCTTGCTAGCCAGAGATGTTCTTTCTCCCCCTGGAACTACAAGTGGGTCTCCGTACTCGAGGAATTCCAGGGTTCGCGCTAGTACACAGGTGCTTTCCCCCTGAGCTATCTCCCAGCTCCTTTTTCTTTTAATTCCTAAGCATAGTCTCTCTGTGTAGCTCTGGCTGTTCTAGAACTATGTGGACCAGGCTGACCTTGAACTCGGAGATCCACCTGCCTCCATCTGTCTCTTTGCTACTGGAATTGTATTTGTGCTTGTCTTTTCCTTCTTCCACCCCCTCCAAGCATTCCCTCACATCCTACTAGACTGACTATTCTCAGGTCCCCAGGACTGAAGAGAGGAAGGAATGGAACAACCAGGAACCCATGTTTTTCAAAACCCGTGGGTTGAGCCATCACCTTAGTCTTTGTCTTAACCACAATTTTTCAAGTAGAACAGAACTTGCCCATGTCCTGAATAGTGACCTTGCAAAGGTATCCCATTTGTATGGAAATATGTACATGTGATGTTGGGACGTGATATAAAATGACCCCTCTGCCTCACCCCTCCTCAGGACGGTGGAAAGCAGCTCCTGGAAGGCATGTCAGAAAACAAGACCATTCTGGAGTTTGACTTGCGTCTGTCAGATATATCCCAGGAGAGTGAGTACCTCATTGGCCAGCTTCTGCATGCCAACCGAGAGGCCGCCCGCCAGCGGACCCTGAATCCTGGCCACTTCATGTCACCCATCACTAACAACTGTCCGGAGACTTGTGTAGACTAAAATGGGGCACAGGGCTAGAACAGTGGCTTGACAGGCCAGTGTAGCAGCTACACCTTCATTTCACACCCTTGCTATGCCTGTCCCTGGTTCTGAGGAGGGGAGAAGGGACAATCTCCTTGGAATGACTGACCGGATTTGTATGCATGCAGATGCTGAGGTGGGGAAAAGGACCTAAGGATAAAGAGATGATGAGCTAGTTCTCACACCTGGAAGATGGCCATTCCTAAAACCAAACAAATAATCAGCTTCCAGGAGCAGGAAAGGCAAAGGACTCTAGAGACCATCCCTGCCCCCGTCTCCCTCTTGACTAACCCCACCCCTTTCCCTTTCTTGTAAGGAAATCCTTGAGCCCTGATCTCAATCTACACACACACACATACACACAGAGAGCAAAGCTATGCCTGTCTCTCTCTGCTCTTCCACCTTGCTTGAAGATGCTGCCTGCCCATCACACCCCTGGTGTGGGCCACTTCTACAGAACTCCCCATCACTAACCCTCAAGCTGGGAAAGGGTCACAAGTGACAGAAGGGCTCAGACACAGAGACCTCCTACCCACGGTAGGGAATAAGTGTTACTCTGAGGAAGGGAATCAGTGAGTCATCCACACTTTTATTATCCACCAGTGTGATTTGTACAATCTTTGCGCTTGGAATTCCATGACAAAAAGGCCACAGTGTGATGCACCCAATTTGACAGAGACCTGTCTTCTCCCGAGCCAGGCCCAGCCCACCCCACAAGCCCTTATCCTCAGGACGTACAGTCTTCCGGGTACCCTCCGTGAGTCCCTGTCACTCTGTGACTGCCCATCCTGGGACTACACCCACAGGAATCACAGCCTATGGGCCTACGAGAGGATCTGACTGATGAATTCAGGCCAAGACCCTCATCTCCAAACTCTCTTTGAGCTGAGAACCTCACAGCCCACCTATTCAGAGGACGGGTGACTGACTGCAGCTGCAATCCAGGAGGGCCCGCGCTCCAGGGACCCTGCAACAATGGGGTGCTGAGCTGAGCACCAGAGGGGGCTTGGGAGTGACTACGTGTGTGCCTGTCCGGGCAAACCGGAGTCCTCTGTGCCTGACACCCTCTGACAGTTCCAGAATGCAAACATGTAGGTGTGAGGGTGTGTGTGTGTCTGTGTGTGTGTAGCCACAGCTGCTAGCAGAGGTTCTAATTAGAGAAACAAGAACATTCAGTGTAAAGTTTAATTTTAGAGATTAATTAATTTTCTGGTTTTCATTTTCCCTGGCAATCAATAAAGCTACCAAGAAAAGAGACCAAAGAATTGCTTTCTCTCTTAAGTCTGTGCGTGTGTGGGAGGTGAGCTGTCTGTGCAAGATGACCTAGGCAGAAATGGTCAGGCAAAAAAAAACCAAAAAACAAAAAACAAAAAACAATAGCAAGGCTTCCCCTCCTCCTCTCCGGAGGCCAAGCTCTGTCACTGGACCCAGCATGAAGGAGAGTGAGCCAAGTCCTTCCCTCCTTGGAGAGGTGAGGTGGCCAGGCTGACCCTAAATGGGAACAAGATATTCCGGTGCCAGCTGGCCAAGAACTGGGGCCTCAGGCCACAGCTCCCCCACCACCTGTGCGTCAACAGATGTCTGCTCCGGGAAAAGTAGAGTGCTCCAACAACCAAGCCACCCACCCACAGACGAGGAGCCCACACTCAGTGTCCGGGAGGGTTCAGTGCTGGCAGGCCAGTGGCTACTGCCGCCCAGGAAACCTGGTGGGCAGCTGTGATGATCCCTTCTGCCCAAACCCATTCCCCTCTGACACCCCTTCCTCCTCACCCAACCATCTCCATATGGTTAGAAAGCTCACCCCCCCCCATTTGAGCCATAGATCATGGCACCCCCCACAATATGGGCTTCCCGTATCCCCCTGGGAAGAAGGGAAGGGGAGCCAGAGTTGTTGCATAAGTGGGGGCAACTTCCCCCGTTGATACAGCCAGGGGAGGCCAGGAAGATAGAGTTCTGACAGCGAAGGCAAAGCAAGAAGCAGAAGGAGGAAGACTGCCTGGATGGCAGCCCAATCCCTGGGTGCTAAGTCTGCTGGGAAAACTTCAGCCAGGGCAGCTTGGGAGAGCAAGGGGCCGGACACAGACATGCACAACGAAGCACAGTGGGGTGGGGGTGGGGGTAAGGGAGCGTGGGGAGAGGGAGAGCAGAGTCGGGTCAAAGCTTTGAAGGGACAGGACAGGGGTTGGTGTCCTGGGGCTGTGGCAGGACGCCCCTTTGAAGACCTAGATAAAAGGAAGTGAAGGGTCTGGCAAGAACCCAACTCCTGCCACTGGAATTAAGTATCTCCAGCTAGGGTTTGTTGATGGCTCCACCGAGCATGTGTGAGGGACGCACTACCTCAGCAAGACCTAAAGCTACAGCACGCCCCGCCACACCTTCAGAGCTGGCGAGCTGGCTTCGTTCTACCGACCACTGCTAACCCTGCTCCTCCTCCCGCCTGCCTCCTGAGTGAGTTCGCTTGACACCAAGGTGTGTCTCAAGCTCCGTCCCCTTGGTAACTCACCCCGGCCTGCTTTAACAGGGCCTCCGGGCTGGCACCTTGGCCTCCTTAACGGAAGCACCTACCCAGAACCCAGGGGAGGGAGCAGCTGATTGCTGGGAGGCTGAACGGGTCAGGCATGCCCTCCCCAGCTTCCCTTCCTCGCCCCGCACCCTGACAACAGCCCTTCAGAGCCAGGAAGCCCGAGGTGAGTGACGTCATTGCCGTGATGATAGGTCCCTCCAGGACCGGACCTCTGGGGCCCAGTGAGATAAACAACAGTGGTGGGAGTGGCAGCAAGGAACCGCCAAGCTTTCCCCGAGGCAGCGTCAGAACTTTTGCAAGGCGTGGAGGGGCATACTGGGCTGCCACCTGGCCCCACCCCAGACCCGGTGAACTCAGTAGCTGGCTGGAAGCCAGCCCTGCCGCTTGCTCTTCACCAAACCACCGCCCGCCCGCCCCCCTCCACGGGGGCCCAGGTGGAGCGAGGTTATAAACAAACAAACAAACAAAAAAGCGTCAAATGCCCTTCCTGTGGCCACGGTGACTCCCTTAGTGGAGAGGCCAAAAAAGAAAAAAAAAAAAAAAAAAAACAAAAAACTGGTCCCACATCATAGTTGCCTAGTAACAGTCAAGACTCGATGAAAGCCTGGGCGGGAAATCTCGAGTGTCCGTGGAAAAAGAGGTGTTCCGGTAGGAACGCGGTGGGGACCGGAAGAGAGCCACCTCGGCCCCGGTGGGTGGGATTCTCAGAGAGCTGCCAACCCCTCGTCCTCTGTCTGCGTACAGGGAAGCAGAGTCTTAGACCACCAGGGTCTTGCCTGGGCGTGCCCCTCGCCCCCTGCCTTCCCCCATCCCCCGCCCGTCCTCAGTCACCATCCTGCTTCCCCCTGCTACACACAGGGAGCACAACCCTTGGAGGGGCGGAGGCGGGAGAACGGCGCAGGCTCCCTCCAAGGGCGGGAGGTCACAGTGAGGTCTCCACGCAGGAGCCGTGGCGGTGCAGTGGCCGGTGGCTGTGGCCCAGGCACCCCTCCTGCCGATGGACGATGAGGACAGGGAAGTAGAGGGCGTCGTGGTAGGGGGGCGGGGGCCCGGCCTCCTCCTCGTCGTCGTCGTCCTCCTCGTCATCCCGCATGCTGGCCTGGCTGGACAGACGCGTCTGCTCGGTGGGGCAGCTCGCCTCGTTGACGCTCCCGCTCCGGCTGCGCCACAGGCAGCTACGCCGGGAGCCGTAGAGGCGGCCGAGGGAGAAACGGCTGCCCCCGCACCCTGCACCGGCTCCGGGCCCCTGGCCGGCCCGAGGGCTGGCGCAGATGCTCAGGGCGCTGCGGGAGAAGATGGACGAGCTGCTGACCGCCCGCTGGCAGTGCTCGCAGCTCCGCCGGTACGGGGCCACGCCCGCCGCGCCGGGGCCGCCCACCCCTCCGTAGCGACACGTGGGGGCGTAGCCCCCGCCCCCGGGCCCCCCGCAGCGGGCGCCCAGCCCCGCCAGGTCCATGAGCACCGCCTCCGAGTAGCTGGGGACCAGCTGCTGGTTGGAGCGGATGTGCCACTCGAGCTCCGTGCTGTCCACCGTGTTGACCCGCGGCAGGCGGTGCGTGAGCGGGGGCAGCAGCTCGTCGCTGGGGCTCAGGCCTCCGCCCGCGCTGCTGGCCGAGCCCGGCCCCTCCAGGCCGAAGAGCTTCTCCACGTGGTAGTGAGCGTAGGCCGTGCGGTACTCGGCCAGCACCCTGAGCGGCCACGACAGGGTGAGCAGCGCTGCGGCCCAGAAGGCCGACGAGCAGGCGTACCAGGGCGGCCGGGCCGGGTCGGGGAAGGCCACCATGAACTCTCGGAAGTCCACGTTCTTGAGGTGCATGCCCTCCCGTGCCTCCATGTAGTCGTCCAGGCCCTCGTTCTCGGCGAAGAAGCGTGCCCGCTGGCACAGGTACGCGTTCTCGGCCTCCACGCTGGCGAAGCTGAAGCACTTGGTGAAGCGCAGGCGCGTGGCCGGCGCTCCCTCCAGCCCCACCAGCGCCTTGGACACGTCCCGGACCCCGCAGCGCGCGTAGTCGAACTCGGCCTCGGCCACGTGGGTGTTGACGCGCTCGTGGTAGACCTGCAGTAGCGCAGGAGGAGGCTGGAGTCGCAAGGGGGAGCGGACCGTGGCCTTTGTCTACCCACCCCAATAAGGAGACACAAGTCCCCATACCTGGGGTCATCTCCATCATCATCGTCGTCCCCTCCCCCTCCCTCCCTCTCCCAACTCCAGTGGGTTTTTCACTGTGAACGGTGATTGCCCTGAAAACTCGGTATCACGAACACCCACAGCCTCTAAGAGTCTTGGGCTGAGGCCCAGGAACCTGGGTTTTAAGCCTAGCCCTGCCGAGTAGAAGCAAACTCAGGCAAGGCTGAGCCGAGGTCTCCTCAGCCGTGAGTACTCAGAATAACTGCTTCACTGAACATCTGCAACCGGGAAGCACTGAACAGACTCCACCCAGGAGCCAGCCAGCTTGAATTTTAGGCCCCATCTCCTCACTTACTGTTTGACCTTGGACAGGTTTTGTTGTTGTTGCTTTTCTTTTCAAAAAAACAAAAAACAAACACCAACGCACACAGGTTTGCTCCTTAAAATAAAACGGGGATATACCTACTTCATAGGTTTGCGGTAAGGCTGAAATGGTTTTAAACCTGCAAGGGCCTAGGCCTTGCTAGGCTCTGTTGGTGTTTGCTGTTATTACTGGGTGCCCGCGGGGGCTCGCTGCCATCTCCTGCTCCCTCACAAGCCAGGAGAGAGGCGGGCGGTCCAAGCCACCACCCTCATCTTGAACAGCCCGCGCGCACCTCCAGCCCCTCACCTGGGTGGTGGTGTAGGCGTCTCCGTTTCGGTACCGGGTGACCTGCCGAGTCCGTCGGACGTAGTGATAACTGATGGCCTTCCACCATATGCAGGGGGTAGCCTGCTGCATGCGGCCCACGCGCTCCCGGACGCTGCTCACGTCCACCCGGTGCTGCAGCTCGTGGCGGGCTTGGCAGTGCCAGCACTCCACCAGGTAGACCGCGTACAGCATGAGCAGGAAGGCCAGCGGGATGTAGACATAGCCGTTGGAGCAGGGGCTGTCATGGTACATGAGGCTGTTGCCCTGGTAGGCGCTGCTGAAGGTGAGGCGCGTCACTGTGGTGACGTGGCACCAAGCCACCGCCCCCAGGCAGCCGTACATGAGCAGCGAGAGCAGGAGGCACTTCCAGTGGGAGTCACGGCAGAGAGATTTGGTGAAAGAGGGCTGGATGGGACGTTGCTGCTCAGATGGGGGGGGGGGGCGGGGCGCCAAGATGAGGAGGAAGTGAGACAGAGTGGCAGGACCCAGCACAGGGAGGAGTACAGACATGGAGAGACAGTAGGCAGGCGCCAAGGTTGCAGACAGGGATGTAACGGGGAGAGAGATGGGAGCCAGGGACCAGAGATAAACACAGAGGTTCCGCGTGAGGACAGAAAAGGTGGCCAGAATGCCAATACAGAAAAGTGCAGAGAGAGATACCACACGAGGGCAGAGAGAGATCCGAAGGAGAGGCCCAGACAGACAGGATGGTATCCAGAAAGAGTCCAAAGACAGGAACAAAGATGGCGATGAGACAAGAGAAGGTGTGAATGGGGAGAAGGAATAGATAAATAGGCATTAGCGAAGGTAGGTCCCTAGCCCAAACCCTCTCCAAGTGTCCCAGGAAAGCAGGGAGGGACCCACTGACGTCATCTCCCCTCTTGACAGGCGGGCCCCTGAGTTCTTGCAGATATTTTTCAGCCCTGAGTTCTAGAGAAGCCATTCTCCTTTGGCTCGACCACCTCTGAACCCCCTCCCGGGCAATCTAACACTTGCTTTGGAGAAGGGTCTTAAGCCAGGCCAGTCCCGTTCCTCCCTATGTTCTTCTGTGAGTCTTCCTAAGGTTTACACCCGCTCCAGACAAACACTCATTCCTTCCCTCTGCTCTAGGGCAGGAAAGAGGGGTTTGGGCCCCTTAGCACAAGACAGTCCAAAAGTGCAGAGGCCTGTGGGTGAGGAGAAGATGGAAGTGTGAAAGGAAGCCCCCGGAAGCCCCGCCTTCTGTCACCAGTGTTTGCTACTCTCCCGGGGCCTGTCTGTTAAAAGCGCTTGGCACATTCTGAGTTGTTTACATGTCTGTCTGTCCACCAGATGGAGTACTCCTGAGGGCAGGGCCCGTGTCTCGTGTCTCGTTCTCTTTGCCTCCTGACACCCAGCAAGCACATAGTGAGGGTTGAGTTGGAGTGCTCAAATAGCCTGTCTTCTCACCTCTTCTACATTGTGGCATGCCCCTGCACGCGCGCGCACACACACACACACACACACACACACACACACGAATCCTCCTGCTGCAGTGCTGGCTGAGCCCTTTTAATTCTTCACGCCTGGCCTTGGGACCAGCCAGAGAGAAAAAGCGGCGGAAACCCAGTGCACGGCTGACAAGCGGCAGGCCCTAGACTTCCGTGCATAGGTAGGAGGAAACAACGCACAGCACGTGCCCGCAAGGAAGGGAGAGTACCTCGCCTTTCAGGAGCTGTGCCCTTGGAAGCTGGGGCGTAGGTGCACCTGTGTGCCAGCCTGGCTATATGCTTGTCCCAACCTGAGTACAACCGAGAGGGGCGCCTCGCAAGTCCATCCCCGCTCTCCTCCTGCCCCCGTGCAGTGTACACGGCCAGCGCAAGTGTGCGCCGGGGGCTCGGGCGGAGGGCTTTTCCGCACTTCTCTTAGTTTCTTTGTCTCCAGTTCTCGAAAGACTAAAGTAGGACCCTAACGAGGCACACGCTTAGAAAAGGACTCAACATTTCTTAAGCTTAGTGCCCTCTAGGGGGAGCAGCGGGCATTGAGAGAGAGAGGTGAACGGCAGCCCCCTTACACACACTCACACGCCCAGTGACCCCAGGGGGTATGGCCTCTGCACACCTCTGACCTTCCTCCCGACCCAGCTACGCTGACACCACCGCCTCTCCCAGGGCACTGTCCTTGCCTCCGAGCCCTTCCAGTCCTCCCTCCCGGCCTGCAAGGTGGGATGCCGCCCACCAGACTCACCCGGGGGCCGGCCTAGCCCCTGGGCTCGGCTCGGGGTCTGCGAGGCTCCGCCCCGGGCCCCACCCCCTGCCCGGGACCCCTCTGAGCCCCGCCCCCGACGCGGCCCCTTCCTCGCCACAGCGGACTGTGCGGGCAGCCAGGTCGGGGCAGTGGCGCTGGACTGCGGCTGCAGCGGCCGGCTCGGGGTGCGGGGCGCCGGCCGCTCTGCGGCGGAACCGGCGGGGACCGACCGCGCGAGGCGCGGGGGGTGGGGGTGCCAGGTCGAGGCCGTGCTGGGGGGGGCGCCGGGGGCCGGGGGCCGCCGACTCTCACCTCCTCTCGGGCGGGGCCCTCGTCCGCCGCTGCCATGGGCTCCTCCGGGACCCCGGAGCCGCCACCGCCGCCGCCGCCGCCGGCGCTCTCTCCCGCGGCCGAGCCAGGGGGGGACATGGCGTAGAGGGGGCGCGTCGAGCTCAGGACCTCCCGGGGGGCTGCCAGGGGCCGGGGGCATCCTGCGCTGGCCCTGAGGAAGGGGGCGCGAGGGGCGGGGCCCTCTCTGCTCCCCACCCCCCGCCGGGGGGAGGGGGCCTAGAAAGGGCACGTGAGGGAGGGCTGGAGATAGGGGGATGGGTGGGAGGGCGGGCTGGAGGGGCCGGGCGGGGGGGGCCGGGGCCGGGGGCGGGTGTCACCTTGAGGCCCTCGCGGCGCCGCTCCGCCTCCCGCCCGCTCCCGCCGCCGCCTTTTGTCTGAGCCGAGCTGAAGCCAGCGCGCCCCCCCCTCTTCCTCCCGTGCAGCAGAGCCCCGCCCCCGGCCCCCCAAACTCCGCCTTCGCCAAGCCTTCCTAATAACCACCACCACACCGCCAAAGGGAAGAAGCAACAGGGCTCCCCGCACCCTTTCTCTCTCTCAGCTCTGCTAACCGCATCTTCCTTCTGCCTGCCCATTCCGGGAAGAACGCAGCCTCAACTCCTCTCCAGCTGCCCTCCTAGAAGGACCCCGGGGCGGGGGAGGTGGGTAGCTGACCAGCATCCCACGCTTCCATCCCTGGTTCCCTCAAGTCCCTGAGGCTGAAGGCTGGGGAGAGGGAAATGAGTCTGGGAATCCTAGGAGAGACTCTTATTCCTAGTTTGCGTGGTAAAGGGTTAAGGCAAGAGCCAGACTCCAGAGGGAAGGAGTAGGGTGAAAGGGAAGACTCTGAAGCTAGATCCAAGAAAGGACTACTAGAGGGCAGAGAGACGAGCCTCTGGAAGGATCTCCTTCGCAAGAGCAGCCCAGAAAAGCAGTGAAGTGCATCCGGTTCCTAGCCTGGGGGTCAAGGACACCTGAGTTCTTAATTCTGGCTCTGCTATGATAAGTTGTGTGGCCTTAGACAAGTACCTTCTCTGAGTCCTTCTTTCCCCCCTCACCAGTGCAGTGAAAAAAGTTCATCAGCCTTTCAGGGTAGGGAGGCAAAGTCACAGACCACAGGCAAGCTGAGTGACTGCGGGCAGCCAAGTCCTTCGTGCCACCCGCCCGCTGCTCTCTCCCCTGCGTTGACTAGGACACACAAGAGACAGTCATTTTTGTTTTTCGTGAATGCATTCCCGGGTACACCCATAAATAGGCACCTACCGTGTGTCATGTGTAGAACTAAAATGCAATGTCCTGCCCTCAAAAAGCACAGTCTAGCTGGGGAGAAGACACGCAAACCAATCATTATAATAGAGTGAGGTAAAGGCCAGGCGCAGTCACTCTGTGTATATAGTCACATGCCGTCCTACTGTGTGACTAGGGTCTTTGACATACAATAAGCCGTAGGGATTCAAGGCGTATGGGGGCAAGTGAGTGTTCATGGAGTCCCCTGTCAGCACCCACAGTCACTCCTAGAATTCAAATCTCCCTCTGGAAAAAAAAAGTTCATGAAGGGAGGTGACACACGGCTGAGGCAGGAGGATCCCTACCAGAGGCCAGCCTGAGCTACGCAACAAAACACTGTCAAAAAGGGGGTAGGTGGGAGGTTGGGCTTCTAGCTCAGGGTAGGTCACTTGTCTAGCGTGTGTGAAGGGCTAGTTTCAGTGCCCAGTACTGGGAGTTCCTTTAGAGCAGGAAGTGACCTTCAGGCAGTTTTGATATCTGCTCTCTGGGACAGGAAGTAAGTCTACCCGGATGCCCAGATACTCCCTTGCCTCTCCTGGATGGGGAGGGCCACTCCCTCCGTCCCCACTTCTGCTTCTGCCTCAGTTTTTCTATTCCTCTCATCCCAAGTGAGTACAGCAAGCTCTCTGCCCCCCCCCCATAGCTTTGAAGTATCAGCCTCTTTCGGTCAAAAAGTCCATTCTTTCTCTGAACAGGGCATAGTTTCCAAAAGGGAACACTTCTTGTTCTCAGAGGAGTCTCTCGGTGGCTCATTCCAATGGCTCCCACCCACGGCTTTTGGGAAGCCTGCCTGGCAGTTTCAGCCCATCTCACCATGGTCAGCTCCCTGCATAGACAGCCGAGGTCCTACCACTGGCCTTTCCTAGCCTAGATGGATTCATCATGCTTTCCATTTGGCTATGATCTTTCCCTTGCTGCTTATCCACACTGTCTCTACCTCGGAATGTTTGGTCAACTTCTGAACTACCGAGAGACCCCCATTTTCCCTGGTCATAGACAATATCTTCCCCTGGAAGCTCCAGGAAAGGGGGGTTGAAAGGAGGGGGCAGTGGAAGGAGCTGACCGCCTGGTCACCATGGAAACTAGGCCTGTTTCTCTGAAGATAAGCCTAGTGCAGTGGGTGGAGGTGAGGAGTAGGGCCATCCGAAGGGAAGCAGAGGACACCGGCAGAGAGGTGGGTGCTGAGTGGCCCCACCTGGGAGATGGCTGTTGTTAAGAAGTCAGGACCTGACCACACTGCAGCTTGACTCAAAGGCCAATGGCCATGCTTTCAAATAAAACTGCCCTTGGGGGTCCTTCTCCCCACTCCAGGAGTGACAGAAAAGCTCTATCAGAGTACAGGCGCTTGGGCTGAGGTCGTGGGTGGCTCAAGGCTGACCTCATGTGGTCAATACAGGCGTTGCCACACACCTGTTAAGGCTCAGGACCAGACACCTGGTTGGGTTCAAGCAGGACCTCTTTGTGAATTAGGAAGGTCCCTTGCACTCTCCTGGGTCAGGTTCTCCCATCAATGAGATTTAGATCTTGGTAAGAGTTTTACTGAAGAAAATATAGGATTAGATCAAAGAAGCCAGTTCTGTATTTTTCTGACTATGGGTCCTTGGGCAAACCAGCTGACCTCTTGAAGTCTCAGGCAGTTTTTTTTCTTTTTACTGCTTATTCATTTGCTCTAGATTTTGAGAATGGGAGAGGTGCATACAGAAGAGGAGGTTGAAAACTTCTGAGGCCATATTGGCCCCAATGGAGCGTCGTTTCGTTTTGCTCAGGGTGTTTATTTTGGGGTTTAATGCCAAGGATCAGACTTAAGGTATTACATTTGCCAGGTAAGTGGTCTACCTCTGAGCCACATTCCTAATTGATGCCTCAATTCCTCAGCCTGCCTTAAACTCGGCACATCCTCTCGATTCTCCTCCAGTGGGGTGGAGAGCCTCTCTTCTCTTCTCACCTCTTTCCCTCACCATCTCCAGCTTAGCGTGGGCCACTTCTGTCCCTTTCTCCACTGAGTTAAGTAGTTGGCCCTACTGTGTGACAGTCTAGGTTGTAATTTCCAGAAACTTTAAAAGAGTTTATTTAGCAGTTATTAAAGGTGGTGCAGGCCTCAGGAGGCAGGCGGATCTGCCGAGTGAGTTCCAGGAGAGCCGGAGCTGCTCAGAGAAACCCTGTCTGGAAAAACCAAAATAAAGAAATGAGTATAAGAGACGCGGTTTTATTTTATTTTATTTTATTTTATTTTATTATTTTATTTGTGTGAGTGTTTTGCCTGTAGGTGTTCATACCTAGTGTCCATGGGGGCAGAAGAGGGGTTCATTTCAGGTGGCAGATGGTTGTTAGACTCCATGTGGGTGTGTGGAACTGAGCCTGGGTTGTTTCCAAGAGCCATAAGTGTGCTTAACTGCTGAAGCATCTCTCAGCCCCTGCCAGAAACTTTTAGAAGGCTGGGATGATTTTTTTTTTATGGTGATGGTGAAAATGATAGTGGCTGTTGGTTATTACTGTTGCTATGGTTATTGGTCTTTCTTTCAGATCAGAGATATATCAGTTATATAGAAGCAGTTCCGGGGCTGGAGAGATGGCTCAGAGGTTAAGAGTGCTGGTTGCTCTTCCAGAGGTACTGAGTTCAAATCCCAGCAACCATAACAGTGGATCACAACCATCTATGATGAGATCTGGTGCCCTCTTCTGGTGCTCAGGCATACATGCAGACAGAACACTGTATACATAACAAATAAATCTTAAAAAACAAACAGTTCCATATATGTGTGAAATGGTTAAATGAACAAAATAAGGTTCTGGTGGAAAGGGCAGAAGAGAATGGCTAAGTAGCTATCCTTGCTTCCTTCATGAATGCCGGGATACAGCAAAGCTGTTCCCTTGGTTGGTCTTGAAGGGTATTGCTAGACCAAGGAAAGATCAGCATTAAGGCTCCGGCTCAGGGTTTACCTGTGGGCAGTGTTCTCTCCAACCCTAGCTATGCTGAGGAAAAGCAGGACTGCAGAGAAAACTGTTTCAGGGCTGGGGCTAGGGTGGAGACTTCGACAGTGGCAGGAGCCTCCCCACCCTGGCCCCACCATAAGGAACTAGACCTCTCTGACTACTGGGGGGGGGGTAGCCTGATACTGTACCCACCAAAGGCCAGGGCACCACCCTGTGAAGAAGAAGCCCCATGACCACCATTGTTAGATAAGTCTGCCCCAGAAAACCCACTTCCCCAAATCACATCCTCCTGCCAAATCCGTGATCTGGGGAAGTGACACAGGAGACAGTCTATGAAGATGCTCCAGGGAGGGGCTGGAAAGATGGCTCAGCAGTTAAGAGCACTGGCTGCTCTTCCTTCGGTCCTGAGTTCAAATTCCAAGCGACCCCATGGTGGCTCACAACCATCTATAATGAGATTTGTTGCCCTCTTTTGTCACGAGGGCGTACATGCAGATAGAGAACTCACATTCATAAATCTTTAAAAAGAAAAAAGTAAAGTCTCCAGGGAAAAGCTTCTCCCCTAAAGATAATGAGGTGCACTCCCTTCTTACCCAGACCCCTGGGCACTGGTAGGGAAAGATGAAATTGAGAAAAATAGGCAGAGGGTAGCAAGCAAAGCCTCCCTCTGTGCTAGCTGGTCTGTCGGCTTGACACAAGCGAGAGTTATGTGAAAGGAGGGAACCGCAGTTAAAATGCCTCCATAAGATGCAGCTGTAAGGCATTTTCTTATTTAGGGATTGATGGGGAGGGCGCACCCCGTCCCAGCCCATGGTGAGCGATGCCATTCCTGGGAAGAAAGCAGGCTGAGGAAGCCATGAGAAGCAAGCCAGTAAGCAGCACCCCTCTACGGCCTCTGCATCAGCTCTGTCTCCAGGATCCTGCCCTGTTTGAGTTCCTGCCCTGATTTCCTTCCGTGATGAACAGCAATGTGGAAGTGTAAGCCAAATAAGTCATTTTTGCTTCCTAACCTGCTTTCTGGTCATGGTGTTTCATCGCAGCAAACAGAAAGCCAAACTAAGAGACCATCCCACCAACCTACACAATCTCCCTACAAAGCGGCCAGTCTATGCAGAAAACCAAGAAATACACTTTTTAAATAATTGAACAAATAAATGATTGAAGACACAGAACTAAAAGAAGGAACGAACGAATGCATGAAACTAGTGAATGAAATGATGAGGAAGAAGAAGGGTGAGTAAATGAATGACTGAATGAATGGGCGAAACCATGCCCGCAGAAGTCAAGTCAGGAACGGTAACCAGACACTCCCAGCCGACGCAGGCTACAGTCAGGGGGATTCCGGAGGGGCGGGGCTCTACCCGGAAGCGCCTTCGGGGGGCGGGGCTATGGGCGTGGTTGTGGCTGGTGGCCACTTCTTGGGCCCGGGGGCGGGGCGAGTAAGAAGACTGGACGAGGGGACCGTTCAGCTGCCCAAAGCACTCGCTACGGTGGACCTGGCCGGCGCCCTGGACCTCTCGCGCTTCCCGTCCGCTCCCCGCGCCTGCACAGCCAGGTAATGAGGCCGCTCGGAGAGGGACTCTGGTTCTGCTAGGCGGACCCACAAACCCGGAAAAGCGCGCGGCACATCTCAGAGTTAGATCCCTCCGGACACCGGACCCCCGGGCTGGCGCGGCCGGCATGTCGGATGCGCGGAAGGGGCCGGACGAGGTGGACGACAGCCAGTGCGACTCCGGCATAGAGTCGCTGCGCTCTCTGCGCTCCTTGCCCGAGCCTACCGCGGCCCCAGTGTCCGGATCATCGCACAGCAGCTGCCCACAGCCTTGGAGCCATCCTCCGGAGACGAACAAGGAACCAGGGGAGAAGGAAGATGAGGATGGAGAGCGGGCTGACTCCACCTATGCCTCTTCCTCTCTCACCGAGTCCTTGCCCTTGCTGGAGAGACCCGAATCCGAGGAGCCAAGCCCGGCCTCAGGCTCACCGCTGCCGGCCGCGGGAGTGCTGAGCCCTCAGCAACTCGAAGCGCTCACCTACATCTCTGAGGATGGAGACACGTGAGTAAACTGGCTAGACAGGATGTTTCCAGAGCCTCCCCAGACGCTGCAACTGGCTGAGCACCCACCACCACCATCATCACCTGAGAGGATAGATCCTCAAAGCACCCGCCCTGGAAGAGCCAGCCCCCTTCTCCAAACTCCACACTTAACATGCAGCCTACTTTTAAGCTATAGCCAGGTTCAAACCGAAACACCAAACATCGTCACCCTCTTTTTTGAAGTGGACAGAGCTAGCAGGGCCCTGGCAACCTGGAACACCAGCCAGAATTTTGAAAACCTACCACTGACCCACCCCTGGGAAGAGAAATTTCCCCCAACCAGTACGCTTTTTGTTTTTCTTGTTGGGGGAAGGGGTGTCCCTGTTTGCTCAATATTCGGGATCCCAGTGTCTGACTTCAGAACGCTGTAACCAAAGGAACAAAAGACAACACCAGGTTTCAGGTTGCCTTTTGAGGCCAGGAAGCTTAAGTTAAGGGTGCTGCCAGGGTGCCTCTTTGGAATTGGTTCCAAAAGAAGGGTGACTGGACTGAGAATTCTTGCCCCAGCAAACAGGATAGGCAGCTGGCTGCCCCAGCTTACTTCCTCCTCTGCTGAGAAAAGGGAAGTGATGGCTTGGTGTCAGCCTCCCCAACACCCTGCACCTCCTGAGCTCCCCAAATCTTCCTTGATATCCTGTCTTGTCTCTTGATTTTCCCTTTCCTCCCCTAGGCCCAGTTGGAGTCCGGTGCAGCCGGACTGAGAGGCTCTCAAGTGTGTAGGAGGAGTAGCCAATAGGAGACTTGGCCTTAGGTAGAAGAACGTGTTAGCAGAGGGGGTGACTGGGCTTTTGGGATGATAGACAGAATAGGGGTGGCTGGAGTCCCAGATGAGAGATGCCGGGATGACCTGCTTGTTGGAGATGTGGGGGTCTGGGGTAGGTCCTGGCAAAGATAGTTTCCATCCTGTGAGTGGGAGAGAGGGTGTAAGTAAGCCTTTTGTACTTTGTGCCAGGATCATAAAACCTTAACCCAGAACCTCAGAGTTTGGGGGAGCTCCAAGCACAATTTCTCCTGCTGCCCTCCATTGCTAGCCTCTGAGCTCCAGCCTTGACCAGCTCTGGTTAGGTGGTGTCTGTGTGTGTGTATGTGAAAGCATCAGGACCCCCTCCCCGCCCCCAGCAGAGCTCTTTCCTCCTCTGGAGGTGACTGGACTGTGGGAAGTGTGGAAGTGGGAAACGGAAATGGGAGGAGGGGAGACTGAGGGAGAGGGAGGTGGCTGCAGGAATGTGACCCAGAGAGCAGGCCCTGGCTGAGGGGATTTCCAAAGTAGTTCCTCCCTCTCTCCGTCACTCTCTTCTGGCCTCCTTTACTGCCTGCCTACAGCAAAAGTTTGCCCCTCCTGCCTGAATCCCCCTCCCTAGCCCAGAGGAGCCTTTAGCCAAGTTGCCCCAAAGCAGCTGTCCAGGTCTAGACCATCTTGCCCTGGCTTTCGTTTTCCCCACCTGAAGTGGGGAAACCCCAGGACTGGAACTTCCCATCCCAACTGCCCCAGTTAGCCCTGAGTTACAACCCTTGTCACCCCCTCCCCACCAAACACATTTTCTGCACCGCACCAAACACTCCTTGGAGGTGCACCTAGGAGGGGGTTTCTGACCAGGCCCAGCCTGGCCTGTGCAGGCCGAGGAATGGCCCTCTTGACTCATGGGAGCAGTTCGAGATGCCTTGCCCTCTTCCCTCCCTTGGAATGTGTGACATTGAGTTGCTGGGGGAACCCCACGTCTGCCTCGTCCTGTCCTCCCTGTTGTGGGGAGGTGGGTAGCTCAGCTCTGGAAACCCCCTTTGTGTTCCTCCAGCAGCTTTCAGTTTAGCTTTTAGCTGCAGCTGACCTGGCAAGGCCCTGGGGGCAGAAGGGAGCTGGGTGTGGGCAAGTTGGACAGGAAGGTCCTTGTGCTGTCAGTAGTCTGCCCACATGCCCACCCAGCCAAGGCCCTCCACAGGTCCAGTCATCCGAGCCTGGGGCTCCCACCTCCAGAATCCTGGCTTCCTGTGCCAACCCCTCACTTCCTGGCCCAGACTCTCACTTCCTGCACCTGCTTGGTTTTGGGTAGTTAGTTAGAGGTTGCTGCATGCATTCTAATGCCAAGACCCCAGCTTATAGTCTCTGACCCTAGCCCTTTCCTGTTCTAGGCTGCTCCACCTGGCAGTAATTCATGAAGCCCCATCGGTGCTGTTCTGTTGCTTGGCTTTCCTGCCCCAAGAAGTTCTGGACATACAGAACAACCTTTATCAGGTGAGTAGAGAGAGAAGCCTATGCCCAGATACCTGTCCTCAGCTGCCAAACCAGAGGCCATAGGAAGCCATCTGCCAGACACAGTGCCAGAAGCTGCAACACAAAGATGAGTAAGATGCAGCCTGTGCCCACGAGGTACCCATAGGCTCATCGCCAGCATGATAACAACAATTGTATTGATGTTCATAGCAGCTTCAGTGGGGTCTGGTGTCTTTGTGAGACAGGCTGACTATAAGAGATGACATCTTCATTACGCCTTAAAGGAGGGAATTGTCAAGGAGGCAGCCCTGGATCCTCTGTCATCCCTCCCCTCACCCAGCCCCTGAGGTCAGCCCTTGAGGATAATACGGATCTCTCCAGAGGAGAAGAACTAGGAGCAGGGCACTGTTTCTCTCACCCCACTTCCAGAATTGGGGTCACAAGCATTTGGGGAGGGGCTCGGGAGTAATTTCACAGAAGACCCAACTGTGGCCTTTATAGCTACTTTCAGAGAGGCTGCAAGAAGTTAGAGATGGTTGTAACCCCCTCCCCAAACATGTTCTCAGAGGGAGGAGCCTGCTGCAGTGGTCCTGTGACCCTGTGACCCTCTGTGCCTACAGACAGCACTCCATCTAGCTGTTCATCTGGACCAGCCAGATATAGTTCGGGCACTCGTGCTGAAAGGAGCCAGCCGGATACTACAAGACCAGCATGGTGACACAGCCCTGCATGTAGCCTGTCAGCGCCAGAATCTGGCCTGTGCATGCTGCCTGCTGGAGGAGCAGCCAGAGCCAGGCAGAGAGCCAGCCCATCCCCTGGACCTCCAAATGAAGAACTGGCAAGGTACAAGTGGCCCCCAGGGCCTAAGGGGTAAATAAGAGGTAAAGACAGGGCCCCGAGTGCCAGGGAAGGGAGATCCCTACCCTGCCTGTTGTTATTCCTCCAGTCTGAGCACAGAAGCGTTCAATACATCCTTACTAAATGATGTTTCAGAATTTACCCAGTGCCTGCAGTGTGATGAGCAGAAATCTAAATCTTGCCCTAAGGATATTTAATTTAGCAGCAATTAGGTAGACAAATGAACTCACTTTCTATGTGCCACACATCATCCTGGGAGCAGAACCAAGGAAGAGTGAGGCAGACAGTAAATACACAATGCGAATTCTATGTGTTTAAAGGAGGTGAGTGTGGTGGTAGAGTAGCAGAAGGGCTTGGGAGCTGATTTTTTTTGTAGGGCGGTCAGGGAAGTCCTCAGAATCAGGAACCTTTGAACAGAGACTTGAAAGAAACAAAAGGTGCAAGTCTGAATCTGAATCTCTATTACAAGCAGGGTAAGAGAAAGGAAGGTGGTTCTAGACTGGAAGGGAGAGAGCCAAATAAAGTGAAATAAAAGTCGTGGGGTGTACAGGAAGAATTGACCTCAGGATAGAGATAGGAGCCATGAGGCTCCCCAGACAGCTCTGAGAAGACTCACCTCAGCTTAGCAGGGGGTAGGTGTGTGCATTGGAAGAATGTGTGCGTCCGTTTGGGGCTGCCACTCAGCAGCCTGATCCTTGAAGCATGAAAGTTTCAATAACATGACTGAAAAAATGGAAACTTTGAGTTCCTTTCCTCTCAGACTTCTGAGGGGGTTTTTGGGAGGTTGTATTTTAACAGTCCTGTGACTAGAGGCCTTGAGTAGGCAGAGTCCCTCGAGGCTAAAGGGCAGGAGTGCCTAAAGAAAAGGATCCGCAGCCACCAAACAGAAGTCCCCACCCTCCTCCACCCCAGGTCTGGCCTGTCTCCACATCGCCACATTGCAGAGGAACCAACCACTCATACAACTGCTGCTTCAGAACGGAGCTGACATTGATGCACAGGTGAGGCCGCCAATCAGGGTGCCACCCGGTCCCCCACCTGCCACCGTGTGACCCAGCTGCCAGTCCCCCCCCTGCCAGTGTCACACATATTGACGCCCCCTCTCCAGAGCACAGGCTGGGTAGAAACTGCCTCTCGACATACAGAGCTGACAGACATCCCTGTTCCTCTCCAGGAGGGCACCAGCGGGAAGACTGCACTGCACCTGGCTGTGGAAACCCAGGAGCGAAGCCTGGTGCAGTTCCTGCTCCAGGCTGGTGCCCGGGTAGATGCCCGAATGCTCAACGGGTGCACACCTTTACACCTGGCAGCTGGCCGGGGCCTCAACAGCATCTCATCCACTCTGTGTGAAGCTGGTGCCGACTGCCTGCTGCTGAACGTAGAAGACGAGACGCCCCAGGACCTGGCCGAGGATGTAAGCAACATATGCTCTGCCTGGCAGAACCTCCCACCCGTAACAGACAGTGCTGGGGTGAGGTTACAGGTGTAACTCAGTTGACAGGGCGCTTGCCTAGCATGTGAGAGGCCCTCGGCTCACCACCCGGCACTCCATAAAACGGCACATACTGTTTTTTAAGCATTTGGGATTTGGACACAGGAGAACCAAAAACTGAAGGTCTTTATCTGTATAGCAAGTTCAAGGGCAGCCTAAGCTTCGTGAGTCTCTGCCTCAACCCCTCGACCCTGGTCAACTGCTGGGGCAAAACAGGACTACTTCTTACTCACTGTGACATCTTTGGCTGTCTTTGGCCCCCCAGCGAGTTTCTTACGCTGGTCAGACCCAAGGAATCCAAACATAGACTCCGACAGCAGTGAATCAGATGGAAGGCAATGCCGTGGTGAGGCTGGTGAGAGCCCCAAAGAGCCACACCTCAGCACATAGCTGCAAATGTCTGCAGCATACAAGAAGATACCCGGTATTTTCAGGTCTTAGGCTTTTTATAAAAAACAAAACTCACATTTTCTATACATTAAAATATATATATATTCAGGCTGGAGAGATGGCTCAGAGGTTAAGAGCACTGGCTGTTCTTCCAAAGGTCCTGAGTTCAATTCCCAGCAACCACGTGGTGGCTCACAACCATCTATAATGAGATCTGGTGCCCTCTTCTGGTGTGTAGACATACATGCAGGCAGAATACTGTGTGAATAAGAAATAAATCTTTTTAAAAAAAAATTTAGCCAGGTGTGCTGGAACATGTGTTTAATCCCAGCATGCCTTTAATCCCAGCACTTGGGAGGAAAAGGCAGGCTGATCTCTATGAGTTTGAGGCCAGCCTCCTCTGCATAGTGAGTTCCAGGACAGCAAGAACTACACAGTGAGACCCTGTCTCAAAAAAAAAAATTTTTTTTTAAAAACATTTAATGCTAACTCTTCCACACCCCTACCAACAGGAACAACAACAAAAAAAAAAAAAAAGGGGGGGGGGTGGCAATGGACTAGATCAGCTGTAAGGTCACTGCTAGCTCAGATATTCTGCAGGGGGTTTATTTCAGATGTTGCCTAAAGCATTGGGTCTCTGCCATGCCCAGGTCACTCGCTATCTGGGGTGTTAGTGTGACTGAGCTCCCCTTAGGTCTTCAGCTCTGATGGGAAGGGGGCTGCCTAGCGGCTTCCCGGCTCGCTACTGCCATCTCTCATGACATTAACTCTGCTTCCCTCCATTCTCTTTCTCAGCTCCTTTCTTATTTGCCCTTCGATGACCTGAAAATCTCTGGAAAGCCACTGCTGTGTACCGACTGAAGCCAGGGCGGGCCCCCACCTCTTCCCACCTGGGAGCTGGGGCCACAGCTGCTGCGGTTGGCACCCACACAATGTGCCCCTCTGCCAAAGCAGGGCCTGGGGACCGTGTGGTCCTACAGTGAGATGAAGGGCTGCAAACAAACGAGGAAGAGTCGGTCTGGAAGGAAGAGCTTCCTAGGCAGACTGGATAGAGATGCCTGAAAGAACCTCAAAACCCCGGGTGTCTTGAAGGGAGCCTCCTTGCTTCTGTTGAAGACAGCATGGGCTGAATTTGCCAACCACCAGGAAAACAGGGATGAGCAAGCCAGACCCTGAGGGCTCTTCCCTAAACCACCTGTGTGAGTGTGCTTGGCACTGGGGGTAGAGCCCAGAGCCTCCCCAGTGGTAGGCAAGCTCACTGTCCTGCAGCTCTAGCCACAGCTCTCCTTTCCCTTTTTCTTTTGTGGTGACTGATTTGCCTGAGATGGCCTGGGACCCACTCCATAGTTCAGCCAGTCTCTGAACTTGGATCCTTCTGTCTCAGCCTCCTGAGTAGCTGGGATGATATATCTGGCGGCAGTGGGCCTGGAAAAACACACTCATCTAAAGACTTCATATGTAAGGCTCCAAACTGAGCCTTTGGAAAGGGAGAATTCTATAATATGACACTAAAATGGAAGAGAGAAAAAAAAAAAAAAGTAGTTTTCCTTCTACAGTTGTTAGTACAGGCAGGCCTGAACTGTGACCCAAAGGTAAAGGCAGAGAGAAAAAACTGGCCCCTGAGTACAGGGAGTAGGGCATTGCTGGGAGGGTAGGAGGACTGAGAATTCTCAGGCCAGTTTCCTGCCAGCACAGACCCATCACCTTCCAGTGGAAATGCCCAGGGATGGAGAGTGAGAAAGAGGAATATGGAAACCTGTGTCCCTGGAGAAGCTTGTGGACATTGAACCCAAGAGAGCTGCAATTCTATTTCTTTCCCTGTTAGATTCCACACAATGAGGGCCCTGCTAGGTCAGGCCCATGACTGGCATGAAGACCAGGAAAAAATAACAACGCTTAGCGCTAAGTAAACGCATTCTGTGAGTGAGACAGATATTAAAATAATACACAACCAAATACGAGGTTATGTTGCAATGGGTGCGGGAAGAAAAAAAAAACTAGCAGGAAGGAGAACAGTGGAATGGGTGGAGGATTTTTTTTTTTTTTTTTTTTTTTTGGATGGCCAAGAGAAGCTTCAGATAGGTTATAGAAAGTGGGATTTAAGATGAGCAAAGAAAAAAAAAAAAAAGAGAGAGAGAGAGAGACAGAGAGCATTGGAAAAGGCTCTGGTGAATTAAAGGAACTGAAAGCAGGACTCCGGGGTAGACGAGTGGGGGCGACGAGGATGCACCAGGCCATGCAGAGCCTCGAAAGTCACCGTCACAGGCAGTAGTGGGGCATGATCACTGACCCAGCCAAAAATGGAAGGAGACTTAATTGCTAGAAAATGGGAAAACTAACAAGAGGGAAAGTACTGGGGTCTCAGATACTCAAGAGTCCGATCCGCTAGGTGGCTTTGGTCATCACCGTGTCTGGGATGTTGAGGGTTGATGGCTCTGTGACGAACCAGGCTGGTAAATAGGGAGTCCCAAGTGGGGTTTCCCAAGGGAACCGGACCTGGTGTGCCTCCGGGCCGCGCGGGGGCGCTGTGGCTGGGGCGCTGCGGAGGGGGCCGAGGCGGGGAGGCGGGAAGAGCGCAGCACTTCCGCTGACTGGCTGGCTGGCTGGCTAGCTGGCTGCTGGAGCGGGCGGCGGAGGGAGCGGAGGGAGCGCGCGGCCCGGGGACTCGCCTTCCCCGGTCCCCCCTCCGCCCCACGCGGCTGGGCCATGGACGCCAGGTGGGGGGGTTCGGGCAGCCATGGCCCACGTGACCGAGACCCCGGGGCCACGTGACCGAGACCCCAGGGCTTGGGAGGCGGGGTGGGGTCTCCCAGCTGCAGACCCGCGTGGCACTGTCGGGAGCCGGTGTGGGTGGGCGCGCGGCATGTGGCCTGCGCTCCTCGGGGAGGCTTCAGGATTGTCGCGCAGAGGGGGACGCGGGACTGTGGCGCTTCGGAGCGGGAAGGGGGGGAGCCCGCCTGTGGCCTGAGCTGCCCGCGCGCTGGAGGGAACAGAGGCGGACCTGTGTGGCTGGGCAGGCGGGGCCGCCCCCGGGAAGGGAGGAGGTTCTGCCTGGCCTGCGCCGGACCCCCCGAGAGAGAGGGAGAGAGAGGCTCTTTGTCCGTCCCGCTGGGCTGCAGCGGAGGGGGCGGGGAGGCCACTGGGCACTTCCCTGGTACAGTACCCTCCGGAGGGCAGAGGGGCTGAAGAGCTGCAACCCTAACCGCCCCTTTGGCTGTCCCTGCAGATGGTGGGCAGTCGTGGTGCTCGCCGCGCTCCCTTCCTTGGGAGCAGGTGGAGAGTCACCCGAAGCCCCTCCGCAGTCCTGGACACAGCTGTGGCTCTTCCGCTTTTTGTTGAATGCAGCTGGCTATGCCAGCTTTATGGTACCTGGCTACCTCCTGGTGCAGTACTTAAGACGGAAGAACTACCTGGAGACAGGTAACGTGGCCAAAGGGAGGGGAAATGAGCTAGGTCCGGTTGCTGGTGTTGACAGACCATGATTTGGGAGGGAGGGAAGCCGGTAGATCAGACAGCGGGGCTGGCTGGCTGCCCTGGAAAGGTGCGGAACTTGACTTTGTATGTCTTTTACAGGCAGGGGTCTCTGCTACCCTCTGGTGAAAGCCTGTGTGTTTGGCAGTGAGCCCAAGGCCTCTGATGAGGTGCCCCTGGCTCCCCGGACAGAGACAGCAGATACCACCCCTTCTTGGCAAGTCCTGAAGCTGGTCTTCTGTGCCTCGGGACTCCAGGTAGGTAGACAGACTCCCCTTCTCTTCCAAGGTTGAGTACAGACAGCCAGGGACTTAATAAAACCAAAGTTGGCCTGCTTACCCCAAAGGTTAGTTGATTTAGGTATGGTGTGTGTCTACACGACACAGACCCATCCTGAAAATGTCAAAAGAAGTGCTCCTTCCCTCCCTTTCCTCCTTCAACACCTGTACTGAAAGTTGCCTATATATACATATATATATTTCACCATATATTTATACATATATATGTATATATGTTTACATGTATATATATGTATGATATCTATCTAGTGTGGAAGATGGCCTGTCTTTACTGTATTTTTTCCTGTGCTTTTATTCTGCACTGTATACTGTGTCTAATACATAATCCCACTGACAAAATTGGGGGGGGGACGCCAAGCATGGTGTCACAAACTGTCATCCCAGCTAACTGGAAGGATGAAGCAGAAGGGTTGTGAGTTGAAGGGCTGCATCTGGTGGTGACACACGCCTTTAATCCCAGTGAGTTTGAGGCCACCCTGGTCTACAGAGTGAGCTCCAGGCCAGTCAGGGCTACCGGAGAAACTGTGTCTCAAAAAGCCAGAAAGGAAAAAGAAAGTCCCAGGCGTGTCTGAGCACTTTTAGTATGAGATTCTGTCTACACATAAAATAAGCCAGGTATTGTGGTACGTTAATCCCAGCACTAGGGAAGAAGAGCAGGTGGGGCTCAGAGTTACCAGCCAGCCTGGTCTATAGAACTAGGGCTGCATGGTGAGATTGTGTCTCAAAGTAATGTAGTAATGGGGGAAATAGCTCTGGGGATGCAAGTTTAGACAGCCATTCAGCCTCTGTGAGTAGGAGGCTATCACAGGGCATTTCAAGTGGGGTCCCTGCTCAGATACATGTTGAGCTGCAAGTGTCCGGCCCCACCCCCCCCCCCCCCGCCCCCAGGCTTCCAAACATTCCAATTTATTTTGAGTTGGTTCAAAATAAAGCGCTTTATATGGTATATGGAGCCAGCTCTAATGGACTCACATGGGCAGGGTTTGGGCCTAAAGTAGGTGTCAGTATGTTTGCAACTTCATGTGATTCCCTGCAAGATGAACTAAAGCTTAGGAAAGAAGCCCCTAGTACAAAGGAACCAAAAGGAATGGTGTCAGTTACATCCTATGCAGTCATTCTGAGGAAGAGGGAAACTGACCTTCTACCTTCTCCTTTTCATGTTTAACTGTCGCCACTCACCACCCTCCCTCTTGCAGGTGTCCTATCTGACTTGGGGTGTACTGCAGGAAAGAGTGATGACCGTCAGTTACGGGGCCACAGCCACATCACCAGGCGAGCATTTCACAGACTCGCAGTTCCTGGTGCTAATGAACCGTGTGCTGGCACTGATCGTGGCGGGCCTCTACTGCGTCCTACGCAAGCAGCCTCGTCACAGCGCACCCATGTACCGGTACTCCTTTGCCAGTCTGTCAAATGTGCTTAGCAGCTGGTGCCAGTACGAAGCACTTAAGTTCGTCAGTTTCCCTACCCAGGTGCTGGCCAAGGCCTCCAAGGTGATTCCCGTCATGATGATGGGAAAGCTGGTGTCTCGGCGCAGCTATGAACACTGGGAATACCTGACTGCTGGCCTCATATCCATTGGAGTTAGCATGTTTCTGTTGTCGAGTGGACCGGAGCCCCGAACCTCTCCAGCCACCACACTCTCAGGCTTGGTCCTCCTGGCAGGCTACATTGCTTTTGACAGCTTCACCTCAAACTGGCAGGATGCCCTGTTTGCCTATAAGATGTCATCGGTGCAGATGATGTTTGGGGTCAACTTATTCTCCTGTCTTTTCACAGTAGGCTCACTACTAGAGCAGGGAGCCCTCCTGGAGGGGGCGCGGTTCATGGGGCGACACAGTGAGTTTGCACTCCATGCCCTCCTCCTCTCCGTCTGCTCTGCCTTCGGTCAGCTCTTCATCTTCTACACCATTGGACAGTTCGGAGCTGCCGTCTTCACCATCATCATGACTCTTCGCCAGGCTATTGCCATCCTTCTCTCCTGCCTTCTCTATGGCCACACTGTCACTGTGGTGGGGGGTTTGGGAGTGGCTGTGGTCTTCACCGCCCTCCTACTCAGAGTCTATGCCAGGGGCCGTAAGCAGCGGGGAAAGAAGGCTGTACCCACTGAGCCCCCAGTGCAGAAAGTATGAGCGGAGTAAAGGCTCCAGCACTCTGGTTCAAGGGCAAATATTTTCTCAGTATACAGCAGAGGACTGGAGTCCTGGGGACAGCCTCTTTTTGCCTTGCCTTAAGAGCCCCACACCTCATGGAAATGAATTATGGGCCTGAGAGGCAATCCAGAGTGTTTGTGCCAGGCCTTTGCTTGTTCCCATTTTTTGTTTTTAACACCCACTCCTTGAGACTGTCAGACACCAACTGGGTAAGAGAAGCACAAGTGTTATCAGGCCAGCAGCCCCCTGGGTGGTTGGTGAAAATGGTGCTGTGTCCGAAGTGACAGAGCCCTGCCTGGCCTACTGGGGCCATGTCCTCCAAGCAAGTTCTGGTACTTTTGCTGGTACACCTTTTGCTCTTATGATTAAACTGCAGCAGTGACTTAGCCCTGTGTTTTGGTTGGCTGAAGGTCTCAAATTGCAGTATTAGAATTTGGAGTTCAAAGTGAACACAATTCAGGTAAAGCCCACAGCATCTTGAGTGTTACAAGGAGAACAGGACTGTATAAAACTGCATCTTCTTTATTTTGCATACTTTTAATTTCAGAACAAAATAAAACAAAAAAACCACAATACACAATACCCAACCCTGCTATTCTGTGGGAGGGGATTTTTCCTGCCTTAAGGCACAAGGCCACAAGGATAGGATAGAAGAAATTCCTCTAGACATGAACAGAGCCAGGTGAGTCAAGGCTGCTGGGGAGCCACAGGGAAAACTATACAGAGGGCACGGGAGGCCTGGGGGGTGGAGGGGGGTGTCTTTAATCCACTTCTTCCATGCGAGAGGCATCCTCATCACCCTCCAGTGGGGGGATCTCATCAGGAACAGCAGCACTGGGCTCCTCTGCTGTCACTTCATCTTCATCGATGCCTAAAGGAGAAACATCAGATTTAAGCTAAATAGCAGTAAGGGTCCAGCCAGCTTAACACCTTGCCCCGTGTAGCTTAGAGTTGCCTAACTCACCCAGGCCCAGCTTAATCATGCGGTAGATGCGGTTGGAGTGGGTTTGGGGATCCTCAAGTGAGAAACCAGAGGAGAGCAGAGCAGTTTCAAACAGCAGCACCACCAGGTCCTTGACCGCTTTGTCATTTTTGTCTGCCTCGGCCTTCTGCCGCAGGGTCTCCACAATGGGGTGGTCAGGATTGATCTCTAGGTGTTTTTTGGCCATCATGTAGCCCATTGTAGAGTTGTCCCGCAGTGCCTGGGCCTTCATGATCCGCTCCATGTTTGCTGTCCAGCCATAGGTGCTTGTGACAATGCAGCAGGGTGACGAGACAAGCCTATTGGAGATTGTCACCTGTGGACAATCAAAAGCAATTACAAAACTTAACCCTGGCTACTATGCGGTTACTATAAAAAATGCGTTTACGAAAGGCAGATGACTAAACCTCTGTGGCTTGGGTCCAGGGAATAAAGGATAACTCGGGCAACACAGCAAGGCCTTCTCTGGCATGTTGATCCCTGCTACTGTGTGTGTATAAGAAAAGCTTCCTACTTCACCAGAAACTGACAGAATTTTGCTGTGGGATGGGCCTAACCTACAGTGCCTACCACTACTTATGGGAGAAAGTTAAAACTCACCTTTTCAACCTTCTTATCCAAGATCTCCTTCATAAGCTTGCAGAGATTCTCAAACTTTGCCTTGCTCTCCTCCATTTTCTTTTTCTCTTCCTCATCCTCAGGTAGCTCCAGGCCCTCCTTAGTCACCGAGACCAGGCTCTTCCCATCGAATTCCTTGAGCTGCTGCACGCAGTACTCATCAATAGGCTCGGTCATATACACTACCTCAAAGCCCCGCTTCCGCACACGTTCCACAAAGGCAGAGTTGGCCACCTGTTCTTTGCTCTCACCTATAGGATTAAGTATGGATGACTCAAAAGACCAAAAAAGGCCTCTTTCCCATCCCCAGTACTCCACACCCACAAGGATAACTTTGACGAGAATGAAGCTCCAACACACCAGTGATATAGTAGATGGACTTCTGTGTCTCCTTCATGCGAGACACATACTCTGACAGGGACGTCATCTCATCTCCAGACTGAGAGGTGTGATAGCGGAGGAGCTCAGAGAGGCGGCGGCGGTTGGTAGAATCTTCATGGATTCCAAGCTTTAAAGAGTAGGGAGAGACAGTCCAACTATAAGCTAGAAAAGTAACACAGTCTACACAAAGAAATTGGGAGAAAAAACACCTTCCCATCTTACCTTTAGATTCTTGGAGAATGCCTCATAAAACTTCTTGTAATTCTCTTTGTCTTCAGCCAACTCAGAGAAGAGCTCAAGGCACTTCTTTACAATGTTTTTGCGGATGACTTTCAGGATCTTGCTCTGCTGCAGCATTTCTCGGGAGATGTTCAGGGGCAGGTCCTCGGAGTCAACCACACCACGGATAAAGTCTGTATGCATCAACCAGAGCAAGAAGCACAGGGATCAGACCTGGTCTGGTTACCAGATTCAAACTACCTAGCCACGTGAAGGTCTGGGGAGCCAGACTATCATTATCTGGACTAAAGACCATCTCAGCTGTATGCTGAAGGTCTAGTAAGTTTGCCTTGCTTGAACTACAAACCCTGAAGCCCTGGAGATACTCACTGAGGTACTCAGGTATCAGCTCATCACAACTGTCCATGATGAACACACGACGAACATACAGTTTAATGTTGTTCTTCTTCTTCTTGTTCTCAAAAAGGTCAAAGGGAGCTCGCCGAGGAATGAAGAGCAGTGCCCTGAATTCCAACTGACCTTCTACAGAGAAGTGCTGAAAGAAACCCATTAGTACATTTTAGGACAAAAGTGCCTCAAGTCTGAGGATCAGACATGACACTGGAACACTTGACTGTACAGTGCCGTGCCTTAATCCTAGGAAAACAACCCTAATACCAATAAACCTAGAAGGCTACTACTAGCAACAATCAGACCCATTAGCTTTCATAGCCACCACCCAGACTCCCAAGAGAAAGGAAAAAGTGAAACCACTGCCAAGCACAGGCCTCTCTGAACAGTTCTCAATGTCATGTGGTTCTGTGGCTTTCAGTTCTTAGCTACTGACCAGTTGTTCCTTATCATCTCCAGAACATTCTATGCACCCCTCCGTTTAGAACATGTAAGCTCTCACCTTAACTGCCAAGTGGTCTTCCCAGTCGTTGGTGAGGCTCTTATAGAATTCACCGTATTCCTCTTGAGTGATGTCATCGGGGTTTCTGGTCCAAATAGGCTTAGTCTTATTCAGCTCTTCCTGATCAATGTATTTCTCCTTAATCTTCTTAGTCTTCTTTTTCTTATCTTTGCCACTGTCATCCTCCTCATCTGATCCCACATCTTCAATCTTCGGCTTCTCCTCGTCATCCTTATCTTCCTCTTCTTTCTCCCCTTTCTCTTCCTCTGCCTCATCATCACTGATCTCCTTCTCTCGTTCTTTCTCCAACTAAATCACCAAATTGAATAGTGAGTTGTGGAGAACACAACACCAGCAAAGCCAGAGGCCATGAGCCAACACAACAGCCTGCCCAGCCCATACTTACATAGAGGGTGATGGGGTAGCCAATGAACTGTGAGTGCTTCTTCACCACTTCCTTGACCCTCCTCTCTTCTAAGTATTCTGTCTGGTCTTCTTTGAGATGAAGGATCACCTTGGTGCCCCGGCCAATGGGCTCACCTATAATGAATCATAGCAAGATATACTAAATACTCAACATAGTGGTGCTTAACCCAACCTGGTTTCTTAAGGCAGGGTTTCTGTGTAACCCTGGCTTGACTGACAACTCATCCACCTGCCTCTGCCTCCCAAGTACTGGGATTAATCACATTTGCCACCCCTCAAACATGTACTTTAAGACTTCTGACTTACTCCCCCCCCCCACAATGTAGACAGCCAACGCACCATGGTCTGCACGAACTGTGAAGGAGCCACCAGCAGAAGACTCCCAGGCATACTGCTCATCATCATTGTGCTTTGTGATCACAACCACCTTCTCCGCTACTAGATAGGCTGAATAGAATCCAACACCAAACTGCCCAATCATGGAGATGTCTGCACCAGCCTGCCAAAGGGTTTTTAAAGTTGAGAGGGCCAGCAAAATGTTTCTGCACAAGTAAAAAGGGTCATCAAGGAGGTCCTCTGCCTTCCACATGTACCCACTGGAAACACCCACCACACACAGACAAGTTTTGGAAAACTACTAAGACAAAAGCAGTAATGAATGGAGAATGGTGTGGATGAACAGCCAGCCACACACCTGGAGAGCCTCCATGAATGCTTTTGTGCCAGACTTAGCGATGGTTCCCAAGTTATTTATGAGGTCAGCCTTGGTCATGCCAATGCCTGTGTCCACCAAAGTCAGCGTGCGCTCCTGAGGGTTGGGGATGATGTCAATTTTCAGCTCTTTGCCGCTGTCCAACTTGGAAGGGTCAGTCAGGCTCTCATAGCGAATCTTGTCCAAGGCCTGTAAATACATACAACAGCCACATTATTCCATCTGTCCAAACACTCCTTTTCTCTTTCAAACTTGTGGCAGATTTTTGGGATCAACTGCTAGATGATCAGTCACTCCCACTAATGCTAGACACACACACACACACACACTCTCTCTCTCTCCCCCCCAAGTCTTAAAAAAATAGAACAAAATACTTACATCAGAAGCATTAGAGATCAACTCCCGGAGGAAAATCTCCTTGTTTGAATAGAAAGTATTGATGATGAGGGACATGAGCTGAGCGATTTCTGCCTGAAAGGCAAAGGTCTCCACCTCTTCCTCGCCATGGTGCACTTCCTCAGGCATCTAAGAATGAAAGGATCATGTATTGCCAAGGACCATGATGGATGCACATTTTAAAACCCAGTTCAACACTACTTTAAACTGGGTAGCATCCGTTCCTAATACTTAAGAACGCCGTTGTTGTTTGTTTTTTATAGTATACTCCAAAACTACAACTGTTTTCATTTGGTAAATAACTAACAGAAACAGCAGCCCCTGTGCGCATACTTGCTGTTCACCCAGCAGGGCAAGGAAAGCCGAGGCTGCAACCGTGGAGGCGCTCAAGGGGCAATTAAACCAGGACAAAGAGGTAAAAAGGCTCTACCGTGACCGCTCACTGCGCACACTTGCACAGGCCCGAGCACAGGCAAAATGGTGGCCCAGGCGTTCAGCGACCCTCGTCACTGCCGGACATGCGTCGGGCAGGAGCCACACGGGGAGGGGGGTGCCGCCGTAACCCTCCCACCGCCCCAGCATCCGGGCAACCGGGGCGGGGCGCCAGAGGCTTCCAGAACAATCTGAGCTCTGGGGAGGGAGGGGAGGGACCTCCGAAGCTCCCCTGGCCTGCCTCCTCCCCACTTCCCCGCCTCCTCCACCGGGAGCGCTGGGAAGATCTGGGAAGATCTGGAAAGCGAACGCGCAGCGGGTCCCCGCCAACCTGCGGACCCCTCCCCAAAATCATGCACGAGGGCGTCCGGGGGAGGCGGACGGGCCGACCTCGCCGGGCCGTGCTGAGTCACGCACGGCGCAGCCCGCCACCGCGCGGACCCTCCGGAGCCTGCAGCCGCGCCCGGAAGTGGAGGGCAAACATGGCAGCGTCCCGGGGCGCCGGCCACCACGTGCGGCCGCCCACCACCCGGCTGGGGACCGCGCCCCCACCTCACGCGCTGCGGAACCCGCCCGCCCCGGAGGAGCCTCGCCTCGCCTCGCCGCGCAAGGACCCCCCCACCGTGGTCCAGCACGAGCAGATTGAGGCGCTCCACGCACGTCACCCCACAGGTCCCCCGGGCGGGCAGGAGCCCCCAGGACAGACGAGGACAAGGGAAGGACCCCCGGGATGGAGCCCCGAGGGAGCGGCCGGGGACAGGGAGGCCGCGGCCTTACCTTGACGGGACAGCCAAACTGGAGGACAGAGCAGGGTGGGCCCGGACCACGTCCGACTCGCACAACAAGCCGAAGCTGCGCGGGGGTGACTCAAGAGAGCTCCCAAACGCCCCCGGCCGCCCTATATAAGGCGAAGCACAGCCGGGGCTCCTCCCTCGGATCCCTCCGCCTTAAAGGAGTGGCAGCCAGCCACGCACCTGCCGCCGCCCGCCCACCTTGACGTCATGGTCGCCGATCGTGGCGGGGGCGGGGGGGAGCGGGCCCCGCGGCCTGCGCTCCGAATCTAGGCCTATTCGGTTCCGCTTCGTTCGGAGCTCTGCATCTGCAGGCCCGGGACGCGGCCCGCGCGAGATGGCCAGGGTGTGTGCATGTGCCGTTAGTGAGGAAGGCCCCACGGCCTCCCCGCTCAGACGCCTCCCCTCCCAAGCGTCCGGTCCTCGGGGACACTCGGAAGAGGACGGAGGTGGCCGTTCCCCATCCTACTAGCGCGCTCCCTACAAGTCGCACATGGACAGAACGGGACGACAGAGAAATGTTTCCTTGTCCGATTTTCAGAAGCCCCCCAACCCCCACCCTCCCGGGGGCTGCGGGAGGCGGAGCCGCTGCAAGCGGGGACCGGCTTCTCCGAGGGGAGGGGCCCGGGCCCGGGCTGGCGGGGACTCTTTGGCGGCTTGCGGCGGAAGGAGCATCCGCGGCGGTGCTGCGATTTCTTCCAGCAGTTTCTAGGCCTGTCTCGGCGGTCTCGACCCCTCCCCCCCCAGGCTCCGCCTCCCTCGCTGCGGCGGGGGCGGTGTCTTCGCGGCCGCCCGGCCGGTCGCTACCTGCTGCTGCGGTCCCTAGGCGATCGTGTCCCCGCCACCCAGCCAGTTCGCCGCACTGTGGGGCTACGGTTGGACGACCCCCTCCACGCGTGACCCTAGGAGGCCCACACGGCTGTTGGGGATGTGGAGCACGGGGTGGACCGCGGAGCGCAGAGGGAGGGAGGGATGGCTGACCTGCTCAGTCACAGGGCATGGGAGCTGCGGGGGTGAGTGACTGCGGACACCTTTCGGTGAACAGAGACGGGGAACCGAACGCTGGGTGGAAGACTCCCCACCCCTCAGCCTCCAAGGTCGCCCACGTACACGGCGCGCGGGGACATGTGCCCTCCCTTTTGTGAGAACAGCAGGCTGTTTCCCAAGCTGTTTTTTTTTTTTTTTTTTTTTTTTTTTTTTGCCCCCTTCCCTACTGCAGCTCTTTGGTCCTACAGAGGAGGGACCCCTTCTTTTCAGATTAGCGGGAGCTCCAGGCATCCGCGTGAAGATGACGGTCACAGGTTCGCCCAGTTCCAGGCTCCAGAACCAAGTTGGGCCACTGCCTCGGCTCTGCCTTCTCGCTGAGGTGACCTGCCATGCCTTGCCTGCCTTGCAGCCGGCAATCTGGCCTTGCCTTTTTCCAAAGCCGCATCTGGAAGCTTGTCGAACTGAACCCTCGAGGAGAGAATGGCCGCACCCCTGTAAATGTTCCTCTGCTTTCTTAGCCCACCCTGGCCAGGATACACACACACACACACACACACACACGCCCACACCTTTGTTCCCAGTGCTTTCGTGAAGCTTATCTTCTCTAATGTGCTTTGATTGTGAAACAGTAGTTCCTTTCTTCATCCTTGCCCCTCTGTCTACTTCATCTGTTGTCACCCCATCCTGAACTGTCTTTATCCTCTCCTTAAATGTAATGTGAGAGAAACCCATAGAGAAGTCAGTGAATGCAGAGACACTGGGTAGGGTTGCCAGCAAGGCCCCAGACTGTTGTGTTGGATCATCCTCTGAAACCAGGAATAACAACAGTCATCATGTCGATAGTCTTTTGCAAGAAGGGCCTAACTGTTCCCTGGGGGTGGAGTATTTATTCACCTAACACAAACCAGGCCCTGGATTCCCCATTTCACATACTGCGTTGACTGCCTCTCCTTTGTGAAGGCTAGGCTGTACATTTCATGGGCAGGAAAATGAAGGGTTCGGTGAATAGTGGCGTCACTAAGCCCAGCGTCCTTCCTGTTCTGCAAGTGGAATGAGGCCAAGAGCATGGGCTCTTCCGGGGACCCAAGTCTGAAGCAGGCCAGGAGCCAGTCCTATGCATGGCTTCCTGTTGGCTGGCTCCTGGGACCTTCTCGGTCGGGAAAAGTTCACTGGACATGGTGGTACACACCTGTAATTCCAGCAGGGGAAGCTGAGGCAAGAGGAGGGCAAGTTATAGGCCTACACGGCCTAAGAGTGAGACCCGAGTGCATTAAAAGGGAAAATTTATTTTGCATCAACAGATTCCTTTTACTCTGCTAGGTGTGGTGGCACATGTCTGTTCCTATTAGGGCGCTTGAGGCAAGAGGATGCATGTAATTACAAGTCCAGCCTGACCAATACAGCCTGGACAGTACCAAACCAGTTAAGGGTTACATAGCAGACTCTGTCTCCAAAACTGAAGGGGAAGACGGTTACTAAAGGAGCATGATGACTCAGTGGGTAAAAACATTTGCCCTTGTCCTGCAGGCCTGACAGCCTAAACCTGAATTTGAGCCCTAGATCCCATGGTGAAGGAGAGATCTGACTCCTGAAGTTGTCTTCTGACTTCCGTTTATACACTGTAGTGCCCGTGTGCCCATACTTCACACACACAAACACACACACACAGTTGTTTGTGTGTGTGTGTTTGTTTGTTTGTTTGTTTGTTTGTTTTTTTAGACAGGGATACTCTATGTAGCCCTGGCTGTCCTGGTACTCTAGAAACCAGGCTGGCCTCAAACTCAGAGATGTGCCTGTCTCTGCCTTCTGAGTGCTGGGATTAATGGTGTGCGCCGCCACCACCTGCCCCCTCCCCATCTTATACATGATAAATTATCTCTTTGTGTGGTGGGGGATCAGGGTTCAAGACAGGGTCTTTCTGTGTAGCCCAAGAATGTGCTGTCCAAGAATGTGCTTTGTAGACCAGGCTGGCCCAGATTTTTTAAAGACAGTTTTGCTATGTAGCCTTGGCTGTCCTGGAACTCACTCTGTAGACCAGGCTGGCTTCGAACTCAGAGATCCTCTTGCCTCTGCCTCCAAGGGCTGGAATTAGGAGTTTAAAGGAGTGTACCATCACATCCCAGCTAACATTATTTTTAAAGACAGGATGGTGAGATAGTTTCAGTGAATAAAGGCGTTTGCAGGGATGACCTGAGTTTGAGTCCCAGAATCCACATAAAGAGAGAAATGAATTCACAAAGTTGTCATTTGACCTTCAAGGCGCCACGGTATGCACCGACCCACCCATCTTTCTCACACATACAATAATATACCTTAAAAACTGTGTGTGTGTGTGTGTGTGTGTGTGTGTGTGTGTGTGTGTGTGTGCTGGAATTATGTGTGAGGGGGTGTGCTGAGGAGCCAAGGGGCTTTGGATCCCCTGGAGCTGGAATTAGAAACAGTTGTGAGCTACCCGATGTAAGTGATGGAACGGAAGACCAAAAAGCACTCTTAACCACTGAGCTATTTCTCTGCCCCCCCCTAAAATTATAAAGTAGAAAGAAAAGGAAAAACAGAAGTGGTCACTGCCTAAAATCCAGCACTTAGGAGGAAGAGGCAGTGGATCTTTGTGAGTTGGAGGCCGGATTGATCTACAGACCAGACACAGATATCACAGTAAGACCCTGAGTTGTTTTTGTTTGGTTGGTTGGTTTAGTTCTCTGGTTTCTCAAGATGAGATTTCTTTAGGTAGCCCTGCCTGTCCTTAAACTCACTCTGTAGAACAGGCTGGCCTTGAACTCAGAGCCACCTGCCTGTGCCTCTTTGCTGGGATTAAAGGCCTGAGTCACCATCTCTTGGCTTGTTTGGTTTGATTTCTTTTCGAGACAGGGTTGGTTTCTCTGTGTAGCCTTGGCTGTACTGAACTCACTTTGTAGGCCAGTCTGGTCTCGAACTCAGTTTGTTGTATTTTAAAATAATGTTTTTTAAAGGAGGGCTGGAAAGATAGCTTGGTGGTAGGATGCTTGCATACCACGTAACACCTTAACAATTAAAAATATTTCCCTCTTTAGTAAGCAGCCTGGGGGAGTCTGTCTGTATCTGATTCCACCCTCCTTTCACTAAGAGACACGCCCAGTGTCTGTGAGTCTTGCCTGAGGATGCTAAGCTGTTCATGGAACCCTCAGACCACATGGGCCCATTACAAACCGAGGATGAACTGGGTGGCCTGAGGGAAGGGACAGACTTAGGGCCTATGAAGTCAGGATAGTGCAGAGGTCTGCTGCCAGGAGAGAAAAAGCCAGGAGCCTCCCAGTGACCTAGAAAGGAAGTCCTTTAGGAAACTGGAGAAGAATTGAAAGTGGCCCTGAAGGCAGGAGCTAGGTTATAAAAGGCTGATGGTACCAGGCTGAGTTCTAATCTGAAGAGTGAGGGTTCTGTTAGAGTCAGCCTTAAAAGCCCCCAAGCTTCCAGAAGCCTGTGTCCCCGCTGCAGAGCTGAAACTACCATTGTTCCTAAGACACTGTTATTCTTGATCAGGCAGAAGCTTCTGGAAGGCGGCCAGCTAAAACAGGTATTTGCAGGTGCTCCTGAGCCCCATACTTGTTTCTCTGACCTGTAGGCAAAGAATTATTTTTATAGTTGTTAGTAAAACTAACAATTTTTACTAACACTCCTCTTCCCCTCCCACTCCTCTTCCCCTTCATTCTCCCGCCTCTCCTCTTTTGTTTTACTTTGACAGGTTTCTCAGTGTTGTCTAGGCTACTCTGCTTCAGCTTCCAGAATGCTGGGCCAAACAAATGTCACCATGCTTGAGTTAAAGATAGTCTTTTGTTTAGTGAAAATGACACTGTGTTTGAATTGTAGCCTCTAAAGGGTTTTCAGTGTCTTTTTTTTTTTTTTTTAATTGTTCTATGTATTCACTTACCTTTAAATTTTATTTAATGTGTATGGGCACCTGCTGGCCTGGCTCTGTGTGCACCATGTGCGCATAGTACCGCTTGGGGCCAGGAGAGGGCACTGTTTCCCTAGAACTGGAGTTGGAGGTTGTGACCCATACCGTGGGCTCTGGGAATCAAACCCCCATCTCATCCAGAGCAACAAGTGTTCTTACCTGCTGAGCCAGCTCTCTAGCAGCCCAAATGAAAATATTTTAAGGCTAGGATGTAGCTCAGCTGGTAGAGAGTGTTCGGCTGGCATGCAGGAAGACCTAGATTGGATTCCTCACTGAATGAACCTTTCGTGGTGGCTCATTCTTATGATTTTTAGCACTTGGGAGATAGAGGCAGGAAATCAAAGTTCATGCTCATCCTTGTACTACATAGAAGCTAGCCTGAACTATCCAAGACCGTGTGTGTGTGTGTGTGTGTGTGTGTGTGAGAGAGAGAGAGAGAGAGAGAGAGAGAAGGAGTCTCATGCTGGAGAGATGATTCAGCAGTTACAGCTTGCTGGTCTTCCAGAGGAACTCAGTTTGGATTCCAACACCCACGTTGAGTAGCTCACAGAGTCCTGTCACTCCACGCGTCAGGGATACGACACCTAAGAAATCAAATACAATCCTTTCCTTGTATTTCTTTGTTGGCCTGGGACTAAACCAGGGCTTCTCTTAAATGCTAAACAGGTCTACCTCTGGGCTTGAGCCACTAGCCCTCTTGAAAGTTCCTACTTATTTAAATCTGTTGGCATGTATGTGCATCTGTGTGTGTGGCTACTCAAATCTATGCCTTCCCAAAGGTGGTCAAATTCGTCAGAGCTGGAGTTACACAGGCAAGACACACGGTTGATTACATGGGTGCTGGGATCCAAAGTCTGGTCCTCATGATTGTACAGCAATTGATCTTCATAGCTGAGCTTGAGGATCGATTGCTTTCATGATGGCCCTAGGCCCTGAAGCAAGTCTGGCCTGCAGACCAAGTTCTGAGCCAGCCAGGTCTATAAGGCTATGTAGTGAAATCCCCAATAGTTGGAGCATTTATAAATATTAATCATATTTTAGACTATACATCAAGTCTCAGCCGGGTAGTGATGGCTCACACCTTTAATCCCAGCACATGTGAGGCAGAGACAGAAGAATCTCTGAGTTTGAGGCCAACCTGGTCTACAGAGCAAGTTTGAGGACAGCTAGGGCTACACAGAGAAACCCTCTCTCGAAAAACCAAAAATAAATCAAGTCTCACATAGGCCTAATACCCAAATTTATCATCCCAGCCCTCCAGAAACTGAGGCAGGGGATTGAAGCAGTTGGAGATGGCTTAACGGTTAATTAAGGTGACTCTTCCGCAAAATCTAAGTTTGGTTCGAAGTATTTTCACAGTGTAAACTCCAGCTCCAAGAAATCCAGCAGTGCCAGAAGAGGGCATCAGAGCAACACTAGAGTTATGGGTGGTAAAAGCAGCCACCCAGCAGGGATGTTGGGAATTGAACCTGGCCTGCTAGAGCAGGGAGCACTCTCCCCTGCTGGGCTATCTCTCTGGCCTCTTTTCTTTCTTTGTTTTATTTATTTATTTATTTATTTATTTATTTATCTGTGCATTTGCCTGCATGTATGTCTGTGTGAGGGTGTCAGATCCCCTAGAACTGGAGTTACAGACAGTTGTGAGCTGCCATGTGGGTGCTGGGGATTGAACAAGGGTCCTCTGGAAGGACAGCCAGTGCTCTAAACCTCTGAGCCATCTCTCCAGCCCTCTTCCTTTGTTTTCTATTTCCTTTAATATTTAGCTCATTAAATTTTCCCAACATGAGAGCTTAAGGCTACACATATTTCAAGACTTTGTTTGATACACCCCATGAGCTTTAGTAGATGACAGAGTGCCCGGAAATGCTGGTCCTCTTACTGCTGTCTCTGAGTGCTGAGATAGAGGTTTCTGGTACAAGGCCTGACTTTTCTTTGATCCAAAGTGCTTTATGCCACTAGGCAGCTCACTGGAGAAAGCCCTTGCCAGGAAAGCCTCATAACCCGGCTTCCATCCCAGCACTCACAGTGGGAGGAGAAAATCAAGTCCCCAAAATTATCCTCTGACTCCAAATGTGTACTGGCAGCCATACAGATACACTAATAATAAAAAAATATATTAAATTTTGTTTTATAGACAGGGACATGCCTGTAATCCCAGCACTCTGTCAGGCTGAGGCAGGTGGATCTCTGTGAGTTCAAGGCCAGCCTGGTCTACAAAGTGAGTCCAGGACCACCAAGGCTGCACAGAGAAATCCTATCTTGGAAAACCTAAATAAATAAGTAAATAGTTTTACATTTTCAAAAAAAAATTATTATCCTTATTATAGACATATAGTGAAGTATGAATTTTATTAGCCCCTATGTATAGATTTTTTAAATGCACATAGGCAAGGTTTTTTTTGTTTTGTTTTGTTTGCTTTTGAAACAGAGTCTTTCTATGTAGTCTTCGATGTCCTGGAACTTGCTATGTAGACCAGGCTGGGCTCAGACTCACAGAGATCCACCTTCTTCTGCCTCCTGGGTGCTGGGACCAAAACTGTGTGCTACCACACCTAGCCTGTTTTGCTTCTATGTATGTCTGTGTGCCAGGAAGGGCAACCAGTGATCTTAACCACTGATCCATCTTTCTAGCCCCATCACTGTCATTTTAAGGCAGGGTCTCACTACGTAGCCCAGGCTGCCCAGGAACTCATGGCACTCTTCCTACCCCAGATTCTAAGTGCTGGGAAAATAAACATGAGTCACTAAACACAAATGAGACTGTTAATATTTGTAATTTTCCCAGCTAAGCTTAAGAAAGTTAATTATTAAAAATAGAAAATTAATTATCTAGTCATTGGGTTAAGTCTATTAAACCAAACCTGCTAAATGCCTTATTTAAAACAGCAAACAAGGAGGTGGAGAGCTGGCTCACCAGTTAAGACCGGAAGTTTAGTTCCCAGCACTCACACCAGGTGGCTCACTACTACCTGTAACTGCAGTTCTGGGTGATCTGACACCTTTGGTATCACACAAACACATAATTGAGAATAAAATAAAAAGAACAGTATGGGGCTGGAGAGACGGCTCAGTGGTCACAAACACTGGCTGCTCTTTCAGAGAACCTGGGTTCAATTCCCAGCACCTACATGGAGGCTCAGAACCATTTGTGACTTCGGTTCCAGGGAATCTGATGACCCTCATCTGGCCTCTGTGGGACCAGCTTAGTATGCATGGGGCACTTACATACATGCATTGAAAATACTTCACAGAGTGTGTGTGTGTGTGTGTGTGTTCCTTTACAATGCTACATGGCGATGGCAATGCATTTTGTGATCCCAGAGGCAGGAGGATGAGAACTTCAAGGTCAGCCTCAGCTATATAATGTTTTTGAAGCCAACCTTAGCTGCATAAGATCCTATAGTTCATAGATGTGTGTATGTGTGTGTGTGTGTGTGTGTGCGCGCGCGCGCGCACGCGCACCAAGTGCAAGCCTAAAATCCTGGCTTCTACCTCAGCACTGCATAAACTGGCAAGGTTGCACAGGGCAGTGATCCCAGCACTCAGGAAATAGAGGCAGAAGGACCAGAAGTTCAGGACAACCCTTAGCTACATAGTGTAAATCAAGGACAGCTAAGACTACATGAGACTGTCTCAAAAAAAAAAAAAAAAAAAGCAGTGTATAGAAAACATACAATCAGGGGTCCCACTTAGTAAGCACTTGCTTGCTTGCAAATATCAGGACTTTAGTTAGGCCTCCAGAACTCACATAGAAGTGTTAAGCATGATGATGATGGGTGCTGGCATAGGCCTTTAATCCCAGCACTTGGGAGGCACAGGCAGACAGAACTCTGGGAGTTTGAGGCCAGCCTGGTCTACAGAGCAAGTTCCAGATCAAAAAAACCCATCTTAGGAAAACAAAAAGACAAACAAAAAACAAAACCAAAAACAAAAAACTGGAGCATCCCAGTCCTGGGGGAGCCTGGGCTTCCTAACTAGTCAATTGTGCCTAACTGGTAAGCTTCAGGCCATGGGGAGATGCTAAAGCAAGTGGAGAGTTTTCCTGAACATGCCACCCCAGATTGCTCTTTGGCCTCTGTGGGCATTCCCACACAGGTGTTACCCCCCCACACACACACAAATACATGCATGTGTTCACATAAACCCATTAAAAAGAAAACAAAACATGCAGGCTACAAAGGAGAAGCTAGCTATTATAAAGCAGAACCAGATATTGACAAATCAGACCAGTTGCAGGGTAGCTGATTGAAGGAGGTGGTTCTTCAGGACTGGTAACGGACTGAGACTGGCAATAGAATCGTGAGGACAGACGTTAGAGGAAGCTTCTATCAAGCCATGGGAACTCTCGTCAGCTGATGGGAAACCAGTGTCACTAACTTTTCTGTTATGTTAAAAATGTGTCAGTGTGGGCTGGAGAGACAGCTCCATGGTTAAGAGCACTGGCTGCTCTTTCAAATGGACCAGGGTTCAATTCCCAGCATCCACATGGCAGCTCACAACTGTCTGTAATGCTGATTTCAAGGGACCTGAAGACTTGTTAAAATTAGTGACTAGCCAAATGGTGGTACTTGCCTGTAAACCCAGCACTCAATGAGGTAGAGGCAGGAGGATGTCTATGAGTTCAAGGTCTACAAAGTGAGTCCAGGACAGCCAAGGCTACACAGAGAAATCCTATCTTGAAAAACACACACACAAAACAAACAAACAAACAAACAAACAAAAAACACAAATTACTGACTAAATCCAGGTGTGGTGGCACAGACCTGTAATCCTAGCACTTGGGAGGCAGAAACTGGTAAATTTCTGTGAGTTTGAGACCAACCTGGTCTACATAGCTAGGTCCAGTACAGCTAGGACTACAAAGTGAGACCATGTCTCAAAGCTAATGATTAGAACTGGGTGCGCAATGTTAGGATGGAGGCAGATGTAGGAGGCAAAGCCTGCCTCACCTACAAAGGAAGCCTCGGCTTCCCCGACTTAGTGAACATGAAGTGAATGAGAGAGGAGGAAGAGGAAAGCCAGCTCAGGCAGGAAGGAGGGAGGAAGGGAAGGAAAGGAGGAGACATAGGGAAAGCACAAGACCCAGCCTGGCCGTTTCACAGGGCGAGTCTTGGAGAAGGTCAAGGCTAAAGGCAGGAAGGCCAGCTGCAGGGGAGGAGAGGCCAAGCCCTTTCTAAGAAAGGAGAGTGTAGGGGCTGAAGGCTGGGCATGGTATGTGCTTGTTATCCCCACAAGTGGAGGCAGAAGGCTCACAGTTGCAAACCAGCCAGGGCTACATAGTGAGCCGGAGGCCAGCCCAAGCTACAACAGTCAGGTAGTAGTTTAGGCTACATAGTAGAGCATTGTGGGGTGGAGGAGTGGGAGCTCCTGACCTGGAGGGAGGCGGAGCCCTGTCTCAGGCAGCTGTGGGCATCCAAAACAGCTGTCCAGCAGGCAGAGGAGTATGTGGGAGATGCGGGGACTGGACTTGGATGGAAGATCCAGGCCTCATCAAGCCGATAGCTAAAGTTATGGGCAAAAACAGAACCACTAAGGGCCGTATGGGTACAAAAGGGACAGGATTTGTAACCCACCCTGGTCTCAAAATACAGAGTTCTCACTAGGGTGCCCCATTAGCACAACCATGACCATCCTTCCCTGTTCCAAGGGCTTGTATCCCGGAGGTAAGCAACCAGACCTGCCGTCTCTTCTACCATGCAGTCCTCTCAGACTTGACCTTCCTCCAGGGCTCCCAACCTCTTCCAGGGACAGTAAAATGTACCCCGAGTGGAGTTTATTCTGGAGCTGACTGGCCAGGGGAGGGACCAGGTGGCACCACACACAACCTACGTAGGGTTCTGCCTGCCACCTGTCTCGCCCCAGGCAGTGGTAATTCCTTTTCAGCACCCAGGTCTCAGCTGGCTGGGTTTCTGAGCTGTTGGCTGTGAGCTCTGTGCCTGCCTGGCTGGCTTCTACTCAGCTACAAGACCGAAAGGGAGCAAGAGTGCTCCCGGGTGGCAGCGATGCATTTCAAGGACCCAAGCTTTTAGCTGGCATGCTGAGAGTTGAGCTTGCCAGGTCTGGAACCTCTGGGCACGTGGAAGGATGGGTGTTCCAGAAGGGCGAAAGATCAGCAATGCCTTCTTTTTGTCCCTCTTCCTCAGAACCTTCCTGCCTCTGTGTGTGGGGGATTAAAGGATTCTCTAGTATCCTGTAGTTTACAGAATTTTTAAAAAAAATATTTGCTTATTTATTTTTGGTTTTTCAAGATAGGGTTTCACGATGTCCTGGAACTTGATCCGTTAGACTAGGCTGGCCTTAAACTCACAGAGATCCACTGCCTCCTGAGTGCTGGGATTAAAGGTATGAGCCACTACGCCCGGCTGCAGAATCTTTTTTGCTTTTTTGAAACAGGGTTTCTCTGTGTAGCCTTGGCTGTCCTGGACTCTATCTGTAGACCAGGCTGGCCTTGAACTCACAGCAATCCACATTCCTCTGCCTCCCGAGTGCGAGGGCTGGCATTAAAGACATGCACCACCACCACCCCGCCAGAACATCGTTTAAACATTTTGCTTTCAATTTTTCTAAAGTAAAGTAGTAGGCACAGCAAGTAATCCCAGCCTGCAGCTACTAGGAGGGCTGTGAGGCAGGGGACAAAAGCGTTGCTTTCCACACCTTACCTCGCCTCCCTGCTTTCCACGAGAGACTCTGAGTCTTGAGCACCTGGGTCTCACAGTCTGACTTCCCCACAAGCAGAGCCCACAATCAAGTGGGGAAGGTGCTCCCACTAGGGGGCCTGGGAACCTGTGACATCAACTTTTCTCAGCTCTAGCAGCCCTCCCCCAACCCCAGCTAGGAATCTTGTGATTCCTAGCTGACTGGATGCAGCAAGAACCCAAGCAGTACGCACTGGAAATAACTAGGCAATCAAGGCTTGGCTCTCAAGCTCCCAGAGCCTGAAGGTGTGGGGGAGGGGAGCAAGTAGCTTAGGTAGACCACTGCAGGATGCTTAGACTCATCCTGGTTACCAGGGGCCTCACGGAGCTAAGGCTCTTATCTTTTTTACCCTGTACCAAGCCTGGACAGATGGCTTTAATTCCCTTGGCAGGTCTTTACTGATATCGCCATTCCCTGGTGAGGAGCCAGAGCCACAGAGAATGAGTGGCTTGTCTGGGTTTGAACAGCTGGGCCCAAGACATACACTCTATGGATCTGAATTCAAGCCAAGTGGCCCCAGCCCCAGCAAAGGCCAAGGAAGAGGTTGCTGCTGTCCTGGACAGAGGCCTTCGCAGGGCCCTGCCGATCCGTATTTAGCACTTCCCCACAACCAGGAGCCCGAAAGCAGCTGGTTGTTTGAATGTGTGTGAGTCCTCAGGACTGCCAAAGCCATAGAGAGCTGAACAGACACCCCTTGAAAGCATACACAGGAAGTGCCTGGCTAGGGCACAGTGCCACTGATGAGTTTAAGGAGACCAGGACTCTGCCCACCCCTACCCCAGGAACCCGATGGTCCTCAGGAACCTGCATAGACTGCCAGCCTGGCCGGGGCCTCAGATCTTCTGGCCTGCAGATGGTCACTCTTCCTGTGTGTCTGTGCTGGCCAGACAGCACGGCTCTCTCTAAAGCGACTGCGCTTCTCTGCTCACATCCATTTTTAGTTGCTATCAACTTAATTCTAAGAACAATTTAATTTTCTTAAGAATTGGGTTCTCCTGTCACTCCACCTCCCCTTTATCCATGTCCTCACATTTCTTCCTTTTCAGACCTAGACCAGCTTTTTAAGAAAACATAGAATTTACCTTCTCATGTAAACACCAAAAAAAAAAAAAAAAAAGGAAATAGATCCTTGCAGTTGCCTGCCTCCTCAATGGCAGTGATGACTATGACCACCAGTGGGTGCTCTGCAGCCAACACCACCTTGGCCCATACAATAAAGAGAGTCACTTGCATGTCAGTGGTAGCCACCCAGAGGACAGAAGCTGAATAGACTGCTTTGAACGGAAACGTCAGGAAGTGGTGTCCAGCACCGTGGCAGGAAGGATAGCTGGCAGTCCCTCCCTCAACCCTCCCTCCTTCCCAGGAAGCAGCAGTGACCATCAGGGGCTTCCAATGCTCCTGATCCTCAAGGTGGTGATACGTCCAGAGCCTGCTTGTGGTCAGAAGACACCACTATAGTTAAATCAGGCACAGGAATACATTAGAAGACTTTGGGGTGGAGCTGGACTCGGGGCTGGAAAGATGGCTCAGTGGTTAAGAGCACTGGCTCCTTTTCCAGAGTGACCCGGGTTCAATTCCCAGTCAACCACATGACAGCTCATAACTGTCTGCAACTCAACATACATGGGAGCAAAACACCAATGTACATAAAGTAAACTATTTTTTTTTTTTTTTCAAAAAAGACTTTTGGGGGAAATGATTATATCCCAGCCATTTTCTTCAGTAGTGATTCAGGTACAGCAAATAATAAAGTGGCTGAATCATGTATGTGTCCCCCGCCAGGCCCCACTTCAGGTCAGTGCTGGGGTTGAGAACCTAACACGCAAGGACACGAGCAATGAATGCCACCACATATCTGGGCAGGGCACGAGAGGGTGTGAAGGGCAGGTGTCACTTGGTCATGAACAGTTTCAGAGTAGCCCTAGGAGGCAGGCACAGCATCCAAAACCCTAACAGCCCCATGGCTGGTAGGAGTGTGACAGGAAGCCTGGCATGGTGGCACGCACCTGTGATCCCAGCACTGGAGAGGCAGGGGCAAGCAGATCTCTGTGAGCTCGAGGCCAGCCTGATCTACAAAGTGAGTTAAGGACAGCCAAGGCTACACAGAGAAACCCTGTCTCAACAAACAAAACGGGGGAGGAGAATGACAGGAGCTATGTCACATTACAAACGTCCTAGGGTGCAGAAGGGAAAGAAAACTGCACAAGCTCATGGCAGCCAGCCAGACGTCAGAAAGCTTTGGGGCAGTAGGTGCCTATCCCAGAGAAGAGGACCCCACTGTGCCCACTGCCCATCTCCCTGTGGTGCTGCCAACCCCATCATCATCCCAGCCCTCAGCAGGAAACACAGTGCCAGACCAGCTGGGAATGCACAGCAACAACCTTCTTGGTGGCTCTTGAACACTCTTCCAAAATGCTGAGACCTCTAGTGAAAAAAATAACGGTCTGGGCAGTGGTGGCACAGACCGTAATTCCCAGCACTTGGGAGGCAGAGGCAGGAGGATCTCTGAGGTTCTGAGATTGAGTACCAGGACATCCAGAGAAATGGTCTCAAAAATAAAACAAAAATGACACTAATTTCTTGTGGCCATACGTGGTATGGATTGGAGGAACCCAGGAGCTAACCTGCGGGTAAGAGGTGAAAGGGTTTGGAAATAACTCGGGTTCCCTGGGGCCTGCCAGTGCTGAAGAATGCTGAAAGGCCTCTCCCAGTTTCAGTGCAAAGAGGAAGCCAGTGAGTGGAGCTAAGGGCAGGCAGAAGAGACTTCAGCTTGCATTTTCAGCTTGTCTTATGGCCAGGGCACAGGCTGTGTGAACTAGACAGCATGGGAAGGCCATTTCTAACAGCTCACACTGGGTTTGTTGTTGGTTGGTTTGGTTTTTGAGAGTTTCCTTGTGTAGCCCTAGCTGTCCTAGAACTTAATTTGTAGACCATGATAGCCTCGAACTCACAGAGATCTGCCTTGTTCTGCCTCTGGGATTAAAGGTGTAAGCCACCACTGCCCAGGCATGTTTGTGGTTTTGACAAACTAGTCATGGATGGACTCCAGTGCCTGGTACAATGATGCATTTAACCTCCAACCCACCATCAAGCTTGCCCTTATTAAGATTGAAAACAGAGGGTTCAGTGGTTAAAAGCACTGACTGCTCTTACAGAGGACCCGGGTTCAGTTCCCAGTACCAACATGGCAGTTACAACTGTCTGTAACTCTAGTTCCAAGGGATCAACACCCTCACACAGACATACATGCAGGCAAAACACCAATGCACAGGATTTAAAAAATAAAAAGAATTGAAAACAAGCCAGGCAGTGATGGTAAACACCTTTAATCCTAGCACTCTGGAGGCAGAGGCAGGCAGATCTCAGAGTTCGAGACCAGCCTGGTCTAGAGTTCCAGGACAACCAGGGCTACATAGGGAAACCCTGTTTCAGGAAACAAAACAAAAAACCACTATTACCCATAAAGGTCTGAAACCTTTGTTTAAATCAGCGGTTCTTAACCTGTGGGTTGTGACCTTTGGTGTGTGTGTGTGGAGGGGTCTAAGACCATCACAAAACAAATTTACATTCATAGCAGCAGCAAAACTGCAGTTATGAAGTAGCAACAAAAATAATTTTATGGCTAGGGCTCACCACAAGAGGAACTATATTATTATGGGGTTGCAGCATTAGGAAGGCTGAGAACCACTGTTTTAAATGAAATTTCTGTAAAAAAGGAAGTCCCAAGAGTTGGGCCAACTCTGTAGCCATCAGCTGGTCAAGAACCAAAGAGCAAACAGCCCTGGGGCCTGGGGGGTGGGGGTGGGAGTGGGGGAGGAGAGCAAAAGTTGCTGGCTCTTTGGGAAAAGCCTGAGCCACCTCCCAGGGCTGGGACTGGGGGGTGCTTAGGGTCGGTGTTCCTCTCTCCTCCAGTGGGGCACCAGGACTAGTGCCCCCTCCACTGAGACAGTCTCCCATCCCATCCCAACCCACCCTTCCTCAGACCACAGTGTGGTTGGAGAATGGGAAGGTCCAACTCCAACATGAGGACACATAGGTCCGTTGTTCTCCAGGAAGTCTGGCAGCCCTGGGCTTTGGTGTCAGGGCCTGGAGCCAAGGTAAGGGAGAGAACCCAGGCCTCTGCCTTTTCCTGCCCAGGGATGTGGGAGTATGGCCAGCGGCTGGGGGTGGTGCTGGCCAGTTTGGCAGAGTTCGTTCCAGGGGCTGAGGACAGCATTTGTGGGGGGAGGGGAAGGTAACAGTTAAGACAAAGAAAACAACCAAAGCTGCCTCCATGTCCAGTCCTCTGAAATAAGAAAGAGGGGCTAGGGCGCAGCTCAGCTGGGAAGAGCCCGAGCCACCTCCCAGCCTAGCATGCACAAATACCCTGGCTTTGATCCCTAGATCCAGGACATGGTAGTACATGTCTGCGGCACCAGCACTGGAGAGGTGAAGGCAGGAGGAACAGTACAAGGTCATCCTCAGGTACATATGGAATGTGATGACAACTTGAACTACACCTGGACTTGGGGTGGCGGGGGGGGGGGGGGGGAGAGAGTGAGCAGAAGAGAAAACTTGTCTTTCAAGATCTGGGCCACAGTCTGGAGTTTCTTGGCTCCAGGCCTGTTTATTCTCTGTGGCCCCAGTAGGGGGCACTGCAGTCCCTCTGAGACTAAAAGGCTCTATCCTCCCTATACCCAGGCCCAACCTTGGGTCATGCTCAACCCCTAGACTCAGGCTGCCAGCCTCCTCTCCTCTCCAAGGAGTTAAACCTTGGGAGGACACACAGGGAGCTGCGGAGGAAAAAAAAAAAAAGTTTATTTAATCAGAGAGCCTCTGAACGCACCTGGTTTCTGTCAGTATAAAAAAAGGCAGTAAAATGACAAGGAGCAGGGACATGGAGAACAGGCACAGAAAAAAAGGAGGGAGAGGGAACATAAGATCACATGATACGGCAGTCAGCCATCCACCTCCACCCCATCCTTGTCAGAGGACGGATCTCACTCTGCCTGGGAGTCTCTTGTGCTTCGCTCAAGCAGGAACCAGTCAGAGATGTCAGTCAGAGACCGTGCCCCTTGCCATTCTGACCCCTCAATCCCAAGTCCATCGGGGCCAAGCACAGGCCAGAAGAAAGTAGAGGTCGGCTAGAAGAGCAAACCTCTGGACCCCTGCTCATCCCGGGCAGGGAAGGAAATGAGCAGGAAGCAGGCAGGCAGTGCAGTCCTTCTGTGCCCATGTGGTCACACCAGTGCCCTTAACAAGAAAGATAATACAGCGCCCAGAGCCAGGCCCAGACACAGAAAGAAGGACATGATGTTTCCTGCTGTCTCTGCCTCGGCTGGTTTGACTTTCCTAAAAGAAGGAAGGCAGGGAAATCTTAGGAGAGCCAAGCCCTGCCCTGCCCCCACATCCCTTCCTAAATTTCCAATCCCAGCCTACTTCTTGGGGGAATGTGTCTTGGAAATATCTTCCGCCCTGCCTCACTCCCCCCACAAGCCAGCATGAGCACACTTGGAAGCCCTTACCTCCACAGCCCTTCCCGACCCCCAAGCTGGACCTTCCGCCACCACAAGCTCCTCACAGCTTTGACATGAAAGATTCTTCTACTGCCATTTCCCTCTACTGAGGGACACCCCTGGGACTCTCATCCTGCCTGATGTCACCCAAGTCCCTCATGGCCCCACTCACTTGGGCCCGAAGCACATGCAGAGGCTGGCAAGGTAGCCATTGGAGAAGGCAAAGGCGGCCATGAAGACGATGAACCAGGCGTCATGCTTAAAGATGGAAGGCAGGTAGTAGCGCTGTTTCACGTTCACATTGCATAGCATCAGCAGGGGGATAAACACGATCCTGGCGATCACCAAAACCGGCAACCAGAAGCTATCCTTTCCAGGCTGCAAGGAACAGGCAATGCTTCAGCCCATGCCAGCCCTCACTGTCTACTCGGGGCCCCTAGGGACTTTGATAAAACTACTAGGCCAGGTTACTTTTGGGGGGTACTGATTGCCAGGGGTACAGTGGTGCCCGTGGAATACCAAAGGTTTCTTTTTTTCTTTTTGAGACAAGTCTTCATGTATCCCAGGCTGGCCTCAAGCTCACTCACTATATAGCCAAGAATGACCTTGAACTTCTGATCCTCCTATTTCTAGCTGGGATTTCAGGTGTTCACTACCATACTTGACTTATGACGTGCTCTGGGTTCCAAATACTAAAATGTATCTTCTGATCTGGGTAGATACACACCTGTGCACACATGTGCCATGTTACATACCTAAGAACTAAGAACTGTACACATGGGCTGGAGAGATGGCTCAGTAGCTAAGAGTGAGTCCTCTTTCAGAAGACCCAGGTTTAGTTCCCAGAACCCACACAGAGCAGCTCACCATCTCCTGTAACTCCAGCTCCAGGGGATCTGATGCCCTCTTCTGGCCTCTGTGGGCACTGCACTCACATGCATACATCCCCACATACACATAATTTAGAAGTCTTAGCTGGATCATGGTGGCACATGCACTTGGGAAGCAGAGGCAGATGGATCTCTGAGGCCAGCCATCTACATGGCAAGTTCCAGGACAACCAGAGCTACATGGTAAGACTCTGTCTCACAAAAACAAAAACCATAATAATTCAAAAATTAAAAAAAAAAAAAAAAAAAAGTGGTGGTGTATGTCTTTCATCCCAGCACTTGGGAGGCAGGGCCAGGTAGATCTCTGTGAGGTTGAGGCCAGCCTGGTCTATACAGAGTGAGTTCCAGGATGGCCAGATCTACACAGAGAAACCATGCCCCACCCCAAAAAATAAAAGGAATTATACACATTAAGTTACACGTAAGTTACATGTAGATTTGAAAAGGATAGTTCTCTTCCCACCGCCCCCCCCCCTTCTGGCAGTGGAACCCAGGGGTCATGCATGCTAGGCAAGCCCTCTACCACAGAGCCACACCCCTAACCCCACCATGACACTTTCTTGAGGGGGGCCCTCTTGGCCTCAGTTGGACACTTTGATCTCACAGGTCCCATAGCCCATATTCTACTTACCCACATGCAAACAGCAGTGAGGCTCCGGCCTAGCCAGTCAAAGACATTGAAATTCAAGAAACAAGCCACGGGTATGAAATAGCTTTCTAGAAGAGAGACTTGGACTTAGCACCTGGCCCTCTCTGGGCCTCAGCCTCCTCACTGTCCATCAAACAAGATGTTTCCAGCCAATAGCAGGTGACTAGGCCCATGAAGATCCAGCTGGGCAGAAAGGTCCCCAGGTGGCCCACACTCCACCCTTGGCCCTGCTCTGTACTCTGGCTGAATCCATCCCAGGGAGCAGGGGCCCTTACCCCAGGCACTTGTGCCTGCAATGCTGGATTTGATCTCAGCAGTCACAGCAGGGAACAACCCAATGGTGACTGTAAAGATGAAGCAGACAGACAGAGCCAGGACGGAGATCTGGAGGAGGAGAAGAGATTCATCTAGGTTTCCAGTTTGTGTGCAATTAATGCCAGCACCCGGGAGGCAGAGACAGACTGATCTCTGAGTCCAAAGCCAGCCTGGTCTAATAGAGAGTGAGTTCCTGGACAACCAGGGCTGCATCAAAACCCTGTCTCAAACAAAACTAAAGAACACACACAGAGCGCATTCACAGGAAGACAGGAGAAAGCCCAGTCTTACATCAGAAATGGAGGTGGTGTAAGGGTAGACATAGCAAGAGAGAAAGGGGCGAGGAAGAGTAGGCAGGACACCCCAGCCCCACGTACACTCTTAAGTATGGCTTTGATAGAGTGATTTCTGCTGGTGGGTGGAGAGCTGGGGGCCGGCACCCCAGAGTCCTCTCTTCCTCCTCTTGGATCCTCTCCTGTTGGGTGAGAGGTTGTAAAAGGATCTTGAAGTTTTGGGGAGGACAGACCCTTAACTGGCTGGTCCAGTTATACTCCCAACACCCCACAGACCTAAATGCCCTTGACTCAAGCCCCTGGGGGCTAACGCTTCCCCAGGAGACTCCTGTTTGTCTGTGCTCCCTCTGAAACTGATACCCCAGTACGAATGCCTGAGACATTTAGGGAAATCCAAGTTCGCCTACTTTCCTCATCGAGACAAGATTTTATGGAGCTTAGACTGGCCTTGAATCAGGATGACCTTAAACTTCTGATCCTCCAGTCTCTATTTCCCAATGCTAGGATTACATGTACACCACCTTGCCCAGGACATAACTCAGACTCAGGACTTTGAGCAAACACTCTACCAACTGAGGACACTTCAAGTCCCCCCACGGTCTCTGTGTCATCTTTCCCAGCTCTCACACCTACTTTACACCTTACTCATGGACGCTCTGCCCTTCTTTGGCTCACAGCTGCAACACAACATACCACGACCACCCCCTTCCCTCGTGCTACCCCACAGGACTTCCTTTAGCAATTAAGACCTTTACTGATGAGATCCAACTTTGTCTCCTGCTCTGAAGGCCCCTCCAGGTTGAGCTGCACGTAATAGCGATAGAATTCCTGTTCGGCAAGGGATGTGAAGAAAGTAGAGTCAGGGACATCCCCCAAATCCCAACGTGTAGCGTTTCAGTTTCAGGACACCCTTGCTTTGACAGAAATCCTGCCCTCCCCTCCCCCCACTCCCCAAAGCCCAGCTTCCTCTATCTGCTCACCATCCGAGGCAGAGCCAGGTAACACAATATAGCTAAAACAATAACTGCACAGGCTGTGATGAAATAGCCAAAGGCACTTTCTGACAGCTTGGAACCACCTAGGGCAGATAGTGGACAAGATAAGTTATACTGCATCGATCCAAACCATCCTGCCCTGCCTCCCCACAACCGTCGAGCGGGAAGCATGACTCACTGGCAATGGCACAGATCATCGCCACAGAGCTGAAGAAGCCAGCCAGGCCTTGGCCACTCATGATGGGGGCTGTGTAGTTGGCCGGCAGGACACCAGCCAGACCAAAAAGGCTGGCTTGCAAAACAGCACCAAATGCTGGGGAACAGTGCGGACAGCATGTCAGCAAGGATGAGGGGCTGGCAGTTGGGTTCCCAGGGAGCCTGAACCCCAACCACCCTTATCTCTGCCCCAACTCTCAAGCCAGGCCCAGAGCTGCCCACACTGTCCCTCGATTACAATTAATGAGCATGATCTTGATCATGGTGATGATGAAGAAGGACAGAGCCTCCATCTCCACCTTCACCAGGACGGCAGTGATGAGGAACAGTAGCAGGATAGCCACCAGGCCGCCCAAGATCCGAACAGACTGAGAGATCCTGTAGGAGAGGCAGTGGTGGGGTGGGGGTCAGGGAGGGCCTGGGCGCAGGACAGTGGCCTGGGGCTGAGGAAAGGGGAGCTGGATGGGCATCGGGCTGGAGATGCTCACCTCTGATGCAGAAAAGAGTTGAGGCAGGTGAAGAGCAGCAGGGGCAACATGGCGCACAGGGTCATGACATTGTTGAAGATGGCACTGAGAGAGTGGCGTCCCTCTGGCAAGGACACTGTGGGGTCAGCCAAGGCCTCGGTGTCCTTGCTTGTTCTGTCAGTGACCGAGGACATATTCTGGGACAGGTCCAGGCGGTTTTTGAAATACTGTGAGGTTTTGCAGAGGGTGAGTGTTGGAACCTCTGTCCCTCTCTGTGCCTGGAGGCACAGAACCAGGCCTGGAAAAGCCTAGGGGACATGTCTTCTGGTACCTAGTGAACCCCACACCCCTCCAGCCTCACCTCAGTTGCTGTGATAAAAAAATTCCAGGGGAGCAATGTCCCCAGGCCCAGCACGAAGAAGATAAGCCATACTGCCTTATACCTGCATAAGAAAAAGGCAGTGTGATCTACCAGCCCACTCCCTCCCCATCTTCCTAGCTGTCCTCACTGTGTGTGTCCATGTACATGTGTCTTCTATAGAGGTGTGAGGTGACGTGTGGGTCCTAGGGTACAGAGCAGGATGTGAGATGGGTCAAGGGAAAAGGGCCAGTGGCACAGTTCTGAATGACATGGGTGACAGAACCCTTGTTCTCAAGTCTTAGGGGAGAAGACTTAGAGGACCCCTAGGTCTGGGAAGCAGTGTGACCCACACATCCAGAGATGGCTTTGGAATGTCTGCTAAAGATGGGTGGGTAGATAAAAGAGGGCGAACACGAGCCTCTCCCATCCCTACCTCAAAACCTCAAAAGCTGGAAATAATTAGGCTGTGTAAGCGGGTACCGTGGACTTCCCTGAAGAACTGAGGTCAAGAAACACTCAATGGGCTAGCTGGACTGGGTGCCTGAGGGGGCTGGGAAGTGGGGAGCTTTAGTTTAGTTTACTTTCTTTCTTTTTTTTTTTTCTAACTAGATAGAACCAGTTTTGTAGGCCAAATTACCTAGGGCAGGGCAGATAGACTACGGCTTATAGATGCCATCTGGTTCTGAGCATGAGGGCACCAGGCCAAGGACTTTGGACAGTCCTTGCCTGTAAGCTTAGCAGCCCTCGTCTCTCCCATTATAGTTGCCTATACCTGGCAAAATACCCTCCCCTTAGCCAGCATCCACAGGCTTCGCAGAGATGGTAGAGGGGAGGCCCAATACAGTGGAACAAATCTAGCCAGGGAACTGGAGCTTAGCCAGAGCGAGTAACCCAAGTCGGCCAGTCTGAGGCCCTCAAAGCCCTCATCCCTTCCCCTTGAGGTCAAGATGCTCAAAACTTGTTTCGATGGCTCAGATGGAAGGCAAAATTCAAAGGGAAGGTCATATAGGACAGGAGGACAGAGAAGGGACTAGGGATCCAGGCAGCAGGGCAATAAAGTGGATAGAATGCTGATGGGCTGGGCCAGGGCACCAGGCAGCCTGGGAAGGAAAGGAGGCAGGTCGCTGGGGCCTACAATTACAATCCCTCCCCTCAGAAAACACTCAGAAAGCCTGGCATGGTGGTGCACACCTTTAATCCCAGCACTCAGGAGGGCAGAGGCTGGTGGGTTGCTGTGAGCTTGAGGCCAGCCTGGTCTACAAAGTGAGTTCAGGACAGCCGAGGCTACATGGAGAAACCCTGTTTCGAAAAACCAAAAAGAAAACAACAACAACAACAAAAAACACTCACAGAAGACTGGTATTCTCACCAGATTTTACAGGTGGAGAAACAGTCCCAGAAAAATGAAGCTAACTCTCCAGTCAGAATGGGCCTAGTTACATAGCCTTTGGCATGAGAGAGAAATAGTGAGTAGGGGAGCTGCGAGGGGTTCTGAGACTGAAAGCACAAAGAGGAAGGAGTGGTAGCATTGGCTTTGTGAACTCCCACAAGCCTCAGCCCCTCTGGAGAACTTGACTCAGGAGGCTCTCCCATCATAACACACATTCCCGACCTTAACTAGCTTGAGGAAGTGCACAGGCTGCAGAGGCAGGAGGCTAGAAGGGTCAGGCCAGAGAGCGGGGTGGGCCGAGGTCACACAAGGCAGTGGCCCCGGGGCAACCCCCAGGGACAGGGCAGGCCTTCCAGATGTGTTCTGGAATGAGGGAGGCAGCCAAGTATCTCCCCACAGTGATGGTGGGAGGAACCGGAAGCTGATGTCTAGCTGCAGAGCCACAGTAGAAACAGTGACACAGTCCAGCAGGGGACTGCTGCTCACCTAGCCCTGCAGGTACACTAACCAGCACCCAGCCAAGGTATGGTATGCATGCTCCCCACCCCATGTAGACTGGACAAAGAACCACCAGGGCCGGGAGCATAGTTAGGAGAGAGGTAACCTCAAGTCCCAAATACTGCATCTACGCCCCCCCAGCCCCAGAGACCCACTCCCAAGATTCCCACACCAGCTCCCCTCCCTGCAACCCCCACAACCCTGCTCCTGGCCGCCCAGTACCTGTCCTGAGGCTGGTGGCTGGTTGTCATGGTTCCAGTGTTCTCGGCTGTGTCTGGCTGGAAGCTCCCTCCCTTTGGCTCTTGCTGGGGATAAAGGAATATTGAGGCACTGTCTGGTTCTGTTTCCACACTGTCCTGGGCCCCTCTCAGACTCTCGGAGGTAAGGCTGGGCTCACAGAACAGGCAAGGAAAGGTCCTGTAGGCTCAGGACCACTCAACTCAGACCCCATCTGGCCTTTGGCCCCAGCAAGCCGGTCCTGTCATCTCTGCCTGATTGGGCTGCACCTGGCTGCCAGCCTGGCCGCTGCCACCGCTATTTTTATCCAGCAGCAGAAGCAGTTTATAAGCTTGGAAACTGAAGGGTGGTGAGCAGGAGAGGAGGAGGACGCATGACTGAGAAGCAGGGGAAGACAGAAGAGAGATGAAAGGGGCCGGGGGAGGAGGGGAAGGGGTGGACAGTGATAACAGTGGACCAAGAGAGAGGGAGGACAGAGGCAAGGGGGAGGAGACAGCATAGGGAAAAAGAAAGAAGAGAAAGGGCGAGGCAGCAAACAGATATGCAGAAATGCAGGTTGTGGGGCCTGCTGTAAGTCTGTGCTCTCACTTTCCAGGGTGCCCCCCCCCACAGTACTCAATCAAAGCAGTAGCGGGGGGCACCTTCCCAGACCAATTCCTGGAGTAACAGGGACTCTGAGCTCTGCTGGCAGTCTCGAAGCCTTTCTTTCCAACCACTGCCCCGGGGCTTCCTGAGTTCTCAACCAGTTTTCCAACAATACATTTCATAATGGTGGGAGTGGATGTGGCCCCTCTATAGCCAGACAAGTTCCTTTCTTTGACCCCAAGTCCCAGAAAGTTCTTTTCTATCTACCTACAACCCCCCCACCCCCACCCCAGCCTGCCAGTTCCTTTGTCAGTCCCTAGCCATTGTCTTCTTCCCCTTTCTGACAGTGACCTTGAAGGAAAACTGGAAAAGTGGTACACAGGCCCTAACATCGTGTTCCCAAAGCTCCTAGCCAACTCCTCAGCATCCCTCTCTGTGCCCCACTCACATAGGGGAGACACCCTATCACCAGTGGACTAAATAGTTTTCCTGCTGTAGGGAAGCAGGACCAGAATATACAAGGCACACCCTGACAGGGACCCAGCTCAGACTGCTATTTCTTTGCCTGGGGCAGGCTGCTCTTGCTCCCTGTCTCATCACTCACCAAATTCGTAGAGTCTATGGTGGTGTGAAGGTTAGAGTCAAAGGAACCTGGGTGGTCCCCAGCAGGGGGTCCTAGCTCAGACTCAGGAAGAAGGCTGGGTCCTGGGTGAGGGTCCAGAGTGAAAAAGGTGGCAAAGGCTTATCAGGAGAGAATCCCTCAGGCCTCAAGGGGCCCCAATTCAGCAGAGTCTCACAAGCCCAGAAGCTGCAGAAGCTGGAAGCACCAGAGAAGCTGCGACAGATAAAGGGCCACCCTGTAGCTGGAAGATAAGACACCCCAAGACTCAGCAGGGGAGCTAAGCCTGTGGCAGTCAGGTCTGCCTCAGGTGCGGCAAACAGCTGCACCCACCCAAACAGCTGTTCACCCTGACCCAACCCAATGGCTCTTCTACCCTTCTATAGGCGAACCCCAGATTGTCCAAAGGTCTTCCTTCCCCTCAGTCCTAGGCAGCAAAGCCACCCACCTCCAGATGGAGTCAGAAGGCTCCTAGGACAAGAGGGCTCTGCTGGATCTGGGGAGAGCCTGAGGACTCAGGTTTCTATTAGATAGTAGGGAAGGGACCCCCACCACACACAGATGATCCTCAGCACAGCACTCCATCTTTCCCAAACACCAGCAAAAGTGAATGTATCCTCAAGCCAGAGAGAAGAGAGCTAACAGTCTTCCTTCAGAAAACTGGAGTAGGCTTGTCCAAGTACTTATTTCGGTACACAAACACACACACACACACACACACACACACACGCACGCACCCACACACTCCCCTACTTGCAGCAATCCCCGCTCCTCTCTTGGGCTCCAGCTAAAGCCATGGGCAGCTCTTGGGTCCTGCCCACATCCTAACATTCCATTTCCTGCCTAGGTGCTTTGTTTTTGTCTGTCCAGGGATCTGATAGCAGCTGAGGGCCTTTGGCATCATTTCAGCCATGCCTTGACCTGCAGAGATGGTAAGCCCTGAAAACCAGGCCCAACCTGAGCCCTTCCATGTCCTAGGGTCCCAACACTTCTCATATGTCAGTTTCTCAACATAGCTTTTGCTACATCAGAGTCCTTAGTTGCAATATGCAGACGGCCCCTCTTCCAGCTGCCCAGAAGCTAGCACTGTACAGTTTCTACTAAACAGATGGGGCCAACTGAGGTTCAAAGAGGTTGCATCACTTGACAAAACCTGCAGAGCTAGTGAGTGCGGGAACCAGCATCAATAAATACTCAATGTACAGATTATTCTAGATTCCTTCTGGGGTGGGAAAGGTGAAATTAATGCGGCTAACCAGCTAGCCCTGTAGACTTCCAGGAGGGGAATTCTGCTCTTGTTGAAGGGGTTAAAACAAGTTGGGAGATTCAGGTCCTTCTCAGCCCCACGTAACATTATTTCAGGTTCACGGCACCTTACAGCCATTCCATCACAAATACATTACTGCAGGCAAAGCTCACACAGGAAGGACAAGACTAACTGAAAGGGGAAGGTCAATCAAGAAGAGGGGGCTGACCAGCCAGCAGCACAGGGTTGGAACAAGCCTTCATCCACCCGGACCCCCAGTTTGCAGTCCTTCCTGATCTTGTCACTCATTCACTCTGTGTGTAGTAAATGAGGACGCGCCCAAAAAAGGGAGGCCACGGACAGGAGTTTAGTCGGTAAAGGGTCACCCCCCAACTTCCATTTGTATTGAGGTATCCCCATCCTCCGGCCTCGGGGCAGAAGGCAAAGCAACCCCTCTCTCCAGTTCCTACGGGAGCGGTAGCATCGGACCGCTCACTCGCCGACCCCCTGCGGAGGTCACTATAGCGACAGTCGCTTTCAGGCCCAGAAGCCAGTCTGTCCTGTGCCCCACTAGACCCGGGTCCCCACAAAAGGACCACCCCCTACCCAGAGCCAGGCCCATGCGCGCCACGTGCTGCGCTGCACAGCACGCGCCGCGTGGGGGCCGCACCCCGAGTCCCTGTCGCGGTGGCGAAAGCTGGCAGGCCGGGCCTCCCTTGCCCTCGTGGCAGGCCGGACACACCACTCTCTGCCCCGGAGTGCCCAGCACGTCCCACCCGGGCCCTACGAGCACCTGCTGGAGAAGGTCACCGCCCGAGAGGAAATCTGCGCGCTCGACCAGCCGGAGCTTCCCGCGCCCGCCCGAGCGCTTTCAAACCCGCCCTCTGCAGGGCCCGCCCTCCCTGCGAGCCACCTCCCCCGGCGACAGCCGCCGCCCTGGCCCCGCCCCCGGGCTCCTCGCCGCCCCCCCTCAACAGTTGATCGACCCCCTGAAACCCTGCCAGGGCCGCCCGCTGCGGCGGCCGGAGCATCTCTGGCCCCTTCCCGACCGTCCCTAGAACACGCGAGCCTGGGAGGGGGCACGGTCCCCCACTGGGTACCCCTAATTTCGGCGCTGAGCCTGCGCTAACTCCCACACATTCCACGGCGGGACTGTTGCTCAGACAGGTCCTCTGCTCACACAGGCCCCCACGCCCCCACAGCCGCACTCCACCTCAGGTGTTCCGTTATCCCTCACCGAACCCCGCCCACGCCGTCACTCAAACTCCACCGTTTTACTTTGAGCACCCCCTCAAATACACCCTTCTTCCTTTCCACTCCTCCTTTTCCCTTCAAGAAGACTTTCCGCCCCCTTACCCCGGTGGGATACCTCAGACTTAATCGTTCTGGAACCCGGACGTAGGCAGGGTTGTGTTTTGTTTTCTCTCCAACCCTCGCAGACAGGCACACTCTCCACAACAAAAACTCCCTCGTCCTAACCCTCCTCGCCCTCCCCCAACAACTTGGCCTTGAAGGCTGTTTGCATAGGGGACAACCCTGAGGCCACTAGGAAAATTGAAACACAGCTGGAGACTGGAGAAGGAGCCAGGAAGAAAATCGTCACGTCCAGATCATCCCTTTGTCCTAGCCGGCATTTCACTGTCCCAACCCGAGAAGATAACCCTTTAGGCTAGAAGTTAACGTCCACATTCTGGGATGGCTAGTGGAGGGAGGGAGGCCATCATGTGCCTCTAGGGGAGGGCAAGGATTCTTTTTTTTTTTTTTTTTTTTTGCCATAAAGGGGGAAGGACCTATTCCTATTCGCTCGCTTGCTTGTCCTCCAGTAGCACTCCCTACTGTAGGGTGACCCAGAAACTGGGGAGGAGAGATCATCCTTTCCAGGCTTGGCTGCCTCACCCTACCTCCCTAAGGAGCCTGTCCCCAGAGAAGTCATCTAAACTAATTAACAATTATCAGTATTAACATCATAGGGGGGAAAGGTGCAATCATTGTCCCCAGAGAAAGTTGGGGCCCTTAGGAGGTGCCTGACTCTACATAGGGCAGTGGGTTCTCCCAAGCTACTGTGGGGAGACAGCCTTCCTGCTCCCACTGCGATGACACATCTCCCCACCAGCACCATGCAAACAGAGGGCAGGAAGTGGGGCCTGGGTGGTATTTTTCTGGGCGCTATCCCATGTCTTAAGAATGGCCTCATGTCCGGCCACAACACCAGATCCCTGGTCCTCTGTTTGTCTCTCCCCTGCCTTTGCCTCCCTTCTTCCGCTGGCCCCCTGCCTCACTCCCACTTTCCTTTCCCAGCTCTGGCCCTAGAGCAGTAGCTGGCACAACTATCGGAGAGATCCACTAGGCATGGCCAGGATGGGGATCGGTGCCCAGTCCTTGTGTGCAAAGGGGGCTGGAAGTAGGAGGAAAGGAGGGAAGTGGTGAGGGTCCCCATCAGACAGGAGAAAGGCTGGTGCCTTTCCTCACGCCCACTGGGGCCTGGCCGGCTATGCAGATGGCCACAGCCAGGCCTGTTATTATTGGAAAATAGCCCATTTGGCAAGCTCCTGGCCTGGGCTCCAGCCAGCACCCACACCCCAGGCAGCCTCAGCCAGTTGCCAGTGCCCTGGCCCAGGCCCTCTGCTGGACAGCCCTGAGAACCAGCTCACACAGGCCTGGGCCTGGAAAGATTCTTAGGCAGGTCCACCAGGCCTTTTTCACCTTCCTCCTCATTTCAGAGTTCCCTCCTCCCTGTCTCTAATGTTGAGTTAGAAGGGCTGGTCTACCTGAGCCAATGCTCACTTTTGTGTGCCTTTCTCCACCCTAGCTGGGACTGGCTTGCTCTATCACTTCTTCCCCGTCCTCCCCCCTTTAGAAGGTAGGCTTGCTTTATACCACGCTCACAGCCCTATCTCTCCCCACTTCTGTTTCTCTCAGCTGTTAGCAAGAGCCATCTGTGTTTGCTGCAACAGTGTTTGTTCCGGCCTGGGAGGTTGTCACAAGCTCTGTCTCAAGTTCTCTGTTGTTTGTGATCAAATCTCTGTGGCCTTGTCGTCGAAAAGGAACCAGGAAAAGCCCAGGGAAACACTTGCCTAACAGGCCAAACTTAAGGAGACACCGAAAAGATTCAACAACAAAGAGGAATTTTAAGGCAATATGTGTTGTTTCTTTGTTTTGCTCTTGTTTGTTTCGTGATACTTGGTTGGTCAAGTTTGGGGCCTGGAACATGCTAGTGACATACTCAGCCACTGAGCACGCTCCTCAGTCCTAATGTCATTGTTTAAAACAAAATCCCAGCCCTGCTTGGTGGTGCAGGCCTTCAATCCCAGCACTTGGGAGACACACACAGGCAACTCTCTTGATAGTTCTAGGCCAGCCTGCTCTACAAAATGAGTTCTAGGACAGCCAGGGCTGTTACACAGGGATACCCTGTCTCTAAACAAACAAACAAACAAACAAATGTTAAATGATTAACTAATTAATAAATTAATAGGAAGACTCCATAAAGAATACAAGCTCAAACTCTGTGTGTGCAGAGGCCAGAGAACTACCTTTGGCTGCAGTTCCTCAGGGCCAATCCACACTGGTTTGTTTTTTTCAAGATTATGTATTTATGTGTGTATATCATGTGGGTGCAGGGCACATGGAGGCCTGGGGGCTTTGATCCCTTGGAACTGGTGTGGTAGGCAGCTGTGAGCTACCTGATGTGGGTACTGGGAGCCAAACCTAGGGCCTATACAAGAACAATAACCACTCTTAACCTCTGAGCCAATTCTCAGCCACCTTGCAGTCTTTATTTTTGAGACAGGATTTCACTATGTAGCTTGGGCTGGCCTGGAATTCTCTGGGCAGACCAGACTGGAACTCACAGAGATCTGTCTGCCTCTGATTCAGGAGTGCTGAAATCAAAGGGCTGTGCCACTAACCTGGAGCACCTTGTTTTTTTAACATAGGATTTCTAGCCATTTGTTCTTTCCTTTGCCTCCCCAGTGATGGATTATAAATGGCATCACAGCTTTGAAACTTTTTAAACTTATATATTTTTTCAAACTTAGCCTCTGAGAGGATTGAGCCAACTGAGCAAGTCTTCCCTGCACCCAACATCAAAATTTCAAATAAGGGCAGAGGTGTACAAAGGGTGGATACCAGGTCAGGGTTCAAGAAGAACTGACCTTGCTCATTCCGTCTGAGCATGGGCTTCTAGCCAAATTTCTGGGCTGTGTCTCCTTACCCTCTGGTTGGCAGGTAGGTCTCTGACTCAGGGGACATTTTAAGTGGTCCGGAGCATTTAAGCGTTTAATAATCCAATTGTGGGCTTACAAACTCCCAGAAAAGAAAAAAAAAAAAAATCCTTCCTCAGATTTGTACTCCGCTGGGCCACAGCCTCCTTTTCAAAGGGCCTGCTGGATGGGACACCACTATAACCACCTGTTTGCTCCCTTCCTCGGGTGCCTGGCCCCTACGCACCTGCTGAAACTAGAGCATTCGGGCCTGTCGAGGGAGACGCTGGACAAAGAAGGAAAATTCCCAAGCGGTGGGGACCCCAACCCCCTCCCGACCTCCTCACCTCGGGGAGGGGGCCCGCTGCCAAGACCGGAACTGGCCGGTCTCAGGCACGGTGCAAGAGAGGAGTCGCCACCGACGATAGTGAGCCAGCCTCACACTGGGCAGCCTTTGCCTGCCCCGCCCCGCTGGACGAGTGGCGATCAGGGACACGGAGGCCAAGTGGGAGGGGCCGTGGGGCTGAGAAGGACCTCTTAGGCAAGGTGGGACTGCCTTTAATCCACCTGTCCCCACAGGTCGCACGTGCTCTAGTTTCTGAGGACTCTGTAGGAAGCCGCTGGGTCGGGGGGGGGGGGGGGAGGTACAGCTCAGCTCAGATTACTGCTTTCCCAGCCTCAAGTTTCTGTAGGAACCTGTATGGGGGATCCCCAACTTGACTGGGGATCCTGACCGGACAGGGGCCTGTATTTCTCACTATAGCTAAGGGTATATAATAATCCTGGAAGGATTATTGTGTGGGAATCATAATTAAATGACCCAGAAAAATTATGCCCACCCACGCATGCGTGCGTGCACAAAAGCGCCCAAGGCCTCTACTGAGGAGTGAGAAATAAAGTAAGTTTTTAAAAAATTAGTATTTTATTTTTTGTGTACAGGTGTTTTGCCTGAGTATGCATCTATACAGGCCTGTGTCTGGTGCCCTTGGAGGGCAGAGGAGAGTGTGGAACTGGGGCTATCTATAGAGAGCTGTTGAGCTGCCCCCGGGGCACTGGAAATTGAACTCAGGTCCTCAGGAAAAGCAGCCAGTGCTCTTAACTGCTGAGTCATCTCTCCAGCCCCAAGAAGTGAGATAATTAGGTGATATCTTATTTCTTCAAGGATAGTATGATGTCCCTCAAAGGCATCCTTATCCCTACTTCCCAGCCCACCGCCCTGCCGACCGATGTTTTTTTTTCCCCCACCACCTCTATCTGAGATGTCTCCAAAACTCACCAGGGATCAATTTCCTTCCTGTCAGCCAGCTAGCCTTCCTGCAACACAGATCTAAGCCATCGCTGGGCCACAGTGGGACATTCTGAATGAAGTTACTCAACTACAAACAACTTGTATGTTGTGAAGTCTGAGAGGGACAGATGGAACAAGTTATCCCAAGGAAGTGTCGCCAACCCGCCCACCCTTTCTTCAGCTCCCCGAAGAAAAACAGTGCAAGCGTGGGGGCCGTGAGACTTTCCGAAACACCCCAGCCACCCAACACGGGGCCCAAAATTATCTCGACTGGTGGAGTGCTCTCCTAGCATTCATAAAGCCCTGGGTTCAATGCCCCAGTTCCACACGAACTGGCCTTGGATGTGGTGTATGCCTGTAATGCTGCCACTCTTGAAGTCAGCTCAAGATCATCCTCAGGAGTCCGAGGTCTCAAAAACAAACAAACAAACAAACAAACAAACAATAATAATAATAACACACCGTTGTTTATTGACTACATGCTGCAGACCAATCCTTGAGAGGATGTCTATCTCATGTCTCAAAAGGGAACCAAGGTCCTATTATTTTAAGGTAGACCGGCCAGTTTGAATTTAAATATCAACTCTTAGTTGGATTGTCTTGAGTCTAGGTTAAACATCCTTTCTTAACTGACCTTGATACCTCCATTTGCAGGTCCAACCTGGAGGCCAGAGGTGAGGCAGAGGGAGCTGCAGTGGGGCAGGGCGGGGCGAACAACACAACCTTGGTCAGATAGGTCCTAGGGGAGTGGGAGCTGTTCAGGTCAGAACCCTCTTGTACTTAGCCCCTACTCTGTCTTCCCCGACTGGGCGTCCAGCAGTCAAGTGCGGATGCCTGGATTGACCCACTCCAAAAGTACTTTGATGACCATTGCTGCTTCCAGGACCCACGGCCTCACTTCCGGTGGCCCAATCTCTCCTTCCTCTGAGAGTGGTCCACTTTGGAGGCCTCTGCAGCATCCGGTGGCTGTTGCTGGCTGAGGACAAACAACAGACAGCCCAGCAGAGCCTCACGCATGTCTTGGGAGCTCAGTCGACGGGCCAGACGGCGCAGCAAGGGCAGGAGGTGCTGGCGGGCCAGGCGGGCAACAGGCAGCAGCAGGCGGGACAGCAGCGATCGAAGCAGCAATGGGAGCAGTGGCACCGGCATGGCAGGACCTGGACCTGCAAAGGGAGTCCACGTTCTAGACTGTACCTCCCGTCTCACCTGGCAAAGCCCACTAAAGGAAGTCTCCTCCTCAGCTTAGACCTCTGCGCTTCCCCAGCCTTCAACTCGGTGGAATAGTTTTACTTTGGGGCAGCCTGTTCTCCTGGAAAGACCCAGGGGTTCGCTCAGTGTTAGCACAAATGGGAACGGAGCCCGGGGTTGGGGGGCTGGGGGGGTGGGACTGGGGCTAGGTGCTACAGCTTGCCTGTTCTGGCCTCCATGGGCGCTGCTACTGTCTCCAGTTCTCCCTCCCTCTGCATACTCTGACCCCATGCCTGCACACCATGCTTTCCCACTCACCACCTCTAACCGGTCAGTGACAGCTCTCATCAGTCAGAACTGCTGCTCAGAATCGATTTCCCGACGCATTTGCCTGCGGGAGGGTAGAGCATCCCTGGAGAGCGCAAGGCGGCCCCACCCCCCTCAGCGTCCACCCAGCTCAGCTTGCTTGGGTGTGGAGGGATACAGGGAGGGAACAGCTGTGTCCTGGCACCTGGTGTTTTGAGCCCAGCTGCTCCCTCTTCCAGTCTTAAGAGGAACACGTGGTGCAGGAAGTCCCCTTGGGAGACAGACCTCAGAGCTGGACTGTTCTTTCTAGTGGTGTGACCTGAAGTGTGAGGCCCTTTCTAAGGCTCCAGTCACCTCATGCGTTACCTCCGGGAGTGGAGGAAGAACTGGAGGAGTGATAGAACAGGGTGGGATGCGTGGGATACCTCAGAGGAGGTAAAACGACTGAGGTGCTTCTTAGGCCCCCTACCGATGCTACTCCAGGGGTCACGCCAGCCAGGGCCTCAGTCTCTGCTGGGCCCTTTTAGAGGAAGAGAATGGGAGGTACAGTTTCTGTCATGACTGAGCACAGTGACATACAGCTGGGTAACATGTCCAGTCAAGGACAGAAGAAGGGACATGAAGTTCAAGACCTTCTCTAGTCACTTTTCTACTATAGACTAAATATACATACATACGTACATATATATATACATAAAATACATATATATACATAAATACATATGTATGTACATATGTATTTGTTCCCAACTATATCTGGTTGGGTGTATGGCCTGACTTTTTTGTTTGTCGTTTTGTATTTGTTTGATACAGGTTTTCTCTGTGTAGCCCTGGCTGTCCTGGGACCAAGCTGGCCTCAAACTCACAGAGATCTGCCTGCCTCTGCCTCAGGGTATGTTTTGGTCTTAAGAATTTCATTATTGTTCTGAAAACAGCTGTATTTCAAGGCTGGATTCAGTGGAGATAGTAGCTATTATGGTTGGTTTTAATGTCAACTTGTCACAACTTAAAAATTACCTAAGTAGGGAGCCTCTCCTGCAGAACTGTCCTAATTGCCTTAATTGATGCCGGAAGAGCTACCATGGTAGAGTGACAGAAAGCAGATGACTTGACTTTTGCTGGATTGGCCAGCCATCCAGGCCCTAACTGATTTAATTCAATTCATCCAGACCCTAACTGATTTAATTTGATATATTCATCTCTTCGGTTCTGTTCCTCCAGAAAACCCTGACTAATACAGTATCCATGACATGTTCTGCAAACTTCAAACCTGTGGGAATATGGTCACTTATCATCGGCCATTAACTCTCCCCATCAGAATCAAAGACCCTAGAGGAAGAAAAGATTAAAGACTAAAAGGAGACACAGAGAGAGGCCAGAATGTTGGTCTACAGGCAGTGAATCTCTTTCTTGCTTGCTTTGATTTGGTTCCCAGTCACTCTACCCACCTTCTTCCACCGCTCCCTCTTATCCCTACCTCTGTAGCCTGCTGTTGTGTGGATATCTAGCAAAAAACAGGTGAGTCTTGAGTTCATGATCTTGCTCATTTTCTCACCTCCCCCTTGCAAGGAAGCAACAGCTACAGCTATTTCAGAAGTGAGGGACCTGAGTTAGAGGAACAGCATGTCTTACTCAGAATCACACTGGATAAATGGCCAGGCCTCGCCATAACCTGCCCTTCACCCAGGTTTTTTTCTATCTTCTGTAACTGGAATTTGCATTTTTTTCCCCCAGTGGTTTTGGGTGTTTTCCTAGATTCCTTGTTTCCTGATGCAATTTCCACTCTTGAGTAAATCTCCATGGCTTTACCTTCAAAATGGAATTTGGGAGGATGTCAGGATGGCTCAGCAGCTAAAAGCACACACTGCTCCTCCAGAGGACCTGAGTTCAGTTCCCAGCACCTGCCGGGAGCCAAAGCTATTTACTGAAGCCAAAGTCATTTAGTGGAGCCAGTGCCAATTAGTGGAAACGTTACCAACAGCTGCACTAGGACCCTAGGTCATGGGTGATAGATTAATGTGAGAACATCTGCTCATTAGTCTTGGAGCATCCTTGAGACAACTTAAGGAAACATTCTTGAGGTATCTTGCAGGAGGTATCTCAAACCATAAACCAATTTTGTTATCTTCTGCAGCAGTAAATTAACCTTCCCCCTTTCCTGCCTTCTCCCTATATAGTTGTGTAAAAATTTCAAATAAATGAGGCCTTGATCAGACAAACAGACGTGGCTTCCTTCCTTGCCTCTCTTGTCCTACCCATTCTTTGCGCGCGCACACACACACACACACACACACACACACACACCCCTTTAGGAAACCGTTGAACTCGTTGAACTCCCGCTGCTCGGGACAAGCATCCACATCAGATGGTTCACAACTACCATAACTTCAGCCATCACTTCAGGGGATCCAATGTCATCTGGCCGCAGCATTGCACTCACAGACAGATAGACAGTTTGTAAAATTATCTTTGTAAAAAGAAAAAAAAAAAATTTCCAACTAGCCTTAGCTGTCCTGGAATTTACTATGTAGACCAAGCTGACTCTCAGAGATCCGCCTGCCTCTGCCTCGTGAGTGCTGGGATTAAAAGCGTGTGCCACCAGACACCCAGAGTTAAAGAGAGAAAAAAAAAAAATCAAGTCAGACCTTTAAAAAAAAAAATGGCGGGCTAACGAGATGACTCAGAGGTTAAGAGCGCTAGCTGCTCTTCCAGAGGACCCTGGTTCAATCCCCAGCACCCACATGGCAGCTCACAACTGTCTGTAACTTCAGTTCTAGAGGATCTGGCACCCTCACACAGACATACATGCAGGCAAAACATCAATGCACGCAAGAATAAATAAATATTAAAAAATAAAAAGAAACCTGCAAGGAGGTATTGGCATAGGGATTTAATCACAGCACTTTGAAGGCAGAAGCAGGAGGATCTCTATGAATTAGAAGCCAGCCTGGTCTACAGAGTGAGTTCCAGGACAGCCAAAGCTACACAGAGAAATCCTGTCTCATAAAAACAACAATAAAAAAGAGTAAATAAATAAAATAGCAAAATTTAAAAAAATAATCTGTGAGCAAGGCACAGCGGTTTATACTTACAATCCCAATATTTGGGAAGTGAAGACAGGAGGATGAACAGTGCATGGTCATCCCTGGCCCCATAGAGTTTGAAGCCAGTCGGGAGTATATGAAACTCTGTCTCAAAATTAAAAAAAAAAAAAAAAAAAAATGTGGTGGGGGCGGGGGGGGGGGGGGGGGCTAAGGGTGTAGCTCTGTGGTAAAGAGCTTGAGTTGGGGTAAAAAGATAAGAGAAAGCAAGGGTCATTTCTGTCTATGGAGCTATACAGCAACTGTATTGTGTTTGCTTAATTTATTTACTGTGAATTAGAATTATGATCATTCTCTGTCTCTGCTTAAACATTTTTATGTACAGCTACTCATTTGCCACTTGCAAAAGCACTGTTTTTAACTTTGAAATACCTAAGCGAAAGTACATTGCAATTTTGCTGTCAGTTTTCACATTAACGCATTAAAAAAATAAAATAAAAAAGACAGGAGAAATTATGGGATCATGAGATGAGAAAGGAACCTCTCAATCTAGAGTCTAGTTAAAGCCGCTGAAAAGCACGGATTCCAGCATAATTAACAACACTTGCTGTGGAGGCTGCCAACACGGGGACAGTGTTTCTTTCATGTAGACATGTTTTCAAATAAAAATGTTAAAATAGCAATAAAGCAAGCTTATGCCCAAATCATATGATCTTGGGTGGGGCGTCACCTTCCTGCCAGATATTTTGTGAGAGTCTCATAAGCAAAATTATTCACATTTGTTCACAGTGCGGCTATCCTAAGTTCCTTCATCCCTGTGTCCTAGTGTGACTTTCATTTTGTTTTTCACACAAAATGAAAGGATCTTATGTTAGCTCAGGTTGGTCTTGAACTCATTTTGTAATGAGGATCACTTTGAACTTCTCATCCTCCTGCCTCTACCTCCCATGTACTGAGGTTTCAGGGATGCACCAGCATCCCTGGTTTAGGGGGTGCTAAGGATGGAACCCAGTGGTTCATGAAGTTAGACAAGCACCAGCTGAGCTATAACCCCAATCTTGATGTAGTGTTTCATCTTATCAAGAGTGAGCTTCCCTGCATATTTCAGGAGCTATCCTGTGATCTCATTTAAGATGCTTGGTAAAGATATAAATATAATAGCTTTAAAACCCACCAAAAGTGTGTGTGTGTGTGTGTGTGTGTGTGTGTGTGACTCTCCTTTGAATAACTCATACCCTCACTGTTTCTCTTTTCTCTGAGTACCTTTCTTTTAACCCTTGTTTTTCAATCTGCTAAAAACGTCCCTTAATAAAGTTTAACTCTGCTTCATTCTGATTCCTCCTGAAATTCTTTTCTGTGTCAAAGCCAAAAGATCTGACTTTCCCAGAATGGAAGTTTTTAGATTCTAGGCCTAGAGGATTAAGGGAACTTCTCATGTGCCTTCAAACATGGAACAGCAAGTGTCTTCACCTGAACAGTACTGACTAGCTTATTTAGCCTGTGGCAGTCCCTGATAGGACGGTGACTACTCTCCTGAGCTCCTGCAGGCTCTCTCTAGGATTACTGCAGTAGCCATTAGACTGATGTTCCTTTTTATCTTTTGTGACTAGAACAGCCTTTAGAAAGCACGAGTTGGAATCTCCCCCATCTCGTGGTGGAATCTCCCCCATCTTGTCTTTAACTGACAGTTAAGGCCACAGTTTTCGGGATATGCTGCTCAATAACACGCCTCTTGCCTACAAGATTTGAAGTCTCAAGTTTCACCCCCAGCTCTGAAACAGGCAAACCTAAGAAACAAAAAAACCAAAAAACTCAAAGGGTTTAGTTATCACCTGCAAAGACCCTGAGTAATTATGACCTCCCTTGGCTTCCTGATTTAGCTTCTAATTCTTTCTAAAGAATATTTTATGTTTTTGTTTTGTTTTGTTTTGTTTTTTCGAGACAAGGTTACTCTGTGTAGCCTTGGCTGTCCTGGACTCTCTTTGTAGACCAGGCTTGCCTTGAATTCATAGAGATCCACCTGCCTCTGCCTCCCAGAGTGCTAGTATTACAGAGTTGCACCTTCAGGCCCAGCTTATTTTATGTGTTTTTAAGTATGTTCATGATTTCCTTTCCTTTAAAAAAATTATTATGGGGGGGGTGGGTGAATGGCCTAGTGGTTAAGAGCACTGGATGCTCTTGCAGAGGACCTGGCTTCAATTCCCAGCACCCACATGATGGCTTACAACCATCTGTAACTCCAGTTTCAGGGGATTGGATGCTTTCTACTGTCCTTCATGGGCACTGGACATGCACATGGTATACATACATACATGTAAACAGACAGTTATACACGTAAAATAAAAATAAATATTTTAAAGCGAATTATGATTATTTTATGTGTATGGTGTTTTATCTGTAAGTACATCTGTAAGCCACAAAAATGCCCATGGAGACCAGAAAAGGACATTCAGATCCCCTGAAACTGGAGTTTTACAGACAGTTATGAACCACCATGTGGGTGCTGGGAACCAAACCCCAAGTTCTCTGGGAGAGCAGCCTATGCTTGTAACTGCTGAGCCATCTCTCCGTATTTATTTATTTTAATTTATGTATATGAGTTTTTTTGCGTACATGTGTATTTATGCACCACGTGCGTGCAGTGCTTGCTGAGGTAAGAAAAGGGCATCACATCCTCCGGAACTGGAGTTGCAGAAGGTGTGAAGCACCATGTGAATGCTGGGAAACAAATCTGGTTCCTCTGCAAGAACAGTTAAGTGGTCTGAACCACCCGGCCATCTCTCCAGCCCCTAGCCTCTGGTTCTTGTCTCCCTTGCTGTCTACCCCAAGCACAAATGGCCTCTTTACTTTTTCTTAACTGTGCCTCGGAGAACAAGAAGTCTGCCTAAGGAAAGGAAAAACTGTTGCCGTGTCCCTTGCCCTTTCTAGGTTCTTTGACTAGCATATGACCTGAAAACAGACTGATAAGTGAAACCAATTTTAATTATATATGAACTAATGGGAATTCTTAAAAAAAAAAAAATGAGGATGCAAAGCATTAAGGTCTATGTACCATCTGAGCTACAGAAAGGAAAAGCAGCATGAAGCTTCCTGGGGTCACAGAGACAAAGTAAGGGAGGTTGAGACATAAAAAAAAGGCATAGAGAATAGATTGTCTTGTTATGTAAATAAAGGTCTCAGGAGCAGGGCTGGGAATGTAGCTCAGTGGAAGACTGCTGCTGACCTTTCAGTTTCACTTCTCTCTGGAAAGAAAGGAAGGAAGGAAGGAAGGAAGGAAGGAAGGAAGGAAGAGAAAGAAAGAAATCTTTGTGGTAAAAGTTATTTTAGAACAGCCGTCTTCCTGGTACAGAAGACTTTACAAGTGAACATTTCCTTTCCTTCATAAAAGGGTGGCTTTGTGTATATCTACAGTTGCTCAAAATAGACAGTTGAAATAATCACCATGCCAAAGAGGTAAGTTTTGAGGTAGCAAAATCGGGTTTCTTGAGACCCAGCTGAATCTTTCTCAAAAAGTTTTCACATTCCAACTTCTTCCCTGCTGGCTAGCTTTCACGGTAATGGAAGACTCTACCGGATGCTGGCTGTCCTGGACTCGCTTTGTAGACCAAGCTGGCCTGGAACTCACAGCGATCTGCCTCTGCCTCCTGAGTAAAGGCATGTACCACCACACCTGGCTCAATGCAGAGACTCTTAGCTCATCAAAATTTTTTTTATTTTTTATTTTTTATTTTTATTTTTTTAATTTTTTTTTTTTTTTTTTTGCTCATCAAAATTTTGAGAATAAGTGACAGTTCGGTGCTCAGCCTTAAATGGGATGTTTATATTTACCCCCTTCAAAACTCAGGGGCTATCATGGAACGGGAGACAGAAAGAATGTGAGCGCTGGAGAACGAGGAGGAGTGCTGTGAAATGCTGTCTTCTGGCATAACATGGCATTGTACTCATAAATTCACAAATTGCACGAGACCTGCACAGTTCAAAGCAATGAGATCAGTCAACATCGCAGCAGGCAGCCCTATTTAGACTCAGTAGGTTTTCCAAAAAAGAAGGGTGACATGAAGGTGGGAAGAGGATGTGTTGAGGGGTGTCTGGGGGAGTAGGAAAGAGTTAAAGATAGTTATGATTAAGATACCTGTATACATGTTTGAAATTACAAAATAGTATATATATTTTTTAAAGTTTCACATTCCTGGATCTGGGTCTGGGGCTTATGCCATAACCCACGACAAAGCATTTCTGTCTGTGGAAAGAAAAGCTAGAACCAGGTATAGCAATGCATACCTGTAACATCCCCATTCCAGACGTGAAGGCAAGAGTTTAAGGCCAGACAATGTTATAGAGTGAATTCATGAGTTCAAGACCAGCCTGGGTAATAAAATAAAATAAAAATAAAAAATGCAAAAGGTTTCCGAACAGTAACTCCACTGCCCCCCCCCACCACTATCCCCTGAAAACAAACAAAAACTGGCATAAGGTGGCACACTCCCTTTATCCCAGCACTCAAGAGACAGAGGCAGGTGGATCTCTGTGAGTTCGAGGCCAGCCTGGTCTACAGAGTGAGTTCCAGGACAGCCAGGGCTACACAGAGAAACCTTGCCTACTGGAGTACACTGTGAGCTAGTTTCTAAGTCTAGGAGGCACAACCAGTTGAAAAGATTCTTGATGCCGGGCTCAAAGCACTTTCCCCAAACTGTCTCTGGTAGAATCACACGGCACAAAGGTCAACAATGTGTGGTTTGTTATTTCCCTAGATTTCCTCTCAAGTCCTCCAGCTTGGTCTTGCAGGGCTTCCTGGAGAGAAGTTCCCGTTTTTGGTGACAGCAAGGCAGCAAGGCAGGAAATTTAGAAAGATCCAAGATGGACATGGGGGCGCACAGACTGCTGGGGAAATTCTCACTTCTTTAGGCTCCATTGTGCTAGTAGTCTGATAGACTGAGAGACGCAAGTGTCTCTTTAGAGTATCTTCACTTCTGCCTGGTCAGTTAATAACCGCAGCAGGGCTGGTCGGTGGTGGCGCACACCTTTGGTCCTGGCACTCGTGAGGCAGGCGGGTCTCTGAGTTCGAGGCCACCCTGGTCTACAAAGTGAGTCCAGGACAGCCAGTGCTACACAAAGAAACTCTGTCTCAAAAAGCCAAATCGATAAATTAAAAAATAAATAAATAGCCACAGCAGGGCAAAGGGGACACAAAGCAGGCCTGAAGGGCTCCCTCTGGGAGCTGCCACCAAGGGCTAGTTTAACATCTGTGGTTGCCATGACACCACCCCATCCCCCACAACCACCCTCACTGACAAAATACATCAAAGGGCAATTTTTTTTTTCCAACCTCTGGTTCCACAGTGGCTTTGGATACATTCCTTCCCTGTTCCCGTCCTGATTCCTTGAGCAATCAGGGAGTAACTGCAAGTATGTGAGCTGGGGAGACCTAGAAAGGAAATAGGCTATTGTGTCTGATAACAATGAGAAAATCAATCAGGGGTGGAGGGGTGGGGTGGGGATGGGAGGCAGTGGCAGGTCCAAGGAATTTATATAATCTTCATCTTTTGTCTTTCTCTACCCAATCCTGGCCTCAACTCCCGTCCTGGAATAACCCATCCTGCTGGACCCCCTAAGCATTTTCCCTGCCTCTGGCACTTTCCCTGCTGGCAACAATGCTGCCAGAGAACAGTTCCTTCCAGCTCCTGGCTGAGCCTTGTGCAATGGTGTAATCTTCCTGGCAAGAGAGAAGACTTTCTAAAGAGACCCTCCCTTTGGCTATCAGACTGTTGAGACAATGGACCCCACGCTATTGGAATTTCCCTAGGAATCTCTGACAGAGAGGGGAAAAGACTGGTGTTACCCAAAGGAGGCATCTGTCTCTCCAGGAATTGATTTCTGCACAGCTCTGACAATTCCTCAGACCACCAGGAGGAAAGTATGGAGCGGGGCCAGAGCTGCTTAATTGTGCATACCTCTTGCCCTTCCGTCTTGATTAGTTTTTCATAACTGGACACAAATGTAGACCTACCTGGGAAGAGGGAACCTCAATTGAGGAGCTGCCTCAGTCACACTGACCTGTAGGCAAGGCTGTGGGGCATTTTCCTGATTGATGAAGGGTAGGAGGGTCCAGCTCACTCCTGGGAAGATGCTCCAGGGAAGGTAGCTGGGGCTGAGCCTGAAGAAGGAGCCAGTGAGCAACATCCCTCCATGACCTCTGCTGCTATTTCTGCCTCTATGTCCTGCCCTGACTTCCCTTCACGGTGGCCTAGCAGCTGTAAGATGAAATAAACTCTGCAAGTTGCTTTTGGTTGTGATGTTTATCACGGCAGTCAAAACCAAGCTAGGACACTTTCTATTTAACCCTAGACTCATTCCAAGACAGTGATCTTGCTTGGACTTGGGAGCTAACGGGGCCTCCGCATCCCTCTTCTTTCCTTTAATAGGCCACTTTTTTTTTTTAAGATTTATTTATTTGTGCATATAAGCACTCTATTTGCATGTATGTCTTCATGACTGAAGAGAGCATCAGAAGAGGGCATTTTAGATGGTGGTCAATTAAAGAAAAAGAAAAAAAAAAGCCCATGTTCAGCATTCTGAAAACCCGTACAGCCTTCCATTTGCCAGCATTGAGTCAATCAGGCCATGCATTGGGAACAAACATGTGTGTGCTTATTGCATACCAGTGACATGCAAGGCGTTGCAGCAAGCGGTAAAGAGGCAGCATACACCAAGGGTCTAGTAGGGTCTTGGGCGAAGTGAGGGTGAGGGTCACAGGCAAAGCGAGGATGCCTTGGTGAGAGTTGAATAGAACTAATGGGTTCTGCCCAGACCTGGGAGCACTGGGCCTCCTTTTTACTAAACATTTATCTGTGTCTGTCTACCAGGGGCTCCAGAGTACTTCGTAGCACAGCCATTGAGTCTACTAGAATGCGCAGTTAAAAAATATACATGTAGGGCCAAGTGTTGGTGGTGCACGCCTTTAATCCCAGCAGTGATAAAACACAGTGACCAAAGCTACTTAAGGAAGTTTATTTTGGCTTATGGTTCAGAGGGATAAGGGTCCATCCACCCAGGAAGGCGGGGATGTGAGGCAACGAGCCTTCTGAGTGCTGGGATTGAAGGCATGTGCCACCACTGCCTGGCTAATATTAATTTCTTTTATGTGTATGGGTGTTTCGCCTGAATGCATGTCCATTCGGTGTGTGGACATCTGGTGCCAGAGGGCTAGAATCCCCTGGAGCTGGAGGTAGAGGTGGTTGTGAGTCACCATGTGGGAATTGAACCCAGGTCCTCTGGAAGAGCAGCCAGTGTCCTTAACTATTGTGTCATCGGCCGATCCCTGCCCTCTGGAATCTTGGTTAGGAACCAGAAACTTCAGTACAACTGGTAAAGCCTGTGGAAATAATGGTCCAGCCAGGCGTGGTGGCAGAGGCAGGTGGGAGGCAGAGGCAGGAAGATCTCTGTGAGCTGGAGGCCAGCTCGCTCTACAGAGTGAGTTCCAGGATATCCAGGGCTACACAGAGAAACCCTGTCTCAATAAAAAGTGATAAAGAAGTAAATGTTCCTTTCCCTGGAGAGAGGTGGCCCAGCTGTTACGAGCACATGCTGCTCTTCCAGAGAACTCATGCTGGATTCCCAGCACCCACGTGGTGGCTCACAACCATCGGTAACTCTAGTTCCAGGGAACCCAACACCTTTTTCTGTCCTCCGTGGGCACCAGGTGCACACGTGCGGCACAGACAGATACGCATGGACATGCCCGCAGGCAAAACACCCAGACACATACATAATGGTAATAATAACAAGAAGAAAAACTGCAAATAAATTATGCTTTACCTCTAATGCTTCTAACCTTGAGCGTTCTGCCTTAGCACCGCCCCTCTCATCCTTGAACCTGAACAAGGTACTCCATAAAAGGCATCTTACAGTTTAATGTGCAAAGGAGATAACTCTTTAAGAGAAGGGAAATGAGCTGGATTACCACGCATGAAGCTCTGGATTTCTTTCCTAGCGCTGCAAAAACAGTGTAGTATGTGCCCGTAATCTCAGCGCTTATGAGAGAGAAGCAGGGTCATCAAATTGGAGGCCAACCTGGGTTACACGAGACTTGTCTATCTAGAAGAGGATGTGGTAAACTTAATCCTTAAACATTAATCTTTAAACCTGCTGTGAATGACATTCATTAAGCAGTGTCACTCAGAAAGCCCAGAATCCTATTGCACCGTAAAGACATGTAAGTATGATTCTCTCTCTTAAAGCCTGCACCCATATCTCAGGTACGTCTCCTTTTTCTGTGTCATTTCTACTCAATAAACTCATATGCTGCTGGCCATGCTCATGCTAGTGCTCACCCTTAGGCCCAGCACTTGGGAAGCGGGGGCTGGAGGATCTCTGTGAGTTCAAGGCCAGCCTGGTCTACATAGTAAACTCCAGGACAACCAGTACTAGGTCGAGAGGCCCTGTCTCAAAAAACAAACAAACAAACAAACAAAAAATAAACAAAGACGCAAACTCCTGTGCCCTGCTTTTCTCTGACTTAGCCTGAAACTCCTTCCTGTAGTGCAGTCAAGAACCTTTCTTCCCTTGGATGGAGGTCACACCTCCAGCTTACATAACCTCAGACTCAGAAAGTAGCTGAATGATGACCCTGAACTTCCAATCCTCCTGCCTCTGCCTCCTGAGTGCTAGACGACAAGCATGTGCCACCACACTTGGTTCACATGGGGATTAAACCCAGGGCTTTGTGTGTGTTGTTGCCAATGAATAACCTCCCCAACCTTGTCTGAAGACCAGCCATGGTCCCATGGACTGGGGTGTCAAAGGTCACTATGACTAAGGAAAAGAGACTGAGACTTTTTTTTTTCTTTTAGGATTTATTTATTATTTATATAGTATTCTACCTGCATGCCAGAAGAGGGCATCATATCTCATTAGAGATGGTTATGAGCCATCATGTGGTTGCTGGGAACTGAACTGAGAGCCTTTGGAAGAACAGTCAGTGCCCTTGACCTCTGAGCCATTTCTCCAGCCTCTGGGATGGAGACTCTTATTCCAAGTCTAGGAAGGTGGGCAGGCACATGACACAGCACTCATCCCATCCCTTAACACTGCAGTTTTCTGCCCGGCTTCATGGATCTGCACCCATCTACGAAAGTAGCCTGTGTCTGACTAGGACGAGTGAGTGGACACTCCGTAGCTGCAGCTCCTCCAAGGTGAGACATGCCTCCCACCAGTTAATTTCAGACAGTGACAGGCCCACATCACACAGTCGGGCAGGACAGGCTAGAAGCGCTGTGAGACATGAGTAAACCCAACGGTTCCTGGATGGGACCGCTAAGGAAGACAGGTGGGGCCAGACTGTCCTTGAAAACAGTTGCTCTGGTCAGGGAAAAGGCGAGTGAGTCCAGAATGCAACCATTGTGCCCACAGAGCCAGCTGGCGTCCCCTCATACTCAGCTGACAGCCGGAGGATGAGGTGTGAGTCCTGCCCCCTGCGTCAGCTGCTCGGTCTAGACAGCTGCTCCTAGGGCAGTGGGAGGAAAAAGGTGGGAGGTCAGAGTCTGTTTGAGGAGGTGAGGCAAGACATACCTAACATATTCCATGAAGGGAGAGAAAACAGCATAAACCACAAGGCCTTGGGGAGGAAAAAATTAAGGATGATTGGGCAAGACTCTAATGGAAAGGCAAATGCATTTCTACAGAGACCCAAAAAAAAAAAAAAAAAAAAACGGGAAGGGGACTAAATATCTGGGTGATGTCCGGGAATGATCAGGAGAGTTACCAACATTATAATGATGTTTGTTCGCCTTCAGATTCATCTAGATATTCAAGGCATTCTTTGAAATTAAAATCACAAGAGGGAAAAGAACACTGGCACATTAATAAAAAAAAAAAAAAAAGATGCAATGCTAGCCAAGGACCAAACAGCAACTTGTGTTTTCTTTCCTTTCTGGATCTGAGTAAGCTGGCCATAAAAATGTGTTCCGGAGACCTGGGTATGGTGGGGTAATGCTTATAAAGCCCAGAATTTGGGAGGTAAAGACAGGAGCATCAGGAGTTCAAAGTCATCCTCATTTCTACATCTCAGTTACAGAAGACCCTGTTTCCAGAATGCTGAAAATGGCCTGGGCCAGATGGCTCAGTAGGTAAAGGCATTTGCCCGCAGCCTGATGAACTGAGTAGATGGAGAATCATATCCCACAGGTCTTCTGACCTGTCTTAGCTAGATTTTTATTGTGATAAATACCATCCTCCTTGGGGGGGAGGGGAGGTTTAGCCTCGCTCTCCTAGACTCACTTTGTAGACCAGGCTGGCGGCCTTGGAGCTTTCTTATACCACCCAAGACCACCTGCCCAAGGGCGGCACTGACTCCCTGGAGCCTGAATACAGGCTGGACAACCAACTCCACACAAGTTGTCCAATGACCTGCATGGGCACATGGCCATGAAAGCACCACAGCACTTTCCTGATGCTCCTTAGTAACAAAATAGAATAAATTTTAAAATATGCACTGAAAAAGAAAAAGTCAGTCCTTTGAGGCTGTTTATTCCACTGCTGTTTGCAGGGACAAGGTGTTCTTGGCCTTTACAATTTTCCCCTCAGTGTTGTGTTTTCTTCTTTGACAGAGGAATACACAGGTTCAGGGAGAAGCCTGGTGACAGAAGAGTCTGGGAACAAAGCTGATGTGGTACAGAGGTTTGCGCTTCACCCTGGGGGCCACGGGACTCAGGGACCTGGAGAGTTGGGACTTGCAGAACTTTGAAGCCACAGATCCATTCCGTGTTCACCGGGCACGGACTCCAAATGCCAATGAAGGGCAAAGGTCAATGCAAAGCCTGCTCTCAAGGCACAGTCAGCACGGGAGACAAGGGAAAACAGGAAGTTATCGCACAGGGAGAACAGATGTAGGTAGCCTATGCAGAAGATCAGAGAGGTGGGGGAGGCGGGAAACTGGGGCGGGAAGGAGGAGGGGCCGGAGGAGGAGGCCTGCCTCAGACAGGGTCTCTAGAAGGAAGTAGGTGGGGCATGCCTTTAGACCGGAGGGTAAGTGGATGTAAACAAAAGCCTCTGACGTGCTCTAGGAGAGGGTTCAGGGAAGAGAATCAAAGCAGAGAATCCAAGTAGTAAACAGACTGAATTCAAGAAGTGCCCTAATGGACTCAAGGCCAGAAGCAAAGCCTGAGGGAGTCTTGGACATCCCTTCGGGTAGGTGGCAGTAACAAAGAGAAGTACCCTGGGCCCTTGGGGAGGTGGCAGAGATGGGCTCAGATACGGGAAGGTGACTCTGAGGTCCCATGAGACCCAGAGTTTGAAGACTAGGGAGAGGTATCAAGAAGAGATAATGAGGCTGTTGTGGGGATAAGCCAGGTGGGGAAACACACACACACACACACATACACACACACACACACACACACACACACACACACACACACACACGGGAGCTGCAAGGTCTCCAGAGGCCAGAGAAGTAAATGTATACACTGACACACAGACGCACAGAGGAAGCTCAAAAGCCGGAAGTGGATTCTGTAAGAGGCAGAACTAAGGTAGTTTGTCTGTGTTTCACTAATTGCTAGTTGTTTTTTGTTCGGGGTAGGGCTGGGGAGTCGGGACCCTGGATAAGCATAAGCACGCCATCCTTCAATTATAATATGCAGTTCCTGAAATCAGAAGGACACAAGACACCAATAGGCCTAAGGATGTGAGGAAGAGAAAGGAACTATCAAGGCTTTGTGGTAGGTGCCCAGGAGAGGACGGATCTAGCAGAGAGACAGACATAAACAACCTAGTGGATCGATGGTGTCAAAAGAAAAGACTTGGAACCCTTGTGACAAATGACTAATCTTCCTAAACCGAAAACAGTTCACAGGGGCTCGGAAGTGGCTCAGCCACTCAGGTAGTAAAGGGCATGCTATGCAAACATGGAAACTTCCGTTTGAGTCTAGGACACACACATATATAAAAAAAGCTAGGCAGTGGCTGCCTGCAGCCGTAGCGCTTGGGAGGTGGAGATAGGCTCCACTTCGTGTTTGTTATATATAAATATATCTCCTAGATTCATTCAGGCTGGCTTCCTGGGCTAGATAGGAAAGAGCATGGCTTTTTCAGGAGAGGAGGCATTGTGATTCCCCAGATGTCCTAAGCCAGTCTCTTGCCTCCAAATGAGCAGCCAGAGACCCAAGGGAAAACTGCTTCCCCACAGCGTTAGGAACAACTGCCTCTGAACTCTAACCGGGACTTCTAAAAATATGCTGCTTCTCTGTTTTCCTGCTGAGCTCCCTGCCCCCAAACCCCATGGTTTTCTCTCTGTAGCTCTGGCTGGCCTGGAACTCGCTGTGTAGACCAGGCTGGCCTCAGAGATCTGCCTTCCTCTGCTTACTCAGTGCTGGGATTAAAGGCCCGAGCCACACTGACCAACAGCGTTTTGGTTTCTTTTTTAATTTTTGATTTATATGTATGAGTGTTTTGCCTGCATGTATGTCTATGGTCCATGTGCACACGTGATGACCTTGAGAGCCAGATAAGTATGCCACACTGCATGACAAAGAGTTTTGATATTCAAGATCTTTGTGTTAAGGTTCCTTTTCACAGCGACAATGACAGGAGTGCATTCACAGTCTTGGTTTCCCACAGATCTCTTTGTGCGTGAATATGTGTGCATACGATGTGGAGCATGCTTGCGTTTTTTGATGTCATTTACTCCAAGCCAAATGGGTTTCTAAGTAAGTGCTCAAGTAAACTAAAGTTAAATTGGTACAACTTCCCTTTGGCATGTAGTAAAACTAAAATTTTAAGAGAAAAAGTCCCAGCTAAAATGGCCTTTACTGGCTAAGGTTGGCCTCATGCTCATTATGCCAGTTAAAGGGACTAAATAATGGCAAAGGTCAAAAAGAATATTAATGTGACAAGTTTGGTAAAATACATAGAGGTGATGACATCAGAGATCTTTCTTAAATTTTGTTAACACAAATTTAACACAAGTCTCTAAATTTATATTCTTAAAAAAAATTCTTATTTTAAAAAGGTGTGTGTGTGTGTGTGTGTGTGTGTGTGTGTATTTTAGCTAGTCAGTAGTGGTGGCACACACCTTTAATCCCAACACTGGGGAGGCAAAGGCAGATGAATCTCTGTGAGTTCGAGGCCAGCCTGGTCTACAGAGCAAGTTCCAGGACAGCCAGGGCTACACAGAGAAACCCTGTCTTGAAAAACAGAAAACAGACAAAAATAAAACTGTAAAGATATTTCTTCCTACTATCACTTCTTTAAAAAGCAAACAAGCTGGGGCTGGAGAGATGACTCAGAGGGTAAGAGCTCTTTTGCTCTTCCAGAGGATCCACGCCAGGCAGCTCGTAGCCACCTCTAACTTGAGCTCCAGAGAATCCAAGGCCCCCTTCTGGCCTCCGCAGGCATGCTCGTGGACATGGGATGCACACAGCTCCACAGAAACAGAACTTAGAACCTCACACAACAGCAAACCGGGTGGGCTGGAGAGATCACTCAGTGGCTGAGAGCATTGGTGGCTCCTCCAGAGGACCCAGGCTCAGCTGCCAGCAGCCCTGGCAGCTCTGTAAATGCCAGGTTCAGCCATTTGTAACTCTAGTTCCAGAGGATTCGACACTTATCTTCTGACTTTAACAAACACTGTATGCACCCGTACACATAAAATAAACACAGATAAAAAAATCTCAAAAAAAAAAAAGAAAAAAGAAAAGGAAAAAGAATATCAGGTTTTTCAAGGGCCGTTACCTTAGCCACACCAGTATTTAAGATACAGCAAATTTAAAAAAGGCCTTATAAGATGCTCAGATATTCAGCAAAGTAATTTTAACTCCATTTTCTCTAGCTACAGACACTCATAGATTTGGAATAATCTGAATTGTATAAAAAAAAAAAAAAATCATCAGTGTTTGATAACAGTGGTTTTCATAATGCTTTAAACCTCAAGTGCTGATGGTTCCTGATCAAATGAGTATTATATCTTATAATTAACCAGGATTGGGGGCTGGAAAGATGGCTCAGAAGTTAAGAGTACTGGCTGCTCTTCTAATGAACCAAGGTAATTTCCCAGAACCCCCATGGTGCTTTACAACTATGTGTAACTTAAGTTGCAGGAGATCTGGCATGGTCTTCTGACCTCCAAGGGCATCAGGCTTGCATATGGTACACATACATACAAACAGGAAAAACAACCATACACATAAAATACAAAATAATTAAAAAATAAAAAGTATTTAACAGTATTTGTATTTTGTAAATAAACAAACAGATGATTCGACACTGCCTCCTAGAGTCTCAGTTCTGTTTCGTCGTTCTTTCTTTCTTCCTTCCTCCCTCCCTCCCTCCTTTCTTTCTTTCTTTCTTTCTTTCTTTCTTTCTTTCTTCTTTCTTTCTGAGACAAGGTTTCTCTGTGTAGCCTTGGCTGTTCTGCATTCATTTTGTAGACCAGGCTGACCTCAAACTCACAGAGATCTGCCTGCCTCTGCCTCCCTGAGTGCTGGGATTACAGGGGTTCCGTTTCTTTCAGACCTTTTAAAATTTATTATTTTTGATGTTATGTGTGTGGCCATTTTGCCTGCATGTATGTGCATTGTGTGTGCATGGTGGAGGTGGAGTTACAGACAGCTCTGAGCAGTCATATAGGTGCTGGGAGTGGAAGCCAGGTCCTCTGGAAGAGCCTCCGGTGCTCTTAAACACTTAGGCATCTCCTCGCCCCACCTTTTCACTTCTAACTAATAAGAAACTAAGCTGGAGAGGTGGCTCGGTGGTTAAGAGTATTTACCACTCTTACAGAGGGCTCGTGGTGGTGACCTGTAGCCACCTGTGACTCCAGTTCCGAGGGATCCACACCGTCTTCTGACGTCTAAAGGCACCAAGCAGCAGGTGGTGCAAGGATACGCATACAGGCCTCCGATTTAATGTTTCCACCAAGTACTTAAAAATCACTTTGATTTTCTGGGTAGTGGTTGTGCACGCCTTCAATGCCAGTACTCGGGAGGCAGAGGCAAGAAGATGTCTTGAGTTTGAGACCAGCCTTGTCTACAGAGTGAATCCCTGGGCAGCCATGGCTACACAGAAAAGTCCTGTCTTGGAAAACAAAACAAAATGAATCACCTTGACTGATGATTTGCTTTGTTCTGTTAGAAACGCCATCAAACTGATACTACGTTGGAACATGGAATTTGGAGTGACCCAGACCTGTGTTCCCAGGTCATTGTCGCTAATATTTGCTCCAGATTAAAATTTCATATCCCCTATGAAGCCAGAATTGTTTTTGTTTTTTCATCAATAAAAAGAAGGAGTGGGAGGAGAGGCTAGATGCACTTGTTACTATTGAAGAGAACCTAGTATCCACAGGCAGTTTACAAGCCTCTGTAACTCCAATTCCAGAGACTCTGATGTCCCCTTCTGGCCTCTGTGGGCCCTGCATGCACACATGCACACACAGGAAATATAAACTTTTTTTTTTTTTTTAAAAGAAAGTGTTCCTAAAATTGCACAAAGGAAAGGGGGGAAAAACACACAAGGACAAAGATGAGCTCAAAATACAGACAGTTCAGTTCATAGACACTGAATTGTGAGCCACAGCCAAACATGTCTACAAAAAGACAAAAGCAGACATATCCCAGTTAGAACTGGGTTACCGTCACTCCCTTAGCAGACTGAAAATCTGCAAAGAGTTTGCCACACACTCTGCTTGTGAAGCTCTGGGGAGACGGGCGGTCGCTCATAGGCAGTGGAGGCACACACTGTCCTAGGTAGGGAATTCAGTGCTCACGTAAGCACAAATGTGCCTCTCCAGCCACCTAGAGGAACCAGGCCAGTCACTTTCCCATCCATCTTCGTTAACTCGTCCAGCTTGCCTGAGTCCTAACTTTAGCTTCACTTTGGCTTGTGCTCTGTCTCTTTCTTTGAAACACTGGCCAAAGCCTGGCACTTGGAAGTTTTCCACACCCCAATCCTTGCCACAAGGCTTCCAGAGGTATGGGTTTCTCTCTTCCTCTTGGTCATCTTTCTTCTCCAAGTAGACCCCAGATTGACAGCTTGCCTTGCCCTGAGGCTTTCTTTTAAACTTGAACAAAATTGTCCTAGAGTTTCCTTCCGATTGGGTTCTTAAATTCTTTTAGTGTTGAGACCAAGATTTCCCAAGAGGGGACCCGACTGTCTTCGTGCTAACGTGGAGACTCCCCAAAGTTTCTGGTGATGTGGTGACCACAAAGAGACCCTAAAGAAGTTGCTCCAGCCGGGCATAGTGGCACACACGTCTCAGGGAGGCAGAGGCAGGTGGAGATCGCTGTGAGTTCGAGATCAGCCTGGCCGGAGGACACAGTGTGTCACTCCAATAGCTATCTAAGAAAAGTCTCACTTTTGATTGTTTTCTGTCTCTTGATTCTAGACGTGGGGACCAGAGGAAAGACCCTAAAAAGAAGGAGAAGCCAAATAAACCAGATCTGGGCTGGTGCTCCTCAGAGCCTGCTGAGGGACTCTGGCGTCAGGATTCTTTTGGTACTGTGCCTACGTCTTACGGTGTTGAGCTGTTGTCTAAACTCGTGGTTGCACCCAGCTGGATGAAATCTTTAAAGGGAAAATAGGAGGGGGAGGGGGAGAGATGGGATAAAAATTTATTGCACTGGGCTGAAGTGACATGGGTACAGCATTGTGTCATTGTTCTAGAGTGTCAAACAGTTGTTAATAAAGAGCTCCTAAAAGGCTGGGCATGGCTGCTCATGCCTGTAATGCCAGCACCCAGGAAGCTAGGCGTGAGCACTGCCAGGAGTTTGAGGCTAATAAGCCACTACAGAGATCTGGAGAGATGGTGCAGAGGTTAAGTTTGCTTTCTCCTCTTTCCTGCTCTTGCTGAGGACCAGAGTTCAGTTCCCAGCACCCATATCAGGTGGCCTACAATCGCCTGTAAGGAACTCCAACTCCCCAGGATCCAGCACTCTCTTCTGGAGTCCGATGCACCTCTAAAACGTGCCACCCACACACACCCAGTGGCACCTACACACGAGTAAAAGTCTTTTAAAAAAAAATACAACCCAATAGAGTAACTCACATTACCGAGCACATTACGGGAAGCAGCTACCCTGGGAAGCAGAATTAACGGTGAGTTGGGTTTTCTTCTCTGTTCTGATTTGTGTGCATGCCCGTGTCATAGAGCTCATGTGGAGGTCAGAGTACACATTTCAAGAGTCAGTTCTCTCACCATTTGGGTTCCAGGGATTAAACTAACGTCAGGTTGGTGCAAGCACCTTCACCCATTGAGCCATACTTTAGGACTGCAAGCACTTTTTTTAAAAAGTGCTTATTTCTGTATTGTATATACATGAGTACTCTGTCTTCACGCACATTAGAAGAGGGAGTCGGATCCCATCACAACCGGTTGCTGGGAGTTGAACTCAGGACCTCTGGGAGAATAGTCGGTGCTCTTAACCGCTGACTTACCTCTCTAGCCCGAAGCACATATTTTAAAAGGCTTTAAAAATAGGCTATTTTGGGGCTGGAGAGATGGGTCAGCAGTTGAGAGCACACTGCTCTTTCAGAGGACCCTGCTCAACTCCCAGCACCCACAAGGCAGCTCACAACAGTAATGCCTATTCCAGGGAATCTGCTGCTCTCACACAGACATACGTGCAGGCAAAACACCAGTGTGTATAGAATACAAATAAATTATTTTAAAATAGCCATATCTCTGTGTCTACTGGAGAATGATATCAGAAACCAGTTACTGGTCATGAGGTAAGGTGGTCCATACTGGAGTACTGTTGCTTTTAGATCACTTGAGATTAAGAAAGTAAGTGTGAATATGCCCTGTGCATATACATGGTTCCTCATATTCTTCTGTAACCATTTGTGTCTGTGCTGAGCTAAATAAACACTCATATAGACACTGCTAACGTTACTGTAGCTCTTTCATTTATCACACACACATACACAGAGATTGAGAAGACAGAAGAAAGGAAGGAGGAAAAGAAAAAAGAAATAAAGAACTTAGTGATCATGTGTTTGAAGCTGCCGGAGCTTCAATTTGAGAATAGCGAATTGGTGCTGTCTGGACCTCCCTGCTACATGATAGACTGAAGTCTTTGAAGCCAATCTCCTTATGTAGCCCAGGCTGGCCCCAAACTCTGGCTCCTTCTGCTTCTTCCCAAGCTGAAACATCTTTGGGGTCAGTCTCACCAACTTTCACCCTCCAGGTCCTGGTGAGCAGCCACCTCAGCATTCCCAGGCTAGGGCACAAAGAGGAGTCTGAGGCCGAAGAGTAAGTCTAAGACCAAGTCACAGTCGCTGAGTCCCCACAGCAGCCAGTGGCATAAGGGAAAGGAAACATCAGATATAATTGTTGCCGGTTGTGGTGGAGCACAAATTTGATCCCAGCACTTCGGAGGCAGAGGTGGGAAGATCTCTCTGTGAGTTCGAGGCCAACCTGGTCTGCAGAGGGAGTCCAGGACAGCCAAGGCTACACAGAAAAACCCTGTCTCAACAAAAAAGATTGTGATGGAACTCTAGATGACCACGTGACTATCATGCTTGCCTCTGCTGGAGAAGCCTCAGGTTACAGGTTAGTCAACCGCTCAAGGTGTATTGAAATATTAAGTGGTCAGCTGAGGAGATGGCCCAGAGGGTAAAGGAGTTTGCTGCGAAGCTTGATGACCTGAATTCAACCCCTGGGAACCCACACAGCCAGACTGACTCCTGAAAATTGTCCTGGGGTGTACAGACACAATAAATAAAGGTTGGAAGCTAAGATGGCAATATTACATAAGATGGCTGCCAAAATTTTTTTCTAGATTGCATTTCTTTTTTTGTGTTTTAGTGCTCTGGTGAACATCAGAGGGCAACTTTCAGGACTCAGTTCTCTGTTTCTATCTTAAGAGTTCCAGGGATCAAATTCAGACTTCCAGGCTTGGCAGCAACTGCCTTCCCCTGCTGCTGAGCTCATCTTGCTGGCTCATAAAATTTTACCACACTGAAACAAAATTTCAGTTTAATGAGCCCATTCTCTTTGTTTCTTTACACTGAATATGTTTCCATATTGTATGGAATTTTAGCTTGCTGCATCTAAGTATTGCATAGTATTATGTGGTTTTTCCAGAACATTCCAAACACCATGTTCTCAGAGACCAAAAGATTGGGCAATGGTATGAAACCCACTGGGATGGAGTCAAAGGGGCTAGAAGAATGCTGTGTGTGTATTTTCTGTGTTTTAACACACATTGTATACAGTTATGGCTCCTGCAGTGCTGGTAAATTCTTGTAGATGTCAAGGGTCAAGTATTCTGTTTGATTATCTATTTATTTATTTTGGGTTTTTGAGACAGGTTTTCTGTGTAGCCTTGGCTGTCCTGGAACTCACTCTGTAGACCAGGCTGGCCTCCAACTCACAGAGATCCACTTGCCTCTGTATTCTAATTTTACAAACATCATGTTTAAGTATATATAGACCTCAGGCTGTTTGTGATGCTAAGTCCAAGAGCTTAATATTTTTTCATGTGTAACATCTATTATATTTACAATTGAAAGATGCTTTTTCCTTTTTATAAAGATTTATTTTCTTTTAAAAATAATGTGTACAGTCTGTGTGTAGGTTTTTTTTTCTTTTTAAAAAATTTATATTCATGCGCATCTGTGTTTTGCCTGCAGGTATGTCTGAGTTCTGGGATTAAAGGTATGCTGGCATCACCACTGGCCTCAGCTGAGGATGACTTTTTTTGGTTGTTTTTCGAGACAGGGTTTCTCTGTGTAGCCTTGGAGAGTGCTTTGTAGATCAGGCTGGCCTTCGAACTCACAGAAATCCTCCTGCAGCTGCCTCACGAATGCTGGGATTACAGGCATGTGCCACCATGCCGGACTCCAAGGATGATCTTTAATTTTTGCTCTTCCTACCTCTGCCCAGCAAGTGCTGGGCTTGTGGGAGTATGAGGTGCTGGGGATGAACTTCCTGGCTTCCTGCGTGCTAGGCAAGTGCTCTATCAACTGTGCTACGTCTCTAGCTCATGTAGGTTAAACAACAAAAACAACCAAAAAACAAAAGAGCACATTAGTGACAGTCCTGGTTTGGAGGTTTTCTGCTTTCTTTTTCTCGACTTAAAGCTAGCAGTACCTCACCGAGGCAGCATCTTCTGGTGCTCCCAGACAGTTCAGATCTTCTTGTTTTGTTTTCTTTTTTTCTTTTTGGTTTTTCTAGACAGGATCTGCCTGTCTCTGCCTCCCAAGTACAGGGCGGGATTAAAGGCATGTGCCACCAACACCTAGCTTTTTTTTTTTTTTTTAATGATTTACTTTTTATTTTATGTGCATGGGTATTTTGCTTGCATGTGTGTCCGTGAGAGGGTGTCATATTCTCTGGAACTGAGACTACAGGCAGGTGTGAGCTGACATGCAGGTGTTGGGAACTGAACCCAGGTCCTCTAGAAGAGTAACCAGTGCTCTTAACCACTGAGCCATCTCTCCAGCCTTTGGTTTTTGGTTTTTGTTTTTGTTTTTGTTGTTGTTGTTTGTTTTGTTTTGTTTTGTTTTGTTTTTTGAGATAGGGTTTCTCTGTGTGCCCTGGCTGTCTTGGAACTCACCAGGCTAGCCTCAAACTCAGATATCTGCCTATCTCTACCTCTCAAGTGCTGGGCTTATAAAGGGTGTGCCACCAATGCCCTTCAACTTTTAAGTTGAAACCCTCTTAAAAGTTCAAAGGACCTGTTAGTTTTAGAACCTCACCAAGCTACCTGCTGTCCTGCCATCCCCAACGCTTTAGGGAGAGAGTGTTGCAGAGAACAGGCAGCTGCCTCCCTCAGAAGAGAGACAGGGAACCGGTGCTGGTATGGTTAAGGGGAAGGCTTTTTATTCCCCTTAACCAGAGGGAGAGGACAGCCAAAGGCACTTGAGGATCCTGAGCAGAGAGAAAGTAGTAGATTGAATATGGCCAGAAGAGATAGGCAGAGGAGGGAGACTGAGAGGAAGACCACAGGAACATGGGCAAAAGAGTGGGCCAAGAAGCCAGGTGCAGTGTCGCTCGCCTGTAATGCCAGCACTCTCGGAGGCAGAAGCAGGTGGATGGCTGTGAGTTCAAGGCCAGCCTGGTCTACAAAGTGAGTCTAGAACAGCCAAGGCTTACACAGAGAAACCCTGTCTTGAAAAACAAAAAACAAACGAAAAGAGTGGGTCAAGAGAGGGCAAAAGAGAGGAAGACAAGAGTGTCTGAACAAACTGTGAACAACAAGCGGGACACTGGGAAACTGACTGCACAACTTTGCAGACACGATGTGGTCAGGCCTTCAAAATTTCCTGGCAGATATTTTGGGCCAGTAGGCTGAAGATTGGATGCCCCAGTGACACCAGAAACCTCTGGTGACTGTCCAGGCAGTCGGTTGTCTCTGTCATTTCTATAGTTCAGGAAGCTGTTTGCTCTATGCTTCCTACACACTTAGGTAATATTATTTCCTTCTAAGGTCTCTGATGGGGTTGAAGAGTAGACAGACATAGTCTCACTACAACTAAGTTTAGTTGTTCAGGAACTAAGACAATGTTTTAGGTCTAACAAGGAAGTTTTAAGTTCTAGATAGATGTTTTCAGGATGACAGAAAGTGATTTAGGTACAGAATTTTGGACTCACCAGGATAGGATAGATAATACTTTTTCCAAGGATGCCAAATATGAATAGACTGGACATTGTAAATGTAATTCTTACCTGATAATTCTCATAATTATTGTATAGTTTATTAATGTTAGAGGAAAAGCCATCTTTTTAAACAAAAAGGGGATAGGTAATGGAAGTTTTGGTTTCTTTGTATGTTATGGAAATACATTTTTGTTTTAATCCCAAGTATGGGATTTTAGTTGGGCTGTAGTCTCTGGCCACACCTGTTAATTGTCATGTGTGGGGTGTGATCTTTGGCAGCTACTGATGGCCTTCCATGTGCTGCACGGAGAGGGGTGGGGTCTAGGACTCTGAGGGTATGAGGCCGAAAAAGTGTGGTGTTCGGTGGAATTGACGGAGATTCGTGTAGAGCCCTAAAAGTACCTCTTGACCCTAAATAGCTGGGGGAAGTAAAGGGGTCTGGGCCCCCTCTCCCCACTAACCTTTTCTCTCTCCTACTTAAGCTTGGGGGATTGGTGGAAGGAAGGGAGGCCTAAACACCCCAAATAAAATAGCTTTAAACAAGAGTGCCACTGGTGGCTTTCTGCCACACAAGATACAGAGAGGAAGAGAGAAGGTTATAGCCCAAATAGCAGGTTACGAGGAGAATGAACAGCTGCGAAAGACAAGCCCATGAGCTGAAGAAAGTTTAGGATGGAGTCATCAAAAAGAGCTCAGAAGAGCCGGGCATGGTCGCACACGCCTCTGATCCCAGTGCTCAGGAGGCAGAGGCGGGCAGATCTCTGTGAGTTTGAGGCCATCCTGGTCTACTGAGCAAGTTCCAGGACAGCCAGGACACAGAGAAACCCTGTCTCGAGAAACAAAAGAACTGAAAAGAGCCAGGATGCCAACAGGACCCGGAAATGTGTGACGTACTTGTGATACTCAGGGATCCTGGAGGCCAGCATGCATGTTGGTATACAAATGGGCATCACAGGTGGGCATTTGTTCCTTCTGCCAGTGATGAGGGACTTGGCTTCTTTTGGCAGAGGGGAACTGGCTTTACAAGTGCCTGAGGAAAGCTGGCCTTTGTCTAACCGACAGAATTTGGGGAAACAGAGTTTCCTTTGGAGCGGACAGAAACCACCAAGCCCTAGGAAGCTGCAAAAAGCCAGGAAGTACCCTGAGGGCTGCGTGGAACACAGGTTTAATAGAAAGGAAGTGGTTTAATCTGAGGGAAGCCTTATCTCCGAGGCTGAGGTCACGAGAGAGAAAGGTCCTGTGATGGCATCATTACTCACGGTAAGAAGGGGAAGAGAGGGACCAGGAAGATGATGGCCTGACTGCCAGTCAGGCCTGACAACCTGAGCTTGATTCTAGGAACTCCCTTTAAAAAGCCAGATGAGGATATCTGCAATCCTAGCACTCCTGTGCTGAGATGGGAGGTGGGGCGGGGGTGGGGGGTGGCAGGGGAGACAGCAGAAACACCAGCTGCTCACAGGCCAGGAAGCCTAAAGTAGCCTGTGCAGGAAGAGAGTCCTCCAGACCTCGCACCAGAAGGAGCCCCTATTGCCTATTGTGGCCTACTGCCAGCGTCTGTCCTTTGATCTTTTTGTTTTGTTCTCGTTTTCCAAGACAAGGCTTCTCTGCATAGCTGCCTGGCTGTACCGGAACTCAATCTGTAGACCAGGCTGGCCTGAACGCACAGAGATCCACCTGCCTCTGCCCCTCAAGTGTTAGGATTAAAGGCTTGGGCCATGCCTGGCTTTGTCCTTTGATCTTTGGGTGGAATTTGAGGGGGGAAAGGCATCTCAAAGCCTTGTGGCCTCTGGCTCTGCCAGCCCAGGCTCAGGCTTCGCTGGCAGCTGGCTCAATGGTGCCCCTCACCCCACAACCCTCCTAGAGGGCGACTAGGGAGCGTTTAGCATCCTGGAACTGTGCAGCGCCCCCTAGTAATTGTGACAAGCGCATGCGTAGATGCTTCCCGGAGATTTAATGGATTCCCCCTCCCCTTTTCGGTGTTGAATTAAGTGGTAAACCATATTCTTTTTATTAGAATAATGTGCACGGCGGAGGGGCGGGGGGAGGCAATGGAATCCCTGGCAGGAGAGAGGGCTGGCAGGCAGGTGTGCGGGAACACCAAACTGGCTGAGCGGCTGCCTTCGCCAGAGAAAACCGGGCGGGCAGGGGGGTGGAGGGAGAAGAGAATCCACCTAATTTTTTGTCAAAATATTCACAGCGTGTGCGTGCTCGGGGGTGGTGTGGGGGGTAGGGTTGAGGGTTAGAGTTCCCCTCAGCCCGAAGCAGGGGCTCGGAGAAAACACTGTGCCTGGGCCACTGGAGAGCAAGGGCGACAGGGAGCACCCACCGTCCCGGCCAGAGCCCCGCGCCGGCCGGGGGCAGGGAGCCAGGCTCCGCATCGCCCTACCCCCACATGGTGATTTGGAGCCACTGCAAAGAGAGCAGAGAACAGAAGACTTTCAGCAGAGGGTGCGGAATGGGCGGGACTAGCGGGGAGGGCATGGGGTGCCGCCCGCCCGGACCACCCTTTCCACCCCTCCCTGCGTACCTGCTCTATATTCAAGGAAATAGAACCAGTTTTCTTGGTGTCCATGGATAGGAAGAACACTGTTTGAAGGAGAAGGGCGCGCGGGGGTGGGGGTGGGGCGGGGTGGGGGTTGGGGGGTGTTAGAAGCTGTGATGAAGGTCTAAATAGCCCCCTCTCCAAGAAGGAGGTAGGAAGTCATTCCTCATTCACCAGGAAGGAAACATCCCAACTCCTGCCCTGGTTAGGCACCAGGCCTGGTTTTGAATGCTTGCCCTAACCTTAACCTTTGCCTTGGACTCCTTTACTCTGGCTAGGGCCCTAGAAAGATGGGGTCAGTACTGACTTGTTATTATCTATTATACATTTATTTACTTATCTGTGGGGGAGGGGCGTGCAGGTGCACACGGCACAGCTTGCACGGCGGCGTTGGCCCTGGGAACTCAGGTCTTTCTCCAGGTTTGGTGGCCCTCGCTTTCACCTGCTGAGCCATCTTGCTCATCCCTGTTGCTTGTTTTAACTCAGAGTCTCAAGAGGTAGCCAGGGTTGTCCCAAACTTGTGATCCTCCCATTTCAGCAGCCCAAGTTCAAGTATTATAAATATGGGCCACCTGATCCATCCTTGGGACAAGGGTTTTATTTATGTTTTGAGACAAGAGTCTTTTGGCTGACCTCAGACTCACTTCACTCTGTAGCTGAGGGTGACCTTGAACTCTTGGCGTTTCGGCCCCCATCCCTTGGGATTAAAAGAGGTCTATGACCTGCCACACTGGTGCTTGCTGCACGCTAGGGAAGCGTGCTAACAACTGAGCTACATTGGCAGCCCCTGGGGCACACTATTACCAATTCCTATCATACTTTCTAGAGAAAGGATTAAGGTTACAGACAACAGCCCCAACAAGTTGTGGATTTGAACTCGGGTCGGGTATGTTCTCTTTTGGGAGTACTTGTCCAGCAAACAGTCCTCGGGGTAAATGGGTATGGGAGCAAAGCCAGCCTTCCTGGCCTACCCTGGAGGGGGCAGTGCCTCACTCACCAAACATGGCCTTTAGCCTCAGGAAACAGTTGATGAAGTTGTCAAAGTCCACGATCATGTTCTCATCTGCATACCTAGCAACCACCACCTCGGTGAGCTTGTTGTTCATCTTAATGCCTAGGAGGCAGATGCAAAGAGGAGGGCAGGATTCGGGCCTCTAGATCTGGCCTCCCAGCTCCCTGCCTCTGGAGGTCTCCTGCTCCCTGGCCACCTGCTTTCTCTATTGCCAAGCGCATCTCGTAGGAGTTCAAGGTCCCTGAGTGGTCGTGATCACACTCTTTGAAGATGTCCTGAAGACAGACAGATGTCATCGCACATGTGTGCAGCATGGTGGTTGAAATAACACAATATTGCAGCATGACCGACTTACACCATCTGCCCAGGACCCCGGGAGCCCACCACTCTGAGCGACCACTTGAACCTCTGATGTTTCTGTTTTCTAGTGGTCGAGGGGTTAATTCCGAGCGTAGCAGGGGGTTGTTTGGTAGCCTGCCCTGTGCTTTCTGCAGTCCAGGCGCCTTCCATGACTGCCAGGCTATACTGGTTACTAACCAGTTTGAATGTGTGTGTCTCTCTCTGTGTATTGGCCCACACACGCATGCACGCACCCACATGGGCGTGGGTGTGCACTCGAGCATGCGTGTGGTTCTAATGGTGTCTTTGCTAGTGCCCATGCCCCTTGGCTGTCTCTTTGGGGCCCTTTACCGCCCATTTCTTGATCTTTCTCCACAGGATCTGGAACTCTAGAAACCCCAGCTTGCCAGTATCATCTTTCTAAGGGGCTTAGTCAAGGATAACGGTCAAGAGGGCATCCTGGGTACAAGGAAACGGAAGGCTGCAACACAGGCTTAGGGTTCCTGGATGCTGACAGCCAGATCGATCTAATCCTGATCACAGGGAGGGGACTGAGGCTGGAAGGATGGATGGTCGGTTCTGAGTCAGGCTTGGAGGGCAGGGGTGAGGATGCAGAAACACTGGTCAGGTTTGCAGCAATCAGAAAGATACGTCCAGGAGGTTGACCATACGGCGACAGACATCCAGGCTAAAGCCGCTGCTCTTGAAGTTCTTGACTGAGAGAGAGAGGCAGAAGAGACGGGTGAGCACGCTGTGGGACTAGATGGGCCGGCCTTTATAGGGATGTGAGGGTGGGGTGGGCCACTCACATTTACTTGACAGCTTGTTGAGGAGTCTGTGTAACGCAAACATACTCACTTCCTTGTCCTAGGAGAAGCAGCTATTTATCACCTGCTCTGCTTCTGCCCTGCGGCCCTGTGGCCACCACCCTTTAGCCATTGCCCCTGGCGCTCTCACCCCATTTGCCACCATCTCAAACAAGTGAATACAGTCCTGGTCTATGTCCTTCACAGCTATGGTCTCCTGGGGAAAAGGAGTAAGGGAGGGAGCCAGTATTTCAAAACATCCTCCATATTTCGAACCCCTCAGCCCCAAAGCTTTCTATTACCTCTTGGAGATGCTCAGCCCTGCTGACTTCATCCAGCATCCTAGGTGTAAGAGAGTGAAGGCTTAGGGGTAACTGAGGGCCAGAGAGACAAGTTCTCAATGGGGTGATCTGGGAAGAGTCCTGTCATTGTCATTAAATCTGGGCTCTAGTTTTACTCCTGTTTCCATTATCAACTTAGACTTCACATCATCATGCCTCAGTTTCCCTGAGTATACCGTAGGATTATGTGGAGAACCACCAGAACCTGACACCCTGCAGCCCTTGGGCAGGGAACCTCGCCACAGCAAGGCTGGTCCCTCACAAGATCTCACTGTGTTTCTCCGTGAAGACCCGAAGCAGGAAGTCAGCATCGGTATGGGGCTCGAAGGTGGAGGGAATAATGATGTATTCCCCCGGGGGGCAGCCGAAGATGGCTGTTCACCTCCCGAGCGTTGGTGAAGATCTCTGAGAAGCCGTGCTCCCGGTATTTCACGAAGAACTCTTTCTTCAGATGGATGTTCTGGAGGTTCTGAAACTGTATGTACCCTGGAGGTGGGTACAGGACTAGCATAGGAGACAAGGAGAGCGGCCCTCCCAAGGTGAGCCATCTTTGGGGCAGGATTGGTGGTAGGTACTGCTGTGGCCTGGACTCCTCCCACAGGGTCAAAGCCTCCACTATGGTCTCCTCCTTCCCTGACTCTCACTATTGGGTAATGGGGGTTGGAATCCTAACTCAGGGTTCCCCAGAACTTTTCTCTAGGTTCCCTCCCTTTGCCAATCCACATGTAGCCAGGAGGGGGACTGGATGTGTGTCCAGGAGAAAGCCTTTTGTACCTCCTTTGGGACCTGAAAAGAAAAGAGAAAAGAGGGTCAGATCTTCAGGGCAGTGAATGGACCCTGGCCTTCAGCCAGGTGAGTGTGCAGTGTGTGTGTGTGTGTGTGTGTGTGTGTGTGTATGTGTGTGTGTGTGTGCACGCGCGCATGCGCACACATGCACACACGCACACAACTTTTGTAAACTTTTGCACAAAAAGTTTTATCACTCCAGGCTAAGGATGGGAGATGGAGGCTCGGGGGCGGGGTGTGTGTGTGTGTGATTTGCTAAAAAGGAAAGAGAGCTGGGATGAGAACCCAAGAAGAGTATGTTCCTAGAATGTTAGTCCATGGACTGTCACCGCAGCAGGGACAAAACAGGGGACTGTTTTGTAGCTCAGGCTTTGAATTTGCTATGAAGCTGAGGATGACCTTGAACTTCTGATCCCTCTCACCTCCCAGACGTTGGGATTACAGACATGTACCAGTGTGCCCTGTTGTGTGCATTGCTAGGGATGGAACCCCGGCCTTCCTGCGTATAAGTTACATCATGAGCTCTTGTGTTATTTTGATCTTTTGAGACAGGTATCATGCAGACCAGGCTGGTCTCTAACTATGTAGCTGAAGCTGGCCTTGAACTCCTGATCCTTCCAGCCCCTGCAGGCACCTTCATTCCTGTGCACATACTCACAGACAGACACGTAATTAAAAAATAAATAAATAAATTTACATGTGTGGTGGTGTACACTTTTGATCCCCTCCCCCGCTGCATGAAAGGTAGAGGGAGGCAAATCTCTGTGGGTTTGAGGCCAGCCTGGTCTAGAGAGTGAGTTTCAGGACAGCCAGGGCTACACAGAGAAAGGCGGTCTCGAAAGACAAAACAAGCGAGTCGGTGTGTTAGTGTACCTCTGCAATTCCATGGGGACAGCAGAAACGCCAGCTACTCACAGGCCAGCCAGCCTGGGGTCGCCTGTGCAACAGCAGGAGCAGAGAGAGACCATGACCTAACAAGGTGGAGAGTGAGAGCCCACTCGCACATACACACACGGATGAGAGAGAGAGAGAAGAGGGGTGGAGGAGAGAGGGCTCAGATGTGTGTATGCTTATAATCCCAACACTTGGCACAAGCAGGAGGATCAAGAGTTCAAGGCCAACCTTGGTAACATAGCAAGGCCAAGGCCAGCTTAGCTTAGGCTACAAAGTGTGTCATGACCCAGCAGGAGAGCCCTCATCAGACACCAAGCACGCCATCGCCATGTTCTCAGATGTCAGAACGCTTAGCTAAATGGACCTCTTTTCTTTATAAATGAGCCTGTCTGTGGTATTCGGTTATATCAACAGAAACAGTAGGGCTATGGTCCCACTGCAGAAGGCGTCAAGCCCCTTTGCTTATCTTATTTTGAAACAGGGTTTCACCATATATGTAGACCAGGCTGGCCCACAACTCAGGATGATCTTGAGGGCTAAGATTACAGAGAGGCCACCATAAAGCTTTTTAACGCATAGCATTTTATCATCCCGGGTATACTGGAGTAACTGAGGCCGGGGGGAATCCTCCCTTGACTTTAATAATGTTGGACTTTTTGTTTGTTTGTTTTGTTTTTGAAGGTGCCTTGATTTTTATTTCTTAAAAAGCTCCACGTTTGCGGGAGTGCGTATCTTTAATCCTAGCACTCTGACGACAGAGGCAGGTGGATCTCTGAGTTCAAGGGCAGCTTGGTCTACAGTGAGGGTTCCAGGACAGCCAGGCTACACAGTGAGACCCTGTCTCGAAAAACCAAATAAAATAAAATACAATCTTTAAAAAAAAGAAAATGCTCCGTATTCACTTAGCTTTCTGACTCCGTGCTGTGCCTTCAACACTTTTACGATCCTCTCCTGCTCCTCAATAAGGGAGGATAAGGAAGGTTCCTGAGGTGGGTGTCCTCCTTGTGCAAGAGCCTTTAAAATTCTGGATGTACTTTCTCTATATCGGTGTCTCGGTGTTGTGTATGTGTTCCTGAGGCTGTGAGCCACTCTGTGGGTGGTGGGAACTGAACTCAGGTCTTCTGGAAGAACAGCCAGTGCTCTAGCCCCCACCTTGAACAATTGCATGTGGAGGTCAGAGGACAGCCTGAGGCTGGGGGACTGAAGTCAGGGGTCAGGCCTAGCGGCTAAGCTCCTTCCCTCACTGAGCCTTCTCACTGGCTCCAGACCTTGCACTCCAGGCCTTGGGAAGAGTGAAAAAAAGCTATGCACTGCGTAGGAAAAGCAGCCCCTTGCCCCACTCCTTTTTATCCCCCTCCCCTTGGGATGGTGCCTTGAGTGTCCCACTTGCTGGGCGAGCACTAGTGCTGTTCACGACTGAGTCCCTGGAGACGAACCGGGGACGTGGCAGGTTATTACACAGCATTCCACACTTGGCGAATGTGTACTTCTGGGATCTTGCAAACCATGACGGGACTTGGGGAGCACAGACTGGGGACTCCCTTCTGTTCTCTCCAGTGGGCAGTTTTGGTCAAGCAGCTGAGGCCGTGCTTGGGTCAGGGTGCCGCTGAGGTTTCCAGTGCTCAGGGATCAGGGCACGGCCAGCCCCTCCTCTGCCCCTTCGGTGTGTGCGCTTGTGTGGTCACCCCTGCCTTCGGTCTCCTTCCTGCTCCCTAGAGGCAGTAATAACTGGGATGTGCTGGGTCTTTGGGGGCGATGCCTGCCGCAGAGGAAAAGTTGGTATGGTAGGTTTAAAGGGAAAAAACAAAAATCTGTGAAAAGTGAAGAGTTGGGAGCTGGAGAGATGAGTTGGTGGTTAAGAGCTGGTGCCAGGCTGGGTAATGGCGGTGCACACCTGCAATCCCAACACTCGGGGGTCGGGGCAGAAGCGGGCAGATCTCTGTGAGTTCGAGACCAGCCTGGTCTACAAAGTGAGGACAGCCAAGGCTACAAAGAGAAACCCTGTCTCCAAAGGGGGGAAAAAGGCAGAGGACTTGGGTCTTATTCCTAGCACCTATGTGGTGGCTCACAACTATCTGTAACTCCAGTTCCAGTGGGATCTGACACCATTTTCTGATCTCTTGGGTTATATCAGGCATACATGTTGTATGCAGGCATACATGCAGGTAAAACATCTATGTGTGTGAGAGACGGACAGACAGACAGAGACAGAGAGCACAGGGGCCTAGAAAATCTCTGGGACTGACTCATTCTCGCAGGATCTTAAAAGGCGGCATACACCTTTAATCCTAGCACTGGGGAGACAGAGACAGGTGGATCTTTGAGTTTGAGGTTAGCCTGAGGTACATGGTAAAAGAGGAAGGAGGAGAAGAGAAGATGAAGAGGAGGAGGAGGAGGAGAAGAGGAGAAGAGAAGAAGAGGAGGAGAAGGAGAGAAGAGGAGGAGGAGAGAAGAAGAGAGGGAGAGAAGAAGAGAGGGAGAGAAGAGAAGAGGAGGAGAAGAAGGAGGAGAGGAGAGGAGAAGAGGAGGAGGAAGAGGAGGAGAAGAGGAGGATGAAGAGGAGGAGAAGAGGAGGATGAAGAGAAGAAGAGGAGGAGGAAGAGGAGGAGAAGAGGAGGGTGAA
>NW_026585626.1:4762429-4806284 GCF_907164565.1 Psammomys obesus
TGAAGAGAAGAAGAGGAGGAGGAAGAGGAGGAGAAGAGGAGGGTGAAGAGAAGAAGAGGAGGAGGAAGAGGAGGAGAAGAGAAAAGAAGAAGAAGAGAAGAGGAGGGAGAAGAAGAGAAGAGGAGGAGGTGGAGAAGGAGGAGGAGAGGCCAGAGGGAACCCTCAGGTGGCTGGGGACCAGGGAGGCCCACCGGGAAGATGACAAAGCCTATGGTAAGCATCTGGGTTCCCTGAGGCCGAGCATGTCTCCAGTTCTTCTGCATCAGGGCCACCAGGCAGGTGCAGACCACATGGCTTTCCTCAGAGTCCAGGTCCGGGTCCGGGTCGTCCCCCTCTGGGAGCGAGATCTTAAACTGAGGGTTGCTCCAGAAGGTCTCTGTGGAAGATGTGGGTTGGCGTGGTTACGCTGAGGGTGGGGCCTTCCGTCCCTGACTGTGCTGCCCTTTTGGGGTGCACTGGGATTTCAGCCATATATCTGTTTCCCGAGGGCCATGGCGTCTGACTGACTCCTTCATCCCCCCCCCACCCCGGACGCTGTGACCTCCCGCCCAGGCTGCTGTCACACACACCCGGGTGGTTTCTGCAGCCCCCGGCTGTGCTCCCCCTCCGCCAGCTGCCCTCAAAGAAGGTTGTGTGCCAGCAGCTCTTGTACTCCAAGGGGTTGAGCGCATCTGGGGTGAGGTTGCAGATCTCCAGGAGTGTGAAGTTGCTCACGAAGTCTTCATAGGACATCCTGGGTGGGAGGCCGTGGCTGTGAAGGGGCCCTAGGACCACCCCATTCAAGGCACAGAGGAGATGAAGGACGTGTGTGGGGAGTTGGAGGCTCCCCCATGCCACACTGACCAGAACTCCCCATTTTCCTTCTTTTGTTGTAATTGTATCTGGACAGTCGGGCTCACCGCTTCCCACTCCATGGCTCTGCAGAGGGGGGGGGGGAAAGCAGTGGAAGGGCAGGGCAGCCATTGTTCCTCCTCAAGCCACTTCCTGGGTTCTTGTTAAACCTAACAGCACTGGGGGCAAGGGTTGGTCTCATTGTGACCCTGGCTTCCACACAGGCTCTGCTGGGTCTTCTGTTCCCCTCCCTTGGGACAGGGCACTAACCTGTCACTCCAGGCTCCATTCCACTCAACTCGGCCCCAGGGGTTCTGGATCCGAATCAGAGTTTTCATCCTGCCTTTATAGCGGATCTGGGGGAGAGGCATGGAAGGTCAGGGATGGGCAGGTGGTGGCTCCCTCATACCTGGGGCTCTCCAGGGACACCATTTGCCTGCACTCACATCCTCGAGGCCAGTGACTGCATAAGCATGTCCTTTTATCAGCATATTCGGGGTCATCGTTTCAATGTCATTTTCGTTCTTGACCTACAGAAAAGGAGAGGAAGGGAAGGCATTTCCGGCCTGGAAGTCCTAAGAAAGCCATTGTTTCATGTGATTCATTACATACATTATATATATGTTATATATATATATATTATATATATATATAATGTATAATATATTATACATATGTGTATAATATATATATGTGGGATTGTGTCTAATATGGCACAGAAGGCCTCCAATTCCCTACATAGCCAAGACTATCCAATTATCTTTAAACTCTTGATCCTCCTGCCTCAACCTCCGGAGGGATTATAGACATGAGCCACTACATCTTGCTTATACTTTACATATATACATACACACATACAAATATACATACATACATACATGCACACACATACACAGAGAAAGACCATAGCTGTGTGTGTGTGTGTGTGTGTGTGTGTGTGTGTGTGTGGTGTAGGGAATGGCCAGAGAAAGGCATTGAGTATTTTCCTCTATCACTCTCATTTTTAAAATAAATATTTACTTTTACTTTACATGTATGAGTGTTTTGCTTGCATGTTTTGTCTGTACTACACGTGTGCTTGGTACCCTAGGAGGTCAGAAGAAGGCATTGGATACCCTAAACTGGAGTTACAGGTGTTTGTGAGCCACCATGTGGGTGCTGGGAATTGAACTTATGTCCTTGGCAAGAGCAGCCAGTGCTCTTAATTGCTGAGCCACCTCTCCAGCTCCTCTGTGTTATACTTTGAGATATAATATTTCACTGAACCTGAAGTTTATTGCATATATATATATATGTATAGAATAGACATATATATATACATATACATACATATATACATGTATATGAATAGACTTGCTAGGCAGCAAGTTCCAGGGCACCACCTGTCTTTATCCTCAGCACTGGGGCTGTAGGCGAACGATGACGGTGCCTAAGTTTTTTACATGGGTGTGGGGGATTTGAAACCAGGTCTTTTTTTTTTTTTTTTTTTTTTGAGATAGGGTTTCTTTGTATAGCCTTGGACATCCTGGATTCTCTTTGTGGTTGAGGCTGGCCTTGAACTCATAGAGATCTGCCTGCTTCTGCCTCCCCAAGTGCTGGGATCACATGTGTGTGCCACTGTGCCCAGCTATGAATTCAGGTTTTGGCTCAAGAGTGAAAACTCCTACTCACTGAGCCATTTCCCCAGCTCCTGTACTTTAGAGCCTGAAACAATTTCAGATTCACAGGCAGTAAATAGCACAGGGAGAGCCTCTGCCCCCCAGTACAAATTTCCTCTACACATTTTGCAAAACTATATTACAAGCTGAGTGTTGTGGGGTGAGCCCACAATTTCCAGCACTTGGGAGGCAAAGGCAAACAAGTTTCTGTGAGTTCGAGGCCAGCCTGGCCTACATAGTGAGTTCCAGGACAGCCAGGGCTACATAGAGAAACCCTGTCTCAAAACAAAACAACCCCCCCAAACCCCAAACCCAAAAGCAACACCCCCCAAAAAAATCCAAAACAACAACAACAACAAAACCCTAAATAAACTGAAACAAAACAAAACAAAACAAAAAATCCTATAGGACAAAGTCAGAGCCATGATGTCTACCTTGATGCAGCTTCTCTCCTTAGCTTGAATTATTTTTATACGGGTGAGTGCTTTTGCCAACACTTATGTCTGTGCGCCATGTGTGTGCAGTGCCCTTGGAGGCCAGAAGAGGGCTTTGGATCCCTTGGAACTGGAGTTCCAGGTGGTGATGAGTGCCAGGAATTGAACGAGGGTCCTCTAGAAAAGCAGCCGGTGCCTTTCACCAGGGAACTGCCTCTCTAGCCCCTTCTTCTTAATTTGCTCTGTCACTGGTCACTGGTGATTGGCTGTGCAATCTTTATCATGTACGTGGTTTCGAGGCTCCATCACCAGAGTCAAATGTGGAGCATGTTCTTCCCTGGAAGCATCTCTCAGGCTCTCCTCTCTCCTCTCCTGCCTCCCCTGAGCATCCCCAATCCATCCTCCAGGACAGTGCCGCCATTGCAAGTAAGGCCATGGCGAGGCAGAGACAGATTACAACCTAGTGGGGCTGCTGTTTGTGCGCTGTGGTGTGTGACCATCCATTTGTTTGACTAAGCGATCAGTGTGATTCACCTGTAGAAAGACAACTAGATTGCTGTTTTCACTATCATGAGCTACCCAAGCGTTTGTGCAGGCTTTGTGGGGACTAGGTCCTCGTCTTCCTCCTCCTCCTCCTCCTTCTTAATTACATGTCCCCCAAAATGTAACTGCTGTTCTATGGAAGCACTTCTGGGTATGTTCATTTGAACAAATATTTGTTGGGTGCCCATTGCATGCTGGGTATTGTCCAAAGTCCCAGGGTGCAGTGGCGAATGAACCAGATAAAGGTCACTGCCCTCCTGGAATCCTCTCCCATCTCTCTGAACAAGATAAGCTATGGAAACCTGCATTATGGGTTACTCTGGGTCACAGAAAATACTGAAGAGGAAGTCAGAGCAAAGTAGAGGCTGTGCCAGGTGGGGACAGCCATTCTGCACCACAGGCAGACGGAATTCCTGACAGGATGTTTGGAGAAAGAGCCTTGGGATGGGACAGGGGAGCAAAGGCCCCGGCAGGACTCAGCTTACTTCAATACAGCAGCCCATGAGGGAAGATTTCTCTATGGCTTTCTTAAGCATCCTCAGCACGTTGTAAGGGGGCTTCTGGAGACAAATGTTCTGCGCTATGCCTCCTGTGAAATCCTCGAAACCCTCCATAGTGCTGCCCCCGGCCAGCGCCTCATAGGATCCACTCAGCCTGCAGGCAGACAGGGCGCTGTTAGGCTCCTGGCTGGAGATGTGAATCCGGGGCAAACAGGAAGAACGGTGAGAGAACTGCCTTATCGTGCCCCAGGGTCTCCTCCCTTGGTTCACTTCGTGTCCTGACCAGCAGTGCCTGGCGGCCAAGACCAGACTGCTCAAGGCTAGCCCCGCTCCCAGGTCCGGGCAACTCACTTGGCGTAGGCCTTCTCCAGGAGAGCACTCCAGAAATCCTGGCGCTCGGAGGCGTGCACGAACACCAGCCTGTTTTTCTTAGTGGGCAATCGGTCGTCCACCACCACGTTCATCCACTGCCCAAACTGCCAAAGCTGTAGGTGGCAAGGGGACATTTGTCTGCGTACAGGTGAACACTGTCCTCAGAGCGTCACCTGGTGGCCAGACCAAGAACATACCAGTAACAGTCGCTCTTAAACGGGAATTTTTGTAAAAAAAAAAGAAACTGCTGTATAGTTAGGTGTGTTATGCAGAGTTGTGTGTGTGTAGGTGTGTATAGGTGTGTAAGGTATGTATAGATGTCTGTGTAGGTTTCTACGCATGCGCACGTGATGTGATGTGTATGTAGGTAGGTAATTTCTCTCCTTTCAGCATGTAAGTTTCAGGGATCGAACCCAAGTGGTCAGGCTTTGGGGTAAGTGCATTTACCCACGGAGCCATCTTGACCAAGGCCTCATCATTCCTTACAATAGGTCAGGGAAACTCAACAAAAGCCCCCAAATCCCTCCCGCTGCCCCACCTTCACCTCCCCTCCCCCAACCCTGGGTTCTGCCCCAGCATCAGACTGACCCCCTACCCTGGGAGGAAAAAAGAAAAAAAAAAAAAAAAAGCAGCTGAGATTCTGAGATTCATAATCATTACTGTATCAGTAAAAGGGCCAGGTCCTACAAACTCCATGGTGGAGATTTTAACATGCATTCGTGGGAGCAAGCATGCACAGTTGCTCACACACACACACACACACACACGCACACACAGAAACACTGGGAGTAGGAGGAGAGCCACAAACAGCTAACTGTTTTCTTTGGAACTTTAAAAAAAAAAAAAAGTTAGCTTACAGCCAGGCGGTGGTGGCGTGCGCCTTTAGTCCCAGCACTCAGGAGGCAGAGGCAGGTGGATCTCTTGAGTTGGAGGCCAGCCTGCTCTACAGAGTGAGTTCCAGGACCTCCAGGGCTACACAGAGAAACCCTGTCTTGAAAAAAAAAAAATAGAAACAAAAACCAAACAAATTAGCTTCCACAGTTTCTTCCATTAGCAGATATTTCTCTGAAAAGTCAGGTGAAAAGTCACCCCATCAGTGTTACATTCGAAAAAATAAATACATATATGATCTCTCAAAATAAGTGCATATATGATCTGTCTCTCCTTACCTTCCTCCCCTCCACCCCCTTCCCTTCACCTGAAAATAAAAGATGCCAGCGTAGTTTTTCTTGAAGTTCTGTCCTCTTGGCACCACACGGTAGAAGAGTTTGGGGTAGGTGGTGAGGGAGCCAATGGCCGCCAGCAACCAGCAGTCCCCTTAAAGGCAGATGTGTAGAGGCCTCAGACCCCAGCTGGAGAAGCAGCCCTAGTGATCTACCCCACAGAGACGTCTCTCCGCCTTACCACTGAGAAGTGTTGGGAAAGGGGCCAAATGGGGAAAGCGAGGCAGAGCTCTGGGAGAGTGAGCGCATGCGAATCAAGAGCACCATGCTTTGGTTTGGGGGAATTTGGGAAGGCTGCACAGCACCCTCCCTTCTCTCAGGGAGGGCTCCCATCTGTTGGACGTATGAGTAACCTTTCCCCGTGGTCCCAGCGCTCCCACTCTGTGGACATGCTGCAGTGGTGGCGGAAGGCCCAAGAGGACCCCTGGACACTTCTGTAATCCCACTATTTGGGTGGTTTGCAGCCACCTGTAACTCTAGCTCCAGGGAATCTGGCCACGCCCTCTTCTGGCCTCCACAGGTACTGCACTCACACACACACACACACACACACGCACAAGCCCATACCCAGGAACACATACACAAAATTTAAAAAAAAAAAAAAATCATTCCCGGTGCAAGCCTTTCATCCCAGCGCTCACAAGGCAGAGGCAGGCAGATCTTTTTGAGTTCAAGGCCAGCCTGGTCTACAAAGTGAGTCCAGGACAGCCAGGACTACACAGAGAAACCCTGTCTCAAAAAACGAAAACAACAAAAAGATAGAAAGGAAGCCAGAGAGCTATCATGAGAATCAGAGTTCAGGTCCAAGCACCCAAGCCAGCTATCTCACAAACACCTGCAATTCCAGCTGCAAGGGAATCTCTTCTGGCCTTTGAGGGCACCAGCACACACAGGTGTTCATACTTTGACACACACATACACACACATACACAAATACCTTAAAAAAATTGATGTAAAGAAAGGAAGCTGCCACCCCATCACCCATATTCTCCAGGAGACGCTACTCTCTACTCTGTCTCTGCCCCACTGTGAGTCCTGGAGCTGGAGCCCAGGCACGGTGTCCCTATCCAGAGCCATCGGAGCACAGTGAGCCCACTGTCATCTGTCCCCTGGGACTGTCCCTGGTAAGAGGTGGTGCTGTGTGGACTCCAGGGCCTGGCCAAGCTTTTGGGCACTGGCAAGTTTCTGTGAGGACTAATGACCTCCGGGCTTTGGTTGGAAGGCTGCAGTCAGGACGAAGACTAAAGACACTGCAGTCATCACCAACGCTAGGGCTCTCGGGGGTCACTGACGCCTTCCTCCTGTACCCAGCATCCCTCAGGCCTGCTGAGCCACAGAGGCAACTGTGGTCCTAGGGCTCCTTGGCTTCTTGCTGTACTTATTTTTCTGCCACAAATGGAAAATAAAGTGGTCTCGGTGCCTGCCTTGGTGGGAGAAAGGGTAGGAAGGCAGGGCTAGCTCAGGGAGGAGGAGGAGGTAACCCGGTCTACACAGTGAGTCTGAAACCAGCTAAGGCTACATAGTAAGACTTTGTCTCAACAGATAAATAAAAACAGCCAAACCAACCAAATAAAGGAAAAGCCCTCGAGCCGCTCAGTGGGAGTCAGCTACCGTGTTGTGTAGACACCAGCGCAACCCTGTAGACAATCCTCTGGCAAAGGGCTCATCCTTTTGCCATCAGCCAAGTAAGGTACTCATGCCAACAGGACGGCTCTGTCTCAAAAGTGGAGACCCTGGACCCAGCCCAAGCCTTCCAAGGACCAAGGTCCCACAGCACAGCTGACCTCAGAGGCAACTTCATGAGACACTTGGAGCCAGCCTTGCCCTTCTGCTGTTGCGCTTCCCCAGAGAAGCAGGTGAGAATTGCTTGCTGGTTGTTTGAGACAGTCTCATGTGGCCCCAGGTTGGCCTTGGACTCCTGACCCTTTCGCCCCCTCTTCCCAGTGCTGAAATTGTAGGCAGGTGCCCCCGTGCCCATTTTGGTACTTTCTAAGACTTAATTTGTCTCCGTGTGTCTGTCTGAGTGTTGTGTGCACATGTTGGTGGTGGCACACTCCGGGGCACAGGTGGCGTGTGTGTGTGTGTGTGTGTGTGTGTGTGTGTGTGTGTGTAGGGGGGGTGCATGCCTGTGCGTGTGGAGGCCAGCAGGGGGTGCTGGATTCCTCGGAGCTGGAGTTACATGTGGTTTGGCTAACGTCATTTTGTAGTAAGTGTTCTGAACTTCTGGGCCATCTCTCCACCCGCCTCCGATTACTAAGCCTTGGATAAGATATTATGCATCAACAAATAACCTTTACATCAACCCAGTTTACTCCCATACCCCAGACTGCAGCAGGGACAGGAGGGACATCATGGACACATATGACTGTCACATCTTGGAAGGGGGCCAATAGAGAAACAGAGGAATTCCAGGCTTGGGAGTCATCCTGTTGGCCTCTCTTCCCATCCTAATCCCTTCTTTTCCCGCTTTCCCCATGGAGGCCAGCTCCCTTGTTCCCCACTCACCGAGGAGCCCTTGGCAGATGTCTGTGGGAGAGAAGTCATGCAGAATGAATTTGGGGTTGTCTGTGATTTCCTGTGGTAAGGGAATGAGACTGTCAAGGAGTGGAGGGCCCCTTCTCCACACCCCTTTGCCTCCAAGTTCTATGTGAGCAGTGGGGGACGGGGGGGCGGGTGTTGAGCCACTGGGGGCACGGCTTGGGTGTGGTAGCCAGGCTTGGCCGTGAGCCCAGGATTAAACTAGGAGGTCTGGCAGAATCGTGTGCAGAACTCTCCCCAGATCTGATGGCATCGGGGCCTAGTGCCAGGGCCCTCCCCCTTTCCCGGGACCCACCTTGGGCCGCTGCCAAGAGATGTTCTGCACATCTTTGGAGCTGGGGCCCAGCTCCTTGAAGCCTAGAGACTTGGGTTCAGCAGGGAAGAAGGGGTCTTCAAACAGCTCTCCCTTCTTTAGGCATGCTGCTCGCAGCTCCTCAAAGTTCTGATTCCTGTAGTCGAAGGCATTCTGATGTTGGCCCATGGCTTGGGACTTGAGCCGGTTGTTGTTTATGGAAGCCACCATTCCCTTTTCAAATAAAAGGGCATCTGTTCGAGAAAGAAGACAAAGAACCCAATTTGAAATGGTACCGCCGCCGGACAGGTGGGCACACTGGAATGGCAGCTGTTTGGAAAGCGGAAGCAGGAGGACAGGGGCTGACCATCTTCAGCTACAGAGGTTTTTGTTCTGTAACATTTATTTACTTTTATGTGCATTTGCTTGACTGTGCGCCTGCACACTGCATGCTTACAGGAGGCCCCGGAGGCTGGAAAAGGCATCGGATCCCCTGGAATCAGAGTTACAGATGACTGTGAGCCACTTGTGGGTGCTGGGAATCAAACCCAGGTCCTCTTAAGAGCAGCTGGTGCTCTTAAACACAGAGCCACCTCCGACCACATTCTAAAAAATATTCATTTATATTTTGTCTGTCTGCGTGCCTGCCTGCCTGCCTATTTATCTACCTATACAGTCTTACTATGTAATTCTGGCTAGCCTAAGATTCGCTGTGTAGACCAAGCTGACCTCAAAGTCACAGAAATCTGCCTGTCTGGAATTAAAGGTGTGTGCTACCATGCCCAACCTTATTTAATTAAAAATAAATGTGTATGAGTGTCTTTCCTGCATATATCTATATGTATATATGTATGTATGTATGTATGTATGTATGTATGTATGTATGTATGTATCTATCTATCTATCTATCTATCTATCTATCTATCTATGCAGTGCCCACAGAAGCCAGAAGAAGACACCAGAACCACTGGGACCAGACTTAGAGATGGTTGTGAGCTATCTAATGTGCATGTAGGGAACTGAACAAGGGTCCTCTGGAAGAGCAGCCAGTGTGCCCTTAACTGCTGAGCCATCTCTCCAACCCCATACATCTGAAGATTTACTTATTTGTTTTTTATTTGAGACAGGTGTGTGTGTGTGTGTGTGTGTGTGTGTGTGCGCGCGCGTGTGCTGGGATTACAGGCATGTACCGCTATGCCTGGCAAGATTTTACTTATATGTGCCCATGTCTGTGTTTGGTGGGGTGTATGTGTGTGCGTGTAAGGGGTTGGGGGAGGCAGGAGGTGTCAGATCGCTGGGAGCTGGAGTCACAATCATTTGCAGGATGCCCACTGGTAGGACCCAAATTCTGTTCCTTTTTATTGCGCAGCAAGCGCTCCTTGCTGTGGAGTGGTCTCTTCAGGACTGAAGTGCAAGCGTCATGCTTGCAGCGAGCCTTGGTTAAAGGACACCCTGCCTCAGAAAAACAAAACAGGACAAAGCGGTCTGGAGAGTGTTCAGAAGACCAAGGGCGCGGAGAGATCCCCTTGATACTCATGGATGGGAGGAATGACAAGGCAGTTCATGAAGGAGTGCAGACACTGGAGCCCTTGAGCATGACCAGGAAGATCAAAAAACGATGAGGCTCCTTTGGAGAGCATCGTCTGGTCGTGTTTCAGATCATGAAAAACAGGGACTGCAGAGATGGCTGGTAGTTAAGAGTGCTCACGGTTCCTTCAGAGGAGCTGGGCTTTGTCCCCAGCACCCACATAGGCGTGTGCAAAACACCTCTAACTCCAGTTCCAGAGGATCTGATGCCCTCTTCTGGCCTTCTTGGGCACTGCACGCATGTGCACAGACCCACACAGAGACACATAATCTAAAATAAACATTCAGGGGCTGGAGATGCGACACCGTGTTTAAGAGCACCGACTGTTCTTCCAGAGAATTCAGGTTCAATTCCCAGCATCCACGCGACAGTTCGAGACTATCTGTAACTTTAGTTCCAGTGAATCTGATGCTCTCCTTTGGCCTCTGAGGGCACCAGGAACTCACCTTATGCACAGATGTACATGCAGGCAAAACACCCATGCACATTCAGTAGCAAAATGATAACAAAAACATAGCACTTCGGAGGCAGAGGCAAGCGGAGCTCTGTGAGTTCGAGTCTGATCTACATAACAAGTTACAGGCCAGCCAGAGCTACATTGTGAGAACCTGTCTGAAAAAAAAAGGAAGGAAGGGAACAAAATTCTCAGCACGGAGACTGTGTTTCACCCAGCCTAAGGACGTTGGTCATGTCTAGAGATGCTTTTGGATGCCACCACTGGAGGGTGGTTGCTCTGGGCTCACCCAGGGAAGTGAGCTCATTGGTGCTTTCCACCCTAGGCCATCCCGGGAGGCCTCTACTATGTCTCCCCGGGGACTGAGGGGTCTCAGCCTCTGCTGGAGGTCTCAGAGGATCCCAGAAGGTGCTGGCATCCAAGGGAAAACTGGACATCGCTGGGGGGCAGACCAGCACAGTGAAGGTGCAGCCTTACCTCCCTCATATCCCTGGAAGCCCTGTCCATGAGTATTTGCCCAGCTCAGGTAATCACTTGTCTTTTCTTGTTGTACTGACTGCAAACTCTGCTCAGAATCCCCGTTCAAGTCGCCATCCTCTGAGCCCGTTGCTTGGTGCCGACAGCAGGGGGTCATACCCACTACCTCACCCCTTACTGCCATTGCTGTGGCAGGCATCTCTGGAGAGGGCAGCTGCAGAGGTCATGCCACACGGTGGTGCTAGGCCCTGATTTCTCCAAATGGACTCTCAAGATGGAGCCTGTCGGCATTCCCTCATAGAAGGGGTCTCGGAGGGTCACGGGGTCCTCACCTAGGTCTCAGCCACTTTCCTCTCCCACTTCCTAGACAGCGGATTGTAATTCTGTGCCAACTGGACGTGGTCTTGGGGAATACCACAGTGGATAAAGTGTGGAAGGTTAGTGAAAAGGAGGGCTCGTCTGTTGCCATCCATGCCAGGGTGAGACTTCTCAGCCATGCGTTTGTTGTGGGGTCAGCCACTGCTCTGGCCAGTCCTAGGGCCAACTTGAGACAAGCTAGAGTTATCTGAAAAGAGGGACTCTCAACTGAGAAAGAGGCCTCCGTAAGATCCAGCTGACAGGCATTTTCTTAATTAGTGACTGATGGCGGAGGAGGGCCCGGCCCAGCTGTGGGTGGTACCAATCTCTGGGTGGTGGGCCTCAGTTCTGTAAGAAAGCAGGCTGAGCAAGCCATGAGGAGCAAGCCAGTAGGTAACACTCTTCCGTGGCCTCTGCGTCAGCTCCTGCCTCCAGGTTCCTGCCCTGATTTCCTTCAATGAGGAACAGCAAAGTGAAAGTGTAAGCTGAATAAAAACTTTCCTCCCCAACTTGCTTTTCGGTCATGGTGTTTCGTAACCCAATAAACCCACTGGTTCGTCAAGGACTTCAGTGGAATCATACTTTGGTCTCTTGTTGGGGGTCTCTCTTACCTGGGGTGAGTAGGCATTTGTTGATGTCATGGATTTGAAAAGTTCATGCAACACATATGCCGGGTGGGAGGAGAGCAAGCCGAGACAGGCAGATGAGGCTGGCAGAAGCTCAGGCAGGCGGCCTTGGGCGTGTGCTAAGAGACGTGACTGCATTTGAAACTGCCTCCTCCTTCAGACTAAAAGTCAGCCCCGAAGGTTGGGGGTGCAGCCTTCATCAGACTAGGGGCCCGTAGACTGCTGGAGAATTAGATCTGAGAAGAATGTGGTAGTGCGTTGCTGTAAGCCAGCACGTGGGAGGCGGAGGCAGGAGCATCCTGTTTATTATTATGTCTATTAACTTATTTATCTTGTGTGTGCAAACATATACCAGAGCATTTATACAGAGGCCAGGGGACAATCTGCAGGAGCAGGCTGTCTCCTTCCACCCCGTGGGTCCCTGGGATTGAACCCAGGTCAGCAGGCTTTGAGGCAAGCACCTTCTCCTGCTGAGCCACGTCAATGGCAAGGATCCTGTTTTTGAGACCTAAGCCACATAGTGAAACCCAGTTTCTAAAACACACACACACACGCACACACACACACACACACACACACACACACACATACACACAAATACTGCCTCTCAACCCCCTCAGCTATTTAATTTATTTGGAATGGTTCAGTTGAGGTAGGTGATGCACTATCTCAAACACAGGGTTTCTCTGTGTAGCCTTGGCTGTCCAGGACTCACTTTGTAGACGAGCCTGGCCTCAAACTCATGGAGATCTGCCTGCCTCTGCGTTCCCAAGAGCTGGGATTACAGGCGTAGGCCATGGCGTCCAGCTTGGTTTCTTTCTTTCTTTCTTTCTTTCTTTCTTTCTTTCTTTCTTTCTTTCTTTCTTTCTTTCTTTCTTTCTTTCTTTCTTTAGACAGGGTCTCATGTAGATCTGAGCTGGCTTCAAACTCCCTATGTAGCTGAAAAGACCTTGAACTCCAGACCCTCCTGCTTCTACCCACCTTGTGCTCAGGTGACAGGTCCATCTTCACAGTGGTCCTAGGGATAGAACTCAGGATTTTATGAATGAGAGCACTCTACCAATTTAGTTACACCCCAATCCCTACTTTCAGGGATTAAAAAAATACATTTATTTTTAATTGTGTGTACGTGTACATGAGTGCAAATGGACAGAGCCGGTAGGGGTGTTGCATTTCCTGGGAGCTGAAGTTATAGGCAGTTGTTAGCCACCTAACACGGGTGCTGGGAACCAAATTTGGGTCCTCTGCAAGATCAGTATGGGCTCCTAACTGCTGAGCCATCTCTCTAGCCTCATTCCCAGCCCTTTTTAAAACTATTACATTACAATCAGGGAAACAATGGCTTTATGGATTGCTTGATCTCCAGAGCTTGGAGGAAACAGAGACTGCTTCAGAAAATTTAGGGGCCTGGGGTCTCCTTTAAGCCTGAACATCCAGGGCTTGATTCACTAGCTTGTCACAAAAGCTGGGAGGCAGAGTCTAGGGGCCTTGGCCCTAATAGTAACCTAGTTTCCTCCCCGATTCCAGGCTGAGGGGGAGGGGCAGAGCTGAGCCACACTTCTCCTCTGCTTCAGAAGCTAGATCCTCTCCATGGGAACCCCTTCTCAGCCGTGTCTTCCTGCCCTGGGTGTGAGGGTAGTAGCTCAGACGCCATGCAAGCGGCTTGCTTCTGCCGTGTCTTAGGACCTGATATTTCTGGACTAGGAGGCTGCTTTTCTCGGCTTGGGAGAGGCTTTCTCTGTTCCATAATGGTTCCCGAATCTCTAATGCTTGATGCCCCCTCCCCCATCTTTACACAAACCCTTTCCCAGACAGTTGTGAAATAAAGGAGGGAGCTATCTGCTTATTTTCTCCCTAACAGTTCAGGGAAGAAGCCAGCCTTTACCCTCAGAGCATCCAGAGAGGTCCCCGGTCCCCGTCTCTACCCAGTCTGAGGCCTCTGGAGGACACAGCCCCATCTCTGCAGGAAAGCCCTGGTCTACAGAAGGGACGGGCCCCGTGAGTGCCTACCTGGGCAGTACAGCATGCTGAAGGCCGTCAGGTGAGCACCTAGCACTTCTAGTACCTAGCACAGTGCTTGACAGTTGAAGGTTCTTGGGGGTGGGGTAGGGAACAGAGACCACCCCTCCCCCACCCAGAACTCTCGGGGAGTCTTTAGTCAGGGGCGATGGCGTAACTGCTGCCTTGCTCTCCTTCCCATTTGGCTTTTACACTGGTCTGATCTGCCAGGACCAAGGACAGGACAGGGGAACAAGCACCCGACTGGGGCTGCCATCTAGGCCAAGTGCCTCGCTTTTAATCTGAGGTTTCTGGAAGTGGGTTTTCCTGTCTCCCCAGCCTGCACTTTTATCCCGAAACGCTTCTTATTTAAAAAAAAAAAAAAAAAAAAAAAAAAGCCATGGTCTCACATCTTCCTGTGTCACGTCTTCATGTTTTGTTTTGTTTTTTTTGTTTTTTGAAGATGGGTAGCTCAGGGTAGCTTCAAACTTGCTACATAGCTAGCCTTGGACTGCTGGTCCTCCTTGTCTCTAAGATTGTGGAATATGCTACCTCTTCCTTCCTCCTCCTGTCTCTCTCTCTCCTCCTCCTCCCTTTCTTCCTCTTCCTGTGTGTGAGTAGAAACCCATGTGCCGGCTGCATGCGAACATCAGACGACCTTCGAGAGCCTGTTCTCCTTTCCTACTGTGGGTTCCAGGGCTTCAGGTCGTTATGGCAACTGTTTTTACCCGTGACCCCTGACCTTCTGATCTTGAGTGCCTCTGCTTCCTGAGTGCTGGGATCACAGGTGTACACCGCCACACCCAGTTCACGCCTTGCTGGGGATCAAATCCGTGTCCCTGTGTTTGCTGCGGGCACGCTAGCAATCAGAGTTACAACTCCAGCTCCAATTCTGTTTCATAGGCGAGGTCCAGGGCTGTGATGTCACTTCATTTGTTTGGTTTTTCGAGACAGGGTTTCTCGGTGTGGCCCCAGCTGCCCTAGAACTCACTCTGTACAGCAGGCTGCCCTCAAGCTCAGAGCTCTGCCTGCCTCCTGGGAGCACACTGCCACTGCCAGGTCAGAAGGATATAGTAAGTTACAGGGCCTCTTGGGTTCCTTGAAGGACCCAGGCCAGAGCTAAATACTACTGGTGCTAAATACTATGATTCTTCCCTGCTGGCCTGAATTCTGCTGGATGCCAGGAGCAAGGAGTAGGAGGGCTTGTGCCTCCTTCATCGCAGCCTTCCATCCTGGGGAAGGGCTCTCCTCAGAGCACCTTTGCTGTCTGCGCTGAGTTTTATCTCCTGTCTCATCCCTAAGCACTTGAATCTGGCTTAGAACTTGAGGAGAACCCCATCCTCAGTCTGCACCTTAGGGGAGGGAGACACGCTGTGCCGAGGTCAGGGCTCAGGTCTGTCCAGGACACACCGGACAGACAGGAGGATTTTCCAGCAATGGTGTGGTATACCTGCTCACCCAGAGAATTTGCTTAGGAGTCCTGGAGCTTCCTGTAAGCAAGATGCTTGCTTCTGTCTCCTCAGTTTCTGCCCATCAAGTAGCTGGCACCCTGTCTCTCAACCCTTGGCCTGGCAGCTGCCCCAGCTCCCACACCTGGAGGGACTCCACCCAGGAGTTTATGATTCATGAAGGTTGAGGCTAGGCCCAAAGCCGCTCTTTTCATCATGGTAACTGGCCTGTTCCTGCAGCCACAGTCAGTTGCCATGAGTACTGGCTCAGTGTGTCTGTGTATTTGTGGTGCAGATGGCATCGCCGCTGCTAGGGAGGGACCTGGCTCCTGTACCTGGCGGCATTTTCATTGGAGTCTTTGTGTTCTTTACTGTGTGCCCTCTTGTTGTCTCTGCAGACTTTTTGGTGCCTGTTTTTCTCCTCCCCCACTGCCCCTTGGACCTCTTCTTTCTGAGTAGTCCCCAACTCTTTCTCATTTTCTGTTAAAGGATTGAAAATTCAACAGGCAGTGGTGGCACACACCTTTAAGCCCAGGACTCGGGAGGCAGAGGCAGCAGATCTCTGAGTTTGAGGCCAGCCTGGTCTACAGACTGGGTTCCAGGACATCCAGAGGGCTACACAGGGAAACCCTGTCTCAAACAAACAAACAGGATGGAAAACTCCAGTCAGTAGAGGGTGGAGGCTGGAGAATGGTATTTGGACCTGGCTTTAAAGGTCACATGGGCACACATCTTGATTTGACTGAGGAAACAAGATCAGAGAGAGGTGTTGACTTTCTCAGAGACACATGGCCAACTGGTGACAGACTAGGCCTAGGACAGGGGCAGTTCTGGCTCCTGCTGCATACAATGCATTGGAGTATATACATGGCTGTGCCCTTGCTGAGCAGCCTAAAGAAAGGCCCTTAGAGAAGGTGAGTTGGGGGTCTTGAGAAGAGCTGGGATGGCTGGTGGATGAGCAGTCCTGGGGATGTATGGGGCTGAGGAAGGCCTGAGGTACTGAGGAAGGCCCTGCCCTCTTTCTGAGTCCACCTGGAGCAATGATTTTGCAGTTTTTTTGTCCTCATCTTTGCCTCTTAGGAATTCTTGGGCTGCTCAGAGCACAGAGGCTCTTCCTGATGGCCCCTCTTTAACAAAGCTGAGGCGTACTCTGGGACTACAAATAAGTCCTCCCCGGAGGACAGAGGATGAATTTCTAGGGCCAGCCGCACTCCCAAACAGACACGAGCTCAGAGCTTTTGTTTTTATTTTAAAGGAAAACAAAAACAAAAACAAAAACCCAACAAACCCAGTGCAAAACCCCATTTTCCAGTGTCAGCCATGCCCCCTGGGTGACCCCTGGCTCGGGCCTGACTTCCTCCCACTCTGCACCCCTCCCCTCTCCTACGTCCCATGTCCCCAGAGGCCCAGATCCAGGGGCCGTGAAGGGGAGAAAAAAAATGGGGTGGCAACTCCTGACCAGCTTGCTTTATCCCCAGGCCTCCAGCCATGGCACCAGGTACCCACCTTGGCTCTCATTAACCCTTTCCTGGCCACACTACTGGGTGGTGAGGCTGATCTGGGGGAACTCCCTCCACACCCCTCTTTGCCCCGGGGCCTGCTCGGGGCTGTCCTCACTGAGGTTGGTAGGCTCCCTCTCTCTCTCTCTCTCCCCCGCGGGGGAGAGCAGTGAAACCCCCAGGTTTAAATACCTTAATGAAAGCAGGAGATGGGGGAGGAGAAGGGGGCTTTAGTTCTAATAAATTATTAGCGTTTTGTTTTTAGTGTCCGTGGGGGTGGGGTGGAGGGGCAGGGCGTGGCCTCCAGGGCCCCTCCCTCCCCTTACTGGTGAATCTCATTCTCTATTAGGCTGTCCTCGCATGACTGGAAGTCTGTGTCTGTGAGGCCATCGGGCGGCATCAGCAGCTCCTCATCTTGGGAGGAGGAGGATGGCGGCTCGTCACCTGAGCTCCCAGGAGCCCCGTCCCCGTCCCCGTCCCCCTCTGAGTCTTGCAGCACCTGAGCGATGTATTTCTGAAGGGAAAAGGAACAGGGGTAAGGTGAATGGCTGCCCATTAAGGGTGGGTTAGGTGGGGGCAGGTATCTTAGGAGCTGCAGCAGTGCCCCGGGGGACACAGTAGAGAGGACACAGCCAAGCCTTTGGATGCTCTGGTATCCACTGCCATGAAGTCTGGTATGGGCTGACTTTTGTGGAGGACTCAACCCAGATTTGGGGTTAAGTCTCTGCTCTGCAGGTCAAAGCCCCCCCCCCCAGTACCCATGGCTGTGGAGGAAGGCACTCACCGCAGATTTGGGGACGGCAGTAGCAGTAGGGGGCCGTCCATTACTTCTGGAGCTCACAGCATCTGTCTCTGTATGTTCAATCTTGAGGGGTCCCGGAAGAGGGGAGGGAGGAAACGCCTTTATCTTTGGCCTCTCAATGCCCTCTCAACACCCCTTGACCCTGTACACCACCCCCAAAGAACACCTGTGCCCTCGGCCATACTCCACTGCCTCCTTCCCCGCTCCACACCTTGTAGTTGTGGGCACTGAGGTATTTGAAGTGTCCGAAGCAGACATGGCAGAGACAGATGACGATAGTGATGACCAGAACGACGAAGGTGAACATAGATGTGGGAGCTAGGAACCCTGGGGACGGGGAGGACAGAGAGAGGGGCTACCGCCTGGCCTCCTCCGAGAGAGAGGCTAACTGCTGCAGCCTCTGAGTCCTTCACTCACATCCACACAACCTCTCTGAGACAACCCCCCCCCCCGCCGTTCCCTTACCACGTGGCCCTTCTGTGGCAAGTTCTACCTTTGTCCCTGCCACCCCAGCCCCCGGAATGAGGTGATGACTCTCACCTGTGCGCATGGTGGAGAAGAAGAGCAGCCAGAAGAGGCAGAGGATGGGTGCGGCGACCACCTGGTTCACAGCCCCTGAGTGGATCTTCTTGTCCAGCTTGGCCGGCAGGTAGGCATAGTAGAGATTGTACCTGTCTACCAGGTGCTTCAGCAGCATGTACATGAGCCCTGAGGAAAGCCAATGGCCCTGACCTCGGAACCAGCGCCCAGCAGCCTTGGGTGTCGGCCACAGGCGGCTGTCCTGACCTTCTGAGATGGCTGAAGGGCTGGTGTCTGCTCCTGTCCTGTCCCTTCCCTCAGCACAAACAGAAGCTGCAGTTTCTCCTGCCCCCAGGCCCTTCATCCTGGCAGCCTCTCCTTCCCTCCATAACTACCGTCAGAGAGTCATTCATTTAGATGAACGAGAAGTCTTTGGAAACCCATCTTAATTTTCCCTACCCATGTCCCTCAACAGTTGAATGCACATTTAAGGGCAGGTTCTACTTTCTGAAGCCGAGGGAGCTTTAAACAAGGGGGAGGATCCTGGCTTGGGAATCTGGAGCCTTCAACAGAAACAGAGGGTAGGTAGGGGAGGTAGACCAGAGGCTATTGGTGGGGTCGTGGTCAGTAAGAAACTTAGCTAAACACCTTTCAGGGAGGAAGAGAGACCTGCCCAAATTACATGGCTTGCCTACATCAGGACATGTCCGTGAGGTGCAAGGACCTAGCCCACTCTGGAATTCTGAAGTCCGTGTAAAGTGCAGATGTTGGTATGGGGGTGTGTGTGTATGTATAGGTATTTCATGTACACCCAAAAGAAGGCCTCGGTGCCAGGAAACATTGTTAAGGCGGATGGCTTGACCCAGAGACCGGGCATGCCAGGCGGGCCAGACCTCAACAGAACTGCTCTCCCCATCTTCCCCAAGGCCTGGCCCCAGACTGAGCCAGGAACCAGGCGGGAGGCCCGAGGGGCCGGTCTCCCAGCCAGGGCCCTGTCCAGTCGGGGTGGCCTGCCTTACTAGAGTGGAGCGGGTGAGGCCCCGGGTTCCCCCGAGCAGGGCCCAGGTCCCGGCGCGGCGGTGCCTACCGAAGGGCACGATGATGGGGCAGGTGATACTGTAGGTCATGACCACCGTGAAGACGCACATCATCCAAGCGTAGGCTGCGCCAAACTGGAACTCGTAGGCCTGATGCTGGGGGGGACATGGGCAGGAGGGTGGCTCAGAGTGGAGGGGACAGGCTGCAGGGGGGCAGGGCAGGCAGGAGGCGGCCAGGAACTCTGGGGCTTGGAATGAAGCCATGGGGAGTGAGGGACCTAATGTGGGGGTGGTGCAGGGGACAGCAAAGCGGGTGGGAGGTGGGGGCTGTGGCTGAGGGGGAGGCCAGGCAGGTGGGGGCGAAGTTGAGAGGACTAGGGGACAGGCTACCCAGCGCCCTCTTGTGGAATGAGGGCAGAGGGACTCTAGATCAAGCTACACCTCTCCCAACTCCACGCACTTATAACATTATGTTCTCAGAACTCAGGGGCCTCCTTAACACCTATACCCACCCATACGAGCGGGAAAACTCAGGCTTCAGATGGGAACTAAAGTCCTTAAGCCCCAGCATCCCTAACGCCCACCACCCAAGCCTGACTGCCGCTGTTTCTGGTTAGGCCACCAGAGGGCGCTGTGCGTGCCGCCGCTGCCCTAGGCGGCCATACCCGCTTCACGTTGCGTCTTTCAGCGGCGGAGCGCGCCAGGCAGAGCCGGATCATGTACATGAGTAGGCCTGGGATGCGCAGCAGGTCCATGGCGTTACCGATAAAGGCTGAGGCAATGACGTAGTTCACGAAGAAAGCGCCGTTGTCTGGCAGGAACACACACCTGCGGGCAGCAGGCGCTCCAGCACGGCCCCCTTGGCGTGACCTGGTGGCTGTCTGCCTCTTGCTAGCATGACAGCACACCACGCCCTCACCCTCGGTTGCTTCCTCTACATGTGCACCCCTAGCTCAGACCCCTACTACCTGTGCCCCAGTCTTTCCATAGTGTGAACCCCGGAATGTTAAAATACTAAAGCAAGCCCAGATACACACCCTGAAAAGCAGCTCAGAGACCCACCTACATGGCGTGCCCCAAAAACACCTAAGGGGAGAGAGTTCAAGGCCACACAAGGCCGCCAGCATGTGCTGAGACCGCCACAGAAAATCTCAACGACACCCTCAGAGCCTTCCAGGGGTGAAAGCCCCAGAAACACCTGGAAAGTTTTCTGACTCTGATACTCCCACGATAAAGAGAGCCTCAGACTCCTTCACTAACCAGCTTCAGAAACCCTCCCTCAGGTGTCTTTGGTGTGTGTGGGATGACAAGAACCTCGGAGTCCCTAAGTCCAAGATGGTCACAGATGACTCCAGTAAGTCCCTGGAGCTTTAGCCTGTGAGAGCCACATGCATCCAAGACAGGCCTTGACAGGGGTCCTCAGAGAAGAAGCCCCCGGATCTCGCCCTGTGTGTATGGCTTACTCAGATCTGTGCCCCAGAGCCGGCTACTCGGTTGTCAATCTAAGAGACCTCAGTAGGGACAAGTATGGGTTCTAGCAACCCCTGGGGACACTCTGGGAGTCCCCAAGTCCCCTCCAGATTACGAGCAAGTTCCCTTTACAGCTACCTCCCCAAACTCCTTGGTGGGATTCAAGCCTCCTAGAGCAGTCCTAGAATCAGGGCTCCCGGAGAACCCCCAGAGTGAGCTCTGCAGATACATCTACCCCAAGCATGTGCTTGGCTGGTCAGGAGCGCCCTGGAGCATGAGCCCCAACCCACCCCATTCAAGTACACAGCCAACACCGTGAGGACCATCTTTTGGCTAACCCAGTAGACTGACGATGCTAATCCCGCTCCTTAGGGTTGGGAGCCTGGTGACACCCTTCTATAAAGGCTAGATGCATCTCTCAGCCACATCCACCCCTGTTCTCTGTCTCTCTCCCCCAAGTGTTCCGGTCACTCACTCAAACCGAATAGCTGCTTCAGCCAGGAATTTCTTGTCAAAGAGCCAGCGGAAGAAGAGGTCTAGGCTGCAGAAAGGAGAGAAGGGTGGGAGCTGGACCAGGACAAAGGGTCTGCCAGGAGCCTCTGGGGAAGCCAGGGGGACAGGCAGGTTCCCAGCCCTGCAGCTCTCTTCCTCCCGTGCACTCCCCCCCACCCCGCTCCCCTTCGGCCCTTTGACACTCACCTGCTCAGCCCTAGCGAGGGCAAAAGCAGCACCATGAAGATGAGGAAAGTGTAGCACTTGTGCATCGTGGTCCTGTTCTCCCCGGAGCTAGGAGGACAGGCGGGCGGCAGGGCACAGGTCAGGGTGGGCCATGCCATCCCATCCCATCCCATCCCATCCCATCCCTGGACAATGTCCCAGTAGGCTCCCTATGTGAGGGGATGGGCCCAGGGGCAAAGGGCCGCCCAGAGACGGGGCAGCTCACCGTGTCCAGTGTGCTTCGAAGAAGGCAGAGTAGTAGACGATGGTGGGGAGCAGGGCCGAGAAGCACCACAGCAGCAGGGTGGGGAAGAACTGAGTGATGATGGGGTTCTGTGGGGGGAGGGGCGAGACGGGGCGTGTCAGGCGGGGATTGTTGGGTTGGGTCTGAAGGTTTGGAATGCTGGGGAGGGCTGGGGCGAGAGGGTGGAGGCTAGGGGTGGTGGGAACCACTTCAGGGCCAATGAGGCTGATGGTGAGCATCTGCTGAACGCCTACTGTGTGCTGCCAAGCACTTGTGCATGTTCTACAAGCACCTACTGTGTGCCAAGCACTTGAGCATATTCTACACGCTAAACCTCACGGCCATGAAACTGGCTCATTTTCTAGTCAGCCCAGGCTATGAGAGACTTGACGGCTTGGCCGGGTGGTGGGCAGTGGGGATTGGGTTTGGACTGGGGTCTGCATCTTATCTGCTGTGCTTCTGAATGCTGAATTTGTTTGTTTGTTTGTTTCTTGAGACAGGGTTCTCTGTGCAGCCCTGGCTGTCCTGGACTTGCATTGTAGACCAGGCTGGCAGCCGCCTGCCTCTGGCTCCCGAGTGCTGGGATCACAGGCGTGTGCCACTGCGCCTGGCCTGAATGCTGAGTTTCAAGGAGGCAAGCCCTGTACACGGCAGGAGGGCAGAGGGTGCAGGCAGCCATGGGCGCACGCTACTGTCACCACCTGAGTTGCCTGGGCCTTCAGGCTGGCAAGAACGTACATGTGAATGCCAAGGGGTCCGTTCGAACCTTCCATTTTTCAGAGAGGGGAGAAAAGGGGGCGTTCCCAAGGTCATGTGCCCTCCTGGGGGGGGGGGTTCTTTAGTAGGTGTAAACGTAAGGATGGCCTCTGCCGAGAGCAGGGTCTAGTGGAACCCAGGGGCAGGGCATGGTGTATACAGGGGTAGCAGCCCTCGTCCTCAGGAAGCATCCTGGAATGACTAGGCTGGTCCACCCGAAATCACAACTACTAGGGATGGAGGAGATGCTGCCTGGGACTGATGCTTATGGCACGTAATGGAGGGCTCACGTTGAGGTACTCCACAGGCTTGGTGACGTTAAACTTGTCCATGGTGGTGATGATGATGGCCGGCGTGGTGAGGAAGAAGAGCAGGATGAAGAGGACCACATTGATGACCAGGCAGCGCAGCCACCAGATGAAGCCTCGGATGGAGAGGTGCTCCCTGGGAAGGTGGGGGAGGGGCCGCTTTGAGGACTGGCCCGATGGGCCTCCGACAACACCTACGTCCTCCTCCCCACCTTCTTCCCACCTTCCTGGAAACAGCCCCTAAGTTTGTAGGAAGCCCCATCCCACCCCTTACGGCTCACCAGTAGATGTTCTGGGGGTCAGGAGCATAGGTCACGGTCCAGTTGGAGATGTGCAGGGCCTCGCTGCAGGAGGAGGCACGCGGCTCCCCGCGGCAGGTGCAGCCCTGGCATTTGCACACGTTGAAGTCCTTTAGGATGCTGCGGGGCGGAGAGGTGCTTGTTGCCGGAGCCCCGGTCGGGGTCCACAGCGGCGGGCACAGGGCCCCGTGGCGGGGGAAGGCTGGGGGTGACGGGTGGGGAGGAGCGGGGCTCACATGGCTGTGATGGTCTCGTTGTGAAAGGTGACGAAGGCCATGCCCAGCGGCTTCTCGTTCACCTTCTCCTTCTCCCGCCGGTAGTCCTCCTTCAGCCTCTGCTCCAGCTTTGTGTAGTACTCAATGGCCTCTACCTGCAGGTGGCAGCGCCAGGGGGTCTGGTCAGAGCTGGGAGGTGCCCACAGCACCAGCCAGGCCCACACCATGCTCCCCGGGGGTTTCTTGGATGTATGGGAGTCGCTCTGGCCTCACTCTGTCCTTGCCCTGATCTTGCAAGGTAGGTGCAATGAAACTAGTCTTGTAGGGAGACCAAGGAACAGGGTAATTAAGGAACTTATTTTTTAAATCGCCATTTATTTTATTTTACGTGTATGGGTATTTTCCCATCATGCATAGGTATGTGTACCAAATGCGTGCCTGGTGCTAGGGATCCCCTGGAATGGGAGCTGTCATGTAGGTGCCGGGAATTGAACCCGGGTCCCCTGAAAGAGCAGCCTGTGGGGGTGCTCAGGGGACTGAGCCATCTCTCCAGCCCCTAAGAAGCTTAATAAAGCTGAGTATGATCCTTAAATTCTGAGCCTCCTGCTTGCGCTTCCTGAATGATGGGATTACAGGCATGTGCCGTACCTGACTTATGTGGAATTGGGGACCAAACCCGTAGCCCTGCATACGCCAGCACTGAACGGCATCCCCTGCCCCTTGCTAGGACAAACCAAACAGTGAAAACAGGGGCTTCAAGGGCCGGCAAGATGATCAAAGGGAGCAAATGGAGCTTGCCACGAAGCCTGATGATCAGGGTTTGAGCTACAGAATCCCTGTGATGGAGAAAACTGTCTTATCACAAGAAGTTCTCTGACCATGCACATCATGGTATAGCCTGATCAATAAATATTTAAAGAAAGATTTGGGGTTTCGGGGGCTCCAGAGGCAGCTGGAAGTTTGTCTGGGGTGGGTCCATGCCTTCTTCCACTGTTTACCTTTGAGTCTTACTGTTTGTCCTGGGGTTGGGGGTTGTGTCTACCCCGGGGCATTCATGTCTACCAAGGCCTTCCCAGCCCCTCCCCAGCCTTGCCAGGGACCCTGGGCACTGAGCAGCCAGTCCACACGGTACCTGCTCACAGCCTCGAACCACACAGCAGCAGAGGTGGCCGCAGGGTTTGGGGTTGATCATGGTGGGTACATTTTCCTTGCTCTGTAGGTTCGTGAAGTAGAGTTTCCCCCGTTCAGCCTTCTTCCTGTGGGATCCGGGGCCAGTCACCCACTCATTAGTGTCTGGGGCTGGCTGGGAGGTGGGGAAGGGAACGAAGCTTGGGGCGGTCACAAAGAACCCAAAGCTTTTAAAACCCCATGACGTCGAATAACGGAATGTGAGGGTTATGAAAATAAAAATAAATAAATAAATAAATAAAAAACGGGCCACAGTCAACAGGTTTTGAAGGTGGGACACCACCGGTTAATTTGAAATTGACACACCCTAAATCTAGGTTGTTTCTGGCAAAGCTCTGCTGCATCGTTGCTTCTGAGCAGGCAGCCTGCCGTTCGTGTGGCCTATGCCACCACGCCAGTGGCGGTAAACGTGAAACATCCTGGCTCAGATTCAAGACTGTGTTAGGGAGTTGCAGTGATCTTGCTGTGCACACAAAGCTTTTTGCTCTCGTAGGAAACAGCGGTTGAATTACGGAAAACAAAGAGTTACTGTTTTCCTACCATTCTTCCTGTCTTTGGTGTTGTGTCAGACAGACACATCCATCTGAAGAGTATGATTTGGCCAGGTGTGGTTATGTGTGCCTTTTATCCCATTGCTTGGGGAGGCAGAGGCAGGCAGATCTCTGTGAGTTCGAGGCCAGCCTGGTCAGTATGCTTTCATCTTATTTTTTAATTTTATGTGCACGGGAGTTTTGCCTGCACGTATGCCCATGTGAGGGTGTCGTATCCCTTGGAACTGGAGTTACAGGCAGTTGTGAGCTGCCATGTGGGTGCTGGGGATTGAAACCAGGTACTCTGGAAGAGTAGCCAGTGCTCTTAACAGCTGATACATTTTCTTCAGCCCAATAATCTTGTTTGTTTGTTTGAGACAGGGTTGCTCTGTGTAATAAGCCCTGGCTGTCCTAGACTCGCTTTGTAGACCAGGCTGTTTCACCTTTGGGTGCTGTGTGCACGCATGGGTGTCTGTGTGCTCACATGAATACAGGTATGTGCACACGTGGAAACAAGAGGTCGACGTGGGGTATATTCCTTGATTATTCTACGAGTTGGTTTTGGTTTGTTTTTTGTTTTGCTTTTGAGACAGCCTTGGCTGTCCTGGAACTCTATACAAACCAGGCTGGCCTTAACTCAGCGCCACCTGCCTCTGCCACCCAAGTGTACCTGCCACCACGCTGCTGGGCTTGAATCTCCGTTTCTGAGGCAAGGTCTCTCACTGACTCTGGAGCTCACGAATTTGGCCAGGCCAAATGAGTTTCAGGGGTTGCCTGTCTGCCACCACAATACCAGGGCTATAGATCTAGCTTTTACATGCGTGGGGATCCCCAACACAGGCCCTTAGCCTTGTATGACAAGTGATTTTGCCATTGACCCATCTTCCAAACCCAGCCTTTTCATTACGTAATAAATAATAACACTATATGAGGACTAAGGAATTAAAAAAAAAAAATGAGTGTGTGTTTGCATATGTGACTACACACGAGGAGGCCAGAGGGTAACTCAGGCGTCATCCTTATTCTGGCCACCTCCTTGCCTCACCAACACTGTGATTATAAATGTGTGCTCTGACACATGACAGGTTTACGTGAGTGCTGGGGATTGAACTCAGGTCCTTGTTCTTGCAAAGCAAGTTCTTTGCCAACTGAGCTAACCCTCCAGCCCTAGGAATTGTTTTAAAACAAATCTTTCTTTTTTTTTTTTTTTCTGGAGGATGGGGTGGGACAGGGTTTCTCTGTATAGTCCCTAGCTGTCCTGGAACTCACTCTGTAGACCAGGCTGGCCTTGAACTCAGAGATCTGAGTGCCTCTGCCTCGTGCCTCTGCCTCCTGAGTGCTGGGATTAAAGGTGTGCACCATCACCCAGCTAAAATCTCCTTATGATTTACTCTCAGTAAAAGACTTGTATTCCTGTTTATATACCTACAAACCTGAGGTCATGTAAAAGTTTCTCAGATGGAAGGGGCTTGGGAGCAGACAAAATGTAAAAAGGCCAGCTTTGCTCCGTCCCCAAAGGCAGGGGCTGTCCTGTTCATGAGCTTGCTTAGGGCCAAATTTTTTTATAGTTTGCCATAAATTTCTTGGACTGTAGCTGAAGAGGGTGAGTCCTTAGACAGGTGGGAACTGCAGACACTTCCCTCTGGCATCACACTTTAAGCACCAGGCCTTGGAAGCAACCAGGACTCCCAAGGTCAGAGTCATATTCAAAATGCACCCCCCCCCCAAAAAAAATAAAACACCTGAAAGGGGAGCCAGGTTTCTAGAGGAGGTCAAGATTCCTCCCACCCCCATGATGAGTACAGGCCCTTGGTGTCATCCTCCCCAGGCCCAACCCGGTACCTCTCGGCATCAAGGAACATAAGACGAGCCACGTTGTAACAGGGCCGGGCTTCCAGAACGGTGCAGTTGGGGTAGGCCTCCCTGAAACACAGGCAGCTGTCATGCTCTGCAGGACTGCACACACTGGCCTGCCCTTGCCTGCATTCAGGGCTCCAGCACTTCAACACATTCCCAGCTTACCCATTTCCAACTCAGTCTACAGTGCTCCCCAAGAACAAAACTCTGAAGTTCTTTCACACAGTTCATGAGTGGGGACAGGGTGCAGGCGTGCATGTGGGCTGTGTGAAGGTAGCAGGTGACAATAATCCAGGTTGTGTGGAGCTGGGGAGGCCAAGGCTGTGGTCTCACTCTTGTCCAGGGCTGTAAACCTGAGGTTCACAGAAACTCTTTCTAGATACAGGCCCTTTTCCCGGAGGACCTGGTCCCCATCCAACACTTGAACTTGACTTTGGATTTAGTTCAAATAATCTTGGCCCAAGACCAACAAGAAACTGATCCTAAATCTGATCTCTAACCCTGGCCATGACCCAGGCCCAGGGCTGACTCCCTACCTCCTCAAGATGGACTGAAGACCTAGCTGCCCTGCCTCGCTGGCACGTGGCTCCGGAGAGCATTCACAGAACCCTTGCCGATCCACCAGGCAGTGCCCTTTCCACTCGACCTGCCAACTGATCCAGTTCGTCATCTTGACTGAGCTGCCATCTTTTTGGAGGCGTATTAAAACTTAATGAAGGGCCCCCAAGTATTCGAGGCACGTGTGATAAAGTTCCCTAATAGCAATGGGAAAGTCACCAACAGCAACAGACTTGGACCTCACTTTAGAAGCTCACATCTGGCCTGGGGTCCTTGAAAATGAACCAGCTAGGTGGCCACAGCTCTTTCCTTCATGGCTCTTTGGTAGGACAAGCTCTCATCCTCAGGAGAGTATTGGCAAATCCTTTAAACCCGACCCCACGGGCATGGTGATTTTGCACAAAGGATATTCTCTCCTTCTAGGGAAGTCTTCTAACCCACACAGTCCCCAGACCTGGACCATGAGCCTCAGCAAACACTGATAATCTCTCTGAAGCTCAGTGTGGACAAGGGCTATCTCCTAATTATCACCACATACAAAGTCCTGTCCAACAGCCTTGCCCACAGCCAAGTGCTCAGCAAAGCAGGCTGAATGGACGAAGGGGTGAAAGGCTGACTTCATCACACTCACCCTACTGAGAACTCCAGGGTCTAATGAAGGCCAGATTCTCTTCACCCCCGCTTTTAGAGTGAGCATGAGTTTTAACCACAGGCTCTTTTCCTAAATAAAGTTAAGAGACCCAACCCGAAGCACTGGGCCAGGACAAATCACTCTGGCCTTTTGCCTCTCACAGCACACAGTAGGCTATCACAGAGCTGACCACTGTGCTCAGGTCTCCGTTCAAATGCTGCCCTCAAATGCTGAGGGTCCCTTATACACATTCCCCTTCCCTGCTCAGGACGCCACCTCAGAACCCCCATAACGCGACATCCTTTGACTCCCAGAACTAACGACGAGGAAACGTCTGGTTTTGTTTATTGCTGTACACTGAGCCCTCACCCAGGGCAGGCTCATGGGTCACTAGAGGTCTGCATCAGGACCTGTCAACGCAAGCTGACAACTGTCTAACTGGACAGAATGTCACTCACCGTGAGCACACACTAGCCCCCATCTCGACCTAGCTACCCCTATGCTGGTGCAAACTTGCACCCCAAATAATTCTCTCATCCTGTTTTGTAGGCTGTACAAGGGCAGGGCTTGCTTCTAAAATATCTATGCCCGCATACAGCAGATGTGATATATGTGTGTCACACGCACAAGTCCCCACCCATCAGTCTAGCTCCCGATCGTGACAACACAAGGCTCCAGAATGTGACCTGACCAGTCACTGCCTGCAATCCTGCTCAGACATTACTGCTGACGGGACAACCAACTGACCTGCTCCAGGACAGTTGACTGAACTCTGATTTGGACCAACAGCAACAGACCTGGATCTCAAGAATAACCCTGGAGCTGGAGGGATGGCCAGGGTTTAAGAGCTCTTCCAGGGGAGAGTTGATCCCTAGCACCCACACAGCTACCCACAACCATCGGTAACTCCAGTCCCAGGGGATCTGTCTCCCTCTTCTGGCTTCCACAGGCATGGTACCCACATGGTACACAGATATGCATAGTTAAAACACCCATACACATAAAATAAAAATAAGTAAAAATTTTAAAAAGAAAAGAAAGAATAAGCCCTGAATATGTCTAAAGTCTAACCTGGAATCCAGATCAGAATGTCCCTTGTCCCAGCCACTGACTGGCTCCTAATCTGGGTCACAGATTGACCTGTCCCTTGTCCCAGCCACTGACTGGCTCCTCATCTGGGTCACAGATTGACCTGTCCCTTGTCCTGGACACTGGCTGGCTCCTCATCTGGGTCACAGGTTGACCTTTCCCTTGTCCTGGACACTGGCTGGCTCCTCATCTAGGTCGCAGATTGACTTGAACCAGTCTCAGCTCACCCCCTTGACTAGCTTGTACAGTTGCCCTCTATGGTGTGACCCTTAAGCTGTATGACTTTTCATTCACCTTCTGCTATGGTAGTGATGAGAGTTTGGCAACAGATGAATAAAAGTGTGACAGGACCTATAATTCTGTATGCAGGCTGTTTATGTCCCTACATCTAGGACATAGTCCCTTAACTTTTTTTTTTAAGATTTATTATTTATAGTGTTCTGCCTGCAAGTTTGCCTGCACGCCAGAAGAGGGCACCAGATCTCACTATAGATGGTTATGAGTCACCATGTCGCTGCTGGGAACTGAACTCAGCACCTTTGGAAGAACATCCAGTGCTAACCTCTGAGCCACCTCTCCAGCCTATCCCTCAACTTGTTGTTTGCTTGTTTTTTGAGACAGAATCTCTGTATGTAGCCCTGTCTGTCCTAGACTTCTCTAGATCAGGCTGGCCTTGAACTCACAGAGATCCAGCTGCCTTGGACTCCCAAGTGTTGGGATTATAGGTATGAGCCACTGCAACTAGCAGCTTTTGAAGCTCCTCCCTCTGGGTGCAGATACCTGATAACTGCAGAGTCAGAGAAGCTGAGGGGGCATAGAGCCAACCTTCTCAGACTCATTTAATGCCACCAAAGCACACACCTTTTCCCAAGAAAACTCTTCCCACCAAGTAAGTGCTGTTAATAATTTTGAGGAAGCTGCCACCTCAGGACCCTGGGCCAACCACCCAGGACCCAGCCCAAGCCGGATGTAGAAACAGATGTCATAGGCTGCACTCTTCAGGATTCCCTCCTATTGCTCTGGTTTGCTGAGTTTTGGGGAAGCACTAGGCATCAAACCGGAGGCCTCGTATGTACATGCTCAACATGTACAAAGGGGCTCTATCCCGAGTGACCCCAGCCCTCTCCAGTTCTTGGAGGGGCTGGCTGTCACTCAGTGAACATGGAAGAGGGCCCAGCTTGTAATGTGAGGTCTTCCCCTGATCTGCTCCCCTCAGCCTGTGCTGCAGTCTGCTGAGTACAGGTCCAGGGGCCCGAAGCTGTTCTTGGGGCTAATGGACAAGCAAGGGTCTGCCAGCCCGAGGTGGGGCGGGCCGCTTACTCACTCAAAATGTTTCTTGATTTTCTCTGACTCTGCATATTTGGAGATTCCGTTGATGAAAAGAGTCCGCTTGACCTGGGGAAGAGGACGGCAGGTTTGGCTTCCTGTTGGTGGGCTCCAGAAGAGCCAGAGGGTGCAGGGAAGGGCTGGGGGGTGGGATGAGCAGAGGGGCAGGTGGGTGGGAGCAAGCCGTGGGCATCTGTCAGGCCTCAGTGGAGTGTCTGTAAAAGAAGCCTAACAGAAGAGCCACGAGGCGCCTTGTTCTTTGAGGGGTTGCAGGGGCCACCAGGTGGGTAGACACTCTGAACCTTGAGAATAGAACAAACATTTGGGCCAGGCTGGGTGAATGGCTGTAGAAGGTGAGGGAACATTTTTACCATTGATGTCAAATAAGACAATACAACCATCTGACACCACGACCAGCCATGGCCATTTCCCAAGGGCGGGGCTCAGCTCGGGGAGGCATCCTTATCCTGTGTGTAGGAGGGAATCCAGGCGGCCACCGGGAGGGCTGATGGGGAAGCCGAGGTAGGCTGCGCTTCCTCACCAAGTCATCTTCCTTGTAGCGCATCTTAGAGGTGTGTCTCCGCATGCTGTAGACAGTAAGCAGCAGGTACAGGAAGGCGAAGGAGGTGTGCAGCCAGAGGAGGTTGTTCCTGGGGGCGGGCACAGGCGCACACGGGGCCTCAGGCTCAGCAGGGCCTACCTCTGCTGTCCCCGTCCACCTCTGCAGCCTCCCATCCCTTGCCCCCCCCCCCCTTGACCCCACCCCACGGCAGAGTTCCCCAGCCTCACCCTGATTTCAGGTTGGCAATGGTGGTTCTCCCGAAGCTGTAGGCATTGTTCTCTGGAAGATGGGAAGGAGATGGGGATGGGGTCAGCAACAGACACCCTTCTGTTCCCCTTCTGCTCCGGCCGCCCAGCCCTCACTGACCTAGCAGGTCCCCTGAGAAGTTGACAGGCAGCACGATGCCTACGGAGAGGACGCTCACGGCGACCAGCAACCCGATGATGTGTCTCTGGAAGGAGAGGTAGTGCACTGCGTCGCCCCCACACTTGTCGCGGATCTCATCGTCCCTGTGGGCCACAGGAGGCAGACAGAAGATGTTGGTTGAGAGCAGCAGAGGGAAGGCTGGAACCTGTCTGTTCCCCCCCCGCCCCCCCCCCCCCCCCCCCCCCCCCCCCCCCCCCACTGCCACCCTAGCCACCCCTGCTGATGGGGCAGCAATGTCGTTGAGGTGGAACTTCTCATCCCGATTTCTCCTGGGAAGGGAGGAAGGAGAGAGGGGAAGAGAAGGGGAAGGAGAGAAGGAGGAGGAGGAATGCACAGAGCCCGGAAGTGGCTAGAAAAAAGAAGAGCAAGAGAAGAAAGAGAGAGCAAGGTCAGGAATGGAGGGGAAAAGGCAGGAAGAGAGAAGATGGAAATGGGAGGAGGACAAGAAGGAGGGATGTAGTTGGGGGAGGCTGGGAGGTAGGCAGTAACAGCTCCTTCTAGGGCCTTAAGGGTACAGGGATGAGCTCCCATGGCTAAAGGCCATACTAGGGGAGGGGCCCAGAGCATGGTTAGGGGCCCAGTGCTGACCTGTCCCAGCTTCCTGCCTTTCTCAGCGCTCACTGCCTGCCTGTGGACTCTGGCTGGATCTCCTGACTTCTGCCTGCTGGCTGCTGGCTCCTTCCAGCCTGCCTGCTGCCCCCACCCGCTGGCCGCACAGAGGCCTCGGTGGGGGCTCCGGCCCCTGCTCTCAAGCTGTGGCGAGGGCTGGTCGACCAGGGCATGGCTGACCTCGTGCAGGGTGTCACAGAGGAGATGGTGGGTCGGAATAAGCGTTCGGGGGTGGTCAGCGCAGGCTGGACCCCGCCCACTGCCTGCCTGGACTCTCGGAGTAGGGTGCAGGGTGCTTCGATGCCTAGGAGAGCTAAGGCCCTCAAAGCTGCTGGCCTTGGTTTTGGAGGGAGCTGATGGGTGCTGAGGTGTCTGTTTCTCTTTAGAGTGCGCAGATCATTCACTTACTTTATCCTGAAGATGGCTGTCAGCCAGGAACAGAAGCCCTGGGAGAACAGAGGGAATACAACTGGAGATCCCAGCCTACCAGCCTGACCTCCCTTCCCTGTAGCTCCACCCATCAGGTCCTCACAATTACCTCCAGCCTCTGGTCACCAGGACACAGCTCCTATAACCACCCCTGCACCTGAAGAAAAACCCCACGAACACCAAGGTTGCTAGAGCATTTGCCTAGCATGAGTGAAGCCCTGGCTTCTAGCTCCCGTTCCAAAAAAAAAAAAAAAAAAAAAAAATGTAAGCGAGGAAGAGGGAGACGGCTCAGTTAGTGAAGTGCTCGCCATGTGAGCAAAAGGACCTGAGTTCAATCCCCAGGTCCTACAGAAAAAAAGAAAAGCAGAGCATCCTGGGGAGGCATAGGCAGATGGATCTCTGGGTTTCAGTGGCCAGACAGGATAGCCAGATAGGGAGCCCAGGTCCCAGTCAGAGATCCTATCTCAGAAAACAAGGTGGGCCTTCCAAGACGGCTTGTAAGGTATCTGCGGCCAAGACTCAGAACTGGACCTTGAGCTCTCTGGAACCTAACATGGTGGAAGGAAAGAATTGACTTCCCCAAGCTGTATGTGTGTGTGTGTGTGTGTGTGTGTGTGTGTGTGTGTGTGTGTGTGTGGTGGATAAACAAATGCAAAACAAACGAACACCACACAGAGGTTGACAGTACCTGAGCAACAACAGTCAAGGCTGACTGCTGTCTTCCCCATGTACCTAGGCACATGTGCACGCGCCCACACACACACACACACACACACACACACACACACACACACACACACGCACACACACGCACACACACGATGCCAAGAAAAACCCTATAAAATCTAGGAAGATCTGCCCTGAAGGAAGAAAAAGGCCGAACACCTTATTGGTAGACCCCATGTCCAGAGACGCCGATAATTGCAAATCCCTGAGACCAAAATGGGGATGGGTGTACTCTGGGGTTCAGGGAAGGGAGTAAGGTCCCTGATCTCTAGCTCATAAGAAGAGTTTGCAGGCTGGCAGGCTGGCTTGGAAGGTAAAGGTGCTTGCTACCAAACCTGATGACCTGAGCTCAGTCCTAGAGACCTACATGTGCTGTGTCGTCCTCCCACTTCTTGCACACACACACACACACACACACACACACACACACACACACAATGTAAAAATCCATAATAAGAACAAGCAAACATGGCTGTCAAAAGCAGAGGGGTATGTCATGCTGCCTGAGCTCCTCCATCTCCTAGTCCACCTTGAAGGGACCAAAATCTAGATTTCCCTGGGATGCATGTATCTCCGTGTTCTTCTCTCAGGACTGCCTTCGGGGAAAGAATGGACGATTAGAGAGTGGACAGTTACAGAGAGAGGGTCGACCCTACCTTCTACCAAGAGAGGGACGGGAGAGGGTGCCTTCCGGCCAAGATGCAGGTCTGGTTCCCTGAGCTCCATTCAAGTCTGGGGGCCAATCTAGACTGCCTGTGGCTGGCAGAGGTGATCCCTGTAGCTTGCCACTTACCCTGTGCGTCTCAGGAAGCTGACGGGCATCTCTGCTAGGGCTGCTTTCAGGAGCCCCAGCCCTTGTGGGACGGAGCACGGCCACCCCAGGGTCTGAGGACACCTGAAGGGGCCATTCAGCCAGCACTAACCCCCAGCAGGACAGCTGGTCCCTATGTAGAGGGCGACCGACCTGCAAGCTCTCTGTATAACACAGTGGTGTCTAAGGTGTATTGCAGAGACCCTTGAGGCTCATTATGGCTTTAAAAACCATGTTCAAAAAAAAAAAAAAAGGAGTTTTAATCCATAGGAGAATGGGCACCAAATTCTACTGTGGCGGACAGAGTTTGCAACTGGCAAATGTTAGGGCTGCCATTCAGAGTCTCTGGGCCTGCTACCATCCTCTAATCTTAGCACGTCACTTGCCTTGCTGAGGAGAAGGCCACCTTGGTGTCCCTGACCTTACAGCAGTATACTCAAGGAAATCGGGAGGAGGACACTCACATTGTCCCTTTGGTCAAAGTCGACGGAGCTGGAGACAGAGGTGAGACGCTCGTACCGGTCGTGACTGTCCCCGTGCATAGCTGATGCCACACTAGGGGTAGGGAGACAGAGCAGAGGAAGGTGAGGGGGGGAGCGTGGGTCTCGGGGGAATAGCCAAGCGTACCCAGAGGGATTAAAGAAGATACAGAAAGCGCAGAGGCTGAAGCAAGAGTGACCGCCCCCTGCCCCTGCCTCCCACGAACACGCCTACTTCAGGGACCACTGGTGATGGACAGTGAGTGGGTCTTTAATGGGAGAGGGTGTCTTCATCACTGCCCAGAATGGAAGCTGAAGCAAGAACGGTAGGGGTTCCTGCAGTTCCAAACCTGACCAGCAGGGGGAGTGGGAGGTGGGTGACAGAACCAGTATTACTCCAAAAGCAAAGGGGAGGCTCCCAGAAGGACCCAAAGGGTTGGCAAAGACTGGAAGGTATCTATTGGGGCAGGACCCTCCCCTCCCTTTTCCCTGAGCCATCGGCTGTCACAGCTCCAATTCCAGTCCTATGGACAGAGAGCACAAGGGGGGCAAAAAGGCCACACTGGGGGCTCCTTGGGCAGAGCCCATCCCAGGCCTCCAGAAGGTGCAGGGAACCCTGGAATATGAAGAACTAGCTGTTAGGAGACAGGAAGCTGTCGGGGACACCCAATCTTGTCTCTGCATCACTGTGCTGGGGAGTCCCCAGAGGTCCCTCGCCCCATCCAGGGCTAAGAATGCGGGGAGGGGGGAGTATACACGGAGGGAATTTTTGTAGGCAGGGAGCACAAGAGAATGGGCAGAGGATGAACCAGGATGGGCAGAGACAAGCTGGGGAGCCCCTTGCTCGGCGAAGCACACCGCCTGTGTTAATCTGAAACATGAGCCTGCAGAGGAGAAAACTGCAAAAAAAAGAAAACCAGCAACTGGAGCGAAGAGAAGAGAAGCGTGAAAAGGAGAAGAGAGAGAAAAGCTCGTTTAGTGAGGACGAGGGGCTGCTGCCCCACATACTATTCCTGTTCCACTCGCTCCCTCTCCTGCCGGCGAAGCCTGGGGACAGAGAACAGAAAGGGTTAGCCGGGGCGGGAGCGGGCCCCTGAGGGCTGGTAAGGGACAGGGGCCCAACTAAAAGGTCCTCTTGCCATCCCATGTTGGCCCGGGGACTAGTCCCTTTCCATCCCCCCAACAGAGGGGATGAGAGAAGGCTGGCTTTCCCCACCAAGCAACGCGGAACAATGATACCGATCTGTGTGCAGAGTGGAGGGGTAGTCCCAGGCTCTTTCTTACCTGTCTGCATCTGTCACCAAGGCCAGCCGCCCATAGTCCCAGGCCACCTTCCGGAGGATAGAGAATAAGAACAGCAGGGCCTAGGGGGTATAGGGAGAGGCAAGTAGAGCAGCTGTCCACAGCCAGGGGTCAGGAGCAAAGGGGTCAGAGCGTGGACTTAAAAGGAAGGCCCCTGGCATGGGGGAGGGGACAGGATTTGGAAAGTGGGGATCCCTCCTCCTTGGTTAGTCTGGGAAGGTGGGACACGGGTCAGAGACGGAGGATTGTTTGCAGGGGATGCCCTGGGCCTGGGTGGCAGGGGTGGGAGTCAGAACGAGGACACTCACGAGGAAGCACATGAAGTCCAGAGCCAGCACGGTGGGGACGCCCCCGAAGGGCAGGCCCTGCAGGACAGTGCTGCGGATGCGGGCGCTGTAGCAGTAGTCCTTGGGGTTGCTGCTGTTGAGGGCCGCGGTGCCCAGCGTGGCCAGCAAGAAAGGCAGCATGGCTGCTACTGCCGCATGGTCCTCCTGGGCAGAGGGCAAGGCAGTCAGCTAGGTTCAGCCCCAGCCCACCACGGTCTCGCCAGGGTACCAGGGAGGGTCCGCCAGCTGCCTCAGTGGGCGGAAGCTCTGCTCATGGGAAATAAGGGCCCAGCAAACGGATGCGTGTACCACATGGACTTATTTCATGGTCCTCTGGCTAGGTTTGAACCTGGGTCAGGGCAGTGTACCCTGATCCTAATTGGGGGTGGTGTGGGGGACTGGTTTCACTACACAGGCAGAAGTGTATGTCAGCTCAGTGTCTACTTCCACGTAGCCCCAACTCCTCGGTGGAGAAATGAGGAGGGATGGAGTCTAAGATGGTTCGGCGGTTAAGAGCTTTGCCGCTCTTCCAGAGGACTTGGGTTAGGTTCCCAGCACGCATATGGAAGCTTGTGACCATCATAATTTCAGTTCCAGAGCACATGATGCCTTCTTCAGACCTCTGTAGGCACCAGGCATGCATGTGGTACACACAGGTATACATGCAGACAAAACATTTTCCTATAAAGCAATATAAACAAAATTTAAAAAACATAGGTAGAGGCTGTCGCTGATGACAGAGGGTAAAAGTCCAGAGCCAATATTCTGATCTTCTCAGAAAAGGCCCTAATTTCAATCTCTAGGACCACAATAAATGAATGAAGAATTAAAAGAAAATGTGATTAGAGTTGTTTTGTTTGTTTTTTGAGACAGGGCTTCTCTGTGTAGCCTTGGCTGTCCTGGAACTTGCTCTGTAGACCAGGCTGGCCTTGAACTCACAGTGATCCACCTGCTCCTGCCTCCCAAGTGCTGGGATTAAAGGTGTGCATCACCACTGCCCAGCCATATTTAAGACTTTTTAATTCTGCCTCCTCCATCAAAACAGATGTCCAGCCTCAGAGCTGCTCTGTGTCCTCAGAGCAGAGCACTGGGCTGGAAGGCAGATATAAAAGAGCCAGGCATCAGGGTCTGTTTCCAGGGTGGCCCCAGCCACTACTGCATTTCTCCACCACATTTTCCAAACCAGCTTCCCTCCCCTCTCTCCAAGTAGCTGTACAAAGGGGGAAAACAGAGGGGCGTGAGGACTACAACTCCCAGAATGCTATGCTTCTTTCTCCGAAGCAGAGCAGGCTGGGAATGCTGTGCCCTCCAGCCAGCTTTTCCATTGGCAAAAGATGGGAAGAGTGGGCGGAGGCCTGTAAAGGCCCCCAGCAACCGCTGTACTACTGTCTTGCTTGGTGCCTGCCTGGTGCCCTACCACAGCCCTTTGTGCTCTGAGTGGATGAGGAGCAGGAAAGGAGGGAAAGGGAAGCCAGTTGGAGCCCTGGGCTCTCTAGAAATGCTTGGGGACAAAGCTGAGCAGGGCTCTGGGGAGGCTCCCAGGCTGGAGAACTGTGGCTGCAGCAGAGGCAGCTAGCTACCACAGCAGCACGGCCCCACCCGGTCTTACTCAGGGGCCCCTGGGGGCCCCTTCTGCTGACAACATGTTAGGTGCCTGGGGGAGGGTCCCGAGGGAAGAAAGGCAACCAGACAAAGAGAACAACAAATCTAGAAGTGACTGGCAAGTTGGAAACAACTGTCTGTCCCTCAGCCCCCTGGGGTGACCTAGCAGCCCTGGGTCCCCTCTTTCCATTCAAACACCCAATCACACAGGGCAGGTGCCAGAAGCTCTCTAAGCAGGAGGACATGGGCATTGTTTATGTGTTTCTCTTGGGCCAAAGGGGTCTTTGCAAAGCCTGGGTCGCGACAGAGCAGGGAACAACTGCCCTGTGTCTTAACCAGGCTCCTTTATGCCCACTGTAATCACTGTAGCATGTACTATTTATCCAGGGACCACTGATTTAATAACAATATATGGGGCTCCAGCGGAGGCTCAGCAGACTTTTCTCGAAGGCAACACTGGGATTCAATTCCCAGCACCCACACAGCAGCTCAGAACCATAACTCCAGTTCCAGATCTGACACCCCCTCTGGCATCTTCTGGTACTGCACCCACACAGTATACAGACATACATGCAGGCAAAAACACTCCTACACATAAAATAGTAAAAGAATAATAACATATACGACTGCACTTAATCCTCAGACATCCTGTGAGCTGTATCACTGTTATCAGGGTGGTGCTCAGAAAGGTTAAGTTCTTTCCCACAAGATCTCACTGCTAATACAAGGACGGAAGCTGGAATTCAAACCCAAGTCAACTTCTGCCCAAAGCTGGGACCCTTCTCAGAACACAAGGGCACTTTGCTGTTAAGCCTAGCACAGATGAAGGTGGACCCGGGCCTCACTCTTCCAACCTGTAACAAAGAGACACCAGCAGTGTCTCTCAGTGAAAATGTATCCACAGTGGGGATGGGGGGTGGGGCCTCTGTTTCCCTCTCTCACCAAAGTCTCCTTATGTAGCCTAGGACGATCTCCAACATAAGATCCTCTGCACATATGGAAGCTCCCAAATGAAATGCTTATTATTTGCTTGTGGACCAGTGAATGCAAGGGCAGTCCAGACATATGTTCAGATATGTGAATGTGCTCATATGTGTGTCTGTCTGCATAGGGAGCTAGGTAATGACATGACAGTGTGCAGAAATAAAAGGACTCATGGCCTCGGAATGGAGGAGTGTGTGTGTGTGTGTGTGTGTGTGTGTAAATATACAGATGCCAAAGCACCAGCACAGGTTAAAGGTGGGTATGGGTATAGGTATTTTGGGGAAGGGAGCCTCTGATTGCTATCCCCTCCTCATTTTTCTTTGAGACAAGGTCTCATGTATTCCAGGCTGCCTTCAATCTTGTTATGAAGTTGAGGATGACCTTAAATTCCTGAACCTCCTGCCTCTACTTCCCAAGTGCTGGGAACCCAGCCTAGGGCTTCAGGCATGCTAGGCAAGCACGTTACCAATCATGATACACCCCCAGTCCTAACCTCTGAACTCCATGAACTCCAGGACCCATTCCTACCCCTTGAATGTTTCTTAACTGCCCAAACTCTTTCAGTACCATCCTGCCATTCCTGTCCTCTCTACTCTGAATGAAGATGGGACATTTTGGGGAGCTTGGACGTGATGTGGCTCCATTACAGTGGGTGGGCTGTTCCCAGGGATGCTGGGTAATTAGTTACCAGATCTTTCCACAGCCCATCTTTTTACTGTCAGAGTACCCCTCCCCAACTACACAGATCCTCCCCTGCACCGAAGGAAAGCAAGGCACACCCGATCACCCTTCACAGGGAGGAAATAGGGACCAGGGAAGGGAATGGAGCCAGGCAAGGTCACAGGGTAGGTAAGGGGTGGAGCTGGGCTGGTAGCTTTGTCAGTTGACATGGTGACTTCAGCTCTTAACTGTAGGGGTGGGGTTGCTGGGCTGGGTGTCATCCAGGCCAACTGCCTTCAAATCTAGCCTATGGCTGAGAAGCTGAGAGGAAGACAGAATACTTAGGGATGGTAGTAGCAGGTGAAGGATCAATCCAGACATGGCCAGGCTTCTGAACCCATTTCTCTAGTTGGAGACCAAAGCTGCTCTTGTATAGGGATGGGAATTTTACCTTAACCAAATCAAGGTTGTCATTTTACTAAGAAAAACTGTGTTACAGGTTGGAAGTTATTTTTTGTTTTGATTTGATTTTCCTTGTAGAGTTTAGAACTTGGGAGTCTTAGAAAACCAGTGAAAAAGATCTTAACTCTTAATATATGAAATCTGGACATCAGTATTCCAATATGTAACAAAGTAATACTAATAGCCTTGCTTGACCTCCAGGTGGAACTTAGAGAAAGGCAAAAGTGTATCTATAGGCGGCCCCTGTCTCTCTCCAGAGTCTAGCTATATAGTTTCAAGTCAACATACAAGTTTGCTCCACCCCGCCTGGCTTGTTTTACTTTTATTCTGCGCAAGTCATACTTCGCTAAGTACTTTGTTGCTATTTGCTATTCCTCACAACCCCAACTGAGGCACAGGGATGGCCAGGCATTTTGCTGCTCCTGCAAATGGGAGAGGTCACTAGCAGGGCTCAGAGGGCTCCGGGCTGTTAGCACCAGCTCTGAAGAATGCCATACCCTGTAACTACAGGCTTGCCTTTCTTCTTGCATGTAGCTCCTGGTCCTTAATTCAAGTGTGGGGTTTGTGAGTTCAAAGTTCTGAGGCAGGGGTAGAGGACAAGGTACCCTAGGATGAAAACACATGGCTTCTATCCTGGAAAAAGTACTTAATCAGCTGGGGTCTTGGGTCCTTCACCTGTGAAATGGGGACAACAACTCAGCCCTGCGGCTGCTTAAAAAGATTAAGTAAGATTAAAAAAACCAACACATAACACAAAAACCCCAGTTCAAAGCTCTTAAGAAAAACAAACAAACAAACAAACAAACAAAAAAACCACAAGCAAACAAAAGAAATCACCACACAAAAAAGACCAGCAGTTGAAGGCAAGCATGCTGGTGTACACCTGGGAGATTGAGGCAGGAAGATCAGGAGTTCAAGGCCAGCCTGGGCTAAATCACGTCCCATGGCAAATGAAACAAAACCCCCAAACAGCTGTTATTAATAAGAAATAGGCTCCAAGAGGCTGCTTTCGTGGAGGAATGCGGGTTGAGACCAAAACAAAACATACAATTCCATGATAGGAATAGAATAGAACTTGGGGTGGGCGGGGGGCACCCTGCCTCTACCTTAGGGACTCTGTAACCAAGTCTCTGAATGTACCCCATCCACCTGCAGTAGGCGAGGTGGGGCATCAGAGGTGATTGGTAGGTCAGGAGGTTCAGAGCCGAGAACAACAATAATTGATCAACCGTCAGGCAGACTGCCAGGCTCCTTACCCGCGTTACACTATTTGATCCCAAAGATCTACCCAAGTTGGCGGTGGTGACTACTCACGCTTTTAAACAGAAACAGAGGTCCAGACCGGTTAAGTATCTTGTCAAGGTCACACAGCGCAAGAACAGCAGGGCTAGGATTTGAACCTAGGCTTCTGGTCACTCTGCTGCACTTGGAAGGAACTTGTATGATGTCCAAAACGGGGTTCTTACCTACTTATCACCCATCTTCTGCCTCAAAACATCCCCACCCACCTACTCACTCACTCACTGGCCAAGACTGCAACTGGATGAACTAACAGCAGGCCCCAGCATGTGTTACCTGGGGCATGCCAGGGCGTAGACCCTCTGGTACCCCGAGGACAAAGGTGCTGTCAGCGTACCCATCACGGTACCCACCGCCGGAGCCTGGCAGCCACTCCCCTTCCCCTCCTCTCACGTATCCGGACGGCAGAGGACTGTGGGGGCCCCTCTTCAGGAGGGGCTGGGCACAGTCTCACTCACCCCACACCACTGCAGACTCGAGAGGAGGTTCAGGGTCAGGGAGTGGTGCTAGGTAGGGCGCAGAGCCCCAAGCCCACGCCTGGGCAATGGGCCGCCAGACTTCTGACCAGGGGACCAAGGCAGGTGGTAGCACAAGCCCCAAGGGCAGCCAGCCCCTCTGACTGACCTCCGTTCCCCACTTCCCAGGCGTCCTTCTTTTTTCTGGGTAACACAACGACAAGCTTCGGGACACTCGGCACCAGGCGGTCAAGACAGCCTGGAGGGACAAAGCGCGCCCCCTCCCCCTCAGTGGGGCCTTTGCCTACTCCGGATTCGCCTCTGAATCTTCTCCCCACCGCACCCTCCAACACAGGCCCCGGGCGGCTCATGAATGAACTGCTCTGTGTGGGGCGCAGGAGAGGACATGCTCCCCGGGCCAGCCGCCCTCTCTAGCCGGCAAACCAGTCCCTATCAGGGCTAGGGGTAGCCGCCCGTCTGGTGCCAGCCTCCTCGAGCACTGCCCTTTGCCCGGGCCCGGACCCCTTGTTTGAGGCCAGCTTCGTCCCCAGCAACAAGAGAAAGAATAAAAAGAGATCGAGGGCATCAGACTCGGCGACCCCAGAATGCAAAACTCGGGGGCGGAGGCGGGTGGTTCCCTTCAGCGGCGCCGGCGGCTGGGGAGCAACTAGGGGGCCGGAGGAGGGCCGCACAGGGGCCGCGCACCTGGGCGGCGCAGGTGGGACTAGAGTGGCACTCGAGGCCGGGACAGAGGGGGTCCCACCCCTTGGGATATCCCGGCGGGGCGGGGGCAGAGAACGGCGCACATCTGGAGCCCCGACAGGGGTGGGAGCACTCACATCTGGTCAGGGACGGCGCGGGTTTGGGGACAAAGCATGCCTCCGTTGGGTCCCGCGGGGGCCCCGGGCACCTCTGGGTCCCGCAGGAGGTGGAAGGGAGGAGACGCGCAGCGAGTCCGGGTATTTTTTTTTTTTTTCCCTTCCTTGGGGTGGTGGTGAGATCCTATGAGCCAAGTTAGGGGTGCCGGGGAGGGGGTCCTCAAACTCACCCTTAGGCGCAGACTCGGCTCCGACTCGGGAGCCCCGGCTCCGGGCGGGGCGGGGCTGGGGAGGGGGAGGGGGAGTCGTCGCCGGGCGGCTTGAGCTCAGGGCTCCTGCGGCGGCCGCGGCAGCGCGTGGGGGAGGGGGAGCGGGAGGAGGGAGGGGGAGCCGGGGGCGGGGCTCCCGAAGGGCCCGCCTTCCACGCCGTCCGCGTAGAAAGTGCGCGCGCACTCGCGGAGCCCTGCTGGCGCGCAGGCGCAGGTCGCGGGGCGGGGCCTTGCCAGCGGGGTTCGTGGCGGGAGATTCCCAGGCGGCCAACGCGGTATGATGGGGGCTCGGGGAGCAGCTTGCTCCCCTCATGTTACTGCTACCCCTTTCTTCTATGCAGAAGGGGAGGTGCTCCCGGGGAGGGGGTGAGGACAGGCCATACTGAGCCCCAGGGGCAGATGAGAGGGGTTCCCACATTTACGAGGCCTCAGACCTGGACCCTGTTGCCTTCCGTTTGCTCAGGGCTGCGGGGTCCGTGCCTCCCCGTCCCTCCACACCCCCCCCCCCCCGCCATGCACTGACCTGCTTACCCTCATCCAGGACGTGCAGCTTTGGGGAATGGGGTGCTGCAGTGTAGCCTGGGCCAAGTGGCTTAGGCTGGTTGCTCTGGCGCGTCTCCTGCAGTTTATCTATCTGCTCCTCTCTCCTTCTGGGTCTGGAGATGAGTTTGCCAGAAACTTCTGCGATGTAAAGAGGGAGGCGTTGCTTTCGCTTCTGTCAGGCCGAATGACTGCTTTGGTCCAGGAAATTCCCTGTTTTCTCAGTTCACCGAAGACTTCACCTAGCAGGGGTTAAGACTGGAGAGGCGGAGCGCCTCTTTTCTGTATGTCACCACACATCACGATCACAAGGACGGGACAAACGCCACCTGTTTAATTTCGGGTTCTTAAAGGGGACAGAAGGAAATACTGCTTTCCTCTGCACGTAGTAAGCGAACCTCACACGCCGAGGCGTTCAGGGACGGGTTGTGTAGCAGTCACGAGAGCTGAGACGGAGTCACCTTGGGTTACTTGGGAAGGGCTGGCACCCAGGGTCTTGCACCGCGGCTGGACACTGCCATCCTGGTTAGTGTGTCTGTTGTATGTAGGCGTTCAGCTGCCCGTTTGTAGCTGGAGGTTGCACGTGTCAGGTTTGGTCTGCTGAAGTGTCTTTCAAACATTCCCATGAATGACTTGAAAATCAGTTTAGTAGACCATGGCCATCGTGTGTGTGTGTGTGTGTGTGTGTGTGTGTGTGTGTGTGTGTGTGTGT
>NW_026585626.1:4806294-4829482 GCF_907164565.1 Psammomys obesus
TGTGTGTGTGTGTGTGTGTGTGTGTGTGTGTGTGTGTGTGTGTGTGTTGCACTTAACAATACGAGTTCTGTCTTGGGACACAAGGTCATGGGCATGTATTAGGTGTCTTAGACTGTTTCTGTGCGTCACAGAAAGTTTGGAAAAGCGTCTTGTAATGCCTCTCGGTTTCCTCTGCTTGAGTTTTCAGCCAGTTTAAATCCTGTGAAGGTGCAGTTGGTAATACCAGTCAGGAGGAAGTTGGAATGGGCCAACGGCGGGCCTTGCCTGTAATCCTAGACGTAGGCAGGTGTTCAAGACCATCCACAGCTGCTTTGGGGGTTTAAGGCCAGCTTGAGCTTGCCTGAGACCCTGTCTCAACAAAACAAACATACAAAAACCCAAGCCTTGAGGAATTGTTTTTTTTTTTTTGGAGGTAAGGGAAAGAAGATGGGTCTGTGGTTGTCGCTGTAGAGTGCTTAGTTGTAGGACTCTGCAGGTTTGGGTTCTGAGGAGTTGTATAGACTGAACAGGGGGGCTGGGCAGTGGCGGTGGCTGCGCTGCAGAGATGCACGCCTTTAATCCCATCACCCGGGAGGCAGAAGCAAGTGGATCTCCCAAGTTCAAGGCTAGCCTGGTCTACAGAGTGGGTTCCAGGACAGCCAGGACTACACAGAGAAACCCTGTCTTGAAAAATGGGGGGGAAAAAAGTATTTGATGAAAAGGATCTGTTGTGATGTTTTTGGGTTATCCGTTTTACACACAGGGGTTCTTGAATGTGTCTTTCCTGTGGGACTTTTTACATGTTGTATTGATTTGGGTGTGTAAATATGGAAATCTAGCGTGACCCACTCCCTCAAAATTCACTTTGAGGCCAAACAGCACTGATAACGGGTATCTAGAAGACAGAAATGGAGGGACTCCTGGAGATCACTGGAAGATGTTTCTGAAATTCTACTTTAAAAATTCTATTTTAAAAAATAATAAAGTATGACTCTGAGCCTCTGGGTTCCTGAATTCATTTTTTTTATGTGGCACGTGTTATCTGAGCACAGTGCTTAAAATCTTGGGTGATGCAAAGTCCTTAATTTCGTTTTTTCCCCGAGATGAGGTGTAGCCCTGGCTGTTCTGGAACTCACTCTGTAGACCAGGATGGCCTCGAAACTCAGAGATCTGCTTGCCTCTGCCTCCTAAGTGCTAGGATTAAAGCAAAAGTCCCTTAACGATTGTCTTGATCTGTCATATGTGGACCTGCCCAAATGTATTTTTTCATTGTTCATGTTCTTCAGAACTATGGGAGCTTAGGAAGGCCTCAAGAAACCAGGGTATCGTTTAACCTGTATTTATTTGATTGTGTGTTTATGTAAGACCCTGTCCCATGGAGCCCCGACTAGCCTCAGACCCGTGATCCTTCTGTCTCTCTGGTATAATTTTACAGGTATGTTAACAGTTATAGTCGGTGTTCAAGAACGGACTGTGATTCAGGGCTCACCTGAATCACCCAGTGTTGTTCTGGGTCACAAAATATGTTGACCCATAAGGAGCTGTCAGTAGCTTATTATTCACTGGGGAAGTAGGATAGGAAGTCCCCAATCAAAACACTCTTAAGAATCATGCCTGTCCTTGAAAGTCAGGAAGCGCTTCCCTGTGTCTCCTCTAAGCTGAGAAGCACCTGGAGGACTGTGGGATTTGAGATGGCAGAGCCTTGTGATGGAGGAGTGAGGCTACTCTTCCTGGCCCCAGGTCCAGGAAACCAGCTGTTTACTCAATAGACCAGGATTCCCCCAACCGAAGACGCTAAATCACTTTCGTATCCATGTGGCTTTACTCTTCCCAGTGACCCCTGCGTGTCAGTCGACAGTTCTGAGACCTGGAGAAGTGGTCTAAGGGTCACAGTCTTAGAGAAGAGAGGCGGCCACTGAGATGACTCCTGCCGGCAGCATTTCCTCTTTGCTGCTAACCTTGCTGCCCCACATTCCTTTGGCTTCCTGAAATCTTATTCCTGGCTCCTTGCCACTGGCTCAGTTAAGTCCTCATAGAAAGTTAAATGCAAGATAAAAACTGTAGACCAAGTTGAGAAATGGGTTGTTCGGTGGCAGCCGTAGTAGAAATCGATCATCATGTTGTTACAGGGAGCTCTGGTCATTGGTAGTGATGCCGTGAAAACTCCTGGCTGCAGGTGAGTCAAGCTGGTTTCTGCTTTGCCCTGGGCTGTAGGTATTATTATTGACAGCGTGTTACTGTGTTGCCTAGAGTTCAGTATGTAGACCAGGCTGGTCTTGAACTCCCAAGATCCACTTGCCTCTGACTCCCAAGTGCTAGGATTACAGGCATGAACCACCATGCCTGGTCTTGGTTGTTTTGTTGTTTTCTTTTCTTCTTGACAGTCTTGTGTAACCTCGGCTGGCCTTGAACTCCTGATCCTTATGTCTGCCGCATCCCCGGTGTTGGATCGCAGGTGTGCACCACCACAGCAAAGGCGGCTTTTGATTTCTTGAGTTTTTAAAGATGTGTGGCAGCCTTCACGCCCACACGCAGTGTTGTGTTTGGTTTGGGTGAAGTTTTTCAGTGGGTAGGACTGCATCTGAGCCTTACCGCTGCCCTGGCGGGGTGTGCAGGGTAGGAACAAGTTTGAGCTCTGGTTTGGATTTGGTTGCCTTATAAAACCTGGGTGGAGTAGCAAACAGAAGTACCATCTCTGATTTTGTGCATCTGCCAGCAAAGTGATGGCAAGTCCTCAGTCCTCAGCTGGTCCAACCTCTTCCAGGCAGTTGCCAGTTCCTACTTGTTTTTCTGTTTCCATCGGATGCCTAGGAATGAAACCATCAAGGAAAGTGCTCTGGTGAGGGTACTTTGAGAATTGCAACACATTAGACTTGTGAGAGATTAAACTCTATGCACAAAATAAACTCCTTAAAGAGAATGGGCGAGTAGGGAAACAGGAGTGTTTAAGCAACAAATGCAAGTGTTTATTGATCAAATAATGGGAAAGGTCTGTATGGGAGGGAGGGTTGTGGAAGTCTTGTAATTCTTCAGAGTGGCCCAGACCTTTGCTTTTTCCAACATTTGATTTATTTGTTGTTGGAGTCAGGGTCTCATTCTGAAGGTGAAGCTGGCTTGGAAGCCAGGCTGGTTTTGAACTAAAGGTGACTCTGCTTCCTGCTGCCTCCAGAGTGCTGGAAGTGAAGGTATGTGCCAGCTGGCCTGGCTTGGAAACAATGTGTAGGTCTGTGATGCCCCCATGCACTTCGTAATTGTATAGAGAGCTCCTCTGCTGGTTACTTTGTAACTGAAGTTCAAACCCCAAGTAATACCTCAAAGATGGCTCAGTGAGGCAGTAGCTCGCTTGTGCACAAGGCTGAGGACCTAAATCAGTTCCCCAGAACCCAACTCCACAGTTACCATCTACATGCGTTCCATGACACACATAATAATAAATAAATATTCTCAAATAACGGTTCTTCCCTCCCACTCCCCCAAAGCATAGCAAGTTGGGTGCCTCCTTGATTGCTCGTCTAGCCTTGAGTATGAGAAGTAGCTAAAAATCCAACCCGCCCCCAAAGAAAACAAACTAAAAATGAACCCTCTAAACCGTGGTTCTCAACCTTCTTAATGCTGTGACCCGTGTTGTGGTGCTCCCAAACCATAACATTATTTTTGTTGCTACTTCATAACTAATTTTTCTGCTGTTTTGAATCGTAATGTAAGTATGTGTGCTTTCTAATGGTCTTAGGTGATGCCTATGAGAAATCCCAGAGGGGTAACAACCCATGGGTTGATAACTACTCCTTTACAATATCAGAAGCCTGGGTACATGAAAAAAAGAGTCAAGCTGGGAGGTAGCGGCACAAGCCTTTGATCCTATCACTCAGGAGGTAGAGGCACATGGATCTCTGAGTTCGAGGCCGAGTTCCGGGACAGCCAAGGCTACCCAGAGAAACCCTGTCTCAAAAAAGCAAAAAGAGAGAGAGAGAGAAGTCAAAACGAACACAGCGAACATGGAAACTCTGGGCTCCTCTTGGCAGCCCCTTAGCTGTAGCCATGCGTTAGTAGCTGCTGCACCCTCCAGCAGTCACTAAGCAGGCTGGTGCTGGGCCCTGCCCTCACAGCATGGTTTCAGCTCAGTGTGCACGGACGAGCCCAGTGCACACCACCTGCGGTGCAGCTCTGAAATCCGTGCTCTCCGTGCCTCTGCAGCAATGGAGCTTTCGACCGAGGTGGGAAGGTCATGCCTCTCAGGTGTGGTAAGTCATCTCTACCCTACCCTTTGAAGGATAGGTTGTCATTGGCACCGAAATGGGAGGATACATGCAGAGTTGACCAGGAAGTCACATGAAAGGCCACCTTTGGCCATGGAATCTTCCAAATAACCTGGCTCCATCTAAGCGAGTGTCATAGAAGTACCCTGGGCAAACGCAAGGCTTCCAGAGAGTCACGGCATTCCATGTGCCAGGATGGACTCATGCCAGCAGATATCACAAAGGCCTTTTAAGAGTTTCCTTGAAGTCTTTTGCTGTCCTCACCCCCACCTGAAGCAGTTGTTATTTAGGGATGTGGGCAGTGTCCACTGTAGACTGGGAGATGCTTCCCCAAAAACTAGCATCATCTTGGTGGCCGGGGGCTCTAGAGTGGGGGAGCACAGCACCTAATTTATTTATTGCATTTCTGCTGTTTTTCTGGACCTGAGATCTTTACCCAGTCTGGGAGTAACAGCTGTCTTTTGAGGAATAAGGCCAGGGAGTGAGTGTCTGCGACTGTGCCTTAGGGCCACAGCAGTGCATACTGTTGTCTTTACACTGCTAAGTCAGCTGGGGTTGAGGTCAGAGGTCACTGTAGCGGATACATTAGAAACAGTGAAAGTAACTGTGGACCTTTTCTTACGAAAGTTGAAGCTGAGCAGTGGAGGAGCACACCTTTAATCCAGCACTTGGGAGGCAGAAGCGCGCCAGTCTCTGTGAATTCGAGGCCAGCCAAGGCTGCACAGAGACACCCTATCTCAAAGGAGGGAAAAAAAAAAAAAAAGCTGAAGTCTTCCCTGGAGGCATGGCCCCCATGCTTGAGGGTAGGGCACAAAGTCCCTGCCTCCCCAGCCCCTGTAGCCATTTGAGATGTCCTAAGTGTCTGGATTTGGGGTGGTAAGTAGCTGAGGTCCCTGTGACCTCAGGATGGGCAGCGTGGGCTGCATTCGATTCATTTTGAATATCCAGGGAGTCCCTTTTCTCTGGGAGTGAGCCTGAGGGCCTGCTGGCATCAAATGGCACAGCTTGTCCGGGGTTTGAGGGCACAGGCTGGCTGCCCATCAGAGCTGTGGTGGTTCTGTGCCCATTTTTAGTTATGCACAGAGCGCGAGCCTTTCTTGCTGCTGACACCACAGATTGTCTTCAGAACTTAGATGGGGGCTGGGATGGCGCTCAGGTGCCATCCTAAAGCTACAGCACAAATCCTCCTCACCTGGTTTTTCAAGTTGTTGAGCAGGCAGTGAGGGCCCTATGAGTAAAGTGGACATATAATGTCAGTGGTTGGGGGGGTTGCTTTGTTTTGTCTTGTTTTTTTGTTTGTTTGTTTTTTAATGATTTTTGTTTTTATTTACATACTTTTTATTTTTAAATTTAATTTTATTTATATATTTACTTATTACAATTTATTCACTTTGTATCCCAGCTGCAGTCCCCTCTCTCATCTCCTCCCAGCCCCACCCTCCCTCCCTTTTCTCCCGCTGAGCCCCTCCCCTTGTCCACCAATACTATCTGACCCTAGACTGGAAAACAGGTCTCTGTTTTTCAGTTTTTTGAGATGTAGGTTTATCTATATTCTGGCAGTCCTAGAACTTGCTTTGTAGACCAGGCTGGCTTCAAACTTACAGAGATCCACCTGCGTCTGCCTCCCGAGTGCTGGGGCTAAAGGCATGTGCCATCACGCCTAGCTCTGCAACTAGAGTTTGTTAACAGTTGGCGAAATACCAGTATTTAAGGTTGCCATGTTTACTCCTGGTTGAGTAAGTGTGTATGGGCTCAGGAAGCCGACAACTGTGGTTCAGATTTCAGCCCATTACTCCTTGCTTTGTCACAATGGTCAACTTACTTAAAATCCCTGGCTGCGTGTGTGTGTGTGTGTGTGTGTGTGTGTGTGTGTGTGTGTGTGTGTAACAAGGAGGTCAACAATAGTATGCACCGCACAGTAGTGTTACTGAGTTCAATGAGATGACAGCACACAATGTTTAGCCTAGTGTGTGCTGTGTCCTAACTGCCACAGCAAATGTTCAAGAAAACAGTGGCCTGACAACTCAAAGCCTGAGGGGCGCAGAGGGAACGTCCTGAGGCCGAGGCTGGTTGTAGGGCTCCGTGTGGACCACTGAAAGCGCCCGTACCTCAGTGTCCTCATCCATGAAATGAGGTGGGAAGAGGAAATGAGCTGGTAGGCACGGGCGCCCAGCCTGTGCTGTGCTGCGCTGCGCAGTGTCTGGGCTCAGCAGCCCAGGATCTTCAAGTTAGTATGGGCTCGGCTGTTGGTCTCTGTGTGTCCATCGGTCCTGGGTTAGCTGCCGTCTGTTTCAACTTGTTTTCTGATTGGAGAGTGGGCCAACACTTCACCGGTGTCCCAGGGAGAACACTGAGGTGCTGGGATTTGAGGCTAGGCACCAAGTGACAGGCATTTATGGAATGCCCCGGTATTCCTGTGGAAGTGAGTGGTGAGCCCTCCCCCCGCCTTTATTAAATAGTCTTATCTGCGGCGCTTTGAAGCCTCACTAAACAAAGCTGTGTGTAAATACTCCAGTGCACAGGCACGGCTCTGCAGGGTTCTCCAGCGGTGCCCTCTGGGGCGTCTGGGTGGAAGAGCTGGCCTGCTTACAGCTGGGATCCCCGCCTGGTTGGTGGCATGCTTTTCTTCATCGTGCTACAGCGATGCTCTGGCCTGCAGGACCTTTCCACTTCTGTGTTGGTGTGTTCTAGGGGCAGCAGAGCCAAGCTCTGTGAACTGGACTCCTGCCTCCTAGGCACTGTAGCTCTGTGTCCTGTCTGCGGAAGTTTTTCCATGCCACTGTGCTGTGGGGGAGACTCACCCAAATATAGACTTTGGTCAGTGCCTTGGCAAGGGTGGCTTTGGCCCTACTTTGCTGACCTTGGGCTCTCCAGGTGTCCTGGCATTCACATTTGGGGCAAGGGTGATGTATGACAGGCGACTTAGGAAGCTGCTCAGATCATCACCTTTTTCACCCCACTTGAGCACTAAGGACTGAACCCAGGATGTGTGAGCACCCTACCACTGAGCTATATTCTCAACCTTTTGAAAAATGTTTTTATTTTTGTTTCATGCATACTAGTGTTTACCTACATATATGTAGGAGCACTACATGTGTGCCTGATGCCCAAGGAGGCCAGGAGGGATGTCTGATCCCTGGAACTGGAGTTATAGATAATTGTGAACCATCATGTGGGTGGTGGGAACTGAACCCAGGTCCTCTGCAAGAAGAGCCAGTGCCCTTAACCACTGAGCCATCTCTCCAGTCGCACATTTTGTTTTGTCTTTAATAACTTCTTTGAGACAGGGTCTCACGTAGCCTGCGTTGGCCTGGAGCTCACCACGTAGCTCACAGGTCTGGAGCTTTTCATCCTCCAGCCTAGGCTGGGCTCCATGGGCTGGGCTTGCAGGGATGAACCACCAGCGCTGGCTAATTTGCTTTCTTCCAGGGTCCTGAACTGGGTTTCAGAAGGCACATGGGTGTCAAGAATGGAAATGGCATTCGGTTTTGTAGCCGTCTTGGGAAGTTGCGGCTAACTGGGGTATGCCAGAGGACTGCCTTGGGGAGCTGAGGGCGGTCGGCATTGTCACCGCTGGTCTGTAACGGCTGGTCTGTTCCCAGCTGACCAGAGTGGGAATGTGACTCAGCAGAACTGGGAGCTAGAGTCTTGTCTAATCATCCGTGGATCTTACAAACGCTAAGATTCTTATTTAGTGACTAATGAACTTGTGCTACAGTGTCCTCGCCCACACAAGTCCCCAGAGAAAACAGACTCTGTCCCCCTTTCCTGCAGGTTTGCTGTCTTGGGATCCTCCATGGCTGTCCTTACTGGCCTCTTGGGCCCCTTGGCCCATGTCAGCAGAGCATTCAGCCAGCGCTACTTCAGGTAATGCTTAACATCTTGTTCTTAGAGAAGTTTCCCTGGATAAGCCTGCCGCTCTGGCTGGATCCTGTGGTGACTGGAATGGGAGAAGAAACTTCACAGAGCTGTCCTGGGGTCAGCCTGAGCTGGGATTTAGTCAGCACGGGGCGGGAGAGGACAGATGTGAGCAGAGGGTGGCCTGTGATGGAAGCTCTTCATTTTCAGTCCCTGCCAGTTCCAGTTCCTTAGAGTGCCAGCTCTTGAGCCTGTCAAGAGGGCTTTAAAACCCCTGACATTTCAAAAGATTTCAGGTGTGTGTGTGCGCACGCACGTGTCAGGGTGCACATGGAAGTCAGAGGGCGACGGGCATAAACGTCCTCTCCACAGCGTGGGTCTTGGATCAAACTCAGGTTGTTGTGTTTGGTGGCGAGCACCTTCATGTGCTGAGCCACCCGCTGAATTTTGTTTTTCCAACCTCCTTTGACATTTTACTTTTTGTTCTTGTTGTTTTTGTTTGCCTTGTACAATAAAGCTTCACTGTGTAGCTGTAGCAGGCCTGGACATTTCCCTGTAGACCAGGCTGGCCAACTTTCCCCATTGGCTTCCTGAACACTAGGGTTGCAGAGTTGCCCAAGCCGACCTTGCGCTCACTCTGGAGCCCACAGGACTTTGCACTTGCCATCTTCCTGCCTCAGTCTCCCGTGTGGCAAGGATTGTATTCTTGTACCACCCAGCCCAGCAAAATTGACCTTTAATTACAAAATTGCACAGTTCTTGTCAGTACACGCTTTCTTACCAAGCCAGGATGGCCCCACGCCAGCCACAGTGCCCTCCCCTCTGAGACACCACTTCCCAGTTCCTCACTGCATCCCGCAGAGGTGAAGGAGGACGGCCTCTAGTGCAGCAGCTCTCAGGGTAGGCCTCAGAAATGAACTGTGAGGCAGCTAACCCTAAGGCGTGATGAGCGTGGGGAAAGTGGCTCAGCAGTGATGGTGGCCACCAAGTCTGGTGACCAGGGTGAGTTCCATCCCCAGGATCCACATGGCGGACACACACACTAAATAAAAATACTTTTGGAAACGTGTTTTTGAAAAGAATGTGATGAGTTTATAGTATAGCAGAGAGAGGTTTCGTGAGTGCTTCTTGGGTCTCAGGAGAGCTGTTAAGGGAAGATGAGGGTGCCCAGAAGGAAAGTGGGTGCGGCCTGTCCAGGCCCCTAGGGAGTTTTTGGAGAAGCCCTTTGCAGCAGCAGAAGAAGAAGGGAGTGGGTTGCAAAGCGGGACAGGTCAGTCGGGCCCTCCCCGAGCTTGCAGTGTGGAGTACACATTGGAGGGCGCTCTGCGGCTAAACAAAGGAGAGGTGTGGCCTAGAGGTAGAATTGCTAGTTGGGAGGCCCTGGGATTGTGCTAGAGAACGGCACACTTAGCGGTGACACCTGACTTAGGGGAGAGGGAAATCCATGGTGGCAAGACTGGATCCACTCATAAAACTGTTCTGTTTCTGAAAAGGAATGTTTCGGGGGTAGTGGTGCTGCAAGCTGTAGGCCCATCTCCTCCCCTTCTCCCCACCCCGTTTGGAGGCTGAGGCAGGGGGATGGCTTGGTCGCAGGAGTTTGGGCAACGTTGAAGATCCATCTCAAAAAACAAAACGAAACCCCTTTGCTAGTGTCGGAGTTGTTACCCTGACAGTTTCCAGTTTCTGCTGTGTTGTGTCAGGGCTTCCTCAGCGTCTGCAGCTTCCCAGACTATGAGAACAGTGACGCAGGACCTGGGGAAGCAGGTTCTGCAGGGTTGGCAGGGGTGAGGCTCTGTGGAAATGCCTTCAGCCCTCCTCGACTTTCAGAATCCAAAGGCTGGAGATCCATGGAGTTTGCTGTCACAGAAAAATTGGAGTCTTGACACCGGGTAGAAGCTCTTGGTTTTATGAGAGGGTCTCACTGAGTACCACATGCTGGTCTGTGAGCTTCCTGCCTAGGCTGTCAAGTGCTAGGATCACAGGTATTTGCCAGCAAACCGTCTTAGAAGCTCTCCATTATCAGGAAGTGGGTAGTTAAAGCTGGGCAACCCCTGGTTTCTTGTTTTGGCTTCCAGGTCATACTCTGTTCAGTGTCTGCATGTATGTATATGCATGTGGCTGATGTGCACCTTCCTGTCCTCTTTATATCTGTGCCCGGGGGTCCATAGAGAGCCATGTCACAGACTTTTTTTTTCCTCTCCCTCCAGTACCTCTGGGAACCTTGGTGCGATCCAGAAGATGACTCGGGTGCGCGTGGTGGACAATAGCGCCCTGGGGACCACCCCGTACCATCGGCCTCCTCGGTGCATCCACGTCTATAACAAAAATGGGGTGGGCAAGGTGGGCGACCAGATCCTGCTGGCCATCAGGGGCCAGAAGAAGAAAGCACTCATTGTGGGGCATCGTATGCCTGGCCCCACAATGACCCCCAAGTTTGACTCCAACAATGTGGTCCTCATTGAGGACAACGGGAACCCTGTGGGGACTCGAATTAAAATTCCCATCCCAAGCAGCCTTCGCAAGAAAGAAGGAGAGTATTCCAAGGTACTGGCCATTGCTCAGAACTTTGTGTGAGCAGAGCGGCTCTGAGCGAGCAGCTGTTCCTTTCACACAGTGACAATGTTTTGGAACAGAATAAATGTCTTAATGTGTTTTCTTCCTGTGCTGTCTGAGCTGTGGTCATGAGGTGGGCAGCTAAAGCAGTTGAACTCTGGCCTCCTCCCTAGACTGCAGGAGCGGCCTGAGCTTTCTCTTACACAGCTGACAACCCTGGGCCTGTGCAGTGACTCAACAACTTTATCTTCTCTGCTTCTGGCCTCTGTGGAGTCCGCATGCATGCGGTGCGCAGGTACACATGCTGGGAGAACATTCCTACACATAAAAATTAAAAACTAATTAAAAGATACTACAGCTGGGCTGCGAGATGGCTCAGTGGTTACAGACACTTACTGTTCTCCCAGAGGACCAGGTTCAACTCCCAGCACCCACACAGCTGCTCACAACTGTCTGTAACTCCAAGATAGACATAACCTGCAGGCAAAACACCAATGCACATAAAATAAAGGTTAAAAAAAAAAAACGATATAGCCACTTATTTTAGTATCTTCTCAGCCTCCAAGAGGCTGCTGAGGGTGGTGGGCACAGGCTCTGGGTTCAGGCTGCCTGGGTCCAAGTCGCAGCTCCACCTGCTACCACCTCCTGATGTTGGGCAAGTTGGCTTATTTTTCTGAGCCTCAGTGTCCCCATATGGTGTATGATGGTGGGGCCATTGAGACAAAGATCAAAAGAGCTTATGAATACCCAAAGCTATTCCTGGCAGCAGGAAGGGCTCCACATTGGCTGTTTCTTGTATTGCAATTGCATGTTCAAGCTCCGGGAGAGCAAAGGTAAGTGAAAGGTGTGGCTCCCTCGCTCTCACCTGCTCGCTCTGTCGTCCTCCTGGCACTTAGAGTCAAGGGAGTTCACAGGAGCCCAGTAATTCCTCCAACAAATGCAATGCCCAGATGCAACAAGGGCTTACCACGAAGGGTCAGCCCGTCAGTAAGGTCAGAGCTGTCCCGGAGAAAGGGTTGCCTCAGCTGCAGTCTAAACAGACACTGTGACAGAAGCCCAAATACGGGTTACTTCCTTAAGGGGCTGGGTGTGGTGTGAACTGGGAAGGGGCAAGAGGACGACTTCCGGGCCCTGGGAGTGTGTTAGACTTAGCAGTTGCATAAGTATTTATATCTGTGAATAATTAATGAGCTGTACACTCATGTCCTTTGTGAGGAGTGGAAATTTGCTAGAGAGAAGGAATGTGCACAGGCCCTGGGTAAGTACCAGGGCCTTTAACAAGTAAGCTTTTGGGGCCACTTGATAAAGACCTGGCTATATAAAATCAGGGCAGGACTGGACTTCCATTTGTTTACTTGGGGCCGCAAGGTCCGGGGAAGGAGGCTTATCTTATCCAAAGGCATTAAGATTCATGTGATGGGTATTTAATAAAGAGGGGAGTAGGTTGGCTTTTCCTTGGGGAGGAGGGTTTGAAGACAGCAGTAACCCTGCAAGATGCCACCCTGGACTGGGTTGTGCTCAGGTGCTTGAAGAGGTAGGGTTGGCAGTGGGCTGATACGGTGGAGAAGGACAGAGAGTTTGCATTTTCTGGAATCCACCCGTGAACACTGAGCTGGGCCCCCATCGGAGAAGCCTGAGGATCTGAGAGACGTGGCAGGTGGGGAAGTGGCTGTGCCTGTGAGATGCCAAACAGCTGGGTATCGTCTTAGGTCATAGCAGCAGTGTGCTGTGGAGACATCCAGATACGTGCATGTTCCTAGTGCTTCTCACAGTCCTTGGGTTCGCAAGTACTGGCCACACTGCAGGTGAGGACAGTTTCAGAGGCCAAGCGGGAAACCTGGGTCTCGGGCCAGATTTCTGACTTTCTACCCATAGTCTACCCCCTAGATTCCCCCTCTCCGTTGAGGTGTGTATTCTGGCTTCCATCAGCTGTGATCCTACAGGCTGCCATTTTGATCCTCCTGCAGACCTTGGAGTGAGGGTGGCCGGAATACAAGGAGGCAGAAACAGCTGCCTCTCCAGCCCAAGTGTGTGTGACTCCTAGGTCTCCTCAGGCTAAATCTGCCTCAAGGAATCGTGGGTATTTTGGGAGCATGCCCGTTCCTCCTAATCTGGCCTCCTATGAGGACTGGTGCAGTGTGGCTGCCATAGTGGGCTGTAGGGGTGGTCCAGCTTTGGCTGAGCGCTCACCACCACCTTGCTCTTTTGTCAGTGTGTTTGCAGCCTGGCAGCTGGGATTTAGTGGGCTCTTAATTCCCTGCTGTCTCTGCAGCTTCTGGAAGGTGGACTGGCCGGGGTGGGGGCGGGGTAGATGAAGCCTCTGTCTTAGGGCAAAGGAAAAGCAGCGATTGTCCTCAGCCTGACACAACCTGCTTTCACCTGGACCTTTGTTCTTGATGGGACAGCTTGACCTGTGCTACCTCGAAGCTTCTCTGGCTGTTCTGTAGCTGGGGTTGGGCCCTCCCCTCCCTCTGCCCTGTCATGTGTTTTGGGGTGCTGGCTGCTCTGCTGTGCCCCCTCACCTGCCTCCTGGCTGTTGAAACTCAGCAGTGTCCTCTGAGTGACTGAGTGTCCCCTCTGGTCTATTACAGACTTAAGCGCTCCTCCCAAGGTGTTCTGTGCTGACCACTGGAAGCCTGTGGTTTCAGCACAGCCAAGTGGCCAGTGCCTGTGACGCAGGCCCCCGTAGCGTGCTGCCCAGAATAGCCCCAGCCTTGCTGCCCTTCCAGCTGTCCTATCACTTTGCAATGGAGATCTAATGTGTTGGCTCCTCCCCGCCCTCCATGCCCACAGCTAGTACTTTCTTTGCCCATGAAATATTTATAATCACAGATTGTGTTTCCTTAGGAGTATAAACTTGCTATTGTTTGTTCCCCTTCTGTGCCCTTAAGAAGCCACGGCCTCACTGACCCTTCCAGCGACACCACGGACTTCACTGCAGTGTCCTTCTCTGCCAGTGTCCTGCCCACCCACGGCGTGACTCTGCCACCTTGCTGCAGAAGGACTGTGGTGGGAAAGGCTCCTAGATTGGCATCTGCAGTTGGAAACCTGTCACCAGCCAGCTGTGTGTCTCTGGGCAAGGCTCAGGCTCAGGCTAAAGGAGAGATGCAGCTTATCTTTTGATGGCCTGGTGCTCCGGAGGCCTGGTTGGTGGCTTCACTTCACAGATCCAGCCTGACACTAAACAAAGCCTTCACTCCGGCCACCTGAAGGATGTGCCCATGACTACAGACCTGGCCAAAGCTGCCCTGACACACCCCAGCGCCTTCAGCCCTGCCTCCCATGTGGCCTCAGCTTCCCCCCTTAGGCTCTCCTAGCTTTCTTCACCTCTTAGTCCCCTCATGGTCCTTGGTTAGAGAACTCTAGAGTGTCTCATACTGTAGTACAAGCTGGCCTGGAGCTTTCTGTGTAGACCAGGCTGACTGACGCTGATATCATGGTAGTACACCTGCCTCTGCCTCCCAAGTACTACCAGTACAGATGGGTGGTGCCATGCCTGGCTCAGGCTGAGAACAAATTTTGGTGGACATTGTACTGTATTGGAGGCAAATGAATAACTAAAATTGTACTCCTGTCTCCCTCACTGTGTGTCTTTCCTCTCTCTAATTTTGTAATTCAGCCTTCAAGAAAGAAAGAAAACTGGCATTTTGTTTTATTCTTTCCCACTTGTTTGGCTATGGACCATTGTTGGTTTCTTAACCTTTGGGATGTATTTTTGCTGAAGTGTTTTACCAAATATGAGTCATTTCCAGGGTATCTGGCCTTCCTGGGATGAAAGGGATCATGGGTTTGCTTAATACATTCAGGGCAGTGGTGACCTCTTGCCATTTGCTTGACAATATGACAGGCCATCTGGATATACTAGAGGTTTTTTGAAAACGAAAAGCTGATTTTGAGGGCTAGAGAGATGGCTTAGAGGTTAGGAGCAGCAGCTGCTTTTCTGGAGGTTCTGAGTTCAATTCCCAGCACCCATGTGGTGGCTCACAACCATCTATAATAGGATTGGATTCTCTCCTCCTCTTTTGAGACAGGGTTTTTCTTTTTTTTTTAAATTATAAAATGTTTTTTAATTAACTTTTTATTTTTTATATTAATTACAATTTATTTACTTTGTATCTCAGCTGTAGCCCCTTCCCTTATTCTTTCCCAACCCCTCCCTTCCTCCCTCATCTCCATCCCACCCCTCTCTAAGTCCACAGATAGGGGAGGTTCACCTCCACTTCCATCTGACCCTAGTTTATGAGGTCTCATCAGAACTAGCTCCTCTGTGGGCTAGCAAGAGGAGCTAGCTCTTCCCTCGTGGGGTGGGGGAGGTCAAAGAGCCAGCTACTGAGTTCATGTCAGAGACAGTCGAGACAGGGTTTTTCTGTGTAGCCTTGACTGCCCTGGACTCACCTTGTATACTAGGCTAACCTCGAGATCACAGAGATCTGCCTGCCTCTGCCTCTCTGAGTGTCGGATTACAGGCGTGCACAACTTCCAGCTTTCTGATGCCGCCTTCTGTCATGCAGGCATACATGCAAATAGAGAAGTCATATACATAAACAATGAATCTTTTTTTTAAAAAACTGATTTGGAGAATTTCAAAAGAGCTCTTGCATAATTGGGATACGCTTGGGTATTATGAAACCTGGAGTGGGCCAGTGATTGAGACCCAATATTTACATGTCAAATAGAGGCAACCCTTGCTCACTCAGGATGGAGAGGTCAGCTGGCCATTCATTACCTGAGTCCTGCCCACTCCTGCTACAGGCCTCCTGTTGATTCTGCCTTGCTGCCTAAGCTTCGAGCTGCCTGGCATAAGAAGTGGGGGGCTTCTCCCATAGATGCTAGTCTTAGCACTGTGAACCATACCTGGCCTCTGGTGGATTTTCGGGGCTGGGGGTGGACTGTACTGCCTTTTCTGGGTTAACTCAATGCCTTCCTGGCTAGCCACAGCTGATGTCCAGAAAGGGGTGGACACATCAAAGCCAGGGAGTGAGCATGCATAAATATGAATGTTACCAGCGTTACATTTGCAACAGGCATTTTACTGAATCTGCTGCCAGCCACGGTTCCAGGGTGTGGGGAAGGAGAATGCTTAAATTGAGGTTTTAGGGTTCTTTGTAGAACCTCTTTCTCCAGGACAGGTCCCTGTAATTATAGATAGTCTTGTGGTTCCCCAACCCACAGGCATCCTTTATATTTAAGAGTGTGTGTGTTTATTTTGTTACACATAAAAATTAAATTTACTCCTATTCTCTTCATAGGGTTGTGCGTTTATAGTTCTTAAAATATTTGTTTATTTTTACTTCATGTTTACGAGAAGACAGAGGAGGAGTCTGATGCCCTGGAGCTGGAGTTACAGGTGTTGGAAGCCGTGGGTCCTCTGCGAGATCCCTTCACTGAAGAGAACCTGAGAGGGGCAACTTACAGGCAGGAAAGGCCTCCTCTGGCTCGTGGTCTGAGGCCTCGGCCAGAGGCGCCACCACTTTGAGGTCTGTGATGAAACACAGCAGGCAGTGCACAGCTCACAGGGCTGCCTGGCAGAGAGGAAGGGGTTACCATCCCACCTTCCCCGGCAAGCACGTGCCCCCTCCCCGTGACCTACGTTCCCTCCCAAACTCTGCCAGCAGCTAGGACCAAGCTTTTACACATGAACCCCGTGAGGACAGTTAAGATCTTAGTCACACTGTTGCTTTTAGTCCGGGAGGATATGGAGTTTTCCATTGCGACTTCATACTCAGGGCCTGGGATGGAGCTCAGTTGGCAGGGTGCTTGGACAATCGTGGTGGCACAAGCCTACAGTCCTGGCACTCAGGAGGAGGTGGAGGTGAGAGGATCAGGAGTTTAAGGTCATCCTTGGCTACACAGTGAGTTTGAAGCCAGCCTGCGCTATGTGAAACCCTATCTTAATTTTTTTCCCTTTTAAATCCAATTCTCAGAGATGTGGGGCTGCATGGCTTTGTTGCAGTCAGATGAGCTTATTTATTTATTTATTTATCTATTTATTTATTTATTTATTTATTTATTTTAAATATGGAACGCTTCATGAATTTGCGTGTCATCCTTGCGCAGGGAGTTTATTTTTTAAGAGGAGTTTATTTTTGTTTATTCAGAACAGAGCTGAAGTAAGCTTACCATCCTTCACTATGGCTATGAAGGTGATAGAGAGGAGAACCCTGCATGTTGTCCTTTGACCTGCACACAGACATGCACACACTAAATGGATAAATAAGTGTAAAAAGAAGTAAGTGAGTAAGTAAATAAATAAATGTAAAAGAAGATTAAAGACAGCTGAGCTTGGTGGCTCACTCCTGTAATCCTAGCACTCTGGGAGGCAGAGGCAGGTAGATCTTTGCCGAGTTCGAGGCCAGCCTGGTCTATAACCCAAGTCCAGGACAGCCAAGGCTACACAGAGAAACCCTGTCTAGAAAAAAACAACCCCCCCCAAAAAAAAAAATTAAAGAGGACTAGAAAAGTGGCTCATCAGTTAGCTTCTGTTGCTTTTCCAGAAAACTCGAGTTCTGCTCCCATCACCTAGGTTGCATGGCCACCTGTATCTTTGGCTCCATGACATCCATGGCCCCTTTTCCCTTCCTGCATGGTGCTTCTTATACCCCTGTGGAGTTTGTCAAGAAGCCCCCTGGGTACAAGGTCAGCTTCTGTCCTGTTCACTATCGCTCTATCAGATATTCAAAGCCACCTAGAGCTCCACGTTAAGATTAGGACAGAAGCATGGCTCAGTGGCTAAGAGTGCTGGCTGCTCTTAAAAAAGATGCGGTTTCAGTTCCTAACACACAGTGGCTTACAACCTCTGCTAAACTCCGGTTCTGGGGGATCCAGTGTCCTCCTCTAAACCCTGAGAGTACCAGGAGTGAAGGTGGTATGCATGCACGGAAGCCAAGCATTCAAAATAAAATACACAACTCTTTAAAAAAGAGAAAAGGTTAGGGCTCTCAATTTGTTTGTATTATTTATTCATGTTTGTTGAGACAGGGTCTCTTGTAGCCCAGGCTGGCTCTAAATGCCCTATGCAACTCAGGATGACCTTGAACTTCTGATCCTCTTGCTTCTAATTCCCCAGGGCTAGGATTACAGGTTTGTATCTCCACACCTGGCTCTTGGGCTTTCAATTTAAGAGTCTCCATACAAGGGTCTAGCACAGGGTTGACGGAACAAGCACCCGTGCCGGGCAGGGCTGGCCAGTTCCAAATAGATTCTTACCCCCACAGACTTCACCCACACTGGCTGGGTGCCTCAGGTTTCCTATTCCTGAGGTGACTTCCTGTGCCAAGTCTAGACTGATAACCCAGTTAAACTGGAGTCTGCATTCACGTGCAGAGAATCGATGTGTTTCTTGGAGAGAACCTTAGATGATGTGACATTTTGGCTTTAACTCTGATGTCTATTCCGGGAGTAGGTATCAAAAAGGAGCATTTAACCGAAAGCAACTCTCTTCTTTCTCTTCTCCTCTCTTTTGAGACAAGGTCTTACTATGTAACCCCAGCTGGCCCGGGACTCATTTAGTAGACCAGGCTAGCCTGGAATTTTACTGAGATCTGCCTGATTGCACCCTGAGTTCTGGGATTAAGGGCATACTCTGCCCAACCCTTCCTTAGTTCATCTTGGGAAAAAAATAAAGGGTTGAGGTGGCACACGCCTCCCCAGCACTCAGGGAGGCAGAGGCAGGAGGATCTCTGTGAGTTTGAGGACAGCCTGGTTGACAAAGCAAGTCCAGGATAGCCAAGGCTACACAGAGAAACCCTGTCTTGAAAAAAAAAATGGTGTGTGTGTGTGTGTGTGTGTGTGTGTGTGTGTGTGTGTGTGTATAGTGCCAGTCCATGCCACCACACATGGAAGAGGAAATGTTTCAGGAGTCATTTCTCTCCTTTTCACCATGTGTATCCCAGGATTGACCTCAGGTCTCCAGGCTCTGAGACAAATGCCTCTATCCCCTGAATCATCTGGCTCTGCCTTGGTCTTTTGGTTTTGTAGCCAGGGATGACCTTGAAGGCCTCCTGACCTCTTCATCTACCTCCTAAGTGCCTGGTCACAGGGCTTCGGCACTGCAGCTGCTAGACCTGCTTACACACTGTTTCCTATGCTCTGTGCTTGCAATTGCACAGAAGCTGCTCTGACCAAGTGTCCACAGTGGTGGGAAAGAGGGTTACAAGATGGCCAATGGGGCACTTGCTTCTGGGAGAGTGTCACGTCAGGCTGGGTGAGGGTCTGTGTCCCACATGGATGGGAGGGAGGATGGGGACTTAAGCCGACTGCGTTTATATGGATTTTTGGAAGTTAGTCAGGAGTATCAGGCTCAGGCAGGGGGCAGACAGGAAACAGAAATAAAGAGTTACACTTAAGGGAAATGACATTATGTACCACAGATTAGATTCGCTGTTCTTCAGTTCCCAGAAAGGTGTGTGTGTGTGTGTGTGTGTGTGTGTGTGTGTGTGTGTGTTTTCACAGGTGATGGTCTCGATAAATAAATAGCTCTGGCCGGCTTTGAACTTGCTGTAATCTTCCCGCCTTAGCCTTCCTGTTGCTGGGGCTAGAGTCCCGTGCCGACATGCCTGGCTGCAGGATGTTGTGCATGAACAAGGATTCTCACCTTCCTCCACCTTCTTTTTCCTCTTGTCTCTACCCAGAAGGCTGTGGAATAAACAAGTTTATTGACAAACTAAAGCTGACTGTTTTCATCTTTAAAAAAAAAAACAAACTTGTTTTATCTTATATGCGTGTACGCGCACGTGCATGCACCTGAGTGTGTGTTTGTGTGCCCTGGGAGGCCAGAAGAAGCATCAGTGAAGACTGACAGAGCATCAGGGCCAGTCAACTCCCAGAGCAAGGTAGGGGTCCTTGTTTCATGAGCTGGAGGCTCAGCCTCGGCCCCACCTGCTGGATGGCATGTTGGGTCGCTTGCCTGGTCACCACCAGGGCCTTGGTTTTCTGCTCAGACTTGCTTTCCCTTGACCATCCCAGCAGCTGGCTCCAGCCACCTTCCGGCTGATAACTTTCCAGTCACTGTGAGGTTAGTTCCGATACTCTGTTTCGGTTTCATAAATGGCTTGTCCCTGCTCCCCTTTAAAATTGAGACAGGGCAGGAGGGCGACAGACTGTGGTGGCACACGCCTTCAATCTCAGCACTTGGGAGACAGAAGTAGGTATATCTCTGTGAGTTCGAGGCCAGCCTGGTTTACAAAAATGAGTCCAGGACAGGCAAGGCTACACAGAGAAACCCCGTCTCGAAAAACCCAAACAAACAAATAAATGAGCAAACTAATCAATTTAAAAAATAAAATTGAGGCGGGGTCTCATGTATAGCAGGCAAACTTGACTGTGTAGTCCATAATAACCTTTGACTTTTGACCACCCTGTCCCTACATGCCAAATGCAGGGATTACAGGCGTGCTCCCATGCCTGGTTTATGTGGTGCTGGGGGCTTCATTCGTGCCAGGCGGATACTCCAGGAATCACCTCCAGTCCCAAATTCTGCCCTTCTAGAGAAGCCACTACCCCTCCTTCTAGAACTCCACACACCCATTTTTTCCTTCACCTAAGGCCCTGCATCTTTGCATGCTGTGTTTCTATAAGAATCCAGCAGCATCCTGCACCACCAGTTCCTGGGACTAGAGGCCACAATCTCCTCCACCTGGAGCTAAAGACTGAGCGCCTGGCATATATGGAGCAGGGAGGAGAAAGCAGTCTATGGATGAAGGTGTCGTGCTGTTTTGGCATTTTGCATCTTGTTCTCCCAGTGGTCTCCCATCAGTACTCTGTGATTGTTGGGTGCCAGACTTAGGAGAGAGCACCCAGGCCGACCAAAGCTCGGGGACTACCAAGAAAGTGGCAGGCTGGGATTCCAAATTGGGACCATCTGACCTCACAGCTCCTGCTCTTTGAGCTGCACCGGCCTGTGTTGAAGGTATTTCTTGGTAAGGTGCCCTCCCCGGCAATTAAAATTGTTTTCCGGAAGCATCCTTTGGATGACCACCAAGATATTTGCAGTTGCTTCCGGTTGCCTCTTAAATTATCTTCTCTTAGCCTAACTAAGGTTGAGCTCCCCCCTGGAGGCTGCCTGCCTGCCCCTTTACCAGCTCTGCTTCCTGTCATTCCACACTTGCACCTACTATGGCCAAGGAAATGGGCCCTGGGCCTTCCTGGGGCCTGCGCCCTGGGCCTGCTCACCACAGTGCTCTCAGGACCCAGCAAGGGATGGTTTCTCCACATCTGTTGAACAAATAACCAGATGAAGAGTGTGAAATTTCTCCCACACCAGTGATAGGCTCTCTCTGTCTCCCCAAGCCCCATTCCTTCTCTCTGTAAATCTTGGGCTGTGAAAGCCCATGTTAGGTGCTGGGTGAGCGGTTCTGTTCCGTGGTCCCTGTAGTAGTGGGGTGCATTTAGCTCTACTCAGGAACCTCGCATTCATTCCTTCTTTCTGCTGCTCCATCCCTAGGATTTCTGCTTTTTTTTTTTTTTTTTTTTTCTCCTTAGACATGATTTTTCTGTGTATCTTTGGCTGTCTTGGAACTCACTCTGTAGACCAGGCTGGCTTCGAACTCCCAGAGATCTGTCTGCCTCTGCCTCCTGAGTGTTGGGATTAAAGGCATGAGCTACCACCATCCGGCTGTATTTCTGCCTTTAATTCCCAGTGAGAGTCCTGAAGAGCTTCCAGGAAGCGCCATGGTTAGGAGTGTCCTTTCCTGTCAGAAGAGGAGACTGATCATTCTATGGAGTCCTGCTCAGATTTCTCATCAATGAAGTTCTCTTCAGCAGACACCTACAAATTCCAGGCTGGGTGTCTTAAAATAGTCCCTCAGGACCTGCCCTGTCCCTTTCCACACTGCTCTGTATTAGAGAGTCTGAGCAGGAACTTGGAGGACAGGAAGAGAGAAGGCTGGAACCTCTGTCACTGGCTTCTTCCCCCTTCAGGGCTGCCACAGCCCTGGTCATGTCACAGCTACTCTACAGACAGGTGTCTGCATTGCCCAGGGTCTGGGCCCCAGGGCCGTGCCGTGCCCATAATGGCCCACACCTTTGAAATCACTCCTTTTGAGCCCAGCTGTTGCCTGCTCTGCTCTTGCCTGATTCCAGCATTCATCAGGAGCTTCTGAAGAAGCTCCTGGGAGGCCCTTCCCTGCCCCGTGAACGTTCTCTTCTGTGACAGTGTCAAGATACCATCGAGAGCAGCCACCAACCTGAGAGAACAAGGACTGCTGGAAAGGATGGCCAGAGCTGGGGAGACAAGTCAGACAAGTGACAAGGTGAGGTGAGAACACACTCAATCCCAGCCAAAGCCACAGATGTGACAGCCACAGATGGGACAGCCACAGATGGGATGGCGAGTGAGCGAGCTGTACTGAAACCTGCCTGCCGCTTGTGGTTCCTAGCGGGCGGTGGTGAGCCGGCAGAGGCAGGCCTGTGGTCTGCCTGAGGGCTGCAGCTTGGACCCACTGTTGCCGGCCTTTATGCTCATGGCTTCTTACCCCAGTGTACTTAAGACAGTGGTCCTTGCAGTGCCAGAACTCACGTGTGCACACTCACGCGTGTGCACACATATATGTGAAGGAAGAAAGACAAGCAGGGATGGCGGCACACTTCTGCAGACCCCGGCACTCTAGAGGTGGAGGCAAGAAGTGCAGGAGTTCAAGGTCATTCTCAGCCACATAGGATGTTCAAGGGCATTCTGGACCACAGGAGACCTTGTCCCAAAGGGGCGAGGGAGTAAGATAGGGTGGGAATAGGTATTTAGCGGTTTAAGGAGACTGGACATTGAGGAGTCACGCTAGGCATCCAAACAGGTGGTAGAGAGCTGAGCTTGTTGTAGAGGTACTTTACAGGACAGGAGACCATGTCTGAGGGACAGCACAGAAGTTAGGCAGGAAGTGTGGCCAGATCAGGGGTGACTGGCACAGCCTGGGCTGAGGTGGACGGCTTGCCTCTGGCATCTCTTCTGCTGTATTATCTGTGGAGAGGTCTGGACTGCCCACTGTGATCCTTTCACTGAGGAGCAGCCTCTCCTTTGGGCTGTGGCCTCTAAGTCAAGTGCACCCATGCAGGACTTCAAAATGGCAGGAGGTGGGCTGTAGAGGCAGCTCAGCGGTTAAGAGCACAGGCTGCTCTTGCAGAAGACCCAGGTTCAATTCCCAGCATCTACACTATGGTTCACAATCATCTGCAACTCCTGTTCCAGGGTACCTGATGCCCCTTTCTGGCCTCCAAGGGCCTCAAGCATGTATATGACATGTAGACATACATGCAGACAAACACTCTAACATAAAATAAAATATATAAATCTAAATTTAAAATATTAAAAAGAGCCAGGCGTGCTGGCACATGCCTTTAATCCCAGCCCTTGGGAGGCAGAGACAGGTGGCTTTGTATAAATTTGAAGGCAGCCTGGTCTACAGAGTTCCAAGACAGTCAAGGGTATGCACAGAAACCCTATCTCACAAAGCAAAAAAGAAAGAAAGAGAGAGAGAGAGAGAGAGAGAGAGAGAGAGAGAGAAAGAAAGAAAGAAAGAAAGAAAGAAAGAAAGAAAGAAAGAAAGAAAGAA
>NW_026585626.1:4829492-4854147 GCF_907164565.1 Psammomys obesus
GAAAGAAAGAAAGAAAGAAAGAAAGAAAGAAAGAAAGAAAGAAAGAAGGAAAGAAAGAAAGAAAAGCTAAGGGTAGAATTTGGTGCGGGTCCACCTTAGGCCCTGCCTGGGGTTAGGGACAGACTCTCAAAGAGTACAGGATCTTGGGAGACAGATGGAGGAAGGGAGTCCTCTGATACTGGATTGAGAATGTTTTGAGGCAGAGAGATCTACTTGGCCCAAGGCCTGGGAGATCTGAGTGAGAGATTTTAGAGGCAGCAGGACATAGGTGGTACTTCAATTCAACAGAGTGCCTAGGGAGAAGGGAAGGGAGAGGCACAGTGAGCCAAGGGCAGAGGAGAGGGAGCAGAGTGAGGAAGGAAGAAGTGGAGACCTGGCAGGGGGGAGGTGAGACTTTTAAGAGGAAGTGGGCAGGAGCTGGACAGATGGCTTAAAGGTTAAGAGCATTGGTTGCTCCTCCAGAGGCCCCGGGTTCAATTCCCAACACCCATGCGGCAGCTCATAACTCTCTCTAGGGGATCCGATATTCTCAAGCACACAGACGCACATGCAGGCAAACAACAATCAATGCACACAAATAAAAACAAATACACCATTAAAAAAAAAAAAAAGAGGAAGTGGACAACCTCATCGGGCACAACGAAGCCTGCAGAGGGACAGAGAAGGGACCACAGATCGTCGCTGGTGAGAGTGCTGGGGTCAAGGCAGCCTGTGGTAGTGGGGGAAGGGGGTGGGGTCAGCCATGGTTCCCACGGCTGTCTGAGATTGTGCGAGGAGCTTGGCTGAGAAGGGCAGGAGAGGTGGCTTGTAGTGAGAAGTCAATAAAAGAGAGAGTTGGGGAGACACGAGCAACTTCTTGTGGGTGGATAGGCTCTTATGAGGGGGGTGCTGGATGGTAGGGGAGTGCTAGGCGGTAGATCACTTCGTAAAGTACTTTGTAAAGTACTTGCCTTGTGAGTATTGGACCTCACAGCCCCCTGTTAAAAAGCCTTGCCTAGTGGAACATGCTTGTCATCACGGAGCTGGAGAGGCAGAGGCGGGCAAATCCCTGGGGCTCTCGCTGGCCGCGGTCTAGCCCAGTCACTGAGTTCTAGGTACCAGGGAAAAACCTTGTCTCCAAAAACAAGGTGGAGTAATGTCATCTTGAGAATGACAGCTGGAGCTGGGTGTGGTGGCGCATGCCTGTCATCCCAGCACTCTGGGAGGCAGAGGCAGGTGGATCTCTGGGAGTTTGAGGTCAGCCTGGTCTACAGAGTGAGTCCAGGACAGCCAAGGCTACACAGAGAAACCCTATCTCCAAAACAAAACAAAACAAAACAAAACAAAACAAAACAAAACAAAACAACAAACAAACAAAAACGAATGGCAGCTGAGGTTGACCTCTGGTCCCCTTCTAAGCATCACACACAAACATAGAAAGAGAGAGAGAGAGAGGAAAGAGAGACAGAGTCCTCCTGATGCCCCACGGTGGCCCCTTGGTAAGGGATTAAACACAGGAAGTGCTAGAAGGCCACATTTTTAGTCAGGGAGGTCCCAGTGATAGCCTGTGTTTCATTCCCAATGCTCTGGGGGGGGGTGCACTTGGTGAAACTGACCCTCTGGGAGGAAGTAGAACAAACTGCCTGGAGTGATAGGAACCCCAGGAGGGGCAGAATCAAGAGCTTCTCTGGCTCGGACTGGGGGATGCTTTAAAATTATTACGATCATCATCGTTATTGTTGCTGTGTGTGCCATGCTGCGTGAATGCAGGCCAGAGAACAACTTTCAGGGTTCAAATCTTCCCTCCCACTGTGGTGTCTGGAGATCAAACTCAAGCCTTCAGGCCTGTGTGGGTGACTGAGCCACCTTGCCAGCTCAGGAGGATGCTGTCTGATGCCGACCTTGGACTATATCACGGGTCCTCTCTCTTCGCTGTTAGTGGTTCTCTGTCCTGAAAGGCTCTGCGGTTGTAGCAGCACTCATCACGTTTGCTGCTTGTGGTCCCCTAGAAGCGTGTACTCCATTTCCTTTCCTTTTCCCAGGGGCCTGCCAAGGCAGGCTCTGTCCTCATCACTGTAGCCCTGTGCCGCAGACGTCAGAGTTGAAGCCCTGGGGTCGGGGTGGCGTGTGTCAGATGCCGGGCGGAGTCACGGTAGGTCTGGGCTGCTCAGCGCTCTGCAGTGTGGCCCTAAGGCGGTGGAGGGAGATGCTGGAGATTGATAGAGGAGGACCCAGCAGAGGGGGGAAGATGCAAGGGAGCATGGGAAGGCGAAAGGGGGCTCTATTCCCCTAGCTGGGGAGACAGCTGGGCCAATTGAGGGCAGTTAGGGAGGTGAGCACATGTGCTGATTGTCTTAGTTAGGGTTTTTATTGCTGTGAAGGGACACCATGATCACGGCAACTCTTACAAAGAAAAGCATTTTTAAAGGGTCTTAAAAAAAGATTTATTTATTATTTATACAGTATTCTGCCTGCACCCCAGAAAAGGGTATCATTGTAGATGGTTGTGAGCCACCATGTGGTTGCTGGGAATATGAACTCAGGACCTTTAAGGAAGAACAGCCAGTACTCTTAGCCTCTGAGCCATTTCTTCAGCCCCCAGGAAAACATGTAATTGGGGCTGGCTTAGAGCTTCAGAGGTTTAGTTCATTATCATCATGAGGGAAACATGGAGGCATGCAGGCGGACATGGTGCATGAGTTGAGAATTCTCTGTCTTGATTCTCAGGCAGCTGAAGGCCACTGAGTATAGCTTCACTGGGCATAGACTAAGCTTATGAAACCTCAAAGCCTGCCTCCACAGTGACACACTTCCTCCAACAAGGCCATCCTTCTTACTAGTGCTGCTCCCTGTGGCCGAGCATTCAAGCATGAGTCTATGGGGGCTGTTCCGTATGTTTCAGAGCACAGAGCACAGGAGGATTGAAATGAACTTGAGGCCAGCCTGAACTATACTATAAACTCAAGCCTAGCCTGGGCTGCATAGCAAGACCCTATCTCAAACCAAACCAAACCAAACCAAACCAAACCAACCAACCAACCAACCAACCAACCAACCAAACAAACAAACAAACCCAGAGGGCTGGAAAGATGGTTCAGTGGTTAAGGGCACTGTCTGCTCTTCCAGAGGACCTGGGATTGATTCTCAGCACCCATACATACAGTGGCTCACAGCTATCTGTAACTTCAGTTCTAGGGGAGGACAGCACCCTCTTCTAGCCTATTCCCGAGTTCACTACCAGACCTGGCTTCATCATCCTCATTTAAAACTAGCTACTTATTTTATTAGAGAAGTTTTTTGAAGCTGGGTTGTCATGGCGCATGCCTTTAATCCCAGCACTTGGAAGGCAGAGGCAGGTGGATCTGTATGAGTTTGATGCCAGCCTGGTCTACAAAGTGAGTCCAGGACAGCCAAGGCTACACAGAGAAACCCTGTCTCACACACACACACACACAAAAGACATGATTTTTCTGTGTAGCCCTGGCTGTCCTGGAACCTGCTCTGTAGACCAGGCTGGCCTCGAACTCACACAGATCCACCTGCCTCTGCCTCCCAGGCTGCAGAGATTGAAAGGTGTGTGCCACCACTGCCCATCCTGATTTTTTTTTCATACAATATATTTTGACAATATTTATTTTCCTCTTCCAACTCTCCCCAGATCCTCTCCCTCTACTATCCACCCAACTTCATGTTCTTTTTCTCTCTCTCCCCCAGCCCCATTTTCAGCAGTGAGAATTGGGAATGTGTTAAGGGGTTGGTAGGTCAGGCCCTCTGGTGCTATGGATTACTATGCAGTAGTTCTGAGAAAGGATGGCGTAAGCATGAACAGACACAACTTCCAGGATGTTTGACCGAGGGGGAGTTACTTACATAGGATAAACACTTTGCTTGCGTTGAATGAACCGAAGTGAAATCACTCAGCAGTGTCACTTGATTCTTACTGCTGTGGAAAGGTGTGCGCACCTGCAAACAAAAAGCGCTGCACGGCAGCTCCCAAACTGCCAGTAGCAGGAATTCCTTAGGGAGAGGAGGAGCGGGTCTTAGGTAGAAGAGTCGCATTGATAGCATTGTCTGTGTCTGTCTTTGTGTGGTTCTAAAGACGGGCACATCGCGCATGCTAGGTGAACACCACCGAGCTACATCCCTAGTCCTTATTTTGTTTAATTGTATTTTAATTGAAAAACTTAATGATTCATTTATTTATTGTTTGTTCATTTGTTTGCGTGTAAGTCTGTATGAGAGTGCCAAGTCTCCTGGAACTGGAGTTACAGCAGTTATGAGCTGCCATGTGGGGGGACGGGAATTGAACCCGATTCTCTGGTTCAGCCCTTATTTTGTTGGTTTGGTTTGGTTTGTTTGCTTTCTTGCTTTTGGAGACCGCCTTTCTCTGTGTAGCCTTGGCTGTCTTGGACTTTGTAGACCAGGCTGGCCACGAACTCACAGAGATCCGATTGCCTCTGCCGCCCTCGTGCTGGGATTAAAGGCATGTGCCACCACTGCCCAGCTTTGTTTTATTTTTTTAATGACTTATTTATTTGTATTTTATACATTGTTTTTTCGCCTACATGTTTGTCTGTGTGAGGGCATCGGATCCTGGAACTGGAGTTTCAGACATCTCTGAGCAGTCATATGGGTACTGGGAATTGAACCACGGACCTGTGGAGCAGCCAGTGCTCTTAACCACTGAGTCATCTCTCCAACCCCTGATTTGCTTTTTATTTTTATTATTATTTTATTTATTCTTTTAGTGTGGGGACAGAATGCATAGATCATGGAGTTCAAAGGACAACTTGGAGGAACTGGGTCTCTTCTATCATCATGCGGGTCCTGGGAATTGAACTCAGGTCTTTAAGCTTGACAGCAGGAACTTTTTTTTGGAGGTAGAATCTCACTGTGGAGCCTAGGCTGATCTCAAACTTGAGATCTTCTGCTCTGCCTCCACAGTGCTGGAATTATAAGCCCATGACGCCACACCAGGCAGTATTTTAATAATAATAATAATAACAATAATAATAATAATAGATTCATTTTTTTACATCTCGTGTATGTATGAGTGCCCTCACGGGTGTCTGTGTACCACATTCACGAATGGTGCCCTTGGAGGCCAGAAGAGAGCCTCAGATCCCTTAGAACTGGAAATGTAGGCAGCTCAAAGCTGCCATGTAGGTGCTGGGAACTAAACTGGGGTCCTCTGCAAGAGCAGTAAGTGCTCTTAACTGCTGAGCCATCTCTCAGGCCCCTGAGTCCTTTAATTTTTTAAGAAGGAGAATGTATCCGTGTATTATTTATGAACTTACAGCCAATTTTTAAAGTGCAGTGTTTATACCGGGCGTTTGAGAGAAGGAAGGGGATAGGATTCTGAAGGGAATGCTGCAGACTGGGAGAACCATTTTCTCTCCCACAAGCTGGCATTCCAGTCCTGAGACGACAATGACCTGACAGCAACCTCAGGCTAAGGCCTCTAACTCTGAGCTCCCAAGTACTTGTTAGTGAAGTAGAGATGGCAATGGTGATCTCAAGGGCCCCGGTGACAAGGCAGGCCAGAGCAAAGATCTGTCACAAAGTAGGTGTCTGATCGATCCTACCCACGGTTGCTCTTTCAGCTTTCACCCCTACAGTATTTGAGTTTTCGTTGAGTGACAGTTGAGTTAAGGGCTTTGAGACTGTGTCTGGTTCCAGCCAAGGACTTCTGCAGGGAAGCTGGGCTGGGGAAGTCAGAGATGCTGTTGGCAGGAGCGGACGCTGCTTACTTCCAAGTTATACGGTGGGATTCGGAGGGGCTATTTAATCTGGCAAGCAGAACTGGCAGGCACGGAGCACTTGAGAGGGGTAAGGTAAGGAAGAGCTATGGGGAAATTCAGGAAGCTGGGGTAGCTCTGAGGCCCGTGGCATTCGCTGGTCAGCATTGACTTGGTGAGTACTATACTGCTGGGTACCAGGAGGACTAACAGAGAGGGCGGAGTCTGTTTTATAATAATAATAATAATAATAATAATAATAATAATAATAATAATAATAATAATAATATCTGTCAGACGATCTTCACAGAGGCTGCAGGGCCAGTGGCTCTGGATCTCCCTAAGGCTTAAGCCAAGAGGATTTGAGCCAGGTAGCAAGAAGGGTGCCGGCACGTGGAAAAATGGTTGGCCTTCCTGTGTATTTAACATTAGGGAATGTCCTGCAACCATGCCGTTCTTTGTCCTCTTGAAACTGGGTGATGAGGGATGTGTGAGGATGCTCAGGGCTGGGCTGTTGGTGCGGGAGGGTGCCTGGGTGCCCGTGTGCAAAAATGTGAGGTGCCCACGAAGGACTAAATATACCCTAAGCAATATGAATAGACCTTAAAAGTAAGAGGGGGAAGTAAGAATCGTGAAAGTCCTGTCTTAGTTGCTTTTCCTGTTGATGTGCCAGGATACTCTGACAAACGCAACTTAATGGAAAAACTTATCGGAATTTATTGTTCAAGGTAGACACAGTAAAGAAGCTGAGAGCAAGTGCAAGCTGTTGTTCTGCTCGCTTCCCTACGTTACACAGTTCGAAAGCCTCTGCCTAAGGAATGAGTCCGCCCACAGTAGAGATTGGTCGGGCTATTACCACTAACTTAATCAAGATCATGCCCCAGTGTGTACCCAGAGGCCCAGGTGATTCTAGATTTTGTCAAGTGGCGAACACTCGCTATCACAAATACTAAAAATGAGGGTCGGCTGTGGTAGCACGCGATCTTAGTCCAGCAGCCCTGGGGAGGTCAAAGCAGGTCAATCTCTGTGAGTTTGTGTCCAGCATGGTCTCCATAGTGAGATCTAGGTTAGCCAGGGCTACATAGTAAAACCCTATCTTTGAAAACAAAAAAAGTAGTAAGAATAAAGCAAAAACAAACAAACAAACAAACAAACAAACACATGCACTTGGTTTACAGGAACATATATGATGGGCGGGAGTGAGGACATGGGTGAATGAACCACAGCAATGACTTGCCGTTCTCTTGACAGCTGGGAGGGGACGTCGAGCCGGTAGCCAAATTTTTGTGCACATTGCGCCCTCTGTCGGATGTAAGTGCTCACAGCAGACGGGTCCTGGAACCCAAGTGCGACCTTGGCTTCCTGACCCGCCCGGAGTGGTTGTGTGTCCCCACGACTTCCCTCGTTTTCCCAGTAGATTGCAAAGCGAGAGCCACGACAGAGCAATCTCAGGTAATCTGGCCATCAGGACTGCGGCTTCCGCTCGTGCAGAGTCGGGGAGGGTTCCCCAGGCTAGCTCCATTCCAGCCGATATCCTAGCCAAAGTCCACTTTGGCAGCTGGCACAGGCCTCTGGGGGTGGGAGCGGAAGCTGGATTCAGGTGCCGCATCTCCACACACAGCTCTCGATTCTGGCAGGTAACAAATATCTGGTGGGGAGAAAATTTTGGGTGAGAAGGCACTGGGGTGTGGGTTTACCGCTGAGGAAACCATGGGTCCTGATACCAGACCACCAAGGACCAAAGTGGACAAGTCTGTCGTGCCTCAGTTTCCCTCCTTGGAACACTGGAGTACCTATTTTATAGGGATATTGTCAAAGTAATGCACTTTTTTTTTTTACATATTTTTTAAATTCTTTATTAATTACACTTTATTCACTTTCTATCCCCCCTATGGTTCCCTCCATCCTCCAGTCCCAATTCCTCCCTTCCTCCACCCTCTGCCTGCATGCCCCTCCCCAAGTCCACTGATAGGGGAGGTCTTCTTTTCCTTCCTTCTGATCCTAGTCAATTAGGTCTCATCAGGAGTGGCTGCATTGTCTTCTTCTGTGGCCTAGTAATGTTGCTTCCCCCTCAGAGGGAGGTAATTAAAGAGTAGGCCAATCAGTTCATGTCAGAGACAGTCCCTGTTCCTATTACAATGGAACCCACTTGGATACTGAACTGCCATGGGCTACATCTGTGCAGGAGTATTAGGTTATCTCCATATATAGTCCTTGGAGTATCAGTCTCAGGAAAGACCCCTGTGCTCAGATTTTTTTTGTTCTGTTGCTCTCTTTGTGGAGTTCCTGTCCTCTCCAGATCTTTCTGTTTCCCACTTCTTTCCTAAGATTCCCTGCACTCTGCCCAAAGTTTGCCCATAAGTCTGCATTGATAGTCTGCAGGGCAGAGCCTTTCAGAGGTCCTCTGTGTCAGGCTCCTGACTTGTTCCCTCTTTTCTCCTTCTTCTGATGTCCATCCTCTTTGCCTTTCTGGATAGGAATTGAGCATTTTAGCAAGAGTTCCCCCTCTTGATTAGTTTCTTTAGGTGTACAGATTTTAGTAGGTTTATCCTACATTATATGTCTATACGAGTGAGTATATACCATGTGCGTCTTTCTGCTTCTGAGATAGCTCACTCAGGATCATCTTTTCCAGATCCCACCATTTACCTGCAAATTTCTTGATTTCCTTGTTTTTTTATTGCTGAGTAATATTCCATTGTGTAGATGTACCACAATTTCTATATCCATTCTTCCACTGAGGGACATCTGGGCTGTTTCCAGCTTCTGGCTATTACAAATAAAGCTGCTACAAACATGATTGAGCAGATGTCCTTTTTGTGTACTTCAGAATCTTTTGGGTATATGCCTAGGAGTGGTACAGCTGGATCTTGAGGAAGCACTATTCCTAGTTGTCTGAGAAAGTGCCAGATTGCTTTCCAGAGTGGTTGTACAAGTTTACATTCCCACCAGCAGTGGAGGAGGGTTCCCCTTTCTCCACAACCTCTCCAGCATGTGTTGTCACTTGAGTTTTTATTCTTAGCCATTCTGATGGGTGTAAGGTGAAATCTTAGGGTCGTTTCGATTTGCATTTCCCTAGTAATGCACTTTTGATGCGGACCACCTAGCAGAGTGCTGGCTTAGCACACATGAGGCCCTGGGTAAGAATCCCTCTACCACATAAACCCAGCACGGCGGTGCCTGTGGCCCCAGCATTTAGGAGTTAGAGACAGGAGATTCCGAGGTTCAAAGTCATTCTTGGCTTATGAGTTTGCAGCGAGCCTTGGCTATAGGAAACCCTCCCTAAGAAAAGTAAAAGAAGCCGGACCGTGGTGGCCCATGCCTTTAATCCCAGCACTCAGGAGGCAGAGGCAGGTGGATTTCTGAGTTTGAGGCCAGCCCGGTTTACAGAGTGAGTTCCAGGACAGCCACAGCTACACTCAGAAAAGGGGGAAGAAGGGTGTCAGTTCCTAAATGTCACCACAACCTTGTGTTCCTCCAGAGTATGGGACTGTAGGCACTGGAGGAGACAGCGGTTATGGGTGCTTCGGGCATGGTCAGGAAGTTGTAGGCTGCTGGGGTTCCTGGCAAAGGGCTGGGGGTGACTGGCTAGGAATGAACTCTGTCCACAGACCCAGGCGAGTCTTGGAAATGGGTGGGGTGTGGAAGGGTTTGCCCAATGTTGGACCACCCCTCTCTTAGGGTGTGTGTGTGTATGTTCCTTACTTACCGACTGTCTGTCAGCCAGGTGGTCAGGGCAGCGTGACCAGCATGAATGAGTCTCATCACAGGAAATGGCGGTGCTCGGTCCTGGGCACCTTAGTGACTGATATGGGTGAGCCCAGCCTATTGTGGGTGGTGCCACCCCTGGGATGGTGGTCCTGGGGTCTATAAGAAAGCAGGCTGAGCAAGCCATGGGGAGCAAGACAGTAAGCAGCACCTCTCTATGGCCTCTGCATCTGCTCCTGCCTCCATATTCCTGCCCTGCTTGATTCCTATCCTGACTTCCTTTAATGATGGACTATGGTGTGGAAGTGTGAGACAAATACACCCTTCCTCTCCAACTTGCGTTTGGTCCTGGCGTTTTACCGCAGCAATAGTGATACTAGCAGTAATCCTAAGCAAGACACTTCTTTGCCCCAGATTCTGTGCCGTTACAGCCTCGTCTTGACTCTTGCAACTGAGTCTTCTTTCTAAATAAAAATAATTACATTTGTGTGTGTGTGTGTGTGTGTGTGTGTGTGTGTGTGTGTGTGTGTAGGCATGAATGTGATGCTCATAGAACAATTTGCAGTTCTCTTCTTTCAGTGTTGGCCCCTGGGTTTGAACCCAGATCGGCAGGTTTAGAGGCTTGTGCTTTTTACCAGCTCATTAGCCCCTGACTCCTTTTTTCTAAAGCACAGGTTTAGTGTACTTAGGACCTTCCTTGGCTCCCTACGGCTCCTAGAGGTAATTCAGACATTCAAGGCCTCTGGTCAGAGCACCTTAAAACAGTGCCTTTACAGATATCTACTTTCAGTATCTCCATAGCCCCTCATTTCCCATCAGCCCACATATTCTGCGCTGACCTTTGCTCACAAGGCATGGGCCTTGCTGACTTCCCATGCCTTCCCTCCCACTGTTTCACCTGGTAAACCTCTTAATCAGGCCTGGTTCTTGCTGGCTCCTATACAAATAAGACTTCCCCGAAAAGGAGCAATCTTAGTGGCAATTCTGGAGTTTTGATTTTAAAAAGAGCGACAGAAATGTTATAAGAATATGTTGGGTTTTTTTTTTTTAACCCCAGGTGTGGGGATGTGGGTCTGCTTTGGACTGTCCACAGCAGCTGACTCTGATTTGCCTCGTGCTGTAGCAGAGGCATGTTTTTTTTTTTTTTTTTCAGCTGCAGATAGTTTCTGTGGTTGTGTGACATCTGGAATTCTGGGAAGTTTTCAGAGGGTATATAAATGCTAGAGCCCCGGGAAGTGGGGTTGGTGGTTGGTGGTCATTCAGGTTGGGGTGGTGGTTGTGGCTTGTTAGTAGTTGTGTTCAAAGAAGAAACAAGAAGAAAGAAATTAGGTTTAGGGATCGCTAAACCTAGGTAGGATTCTCTCCTACCTAGTGATGGGGGTGAAAGGGAAGGTAAAGGGCAGGAAAAAGAAGAGCCCACAAAGTGGCAAAGCCCAGCTACAGCAGTGCCCCAGCTCCTGTCATTGCATCCGTCGTTAGGGGCTGAGGATCGGCGCTGTCAGCGGAGTGCTTACTTACCATGCATGAGGCTCGGCCTTCCAAACTCAGCTCTGTGTAAACCAGATATGGTGGTGCACACCTGGAATCCCAGCACCCAGGAGGCAGAACGATTCCAAGTTCAGGGTCACCCTTGGCTATGTGGCAACTTTGAGGCCAGCCTGAGCTATAGTAGGATGCTCGGCGCCCAAATAACAGGGCTCAGTGGGTAAAGGTACCAAGGCTGATGATTGGGGTTCGGTCCCCAGGACTCACCCGGTGGGAGGAGAGAACTGATTCCCTCTGGCCTCTATATGGGTGCCATGGCATGTGTTTCCCAATACAAAATAAAGAAAAGCAGTTGTCAGCAGTGACTCCATGGTGTATTTCACATTGCAGCAGCCAGCCCAGCTCTTGATCCATAGGTCAAGTGATGAAAACCTGTCCTGTGGCCTTTGTCAACAGACCTGGCAGATTCTTGGCTTGGTCGCCTGGGTGACTTGATGGCTGTATCGTCGTATCATACGTGATCTGCTGGGCCTCGCTGTTCTCTTCCACTACCTGGGATAACGCCCACATTGCAAGTCCTTCCCGTGGCCTGCAGGCCCAGCCCAATCTCTTTCCCCATTGTTCCTGCCCCTACACTCCATCCACATGGCTTCCTGATATCTCCTGGCTTCTTGGCCTTTACACTGCTCTTTTCTACGTGGGACCCTCCGGCTCTTTTTCAGCATCACTTCTGAGAGGCCGTCTGCCCACTCTAACTCTGGCTGGCGCTGCTTGGTCCCTCGCTCTGTTTAATTTCCTCTAGGGTAACTGGTCCACCTTTTAGCTCAGCTGCTGCTCATACAGCGGGGTTGGATGTGTGTGCCAGGATGTTTGTGTGCACACAACATGTGTAGGAAAGAAAATGGTGTTCACAGGCTGGGGAGAATGCTGGGAGATGGCTCAGTGGCTCGATGCCTAAAGAACTTGCCTCCAGTCATGAAGACTGGATCACAGCAATGCCGAGTGGGTGCGGAAGCCACACCCGTAGTTCCAGCCCTGGGAGGCAGAGCCAGGGGGTCCCAGAAGCCAACTGGCTAGCTAAGCTAGCCGTATTTTTAAGCTTTGAGTTTGGTTGTCAGACCCTGCCTCAGTGAATAAGAGGAAAGCAATTGAGGAAGACTTCTCCCATCAGCCTTGGGCACACACACGCACATAGAAGGGAATATGCATTACCCATGTACACCACACACAGAGACATACAAATAAAAAAAAATGGCACTGAAGCTGGTGTGGTGCTAAAGAAAGGGGGTGCCGCTCACCCTGAGTATCCCCTGCCTGGGTCTGGAGGCCTTGTGAATTCCCTGGGCACCGTAGCCTCCACCAGTTAGTTGGTTTTCTCTGAACTCTGCCATGGGCGGGTCCTCAGAGAAGCATCTTGTGTGCAGCTTGGGCTCATAGCCTCCTGTGAAGGCTTGCAAAGACGAAATCCATTGTGAGGACAGGAGAGGGAGGAAGGAAGCCCTCCCCCCCCCAGCCTTTCTTGAGGGGCCAGGGACTTTTTGCATGGCTTTCTCTGACATAGTAGGTTGTCTCTTGGCAACTTCATCTGAATGGCAAGAAAACTGAGGCCCAGAAATGCACAATGATTTGCTGGCGTCACACAGCAATGGTGGAACTGTCTGTTGGCAAGGCCAATGCTTTTGTTTCTCCAGCATGCCAGGGCAATAAAAGGAAGAATGTGTAAAAACAACCTGAGCTCTGTCTCCTTGACGGTGTGCCATCGGCAGACTTGCTTTGGTGTGCTCTGCTTCCCTCAGATGATGGCTGAGTACGTGGGCAGCCTCTGGGCCCTCAGAGTCAAGGGTCATGACCAACTTTAAATACTCGTCTTTGAATAAAGGTTCTGTCCTTAGCTGGGTGTGGTGGCGCATGCCTGTGATCCCAGTACTCAGAGGGCCAGAGACAGGCAGATCTCTGCATGTTCAAGGCCAGCCTGGTCTACATGGGAGTACAGGACAGCCAAGGCTACACAGAGAAACCCGTCTCAAACAAAAAAACAAACAAACAAAAACAAACCAAACCAAAGACTGTCTCTCTCTTTTATGTAGGGGCTGGAGATGGCTCGGGGGGGGGGGGAGGTAAGGGCACTGGACGCTTTTGCAGGGGACCCAAAGTGGAGGCTCCCAGCCTCATCTTCTGGCCTCTTCCGGCATTAGGCATGCAACGTGGTGCCCATACACACAGGGAGGCAACCCCCCCCCCCAAGCACATAGTTTTAAAAAAACACTTGTAAATCTACACAGAACATACTGTTTAAGTGTTTCCAAAGCACACATCCCAAGGCTCACTAACCAGTCAGCCTCCATCCCCTCCCCACTCTGCGGATTTCCTCTTCCAACCATTCCATTTAACGGGAAACAGAAGGTACATGCTTGTTTTCTTCTCTCCTCTTCTCTTCTTTTCCTCCTTCTGTCCTCTCCTCCTCCTCCTTCTAGACAGGGTTTCTCTGTGTAGCCCTGGCTGCCCTCCCTGGAACTCACGATGTAGACCAGACTGGCCTAGGACTCACAGAGATCTGCCTGCCTCTGCCTCTCAAAGTGCCGAGATTAAAGGTGTGCGCCACACACCTGCTTTTGCCTCCCAGACTCTGGGAGTCAAAGCTGTGCTCATGTCCAGCCCCCCTCACTGTGGTTTTAAATCAGGTTTTCTGAGGACTAATCCTCCATCATCTTTGCTCTTAAGCAAAGCAGCCCCCCACTCATGCCTCAGTTTCCTCCTCTCTAACCTGGTGCTACTCAGGACTGTGGCGGAGTTAGAAGAGCAGATCCTATGTCTGTCAGACCACAGCAGGGCTCCCAAGGCAAGTTCCATTGCCTTAGCTCTTGTGAGGTCCTGCCGGAGGCTGGCTGCTCGCAGAGCCTCTTGCTTCTGACCAGCGAGCATTCTGCAGCCCAACTTACAGGGGCTCTTCTTTGCTTGGCAGTCCCCATCCTCTTCCAGGAGCACGCGGGACGCCACCGGGAGCTTCTGCATTCAGAGGTCGAGCTGCCATTTAAAAGGGCTCCAGTCCTCCCCCGCCTCCTGTCGGTTTCTATCCAGTTTCCATAGTCCGGTGCCTTCCTAGCTGAATGCCCTTGAGACACTCAGCTGCTGCCGCATAGTGGACAGTCTTGGAAGTGCAGCCCTCCCAGGCGGGGCTGCAGGACCCTGAAAGTCGCTTCTCCTTTGTTTGGAGTGGGGGACAGCCCCGAGACATAACTTATCCCGCAATGTCGTCACGGGGCCAGTCAGAACCATTCTCGACAACGCCCTTTCTTCCCGCTCTGCTGCCCCGCAGCCCCTCTAGTTTTCCCCGCAGCACACCCCAAAACCACAAAGCCAAGCATGCCCAGTGCAGGATCTGTTTCCGGGCATCTGGCACAAGACGCAGAGCGACCCCTGTGTGTCACACGTTGTGTAAAAACTCCGAGACAGTCGGAAGAAAACCAGCTGCCGTTCCTCCCGCAGCGGCCCTCCCGCACGCGGCTCTGGGCTGGCCCAGAGAGCGGCAGGAATCGCGGCCGGCTGCGTCGCTGGCGCAGTGCGCAGGCGCAAGGCTGGCCGCACGCTAGCCGTACCGGACTTTCTTTGAACCACGCAAACAGCTCTGTTTTAGAAAACTTGGATCCAGAGAGGGCAACATTTTGCTGAGGGTTGCACGGCCTGGAAGCGGAGGCGGCCACCGCGGGGCCAGTATCCCTTTATAATGGGCCACACGGCCATCCACCAGCTCCCCCAGGCCACTGTGGCACTGGGAGAAGGGGCTCTCCCCAGCGCTCTGCTACTGGGCTCCACAAACTTCTGTGAATGATTGAAGCTAAGAGGAAAAGCTGTGCTAGCGATATGTTCGGCGGAGAAGAAAACTCGATGCTCTTCCAAAAGACCCGAGTTTGGTTCCCCGGAGTCCACGTCAGCTCCAGGGGTTGTAACATCCTTCTCCCGGGGCATTCCTCCCCGCCACCCCAGGAGAGGACAGGCTGCCTGGGTGTCAGGTCCCAGGAGACACTGTCTCGAAGTCGTCCGGTTAAAACGACCTCAGCAGCTGCCACAGCTGAGCCCCCCTGGGCAGACGAGGTGGCCGCCCTGGGGCCGGGCCCCTCCACGGCCTCAAAAATATCACGTGAGGCTGCTGAGCTAAGACATATGATTTGAGCGCCCACTGCAGTCTTCCAGAAGCATCTTGACATCTCTGCTCATCCCACACAGAGTGACTTTGGGGAAGCTGTGTACCCTCTCTGCTTTGGGGACACTAGCTGCTGAATGGGGGAACCTGCTGTCACTGCCCGCCGGACCGAGAACTAAGGGAGCAGGCAACACAGGAACACCGACACTCTTATTGATATTGTGGAAGGAAAGGCCAGGCAAGGCTAAGACTCCTGACTTTTGAGTCACTCGGCGGTCCCTCGTAGATTTCTTCCTGATGTCCCTGGACCCCACTGTGTCCCTGGGACCAAGACAAAAGGGTCTTGACAGACGGCTCAGTGGTTTAAGTGCTGTTCAGCTTAATGAGTTGAGCGCAAGCCCCAGGACCTATAGGGCGGAAGGAGAGAACCGATACTGGAAAATGGCCCTCTCCAAGCACCCATATCCGCACATACAGACAAAATAAATACAAGTGTAAATAAAGTTAAAAAAAAAAAAAAAAGGTAAAGGTCCCTGCCACCCTCTGTCCCTGCCCTCCCTTTCTGACTACATCTGTCCCCCACAGCGCCCCCTGTGTTTCTCGTGCAGCAGGACCTAGGGAGGCTGAAGTGTTTGTGTGTGTGTGTGTGTGTGTGTGTGTGTGTGTGTGTGGTGATGGTCTTGGGGATACCACCCTGGACAGTAAATGAGGACGCTGTGCACCATCCTGTGGGCTTTGTGGAGGAGGGGTAGCTGTTGGCCTGGTGCCCTACACCTGTGCAGAACCAAGCTCTGGGCTGCTTCCTGCCTGTGTGACCTTGGCAGGACCTTTCCCTGGTCCCGGTGACTTTTATGGGCTCTTAGTAAACAAACGGTGCTTCATCTGGTCCTCGGCTCGGCGGGTGCTCGGGAGTCCTGGTTAGACGTGGAGGTAGAGGGGAGGGCTGTGGGGAGCCAGGAGCTGGTGCGGGGAGGCTGGGCAGCGGCCTCCTCTGAAGGAGTGTGGCTGGGGGCATTTCCGGTTTCAGGCAGGTGCTGCTGTTTGAGAAGCCAGGGCCACGTGCAGGGTGGGGCTGGGAACAAGGGCCACACCTTCTGCAGGCCTGTTCCAGCCCTGTGCCTCGCCTCACCTTACCGCTGCAGCAGCAGGCCCAGGTCTCCGAGCCTGTGTCCTGGCTTCAAGGGCCTATTGAGAAGAAGCAGGAGGTTTAGACATGCCCTTGCTGGGGCGGTCTCGCCTCAGACCAGAGCTCCCTGTTCCCAGGTTAATCTGATCTCTCCCTTCCCAGCCCACCTTAACTACAGAAGACAAGCGATGGGCTTGCTTCCTGTTTGGTCCTTTCTTTTCCAGGTGACCTCTGTGGGTGGCTTAGGGGATGCTCCTTGTGACTGTAGCTCCTGGTTCTGTGAGAACCTGTGCTGAGGACCTGGGGGACTGTTGCCCCCCTTGTGGGTCTCGGGTGCAATGTTGAGCCAGGTGATGGCACCTCCTTTGTTTCTAGTTTTGTTTATATGGACACACACACACACACACACACACACACACACACACTTGGAGGAGAGGCATGCATTCCTGGATGGGGTTGTCTTTCTCGATCATTCTCTTCTCCTCCTCCTCCTCCTCCTCCTTCTCCTTCTTCTTCTCCTCCTCCTCCTCCTTCTTCTTCTTCCAGATAGCATTTCTCTGTGTCACTCTGGCCATCCTGGATTCGATTTGTAGATGGAGCTGGCCTCAAACTCACAAACATGCCTGACTCTGCCTCCCGAGTGCTGGGATTACAGGTATGCGCCACCATGCCCAGTTCACCTTATTAAAAAAAAAAAAAAAAAAAAAAAAGATTTATTTATTTTTTTATTTTCTGAGTATGCTGTTTTGCCTTCTTGTATATTTGTGCACTCTGTGCCATGCCTGCAGACACACTGGAACTGGAGTTGCAGACAGTTGTGGGCTGCCTTGTGGGTGCTGGGAATGGAACCCGGGTCCTCTGCAAGAGCAGCCGGAGCTCTTAGTGCTCCTAACCACCGAACCATCTCTCCAGACCCTCCCCTTTTTTCCTTTTCCTTTTTTTGAGTCAGAGTCTCTCACTGAACCCGGAACTTGCTGGACTGGCCAGCAGGCCTGCAGAACTCCTGCCTGGCTCCTCAGTTCTAGACCACAGGCTCTGCTGATTTTTAGATTTATTTTTGTTTGTGTGTGTGTGTGTGAGTGTGAGTGTGCCGGTGTGTGCACGGGTGTCAAATCCTCCAGAGCTGGCGTAACAGGCAGTTACCAGCCCCCTGTCAGGGGCGCTGGGAACTGAGCTTTGGGCCTCTGCAAGAGCAGATTCTGCTCTTAACCGCTTCACCTCCCTGGGAGCTTTCCGCAGCCTGGTGCGTTTATTCATTTCCATCCCTTCCTCCACCTTTCCTGCTCCCTCAGAATGGCGGGTACCTTTCTGTCCGTGTGGCTCCTGCGGTGAGTCTGGCTGTTTCCCAAACATCTACTATCATTTTTTGTTCTTATACTCGGGCAAATGTCACTGTTACATATCTAACACCCATCCTCACGGCTTCACGTTGCTTGCCTGTACCCCCGGATGGGTATATTCTCTAGCCCAGGCTGGCCCAGAATTTGCTATGTAATCCAGGCTGGCCTCCGACTCATGACAATTCTATCGCCTCAGTTAAGTGCTGGGATCGTGCATGTGAGCCACCATGGCTGTTTGGCACTGCTCCCTGTTTTATTAGCTTCGGAGTTCTGTCTCCTTCGTCGGCCTGTCTGTCCCCCTTCTTCTCTTCTGGGAAGAGATCTCTGTCCTCTCGTTATTCACACAGCCTCCTTAGTTGTCTAGTCTAGACATTACCCCGGATCCATTTTGACCCTGCAAGCGTCTGCTGTCATTCTGTCCTGTTCGGGCACTTTGAAACCTGACTCCTCTCCTTCCTGCGGGCTCCTCAGGAGTGGATGGTGCAGAGAGGCCCTTCTCACTGTCTCTGCCCTTTTGCTAAATGCCAGGTGTCAGGGACAAGGCACAGCCTGCACCAGGAACTTACTCTTGACATGGACCCAGGCCCCGGGGGGGAGGGGACAGGCCAGGGTGGCATGACAGTGCTCAGTGCCCTGGATCTTTGCCTTGGGGGGTGGGGAGGAAGTCCCTTGCTGAGCAAGGGCAGAGCTGGCTCTCACACGTTCATGCTAGCTTGGATCACAATGTCAGGACTGGGGTCTCCAACCTGATGAAGACTCTATCTAGCTGCAAAAATCTCCAAGTGGCTCTTTAGTGTGGGAAGACTCGTGTCCTTAGGCCGGGGCTCAGCTGGGCCACGTAGCAGGACTGCATTGCTGGGCAGAGTGAGCTTTCCCAGGAAGGAGGCTTCTACACCAAGCATGAGTGTTCTCCAGGCTTCGGCAAGGACTTAGTGGGAGCCCTGGGTGGGAATGGGGCCCGAGCTCTCCCCTGTCATGTCTGGAGCTGTGACTTCTAGGCCTTTGTCCTCTCTGGCTTAAGAGAGCTCTGCCTCTGCCCTGCCTTTTTGAACAGGGCAGGAGGCCTTGCAGACGCCAGGAGCTGGTGTGGGCCCAGTGGACCCGCCTCTGTCTTTATTTCCGAGTGACCTGGAGCAAGTCCTTTCTCTCTGGGACCTTACCCTCTCTCCCTCTTCTGAACACTATGGACTTGGCCTGGAGAGGTCGGCAAGGCCCTCCGGAAGCCTTTGGGGAGATGCCAGCATGGTAGTAGAGGGTCTTTACCCTGCTACCCCGGGCAAGGCTGAGCGTGACTAGGACAGGGTCTCTGGCTCCAGGGTCGCTGTGGCCTTTCAGAAGTGTAGACCTTCCTCGAGGCCCCACTGTGGTTAGCTTGGGCTTGCTAGGCTGGAACACTTTCCACCCAGGGCCTCCTTATCTTTTCCACTTGAGCACCAGATCCCAACCCTACTCAGCAACTCACCAAGCTCTGAAGGAGCAGTGCAGAGATCTGAACTCGCATGGTCCTGCTTGCTCAAGTCTTCATGCCTCTTCCGCTTTGGGGAACCCCAACATCCTTTGGCTAGATCTCCCCCGCACTTCTCTAATCCAAACCACAAGCTGGCACTGACACACACACACACACCCGTCCCCGCCTTTTCTCATCCACCCACTCTCTGTCCTATCCCTGCTGGTCCTTCCAGAGCTTCTCTGTCCCTTCATCATTCTGTGTTCCCAGTGTCCCTGGGATACTGGCAGTGGCTGCTGCACCACAAAGCCAGTGACGTTCCTCTGCAGGGCCTGCCCTGTGGGGTGTGTGTGTGTGTGTGTGGTGATCTCTGAGAAACCCCATTTCTGAGACTGAGCAGGGTAACCTAGGGAGCAAGACATCCCCTGTGGCCCAGAAAACCTTGAGCGCTGGGCCCTGGCAGCTGGCTTGGCACAGCCTCAAGGCGACAGGTCTGCCCTGCTGAACACTTGTAACTTATCAGAGGGGAGTGAAGGGGCTGGGACTTGTAGCTCCGGGGACGTGCAGGGACTCATGTCCTGGAGTGTGCACGTGCCTGTGTGTGTGTGTGTGTGTGTGTGCGCACGCACGTGCAGCGGTGTGGTGCAGGTCGCCAAGAACCTGTCCACCCAGAGAAGGGGAGGGAGGGCTGCTTTCCCTGATCTACTCAGTTCCTCATTCTGCCATCGGATGGGGTTCTCCTGCATATGGCCTTAGGCCCTTCTCACACTGGGCCTGCTTCCTCTACTGGGTGATGATTCCCACCGGGGCTGTTCTGGGGGACACCTGGCCAAGCCAACCTGAGACCTTAGCCCAGGTTGTACCCCAGCTCTGTCTTAGAGTCTTTGGGGGCGCTAGGAGCACCCCCATCAAGGTTCCTGCCCTGCCCCATTTAATTCCCTGGGTGTTACATTCCCACAGTGGAAAGTGATGCCTTGCTGGGATTACAGATGGGGCCCCCCGGCCTGGGCTGCCCCAGGATTGCAGGGGCCCGGACTTTCCCACATGGCTCTCCTCCAGCCAAAGGCGCTGGTGCACCCCAGTGTGAGGGAGCATCAGGACCTCTGGGGTGGGGGCTGGACAGTCTGTGTCGATCCCTTCTCCCATGGGGGTTGACCCCAGGGAGGGGCCCATGTGCAGGTGTCCCTAATGGGCCCTTTCAGGGGATGACTGGGGCCTAAGTCCTTGGATCTCTGCATGCCTGGCCTCCTCTGCCCCTTCACTTCTGCTCTGACCCCCTCCCTCAGGTTGAGCCCCCCATCTCTACTAAGCCGGAGATTTCCGCAGGCTGAGCCAACCACCTGACCCTAATTATGGCGCCTTCATCCTGTTGGGGTTAAGCTCCTCGTGGCCTCCCCTCCCCCATCCCAGAGGCCAGGCCTGGGGTCAGAAACTAAGGAGGCTCAAGCCGGCCATGGCATCTCTAGAAAGGGCTGGCTGGTGTCCTCCTGAGGCCCTTGGAGGAGAGGAGGCCACTTATCCTCCTGTGGGTCAAAGGGTTTCTCTGGATAAGCCTAGGGACAGGTTGCTGCTGAGTGCTCGTCGTCCAACGGGCAATGCTCTGAGGATAGTTGCACCAGGAGTCATTAAGCAAGATTTTGAAAGACAACCCTGCACCGCTGCCCCTGCTGGTTTTCCTTTCCCTACTAGTCAGGACTGGGCAAGCCTGGCTGGCCGGAAACCCTGCTCAGGGAACGGCTGGAGTCGGCCAACTTGAGAATCGTCCCGGGGCACAGTCGAAGAGCCCGAGCTTGAGCGAACGGCAGGCCCCTGATGCGGCTCACCCCACAAGCTGGAGCTCCTCTGTCTCCTGGAGAGTTCTTGTCTGATGCCCGTTTGTTGAGTGGCTTCCCTGCTCATTTCACCTGTGTTGATTCTTGGCGTGTCACTTACCTCTCTGTGCCTTGCACAGACCAGTGAGAGTGGGGAGTAAACATGGGGGAAGGCTGAGTCTTTCTGCTTCCTGTCTGCTGGGAGGGCTCTAACAGCAGGGGCAGTAGTGCAGAGACTTCCACATCCCCCTATCCCAAGGTGGCTCAGCAGAGGCTCCTGGTTGACCTGACTTGCCCGATGGCCCTGCAGTTATAGAAATGGCCACTAGGTGTCAGCCTCAGCTCATACTTGAAGTAAGGCTTCGCAGCAAGGGGCTCCTGGTTGGAAAGTCAGGGAGGTGGTTGGTTTAGAGCAGTAGCACAGCAAGCCCTATGCTGGGCTGGGCAGGCAGCTGGAAGGCGTCCGCCGTGACACACCTTCCCAGGACCCGGATGACCTGGCTAAGAGGCTCAGTTTCACTTTAGATTCTGCTGCTGAACAGTTTGCAATCTCCTCTCCTCAGTCCCAGGATATATACAGGCTCTTTCTGCGGCTCCTTCACCAAGACTCTCCCCACCCTCCCCACCACCCCCGAGTGCCAGGTCCTGTAAACACAGAAGGCCAGTCAGTATGCACAGGAACCCTGTACAATGGGCATAGTGATCAGTCCCACATTACCAGTAAGAAAACCGAGGCTCGTACCTGTCAGCCACTTAAAGGAGGACTGAGTCCTCTCTGGGGGCAGATTCTCCCCCGCCCCCCACAACTGGTGGATTTCTGGAAATTTTCTAGAAGGTCAAGCTGAGGCAGGCTTCCTGTAAGGTTGGGAGTGATATGGTAGGTGACATTCTTTTCTTTGGCTACCATCTTGGGGCACCCATAATGAGCTCAGTAGGTGGAAAAGGGGGTTGTGTTTCCTGGAGTGGGTCTGGGGGTACCAGGTGTTGTGCGCAGGCAGCCTATGGGCCTGGGGCTCGTGAGAGATTCTCCCCGCCTGTGTCCTCCTCTGAGTAATCGCACCACCCCAGGGCCATTTCAGTTCCTTCACCTGTCACTTCTACAGGTCCATCACTTTCCTCTCCGCTCTGTCCCTGACACCTGCTCCTTTCCAGGACAAACACTAAGATGGACCAGGCAAGGCACGTACCTGAAGTTTAGAGCAGTGACCTCTCAAGATGTTTTTGATCTTGTATCCTAGGAGTTAAAAAAAAAAATGTTGCACGCACACTTGCAACTTAAATTTTGTTTTGTTTTTTTGAGACAGGGTCTCTCTGTGTAGCCCTGGCTATCCTGAGCTTGCTCTGTAGACCAAGCTGGACTCAGCCTTCCAAGTGCTGGGATCAAAAGGTGTGCCTCACCACGCCCAGCAGCTTAAGCATTTTTACATTGCTTCATATTGCCTTTTTTTTTCCCCCTTGGTGAAATATACTCACGCTAAATGAAAAAAGAGATGAGATGCAAAATCAGAAAATGCACAGGTGTTCTAGTACTTTCTTCCAGCATGCCTGGATGGCGCTTACATTCTCTGCTGAAAACCTGAATGCTGCAGAAGCGGGAGCTAGGGCAGTTCAGTCCCTCTCAGTGTGACTGCCTTGCCCCCCTCGCTCCCAGCAACCGGAGGGAGAAGCCTCAGGCACCACAGGTGGGCAGTGTGAACTGAGCTCTGTCTTGGGTGGGGAATGTTGAGGGGGGTGAGGTGTGGGGTGGGACCAGGATGACTTATACAAGAGCTGGTTCTTATTTTACATTCCCAGTGCTGGATTTGTGGTTGCCTTTCTCCTTTTTCGGGTGATACGGAACAGGGCACTGTGTCCTAGACGAAATCGGATTTCGTGTACTTGAGACTCCAGTTCCATTTCACTTCCAGGGCTTAGACCCATCCTCCTCCCCACACGGAGCACACTGGAAGCACCCTCTCAACTACATACGTGAGGGCCCGGGACAGAGACCAGCTCTGACAGCGCTTAGGAGTACCTAGATTTTAGGTTTCTATCCCTGAGTCCCTACTGCCCAGGGAGGTCCTTCGGCAGAGCCAGCCCTTGGGGACTTCCAAAAGGAGTTGCAGGAAAGAAGGGATGGGAGGTCACACCTACAGTTCATAGGGGTGCCTCTCACCTCACTTTGGGCCCGCTTCCTTATTACAAGACTCCTTTCCCCCAACCCTGAACAAATGGCTCTCGAGGGATCTGTCTGCCGTGGAGGGAGACTGCCGGGATGGTGGCCATGACGGCAGGCCCAGTTGTGGGTGCCTTTGTGCGCTGTGACTGGGTGTCTGTGTCTGGAGTCAGTAAGCGCTTGTTCTGTGGGGTAAGGGGTGTGGGGGTGTGGGCATAGCAGGGAGGTACGTGAGGCTGGGCACGAACAACCTCACCCACCAGCCCTACTCTTGCCAGGTACAAGCAGCTGCTTCGGACCAATGCCTACCGCCTCCTCCCTTCCCTGGGCACGGCCAGGCCGGGGGGCAAATGACTTGGCGGGCACCTCCCTCCCTTGGACCCACTGGGGCAGAGCCAGCTCACCTGGGGCGCAGGCAGGGTTCCTTGCTGGTGGGTGCTCTGCCAACCGCCCCCTTCCCCCTCCCTCCCGGACTCCCAATGGGTAGGATGGCCAAGAGACAGGTCCCCATTCTGTCCCAGTCTGTAGATGGGTCTAACTGGGCGCAGGATGCTTCATGGCTAGAGAGGACAGTTCTCTGTTGAGGGCCCAGGAAATGATTTCCATGCAAATGAGATGCAAACTCCTTAATGAGTTTGCAATTAGGAGTCCAAGCCTGCCAGGCCCGGGCAATGCCTTTGGGTTTTATGAATGGGCCCGGGCCGGGAGGGGAAGGCGGCGCGCCGGTCCGCCCCCACAGCTCCCTGTCTCCGCGCCCGCGACATGCCGCGCCGCACGTTGCTGCCTCCCGGGCCCCGCCGCAACTTGGCCGCCCGCCAGCGGGTCAGCTGCTCCGGACGGGCGCGGGAGGCTGTAGGCCAGAGTCCCCGCCACGCTGCCTGCCAGCGTCGCGTTGGGGCCGAGGACACGCCCCCTGGGGCCCGGTTGGGGCTCCTGTCCTCCGGCGCCCCCTTCCCCGTTACGGGAATGTCTCCTTGCCGTTGGACCCGCGAAGTTAGCTTTTGGGATGGGAGAGCTCGGGCAGAGGTGACAGGAGAGGGGCTCAGTTCCCATCCCGGAGTCCCTGCATCTCCCTAGCTTCTTCCTTTGCTGCTCCTCTTCTGGCTGACCCTCCGAGGTGGTTCCCGCCGCCCCCAGGCCACCTGCTTTGTGTGTACAAAAGCTGCCCCGGTCTGCTCTGGGCCCGGGTCTGACCTGGGGCTGAAGGGAGAGGTCACTTAAGCGGCTGCATGCGCAGAGGTCAGTGACGGTCCAAAGGAAGACTCACAGGATTGCCAGTATAGAGTCCCTTTCCCCAAAGCCCCCTCCCCTCCCCCGCCGCTTTCAGAGTAGATTAACTAATTACCTCCAATTACAGCGCCTAGCTCTCTGTCCCTGCCAGGCTTCAACCCCGCCCTTGCGAATCTTCCCGGGGTGGCTAGTCTGGAAGGGGGCTTGGCCACTTGGGTGGATGAGTTAGGTGAGGCAGGGAGGGCACCACAGCGTCACGTGGTGCAGACAGCCTGTCCCTCCCCCCCCCTCCCCCGGCTTTGCCAGGCTGCAGAGTGTAAGTCCCGCATGTGTGACGGTCAGGAGCAGGGGGCTGCTTTGGAGGTAAGACCTGGGCAAATGCTGAAGATCGGAGGGGCAATGGTCAGAGCATTACCCAGAAGCCACCAGTCCTTGGCCTCCCTCACCCAGCACTCAGGGACAGCTGACTCCAAATGTCCCTTCTCTCTCTCTCTC
>NW_026585626.1:4854157-4857782 GCF_907164565.1 Psammomys obesus
GGGGGGCAATTGACCAGATGTTACTGCACCAACTTCTCTTTTCTTTTTTCTTAGGAAGATTTTTTTTTTCCTAAAGAATTTTATCCACTTGAATACTCATTTAACATGCACAAGGCACCACAAAGGAAAGAAAGTAAATGTTCAATTTAACTGGATGCAAGAGTCCATCTGGACATCGGACTATATGTTTGCAATAGACCTAGCTTTGAAATCCATTATCTGGATTCCTGGTTATCAACACTGAGTTACACCTATGAACCCGAGGCCAGCTTGGTCTACATAGTGAGTTCCAGGCCAGCCAGGGCTACACAGTGAGACCCTATCTCAACAACCACAACAACCACCACCACCTCATTTACACCTGGGCTGGAGATATGGCTCAGCATATCAAGAGCACTGGGTGCCCTTCCAGAAGACTGGAGTTCAGTTCCCAGGACCCATACCAGACAGCTCATAGCTACAACTCCAGCTCCAGGGGATCCAATACCTTCTTCTGGTGTCGGAAGGCACTCCCACACCTATGTCAACACACACACACACACACACACACACACACACACACACACAAACACACACACACAATAAGTAAAGTAAAATAAAGAAAAAGTCTTATCCCCAGTGGTGTCTTAATAGATAGTGATGTTCAAGGTAGGCTAGCCTTTGCACTGGTTTTGGAGTCTACGTGTGTCTATAATGGAGTAGATGAGAGCTGACCAACTTTCCTTTGAGAAACATTAGCAGAGGCTCCTTAAGACCTAATTGCTTTGATTGCTTTCCAATCTCTCTCTCTCTGGAAGATTTATTTTTATTTTATGTGTTTACCTTCATGTATATATGTGTACTAATATATGTGCAGGCCTGAAGAGGGCGTCAGATCGCCCTGAAACTGGAGTTGCAGATGATTTTGTGTTGCCATATGGCTGGTGGGAATTGAACCCAGGTCCTCTGCAAGAGTTTTATATATATATATATATATATATATATATATATATTATATATATATTCTCTTAACTGCTGAGTCATCTTTCCAGCCGCTATCCCCTCTCTCGTTTTATCTGGTCTCGAATGTTACCTAAAGACAATCCCAAGTGGTCAGAGATTTGCTTATCAGCAAAAATAGTCTCATCAGCATCTTTCAAATTTCATGTGTGGGTCACAGAATTGATGGAATCAAATCCACACTCAAATAGCTAGGGAAATGTCAGGGTGTTTTCTTTCCAACCTGGCTGATGGTTGACTGTCAACTGGTGTCCTCCGGCAAGACACGATGTCTCTCTGGCCTTTGCATTCTGAGGACACAGTCCATTGTGGAGGAGAGTCATGAATGACAGTAGGGTGCTTGAGGCACCTGTTCATGTTGCATCCTCAGTCGGGGAGGGAAGCGGAAGGGACGCTCTGAGGAATTGTGCCTTCCAGCATTTAGTCCGGTCTCTTTCTGTCCTCAGGGTTGTAAGATGGATGCTGATGCGGCAGACATGGAGCGCACAGGTGATGTGCCTGGAGGCTGCAGAAAGCCCATCTCCCTGTCTAGATCTGTGGAAGTGTTTCCAGAACCTGCTTCTAGGTCTGAGCAGCCAAAGTTCAGCCACACGCTCATTCCTGTAACTCCCAGCCGGGGCAATGAGGGCTCCTTGCCTGGCAGGTGAGTCATGGGCTTTGTGGACTTTAGAGCAGGAAAAGGCTGTGGGGAGAGATTGATGATCTAGAGCAGGGGCTGACAGAGAAGGCCTCCCAAAGGGGAATCCTGGGTGCTGGGTGTGTTTCTTTTTCTTTTCTCCCTCCCTCCCTCCCTCCCTCCTCTCTTCTTTCTTTCTTTCTTTCTTTCTTTCTTTCTTTCTTTCTTTCTTTCTTTCTTTCTTTCTTTCCTTCCTTCCTTCCTTCCTTCTTTCTTTCTTTCTTTCTTTCTTTCTTTCTTCTTTCTCTCTCTCTCTCTTTCATTCTTTCTTCCTTGAGACAGGGTTTCTCTATGTAGCTCTAGCCATCCTGGAACTGGCTCTGTAAAACAGGCTGGCCTCACACTCACAGAGATGCACCTGCCTCTGCCTCCTGAGTGCCAGGATTAAAGGCGTGCATCACTGGGTGTGTTTCTGGACAGACTGGCCCTCAACCTCTCTAGAGAGCTGTCCTCACTGCCATCCATACAGTGGGAAGGAACCTAACCTGGTGGCTCATATCTGTAATTCCAGCTACTGGAGATCACATGTTCTAGGCCTGACTGGGTAAACCTGGTGACACCTCATCACAAAATAACAAAAACCAAAAAGGTCAGACTTGACAGAAAAAGAGAGCCAGCATCTTACCAATTTTGAAGAAAGACCATTGAAAAGTAAGAGGAGTGATTACAGGAAACATTAAATATGAGTATTTTCTATCACATGTTCTAAGACTTGCGTTTATGATGAGGAATTAAAATCTAATGTTTTAAACCCCCACTGGATAAAACCTTTGTTTACACAAAGGCTCTCTGTTTTGTGGCCTAAAGCTGGGGCTCCTTTCCCCTTAGATCTTATTCTTTCAGGCCAGTCATGAACGATGTGAGGTAGGACCCCAGCCAATAGGGAAAAAAACCATAGTCACCACCTGAGTTAGAAGGAAAGCCAAGTGTGATTCCTGCTTCTGAGCTCTTGATCAACAGTAACGTTTTACCTTGTGGCTACATTGGAAAAAAATACAAGAAGGGCTCAGGGCACAGCTCGATGGGATGGGTATGCCCAGCATGCATGGATTTATTACCTCCCCGAAACACACGTGCCATAAAGCCCCACAGTGACCCTTGCTAAGCATCCTGGGATGCAGGACTGGAGAGCAGGGAAGGACCTGGAGTTAGCGCTGAGGCCAGGCCCTGCAGCCCTTGTCCCTTGAGGGGAAAGTCAGGGTCACTGAGATGCTTTGATGCAGGGAGCTGGCTAAGGTAACCCTTGACTTGATTAATTCCTTACAGCTGTGGCTACAGATTTAGGGACAGGAGGGACAAGGTACCTGACATTTCTCTTGACCCCTAGGTGGGCCTTGTCATTGCCCCTGAGACAGGGAGGGACAGGAAAGAGAGCTGTGAGTCAGGAGCATACCTAGGGAAAAAGAAAAACACAGGAAGTGACTCAAGGCCTTCAGAGGAGACAGGTGGCCGGACAGATCCTGGTAGAGCCGGCTGAGGGGGAGAAGCCCCTCTCTGAGGCTGCGGGTGCACACTATTTGGGCTATTTCTGCTAGCCATGTTTCCCACAAACCCTTCCCTCCTTACCACAACAGCCACTGCCCACTCGCCCACAAGCCCAGTTGCCAGCTGTCATAATTCCTGGCTCCCACCCACCCCCTGCATCCGGAGGCTCCCTCACCTATGACCCCAGAGATGCCTCAGACCTTTCCAGACATCTCTGCTCTCACATCCTGAAGGGGCACGTGTGGAGTGGAAGAGGTGGAAAAGATGGGAGAGGGGAAGCGTGAAGGTGGTGGCCATATATGCTGTGGTGCCATCCGGGGCAGGAAGAGGAGCCCTGTTCTCACTGGAGTTCAGGCCATTAGCCTTGGCAAGCACCTTTTAACCCTGAGGCATCTTACTGACCTCTTTGTCTGGCTTCCTTCCTTCCTTCCTTCCTTCCTTCCTTCCTTCCTTCCTTCCTTCCTT
>NW_026585626.1:4857792-4914624 GCF_907164565.1 Psammomys obesus
CTTCCTTCCTTCCTTCCTTCCTTCCTTCCTTCCTTCCTTCCTTCCTTTCCTTCTTTCTTTCTCTCCCCCCCCCCTCTTTTTTCTTAGAAGCAGGATCTCAATGTGTAGCCTTGGTTAGAACTCAGAGATTTGTCTACCTCTGCTGGGATTAAAGGCACAGGCCACACTTGGCCTCTTTTTATTTTTATTTTTATTTTTTTTTGCACAGTCATGGAATATGCATCAAGCTGGCTTTGAATTCCCTACGTAGCCCAGGCCAACCTTGAACTCCTGATCAATCAATCCTCTTGCATTAGCTCCCCAGCTTTAGAATTACTATATGTAGCTCTGGAAGCCCTATATCCATCTTTTTCCTTATCTTGAGGCTGACCTTGAGATACCCCTGCCTCAGCCCCTGGAGTCCTGGGATTACAGATATTTGATTTCTTCTGTCCCTCCTTTCTCTCACGTGTGATAAGCATTTTTGTATGTATGTCCTTAGGGCATTTCTGAAGTTGCCTTCACAAGAAAAGACTCCAACAAAACCCTGGACGTTCTAACGCTAGGTGGGAGAGTATGGGCAGGCCAAGTTTCCTAACAATGCTGGGATGCTCCTCAGAACATGCTCATGCTCTTTCTCGTAGTGTTATGGGATAACACCCATGTGGCCACCTCCCCCACACCGCTGGGTGTTACTGACTTTTCCTAATCTTTGCTGGGCTGATAACTGGAAACTTAGATTTGGCTTCCAGTTGCATTTCAAATCATTACTGAGATGGAACATTATGTCTCTATCATTTTTTAACTATTTATGTATTTTATTTTATGTGCGTGAGTGTTTTTATCTGTGTATCAAGGGTGTGCCTCGTGCCTCAGGAGGTCAGAAGAGGATGGATGTCCTGGAACTGGAGTTAAGGATGGTTGTGAGCCCCCATGTGTTGCTGGGAGCTGAACCCAGGTCCTCCGTAAGAGTAATAAGTACTCTTGAGCACAGAGTCATCTCTCCAGCCCCTGGATACTATATTTTTATTAGCCAGTTGTGTGTGTGTATGTGTGTGTATGAGAGAGAAACAGAGAGAGAAAGAGAGAGAGGAGAAGACAGATAGACAGACAGACAGACCTACTTATGGTCCCCCCGACGCCTGTATTTTCCTACTGGATATCTGGTCTTTCCCCTTGTTGTTTGAAAATAGTGTATTCGTTTGCTTGTTTGTTTATTTGCAGGCATCCTGTACATCTGGAATCCCAGCATTCAGGAGGCTGAGGCAAGAAGATTGCTAGATCAAGGCCAGCCTGGGCTACATAGTGAGAGCCAGAGAGTGGGGAGCTAGCTCGGCAAACAAACTGTTCCCTGTATAAGCGTGAGGACGTGCATTTGATCCCCAGAAACCACAGAAAGAGCTGCTGTGGTTCTATCGCTGGAGAGATGGGGGCTGGCCAACCAGCCTGCCTGAATCAGCGGCTCATCCCAACTAAAGACCCTGTCTCCAAAACCACGGTAGATATTGTCTGGGGGAGCAACACCTGAGGCTGACTTCTAGCCTCCCTGTGCGTGCACACTCACACATATATGTTCATCCACATCCACAGAACTCTCGCACACATGCGTGCGCGCACACACACACACACTCAAACCAACCAAAACCAATGTTGTTAACTTACGAAAGTCAGTCCACTGCCAGACACCTTGCAGGTGTCTTTTTCTGATCTCTAATTTTTATCTTGTAATTTATTGATAAAGTTTCCCCTTCTAATTTCTTTGTGGGTACATTTATTAATCACTTCTGTTATGACTTCTGCTTTATTCTGTGACTAGGAAGCTTGATACCCCAGGATCATCAAATCTACACAGTTTCTTTCTTTTTCCTTTCTTCTTTTTTTTTTTTTTTTCTGAGACAGGGTTTTCTCAGGCTGTTGTGGACTCGCTTTGTAGACCAGGCTGGCCTCGAACTCACAGAGATCGGCTGCCTCTGCCTCCCCAAGTGCTAGGATTACAGGTGTGCACCACTGCACCTGGCTCACTCAGTATCTTTTAAAAATGTGTGTGTGTGTGTGTGTGTGTGTGTGTGTGTGTGTGTGTATGTGTGTGTGTGCGTGTGTGTGCATGTGCGCTTGCCTGTCTGTGTGTGTACCATGTGCAAGCAATGCCATTGGAGGCCCAAAGAGAGTGTTGAATTATCTGGAACTGGAGTTACGGAATCAAGAGCTTCCATGTGGGTGCTGAAAACTGAACCTAGATCCTAAGAGCAGCTGGAGCTCTTAAACACTGAGCCGAATCCTCTGACACATTTTTTTTTTTCTGGTGCTTTTATAGCTTTATTTTTCCAGTGTTTTCTTTAATTCTTTGATCCTGCTGGAATTTATTTCCATGTTAGGAGTGAGGTAAGGAATCCAGGTTTATTTATTTACGACCTAAATTATCTGGTGAAGTGACTCAGTTTATTGAATTCTCCTGTTTATTTGGGTCTCTAAATTTCCTTTTATTCTTCGCAGCTGATCTCTGCGTGGACCCTGGTCTCCAGCCATTTTAATTACTGTTGCTGTGCAGACTGCCTTACAGAGCCGCTCTTCCCTGGCTAGCATACTTTGTTCTCCTCCAGGAATTGTCCACCTTTTCTTATATGCATATTTTTTTCCCAGTTAAAATTGTCATTATCTCTGCGGCCCCCACAGCAGCTGATCCTTTATGCCCGTACATAGTCCACTGAACTGATAGCTCATTTACAGTGATGACATGGTCACGTCACCATTCATTATCAGTGATCAAGGTCTCCCTCCATTTATTCAGGTCTGTAGTTGTATTCCCCGTTTGGGTTTTATAGCTCTTTGCACTAACGCCTGCACATTTTAAAATGTGTTTTATGTGATTTTTGTTGTTGTTGTTTTCATAGGGGAATTCCCCCTCCCCCATCATTTTGCGAGTGACCTTCTGCATTTAGAACATTTTGTTTCTCAAACACTGCTAAGTTCTTTGATGAAGATTAACCACTTTGTAGTGCATGCCAGTAATCACTGCTACTGGGCAGGGTGAGGCAGGGGGATTATAAGTTTAAGGTCGGCCTGGAAATTAGTGGGACCTTGTCTCAAAGCAAAAGCAAGGAGGAGGGCTCCCCAAAGTGTACCCGGCTGTTGGCTGTTGGTCGCTGTTGAGAAAGGAAGCATTCCTCTCCCTTGAGGACATGGCTGCTGGTGGTTTGTTCATGCCCCTGTGGATGGGCAGCATAGATGGGGCTCAAAGGGTTATTAATGACAACAGAAAAGAGAGCTCGAAGTTGGGGGAACTGGGGTGGAGGTACTGGGGTGAGTAGAGGAGGTAGTGGTTGGACATGATCAATATATGAAACTTTCAAAGAATGAAATATGCTATTTAAAAAAGAAGAGAGCCAGCCAGACACGGTGGCACATTCCTGTAATCCCAGCACTAGGGGAGGCAGAGGCAGGCAGATCTCTGTGAGTTCAAGGCCAGCCTGGTCTACAAAGCAAGTCCAGGACAGCCAAGGCTATACAGAGAAACCCTGTCTCAACAAACAAACAAACAAACAAACAAACAAACAAACAAACAAACAAACAAAAGAGCTGGGCAGTGGTGGTGTGGCAGGCCTTTGATCCCAGCACTCAGGAGGCAGAGGCATGAAAATCTCTGCGTTTGAGGCCAGGCTGGTTTACAGAGCAAGTTCCAACAGGGCTACACAGAGAAACCCAGTCTCAAAACACCAAAAATCACCTCCCACTCCAAAAAAAAAAAAAGAAAAAAAAAGTAAAAAGAAAAAGAAGATTTTTATCAAAGGAAATTAGAAAAAGAAAAGTAATGAATGTTAAAGGAAATAAAAAATATAAAAAGGAAAAAATGGTTGCTGATGTCTTTTAAGAAAAAAAAATGTATTTTATGTGCATGGCTGTTTTGTGTGCATCTATGCTTGTGCTCCACATGCATGCCTGGTGCTGGCAGAGGCCAGAGGAAAGCGCTGGTTTCCCTGGACCTGGAGTTACAAATGCCTGAGAGCCACCACGTGCCCTTAACCACTGAGCCAACTCTTCAGCCCTGGCTGACTCTTTTGAAATATTCAAGTACAGAGTAATATTATCTAGTGGTAATAATTCTTTCTTCCAAAACTTGTGTATCTCTTCTCCAATCATTTCATCTAGCTGCATTGTAAAATCACTCCAGAACCATGTTAGATGCCTTTTATATCATATGCAATGACAGTGACATCTCTTTAATAGGACTGCTCCTGAATGTGTCCATTAAATGTGTTGAACAGAACTGATCTCTTCAGTTTACATTCTTACCAGGTGGGTTAGCCAGGTGTGGTGGCACACTCCTTTAACCTATGGCTCACGAGACAGAGGCAAGTGGATCTCTGTAAATTCCCGAGGCCAGCCTGGTCTACAGAGTGAGTTCCTGGACAGCCAGGGCTACACAGAAACACTTGAAGAAAAAAAAAATCTCCAACAACTAACCAACCCCCCAAGACAAAACAAAACAAAACAACAACCCCCAGAAGCAAACAAAACAAAAAATTACTTTGGCTCAGAGTTTCTAAGCTTTCAGCTTTAAAAGGGTCACTTTGGGCCCGTGGGAGCTCAGTACACAAATATGAGGGGGAGGAAGCCTGGTTATGTCATGTGGGCTGGGATGCAAAGCCAGGCCTACTTTAAAGTTTTCTCCATTGTCAGTGAGTCCCCCATTGTCAGCCCATGGGGGACACTTCCTCTGAGTAAAACTCCACTCTCCCACAAGAGACACCCAGACAAAGAAGGAGGTCTGAGGTGGCATGGCACGGGTCAGGATGTGAGCTCTCAGTCTATTGTCCCCAGGGAAATGAAGAAACACAGATCCTCCCCAAGATGGAGAAGAAAGAGGTAAGCAGGGAGATGAGGACCCAGGATGGGGAGGAAGGCTGGGGTGCCAAGGAAGAGAGACACCTCTCAGAGGGAGAAAACTGAGATTCTGCCGCTTGTGACTGAAGAGCCTGTCTTTCACCTCAGGGCTCTCGAGCACCTGTGTCTAAGGAGAGACACAGGAGGCAGGGCAGGACCGCTCCGACAGTCTGGAGAAGGACACAGGTGAGGCGGATGCCACACAGTGGGTGGGGAATGGGAGAATTCAGTGAATTCAGAGGCTGAGGCAGGACAAACTGCCTACCTGCTTCAGCTACTCCTCCACACTGATGCTTCCGAAAGTCGGAGTGCTCGCCTGTCTCCAGGCTCCTCAGAGCTATTTCCTCCAAATCCATCCTACCTTCCTGCCATTTCCTAAAGCCTTTATGGAATCCCCTGGCGAAGGTTCTTTCTTGGCTGATGCCAGCATCACCCTTGGGGTACTATTTCTGTGCCTAGGGCTTGTTGGGGTGGGGAAAAGGTTGGGGGATTTTCCAACACAGATGTCATGCCGAGAAGGAGGAGCTGTGGGCACCTGCGTGGGTAATGGGATGAGATCAGGTGGCCATGAGAGGAGAGTCTTGAGATGTCTGGACAGCCATCCCCCTCATCACAATATCAGGCGCAGCAGAGAAGCAAACCCTCCCAGTTGAAACCCTCAGTTCACACAGTCTTTGTTTTGTTTTTCGAGACAGGGTTTCTCTGTGTAGCCTTTGTAGCCCAGGCTGGTCTCGAACTCAGAGATCTACATGCCTCTGCCTCCTGAGTGCTGGAATCACAGGCGTGAGCCACCACTGCCTGGTAGATCACACAGTCTTTTAGGAGAAAGGGTGGTGACTCTTTAGAAATAGAAATAGAAATAGCTGTTTCTATTGCTGGTAGGGATGAGACAACTTCCTTCTCTTCTGGTGAGGGAAGAGAAGGAATATAAAAATGGGAACTGGGGAGCTAGCTCAACGGGCAAAGTGCTTGGCTGTGCAAGCAAGAGGACCAAGTTCAGATCTATGGCACACACACACACACACAGATATAAGTACAGTTCTTGGACTCCAGCAGAGTGAGGAAGAGCATGGCTGGCTGGGTCTAGCAAGAAAGGCCAGAGTGCCCGATCCCGAGACAGGAGACTAGACGGCCGCCATGCTGGGAGCATTGAAGACTTTCTATGAGCCTTCCAAGCTACTTTTTGGTACGTCTCAGGAAGGGCACTTGGCCTGACTGTTTTCTCACCACAGGAACCCGGGAATATAGAGGGGACCCGGGAATATAGAGGGGAGGTGGTCATGTGGGGAGGATCCCCCTTATTAAATGAGGCCCAAAGCAGAGAAGCCAAGGTGGCCCAGCTTGAAGGAGTTGGCATCCTGGGTTGGGTACTCAGGGTAGGGACTTGGAAAGAGAGGCAAGATAGGCTCCGAAGGTTGGTGCAAAGGCAGGGTGCATGGTAGCGTGAGGAGCCGGGGACGTCTGAGTTGCCTCCGTCAGCCAGAACCCAAGAGGGCTTTCCCTGGAACGATCTTGCACAATCATGGCGGAATCTCCACTGATGTGGCTTCCTGTGGAAAAGTAGGTGCCGTTGGTGCATCCTATTAAGTGCCTTGGCATGAGTCTTACTCATTTCCAGTCTCCTCAATTTCTGTAGCAGGCCCAGGCCTCCGGGGAAGCTTATAGAAAACACATTCCAGATGTGCTGAGGGAGACAGAGCCAAAGAGAGCAAGATGACTACTTTTTGGAGAAACAATGCAATTTCCCCTTTGGACCAACAACTTGGTGTTAGTTACTTTGGGAAAACGGCAGCTCCCGTCCTGGAGCTGGGGGGCCCTTGGGCTTAGAGATACCCTTCCCAAACCTTGCGAAAAGCAGGGGAGCAATGCTGCAGGAGAAGACAGGAGACGTGGCAAAGGGGAAGCCTGAGGGAATGTTCTCTGCTTTTAAGGACTCGTGAGACTTCCCTACGTTTCATGATCAGGAGACTTAATCATGTCTGTGAAGTCCCCTCTGCTTGGTAACCCGACAGTCACAAGTTCCAGGCATGGGGGGGCGGGTGTGGACAAGGAGGGAGCGCGATCTGGCTCACCCCAGTGTTTATTCTGTCAGCCGAGTCTTCAGCGTGTTATCTTTGTAAAGCCATACTCAGGAACTTGTGCAGTGTTGTCTGCTGGCAGCTCAGGATGTCTCCCTCCCATACCCCCTGGTCTTCTGCACAGAAGGAGCCAGAAGCCTGAGAACTGCAGCCCTCAGAAGCCCCTGCGTGCCAGAGAGAGACGCCCGCCACAAGATTTGGTGGGCGGAAGAGACGCTTCAGCGGCAGTGTTGCTCATCCGCTGAGGGCAGAGGCGTGGGTTCTGGCAGGTACTGGATTTAAGCTCTTTCTCCACTTTGATCCTGGAAGCTCAGGTGTCTTGTGGTTTCAGCCACTTCCTGACTTCCTAAAACCTGACAAGAAAGCCTAGCCGGTCCTTCCTGGCTTGGTAAAGACGGAATTCCCTGTATCTGAAGCACTCTCTGGGCGAATTGCCTTGAGTGGTATGGGGCCTCGTTGACAATCACAATTGCTAGCCTGCTTGCCTGTACTTAATAAGAACACGCAGACCAATCTGTCCAAGGGTCATTGAGTATTAAAATTCTGGTGACCACCTGCTACCAAATAATTAGGTTGTTGCCTGGTTTTGATGCTATGTCCACACAGTCAAGAACCAACCTCCCACAGGCCCTGCTTGGCAATGAATCTGAGTGCACAGTCAGACGTATTTACTCAGAACACATTCTTGAAATGCAATGTTTTAGTTGAAAGACGTTCACTCTTTGAAAGCATTCATGCCTATTTCCAGAGACGTCGTCTGTGTTTTCTTCTTTTGGCCTGTAGGACATGATTCTCTACTTTTCCTTCCAACCCTTCCCTTCCCCATCTCAGTGGCTTCTTTCTTCTCCTCCTCTTCTCTCTCCTCCCTCCCCTCCCCAGGCCAGGCATAGAATTCAGTCTTGTACATCTCAGTCAAGTGCTCTGCTTCAGAGCCACATCCCTAGCCAACCTGGATTTCTCCATTTCTTCAGCACAGAGCAAACGGTGAGCGAATCTGACTGTTTCTGTCTTTAGAATGCATCCATATTTGACTGCTTGTGAGGGTCTGATGTCACCACCTGGTCAGGCCTGCATCCTGTCTCAGTTGAATTCTGACGGTGGCTTGGAACTATTCCCCCGTGCTCAGATTCTCCACTGTAGCAAGAGATCTTGCTAAACCATGAGCCAGATCATGTCATACTTTGCTCAGAGAGAGGTTCTCATCTCCCTCAAAAAAAGATAAAGAAAGAAAAGTCAACAACATGATGGCTCTCCATAAAATCCTAACTCCATCCCCACCCCCATTGCTCTCTGACCTCCTCTCCCCACTCCTTGGTCTCTTGATCCACCTTGTCCCTTGAACTTTCTTGTTTCTCAGATGTTCCAGGTGAGAGCCCCCGATGAACCAGCTGCCCCCCTTGAGCAGGGACTTCTCTGACCCTCCCGTCTAACATGGTAGGTGTCTACATAACCTTTGTGTTCCGTTTCTGGTTCACCCCAAAGTACCTCCCACCATCTATCTTCAGAAAGCAGTGTCTCTTTTCCATCTTCCCATTTTCTGATGTGTCCACTGTGGGAATACTGGGGAGCAATAGCCACTGGCTACGTGTTTTTTGAGTGTAGAAATGAACTCAGACATTTGCTGAGCCTTGTACTGGTGCAGAAGATTCCAACATAGATGATTTTCTTTCTTTCTTTTCTTTTCTTCCTTCCTTCCTTTCTTCCTTCCTTCCTTCCTTCCTTTTCTTTTCTTTCTTTCTTGTTTTAGACAAGGTCTTACCTAATAGTCCTGGCTGGCCTGGAACTCCCTCTATAGACCAGGCTGGCCTAGAAAACAGAGATCCGCCTGCCTCTGCCTTCTGAGTGCTGGGATTAAAGCATGCAGCACTATCTCCTGGCTCTGTTTTTTGTTTTGTTTTGTTTCTAATATGTGAAATGAGGGAAATAATAATAACCATTCCATAGGGTTGTTGTTAGAATTAAGTGAACCAATTCATGCAAATAATTGTGACGCCTCTGGCATGTATTAATCATTAAATGATTGTAAGCTAGTTTATTATTCTCACTTTGTAGCAGAGGGATCCAAAGCTTGGAAAATTTAGGATTGTGTCCTCAGGTTACATAGCAAGAGGCAGGGTGAAGGTTGAACTCAGGACTCGTGATTTACACAGCTGGTTCTGCTAAGTCAAACTCATACAATGACCTAAATAAGACCGTGGGACTCTTCCCTAGAGCAAAGAGAGCAGTGCAGCCCCTTGCTGTTTATCTGTATCCTCCCAACATTCCAACCAAGTCAGCAGATGGTCTCTGTTTGAACATCTCCAGGCCTGGGAGACTCACTGCCTCCTCCTTCCGTGTCTGGGGTGGAGAATATGGACACTCAAACTGTTTGTCACGATACGGGATCAAGATGACAGACACAGCTGGGATGTAGTGGAACATTCCTGCAATTCTGTTACTCACAAGGCTGAGGCAGGAGGATCGCTGAGAGATTAAGACCAGCCTGTACTACACACAAAGACCTTATCTTGAAAATAAAATGATCTGGTCATGGTGGCGCACACCTTTGATCCCAGCGTTCAGGAGGTAGAGGCAGGCAGATCTCTGTGAGTTCCAGGCCAGCCAGGGGCACAAAACTAACACTTAAAAAGACAATATTAGATGCTCACTAAGTGTCTGTACCCTTCACTTTCTTTCCCAGCACAGATCGTCATTCTGCCTTTGTTCCCTGCCCGGTGTCCTCAGTGGTCAGCTACACTGTGGCTTCAGATCCTGACGATTGCCCTGGCTTGGCTCCCAGACATGCTCTGCAGCCATCATGCTGCCTATCCTTGCTGCTAGGCAGCCTTGACTTGTAATCTTGAATTGGGTCTGGGGCCTCACCTTACCCTGTAATGGGACCCTGGAGGAAGGTTGGCTTTGGGGACTGGGGCCACCTGTTTGCTGGCCTCTCCGGGAGCTGTGAGTGCAGTGAGCATGACTCAAAGCAAGGAGCATGGCTCAGTTACCTCTCAAAAAGTAGATCTTGGCTACTGCCTAGCTGTCAGGCTATCATTCCCAGTCCTGGTTCACTGAAGATACGACCCCTGAGGGCAAGCCTTGTCTACAGGGTAATGGAGGGCTAATGTAAGTGGGACATACCGAAGGGTTGCAACTGCTATCTGTAGACCCCAACTATCAAGAATGGAGATTGCTACCACACTCCCTATGTCGTAGAAGTTCTGCTAGGCTAGGATGAGGTACTCGACCTTTCTCCCCCACCCTGCTCTGCGTTAGCTAGGTCAGGGACAGGGTGGGGGTTTCCCTCAGAAAGCTGTCGCCAGTCTGGGGTGGAACCCCTCGTCCTGCTGTGTGGGAGCTAAAACATCCAAGCTTCTTCCACCGACTGGGAAACTTTCCACAGAGCAGCCAATCCAGAAACTCGCAGGGACGGGAGTGTGGCTGAGACTTCAAAGGAAACAGGAGTACTGAGGACCAGAGTTCATTCTCTGTGTGCACCTCATCCCAGGTAAATCTTGGGGTGACAGTGTTCCTGCCTTGTTCTCTTCTGACCTTGGTCTTCATTTCTTCTCATCTTCTGAGAACCTTCCCCAAGTCCCCCCCCCCCCCCCGCCAAACACCCATGCTTCTTTCAATAAAATAATGTAGTAATTGTATTACTGCCCCAGTACTGGCTTCAGACTGCCGGATACAGGTGGGCATCGGTGGGTGAGGCCCCAGCAATGGAGACAGATGGTGCCCGGAGGGAAAGATTCAATTACCTGATTCTTTCCCAAAGCAAATCCGCCTTGTAAGTGGGTTATAACTTGTTATTGAGAGGCCTCCCCTCCGTGCTGCTTGAGATTTGGTTTGTTGATGGCTTATTAAGTTTGCCCGGAGGGCAGTGATGGATGAATTAGTCCCAACTCAGAAGTCATGGAAGGATTCAGGAGGCAGCAGGAGGTTGGAGCTGTGGGTCAGTCAGGTCCAAGTCAGAGCTTGGGTGTGGGGTTCCTGGGGGAATGGAGAGGCATGCAGGGCCTGGGAATGGGGGAGGAGGACCTTGAATGCCAGTCTGACAATGGGGAGCTGTGGGGAGCCCTGGATAAGAAAAGTGACAGGTGAAAATGGTTTTCGAGAAGACAGGCGAGAGGCGTGGCCATAATAAAATAGGGGAGATAGATCTGGGTGTGAAGGTGCGTGCCTGCCATTGCGACACTTTGGAGGCAGAGGCAAGAGGATGGTAGGTTTAAAGACAGCCTGGGCTTTGCAAGAAGACCCTGTCTCCAAAGCAACAAACCAGGTCACACAAGCCTCCTACCTGCCAAGGAGGAATGGAAGTGGGGTCTGGACCTCCTGGGCACAGATGGTGGCAGGGGGACGAGGCCCATACCTTCAGGCATGCACTCAGTGGTGATGAAGGACGAGTCGTTCTCAGCTCGCATGGCAGAGGGCGAGTGTTCCCTTGCCATGGGAGACGGTAGAGTTCAGAGAGGTTGATAGCAGGCCAGGGCTGCCCAGCAGTGGGTGTGTGAGGGGCTGAGCAGGCCCCCACAACCGACCTGTCTACTTCCCCTCACTGCGCATGCCAAAGCCATTCCAGAAGTAGCTTCCTGTATTCCCCAGTCCCACTTATTCTAATCCCGGGGGTTAGTGAGGAGGGGGAACTGGCTGGCAACTGCTGCTCAGAACAAGTTGCTCAACGCAGAACTTTCTCTGAGGCTGTTCTTCCAGGCCTCGTGCCCGGCTCCCTTTATCCCCCAGGCCTCCATCTCTCCAGGCCTGGGGAGAGGGCTTACGGGCAGGGCTGCTGGGTGTATCGGAACCAGGCTGTACCGAGGAGATATATAGTTGGTGGGGAAAGATGGGATTCTTGGTGAATGGGGGAACGTGTCCCTCCCTACAGGGAGCGAGTCTCAGAGGACCAAAGAGGACTGGGCGCCAGCCAGCCCTTAATCCCTCTGCATACACTCCCTTCCCTAAGGATTTTTTTTTTTCCCTCAGAAAAAAATCTGTTTGATTTTTCCATCTCAGAGAGAGCGAATGGAGGATTTGGGGTGGGGTAAGGGTAGGAATTAAGGAAAGCTGTATAGCTGGCCATGGGAAAGATGAGGCAAAGGAAAACCCAGGGTTTGACATGTCCTTCTCCAGAAGGAAGGCAGAAACGCAAGGCCTGGCAGCTCCTGGCAAGCTGCACAGTCCAAAGGCACTGGTCCTACCTCTGCTGCTTTATTTGGATGTGTGCATGTCCTCAGAATAGGAGACCCCACTAAGGACAGGAACTGTGTTGGTGAGAGTAATTATTGTGGTGGGGTGGACGGTGACGGAGGTGGCCACAGCGATGGTGGTCATGGTGGGTGTAATGACGGAAACACTGTGGTGGTGACCGGAGTGGTCATGCTCACGGAATCTCCTGAAACCAGGAAAGGGATAGGGGGCGTGCCGGAAGTTGAGAGGTGGGCTTTGGATCTCGGCAGGCCTGGCCGCTCTCCCCACCCATTGAGTCTCAAGTGGTCAGGAGGGCAGGGCCTATCTCTCCCACTGGGAGAAGGGCTGTTGATGAGAGCTGGCAGTAAGCGCTCTAAGCCTCACAGAAGCAAGCACCTCTCTCCCTAGGGATTCTTCAGTCCTTCTCTCTGTTCTAGGTCCTTCTGCCCACAGACTTCCTCTCATCATCCCTACAGACCCTACCCTGAATCATCCACCAATCCGTCCCTTCAGAGTCCCACACATCCTAAAAAAGAAGCCTCGGCCTCTGCCGCTGCCTCTGCTTCCTGATCTCCCACTTGCTTCCTCAGCCCTCTCAGCACCTCAGGGTTCCTGGTGCAGTGGAAAGGCCTCTCTTCAGGCCAGCAGAGGCCCCACCCCACCTGCCTCGCAGCCTCAGCCTCTTGGAAAGAAATTGCTTCCATGGCCAACCAAGTTATTGATTTTTTAAACACTGATTTATCGTATGAGTTATTTGTATGTTTGTGTATGCATGTGGTGTGTTCATAGGTCAAAGGTTAGCATGAGGGAATTGGTTCTCTTTTTCCCCCTGTGTGTCCTGGGGATCAAATTCAGGTCTCACATTCACCTGCTGGGCCATCTCACTGCCCCCAACCAAGGCTTTGTAAAAGCCTTTTGCCAGAACCTTCAGGACCAAGTGCCAGAGACTGCTGGGCCGTCCCGTCCTCTCAAGATGATGCTGTTTTAATGTCCTTCCTTCCTTCTCTCCCTGAACACTTCATCCACATTGACCGTGTCTCCTGGTTCCAGTTCGAGCCAACACAGCAGCTGGCAGGCCAACTTCTCTGGCTGGAGTCCTGCCTCTGGCTTCAGATTCCTCCCTTCTAGACTCCATCCAGGACCTTAAGTGAAGGTGGTCTTGCCTCCCCAGACACACTCGCCCTGTCTCCTGCCCAGCATCCTGGATGACTTCCGCTTTCCTCTCCACCATCAGTTCTGCCAAACCTCCTGGGTCATGGTTCTCTCCCAATGAACACAGAATCTAATTTTATCTTAAAAACACAAAGCCTGCTCATCCTTTAACTATGCTCACATTATCATCATTATCTTGATAGATCATGTTTGCTATTAAAGCCAATAAGTTATATAAATCTTGAAGTTGTTTTTTTTTTTTTTTTTTTTCTTTTTTAAACTCCGAAAGATAAGTTGCTATGCTGGCCCATAGGACATTAATCTGCATTTTATAAACTGTTAGCTTTTGGGGATGGTGGTGAGGGTAGGACAAGGCTCTTACTGAGTATGCCTGCCTAACCTGGAGTTACCGTAATCTTCTTGCCTCTGCCTTTCAAGTCCCGAGTTTACAGGTGTGTGTGGCCACATCCAACTTAAGCTATAGGCTTTCAAATGAGTAAAACAGCTTTTAAAACTTAAGTTCTTGGGGGCTGGAGAGATGGCTCAGCGGTTAAGAGGACCCGAGTTCAATTCCTAGCACCCACATGGTGGCTCACAACTGTCTGTAACTCCTGTTCCAGGGGATCTGACATCCTCACATAGACGTACATGCAGTCAAACATCAATAAGATAAAACTAAAACAATCTAAAAACAAAAACAACTACACCGAAGTTCTTATTTATTTATTTTTCCATGCTGGGAATGCCTTAGGACCTTGCACACACTATGCAAGCACTCTGCTACTGAGCTACATTCTCAGCCCTGAAACGGCTTTTTAGAAAGTAAAACACCATTATTGCAGCTGGAGAGATGGCTCAGTGGTTAGAGAACTGCCTGCTTCTCCAGAGGACCTGGGTTCAGTTCCTAGTACCCATGCCCATCGGTGGCTCAGGGCATGCAAATATTTCTTCCCCCTTTGGCTGCATTAATGTGCCGTTCTCTGCGGATGCCCTTGGGTTTGGTAAATCCTCTCAGGAAAAACATCTCTTTTGAACTCAGAACTCTTTCTCTCTTTCTCCCTCTCTCTCTCACACACACATGCACAATTGGCAATAATAAAAATAAACCTTAAAATGCTTTTTACTATGCAAAGTATTATGCATCCCAAATCCTCCCACCTTGACTCCAGTAATTATCAGCTTTCTGCCAATCTTGTCTCACCTGTTTTCCAGCTACCCTCTTGTTTCTAGTTGAGTACCTCAGCTAGCTAATTTTGACATATTCTGTATATCATTTTATTTGACATATTCTGTATATCAAATATGTGTACTCAACACATTTCCTTTCAAAAGTTATTTCTTTTCAAAATTTATTTGTCAAAAAACGATAATGCATTTAAACTATCAACAATACATTTCTTTCTTTTTTTATTACAAGACAAAAATCTCAGTATGCAGCCCTGGCTTGCCTGAGACTCACCATGTGGTCTGGGAGTCCATGACCCTCCTCTGTCTTTGCCTCTGTAGGGCAAGGATTTCACGTGTGTGTTACTATGCCCAACAAAATTAATAAGTTCTTAATAAAAGTTTTAACTTTTTTGTGTGGTAATTTTTTTCATAAAAGTTTTAACTCTTATGTATATGAATGTTTTGCCTACATGTATGTATGTGTTCCATATATGTGCCTGGTCCCCCGCAAAAGGCCAGGAGAGGGCACAGAATCTGCTGGAACTGGCGTTACAAATGCTTGTAGGTCACCATGTGGGTGCTGGGAACCAAACCCGGACCCTCTGTGGGAGCAGCTGGTGCTCTAAACCACTGAGCCATCTCTCTGGCCCCTTCATCCATTAAAAAAAGTTAACACACAAAATAATGAGTTTCCTCATGGTATTTTTATACATATATTATTATACTTGGCTCATATTTATCTCCCTGTGTCAGATGATGTTAAGAAACAATTTATAACTGCAACATCCATACCAACAACAAACAAACCACAAGGAAACAAAATATGAACATATATAATACCCAAAACCCCAACGTCAGATAAAGCAGACACCACGATGTGAATCCAACACAGAAACAAACAAAGAAAAAAACATACTTCAGGGGCTGTGGGTGTTACAGTTTATTAGACACATATTTAATAGGAAAAAAAACCCCCACTATTCTAGGAGATAGAAATAAAGGGTGTGACTGAGAATTTTGGCAGAGAATTGAAACTTATTTTTGTTTTTTTTTTTTAAGTGAAAATTTTAGAGCTAAAAACAGTGCCTGAAAAACAATTTGAAGGATAAACTTAGGAGCATATTAGATGTGGCTGAAGAGAGAAATAACAAATCAGAAGCTAGGTCAGAAAAAATACCAGAATGAAGCATGGAGATAAATATATTATATATATATTTTTTAAAGGTGGGGAATATAGAAGAGAGTTTGAGACATGGAGGAGGCAGTGAGCAGTTTCAGAGGGCAGGCTCAAAATCATCTATCAAACTCATGAAGAAGACAGAGCCATGCAGTCAGCGAGGACCTAGAGCAAGATGGGCGAGAAGAAATACACACCCAGCCTGTCAAGGAAGCCTGCCAGTGCAGCCACACACGAAAGATCAGAGACAAGGAGACTTGAACCCTTGATGTTCTTGCAGAGGACCCAAGTTCAATGGCAAGCACCCACATGGTGCCTCGAAACAATCGGTAACTACAGCTGCAGGGAATCTGATGCCCTCTTCTGACCGCCACAGATACCAGGCATGCGTGTGGAACACACATAGGCATGCAGACGGAACACTCACAAACAAATTAAGGTAGATTAAATCCTTGTTAAGAGTGAGAGAAGCATACAGGCTATCTTGAAAAGAGAGACGGTTAATTGATCTCTTCACGGTCAGATGGAATCTGGACGAGGCTAGAATTCTTTATGAAAAAGGAAAAACACAAAACACAACACACACATCCAATGGGTGTGTGAAAATTCCCCCCACCAACAATTTTGCCAGCTGGGTGCCATGCAGTTTTATTCAATTCTGAGTAGTGTAGACCTCCCAAGTGAAGGGAAAGGCTCAGACCCATAAGGCTGACACCCGTTTCAAAAGCCAATAGCAAGCCACTCTTTGAGCTCAAGTCACTTGCCAGAGAGAGAGAGGTACAGAACTCAGAGCAACATTCCTTGCTATTGTGATTTAAGACAAAGGTTGTTTAAGAGGCTATGAAAGAGCATCCAGATGAAAAATGAGTAGGGTGCATGCCTTTAATCCCAGGGAGGCAGAGGCAGGCAGATCTCTGTGAGTTTGAGGCCAGCCTGGTCTACAAAGCGAGTTCCAGGACAGCCAGTGACAAAGGAACCCTGTCTCGGAAAACAAAGGCACGGGCAAGGTCTGTGCAGAGACAAATCTTCGGTGCCCTCTCTGGACACATCATTCCCTGGACACCTCCACATCTTCAGCCATCTGCTTTTGGTTTTTGAGACAGGATCGCACTGTGCAGCTCTGGCTGGAACGTGACTCCCTGAGCAGACTAGGCTTGAACTCACAGAGATCCGCCTGAGTCTGCACGCAGAGTGCAGTGACTAACGGCATGTGCCATTATGCCTGGCTTTAAAAAAGTTTATTTATTTCAAATATGTGTATTGGTGGGGTGTGTCTGTGTGGATATGTAGGTGTGAGGACGAGTGTCTAAGAAGGCCAAAATAGGATGCTGGATTCCCTGAAGGTGAAGTTAGAGGGGGTTGTGAGCTGTCTGATGTGGGTGCTGGGAACTGAACTCACGGCCTCTTAACCTCTGAGCCCTCTCTCTAGCCGTGTCCAGCAGTCCGCAGGCTGTCCTAACCCAGTGGTTTTTGATTTGTATAGAGTTCATTCTGTATGCATGAGAGATGATATCATTGGCCACGAGTGAACAGCTCAACATTTAGCCCCACTTGCTTCCTTGGAAACGAAAACCAGATACACATCTGTTGCTGCAACTCGAAACGCCACAGCGACTGGAATGGAATAACGGATGGCCTATTCAATACCTGGAAAAATCAGTAAAAAGTGAAGGTGCAGTAAGTATATTCTCCGATGAACATAGCTGCAGAGAAGCTGGGCATGGTAGCACCCCCCCACCCCCAGTCCCAGCTGCTTTAGAGGCTGGCGGGAGGGTCACCTGAGCCCAGAGGATTTGTAACCAGCCTGGGGAACAGAGTGAGACTCTGTCTTGACTAAGGAAAATATTAAAATCATTTCAGGTTGGCTGTAACTACCAAAGATCCCCATGAATAGACCCCCCCCTTAGCAAGATGACCCTAACTGGAAGGTCAAACTGGCTGCAATGAAAACGGCACAAATCAGTACCATAGGATGATGGAGTACAGGAGTTAGGAATTTGAAGTCCTTACATGGATCTTGGGAAAGAAAAACATATCAATCAATATTAAGAATTTTTACAAATACACGCTATAATCTCTAGGTGAATAATAAATTTTCAATTTTTTTTTTAAAAAAATTATAAACTTCATTATAAACACAGTTGTGAATAAGTAAAAACCACCACACAGCAAAACTGACCAGACCCAAAGTCTATACAACTCAATAAACTAAAAATTATGAGTGACTTTAAATTTAATAGAGAAGCTGATTAAATAAAATTCCAACCGAAAGCAAAGGAGGAAGGGAAAAAGGAAAGGAGGCAAGGCATGTCAAAAGTAGTTAGCAAGAGGCTAGGTTTAAACCCAAACATGTAAAATAATTTCCATTAAAGAGCAAAGAGTTTTAGAGTTTCAGGCTCAAAAAAACTTTTTTTTTTTGTATTAAGTTATTTTTCATTCTCCCTGTAAACCCTATATATATATATATATATATATATATATATATATATATATATATATATGTATGTATACACACATTTACACACACACACATATATACACGCGTATGTGTGTGTGTGTGTGTAGGTGGGTGTGGTGCATGCCATTGAGCCGTGAGGCAGAAGGACAGCTTTCAGCAGCCAGTGCTCTCCTCCTACCATAGGGGTCCTGGAGATGAGATCAGATTGCCAGGCTGGGTAGCAAGTGCCTTTACACACTGAGACATCTTGCTTGGCCTGGAGGCGTATCTTGTATAGGAACCAAACTGAAAGTGTGTATTGTTAGTAGAGACACAACTGAAAACGTAGAGATGTGCACAATACCAACTACAGCAAAAAGCTAATGCAGTTACGTGAAGGCCAGACTAAATAGATCTTAAGAGAAAATGTATTAGTAGGCTGATGCGAATTGGCATGCAGACACACGCTGCTCCCCCGTCTTTTGGTTACTCAGGGCTGGTTTCTGCACCGTCTTCTGGAGCCCGGACAGATTGGTATTAGTGATAACTGACCTGACAAAATACCCTTACCTGCCTGATTGTTGGCTGCTCAACTGGTAAGCCTTGAGGCTAGTTTCTAAAATAATATCATTTTATAAATGATATTATACTCAGGGGCTGGAGAGATGGCTCAGCAGTTGGGAGTGTACGCTGCCCTTCAGTTCCTAGCACCCACATGCGACCTGCCCAGCTCACAACCGCCTTTAGTAACTCCAGTGCTCAGGGTTCTAGTGCCCTCTTCTGACCTCCATGGGAAGAGGCACTCATGTGCACATACCCACACACATATACTGAAAATATTTGCATAGGCACATAATTAAAATAAACACTTAATATGTATATATATATATATATATATATATATATATATATATATATATATAACACAAAATATATTCAAATTCTTGGTGTCTGTCTCCAGGAAAACTCAAATCAAGACAACAGTTCTCTGTTTTAGTGATAAGGACAACGCCCACTGGTGCGATGCTGATTGGCTTTGAGCTCTCCCTTCTGCTGTTCCTTGACCTTGTTGCCATCCATCCCATGTGCTTTTCTAAAAGTGGCTTCCCACCCTTGTGACTTCCCTCCTGTGCCTGCTTCCAGGCATGGTCAAGCATGGAACGCCTTACCTCCCATTCTCCTGTATCTTCAGCGACTCTTTTCAATTGTATTTACATTTTGTGTGCATTGGTGTGCTATCCCCATAGCACATATTCTGACCTCCCGCTGTAACTGCTGGCGGAGTTTGGAAATGGGTGCTATTTTGGATCCTTAAGAACTAGAACTCCTGAGAGAACTTTACCAGGATGACAGAGTTGCTGGGTGACCCAGCCCCGGTCTCTTACCCTGTACTGGCTCTTAGTTTCTATGACTTCATGGTAAGCACTTTGGGCTGGAATCAAGTGTTCCTCCAAGGAGGCGAGAGATGTTTATTCTTCATTGCGCAAACTTACTTGTTGTCTAGGATGCTCGCAGCATCCCTGGTCCATGGTACTCAAAGCCAGAGCTTATCTCATGCAACTCTGTTAGAAATGTGTTCAAATAACTTCAGAGACCTTCTCCACTAGATAGGGTGATCTGTTAGGGTCTTCCTCTTTAGACGCTCTTGGACTCTTCCCATTGATACATATGGGCCGTTGGTGGTCCAGAAACATGGGGGCTAGAGCACAGAACAAATGGTGGGAAAGAGCTGGACCCAAGCTGGAGACAGTGCCCTTACCAATATCCGAGGATAGAATGAACATCTAGCCTTCCAGCTTTCAGAGCAATGGAAGCTCCTAGGCGGCTCTGCTGGCTTTTCCATCGTAGGTCCTTCTCTCCTCCATGGACAGAATCCAGGGTTGCGGCGTCATGCAATGTCAGGGGGGGTTCATAAGAGCAGAGCCCTGTAGGCAGGGGCCTCTGGAGCTCTGCTAGCCCTAGGGCTGTTGGCAGAGCTGAGGCAACAGTTTTTTTCACAGGAGGTTGGATGGAGTGGGGAGGGGACAGGTGTGACTTGGGGAATGGGACGGTTCTCCAGACTGGCCAGCAGACGGTGGTTACTGGCAACAAGATGGTTGGGACTGCCCTCATTTCCTCTCGTTATCCAGCCTGCATGGTGAGGGGTGAGGCCCATGAAAGGTGTCTGTGTCAAAGAGAGGGATGGAAAGTGACAAGGGGCGATGAGCCGAGTGCAGAACAGACCGTCTTTGAGGTGGATGAGGGCTGCGGCTCTCAGGAGTTCTTGTGTGTTGCCCAATATTCAGAGCTCTGGATGAGTGTGCAGGAGCTTCTGGGAATGGCTCCATCTGTTAATTCACCGAGTCATCGGCTTGACAATTTCTCTGGGGCTGCAACAAGCCCATCTCCGTGTTGTACGTGTTCTGGGACCACAATTTATCTGACTCGAGGGGCTGGAGTTTTGGTGAGCAGTAAAGGAGGAACCTCGAACAGGAGGGGTTTGTCAGTTTTATGCAGCTGGCTCTGGGACTTCAGGCAGGTGATGGAGAGGAAGAAGAGGAAGAAGGAAGAGGCAAGAAAGAAACTTGACAGGCATGCTGTGACCTGGCCTAACTCACTCCTCCCCCAGCTCCCATCCGGAGGGGGGGCTGTGATCGTCCCATTCTGCAGAAGAACAAACTGAAGCTCATCTTTCACCCAGAACTCTTTCCCCAGGCTTGCCCAGTTTGACCCCGGAAAATCTCCAGCTGTCCTCACACAGACTGTGACCTTTGGGCCTCGGACAGTGGCTGCCAGAGCAGAAGGCAGAGTCTGTGCCCTCTGTGGTCCTTCTGACCACATCAACATCTGTCAGTTTCCCGGAAGTCTGGTTCTACGGTCTGCATCTGGGAATGTGTTTACCTGTAGGCAAACTGAGAAAAGTGAATTCTGCAACTTCCACACTAAGGACCAAGTGTGGTGATAACAGCAAAGGCATGAGAATGTTAGTAAACTTTTTTTTTTTTTCTTTTTGGTGGTGGTGGGCTTTTTTAAAGTTAGATTCGCCTACACATTCAGGTACGAATTCACTGTGTAGCCTGGGCTGACTTCAGACTCAAGACTCTTTTTTTTTTTTTTCAGCCTTTCAAAAGCTGAGGCCGCAGTGTGTTTCTGCCACGTCCAGTTAAGGGATAGGTTTCTCGTTTTGTTTTGGAGACAGGGTCTTCCTGTGCAGTCTGGTCTGAACTCAGCATGTAGAGATCTGCCTGCCTCTGTCCCCTCAGTGTGGGGATTAAATGCTTGCGTGATAATAGTTGTGAATTCGCAATAACTCAGACACACGAACTCACGCACATTCTCAAGCCAACCTGGGAAAGACACTGTCCTTCATTTCCTTTTAGACCTGGAGACACAGAAGCTGGAAGCAACTAACGTACAAACCAGGGATCTATCCACATGCACAAGTTCTGGAGGCACCAGAGTTGTGGCAAGGGGCTTCCTGGAGCAGACTGTACCCCTAGAATTTAGGATAGCTGGATGTGAGTTCCCTGAAGCCTGTGGTCAATTTCCGGCCGCACCACTGGTTTGGTGTGTGACCCGAAACCGGTCAGTGTCTCCGGCTTCCCGTGTCAAACGAAGGAAGGAGCAGGTTGAACCGGATGGTCCGTAACTTAGTTGCAACACTGACATTTCAAGAGGCTTCACCAGGCTAAAATAAGATGCAAGAGCCACAGCTGTGGTTGGGAAAGGGCAGCCTAGGACCTGTGTGCTTGTGGAAACCGGGAGGCTTTGGTGGTGAGGGGGCATAGAGAGCTAATTGCAAGGTCATGAGCTCAGCTGGGGGCCACTTTCTCCCAGCAGCACCCGCAACTGGCTGTGAGTCAACAATGGGTCATTGGCCACAGCAAGGCAGCTGGAGACAAGCCCTGAGCATGGACAGAAAGCAAGTCCTACCAGGTACCAGTTTAAGGGGCTCCAAGGGAGCCTGCATGTTCTTTCCTATCTAGTCTATATACTTCTACACCCCATTAAGTCCCATTAAGCTCACTCACCTCATGCTCATTGGGTGTTTTGGGCTGTGATTTTGCTAGTACACTCAGAGCCAGGGCACTTGAGCTGTGCCTGAAGCTGACATGTGGGGCCTCTCTCTTCTAACCTCTGCAGGCTGAGTTACTGCCACATAAGGGCAGGTATTAATTCTAGCCTATGCCCTGAGGGAAAGGGTTTGCTAAAAGAGGGGCATCAACTCTGGGGCAGACTAGTGTCAAGGAGTCACTCCCGAGGAAGTTCAGCAATGAGGGTTCCAGGATGTGAGCTCCTTGGGACGTCAGGGAAGGTGTGGGAGGAGTGGGAGTCAGGGCTGAAGTTCTTCCAAGATACAGCTCCTGCCAGCTGATCACGTCACATAGCATGACATGGCTGGTGATGCTGGAATGATTCAAGGCACTTCCCTGCCATGCGTGTGTCTCCCACAAGCCTCTTGAACACAGGCTCCAGGCTCCTCATGTACCTGAGGTCTGGGCTGGAGCCAAGCTACACACTCAGCCCTGAGACAAAGGCAGCTGTCCCCAGATTCTTCTGCAGAGCATTCGAACATCTCTGTAGTAGTCACCAGCCATTTCCCATTCACTTACTCATTCATTCATCCACACATTCATCCATTCATTCACCCATCCATCCATTCACTCACTCACTCATTCATCCATTCATTCATCCATCCATCTATTCTCACACTCATTCATTCATTTAATCATGCTGCTGTACCTCTGAGAAAGGCTCTGTTTGTCTTTTTAAACATCTTCCTAGGTGGGGATGTAACTCAGCAGAGAGTTGTTTGTTTTTTTGAGCACATACAAAGCTCTGGGTTTGTTTGTTTGTTTTTGAGCACATACAAAGCCCTGGGTTCAAGCTCTTCAAACCCCAGCACCACATGAACAGGGCGTAATGGAGTTTGCCTGGAAACCCATCATTGAGAAGTTAGAAGCAGGAAGACTGGAAGTTCAAAGTCATCCTCAGCTATATATTGAGTTAGACAGCCTGGTTGACATGAGACTGCCTCAAAAGCAAAGCAAAATGAACAAAACAAAACAAAACAAAACAAAACAAAAACCCCCAAAGCAAATGTAATTTAAAAATCTCCCTAGGAAGCCCAGGTCTCCTGGGGCCACCCAGTCTACACTTTAATTATTTGATCTTTAATTGTTGTTGTTTGTTTTTGAGACAGTCTATGTCACCCTGACTGGCCTGGAGCTCACCATGTAGGTCAGGCTGGTCTCAAACTCATAGAGATCTGTATGCCTCTGGGATCAAAGGCATGTGCCACCATCTGACCTCTGACCTTTAATTTTTAAATTTCTTTTAGATTTATTTTAATATTCATGTGTATGAGAGTTTTGCCAGCATGTATATCTATGCACCACATGCATGCCTGGTGCTTGTGGAAATCAGAAGAGGGTGTTGGGTCCCCTGGAACTGGAGTTATGGACAGATATGAGCTGCGATGAGGGTGCTGGGAATTGAACCTGGTCCTATGTAAGAACAAGTGCCTTTAATCTCTGACCTATTTCTCCAGCCTCTTGACCTCATTAAAAAATAGTTTCTGCCTATTGGGGCTTTGGCTGCCTGCAGATCTGTCTGTGCACAGCTTGAGTGAACAGCACACACAGAGGCTGGAAGAAGGTGTCAGATCTCTTGAAACTGGAGTTATAGACAGTTGTGAGTTATAGACAGTTGTGTGGGTGCTAAGAATTGAATCTGGAAGAGCAGCCAGTGTTCTTAACCACCGAGCCATCCCTCCAGACTCTATCATTCGACCTTTAAAGCTTCTAAAGTCTGCCTTTCCAAGCTGATCTGTTGGGATTTCTTCTGCCCTGGAGAAGCAGGCTAACCCTCTCTCCTAGAGAGACTGTGCTCGCTCAGATCTTCTCTTCTTCCCCTCCTGCTCCTCTCTACCCTTTCTTCTTTTTCTGTGTAGACATATACTGAGCTTCAGCTGGGTCCCAGGAGCCAATCAGAAAGGAACACACACGTGGCATCTTCGCTTCACAGAGCTCCAGCAAGCCAGGGAGACCCTGCAGATCAAAGGCTAGTATAGCTAACTATAGCTTCATCTGAAGAGGGCTCTCCCAAGAACAGGACAAGATGTTCTGTCCAGGGCAGACATGAAAATAGGAAGAGTCCACACAAACGCCCCTGAGGCAGCAGCTTTGAGGACACGGTTTCTGGAGACTTCCCTTCGTCATTGAGAGGGGGAGACTTCTAAGTCCGAACCCACTGTTCGGCAAGTGCCTGGCCAGCTTGGAGCCCAAGGGTCCACCTGGTATCCCGTTACATATTTGTCTTCTTTAGTGCAACCTGTGGCTATGTATTCATGTTCTGGGACAAGTCCCCTCCAGGAGTATTTACGCATAGCAGCCTTGCTGCAGCCTCCTCCAGACAGCAGAACATGACCTTGACTCTGAGTCCCTGCCCTGACCTTGTAAACGCTCTTCTCCCTCAGCCCCCAGAGCCTGCTCTGCACCCGGATCTGCCTCAAAGTATCCGCTTCGAATTCCTTCTTAATGTGACTAGCAAGGTGTGGCCTTCCTGTCTGGATATCCTAGTCTCCTGGAGAAGGCCTGCAGGTGAGGTCCCACGAGAAAATAGAAACTCGGGAGGAGGTTATAGGAGACTTTTAGTCTCGGGCTCCAGAAATAGGTGTCTGCACTGTGCTGGGCCATACAGATCTATGACCTCTGACCTTGTCCTTCTAGCCCCTCACTGGAGAGAGAGTGTGTATGCTCCCTGTGTACTTGTGTTTCCGTGTTCTGTGCTCATGTACAGGAACCCGTGAGTCCTCTGACTAGGCTTCTCTGTTGGCTGACTCCTATCTCTTTGCTCTTCGGAACCCAGCCATTCAGGGGTGCCTAGTTAGTTACGAGAGCCCCCCCTCAAGACCTCATCCACCTGCTCTGTCCCAGAGCCATAGCAGTTGGTCCCATCTGGGCCCGGCCTGCTCGCAGCCTCCGTGCTCTTCACCTCACTTCCTCAGGGGCCTAGCTGGACTGTGAGGCCGGCCCACTTCTCAATCCTCACTCTCCGGCATCTGTCTTGAACCGTGACCCCCTCCCTGCGTGCACTCTCAGGGGCAGACTCTTAATAGCTCTCATTCTGTTGTCACCTTTCTTATCTGTCAAATGGAAATGAGGCCCTGTTTGGCAGCCAGAGAGGACCCTGTGGTGCCCAGGTTAGTGCTGGCCAGAGAACAGAAGCTCTGGAAACAGCGTTTGCTTTCCCTGCCCTTTAGCGTCGATGGGCACCTGTTCTTTCCTGTTTAAGAACACTGCACATGCTGGAAGACCTGTGACCCCGAAGCACGGCTGCACGGCTAGCTGCTCGCTGCCCTGGTTTCTGCTCCTATGCTGTCTCCTCCCCAGGACAGTGTTTTGATCCCGGTCTAAAGCAGCGACCTTGCCGCTGCATCCACACCTCTTGCTTTACTATGACCCCAATGATATTATGTTCGCCACTTAGTGATAATCTGTCTTTCCTGTGCTGAAGTGAGAGCCCATGATGGCAGAGGCCTCAGCTGACATCTTGATTATGATGGCATCAGTGCATGGTGCTGGGCCTCTGCACACATGCATTTGTGTGTGTGTGTGTGTGTGTGTGTGTGTGTATACACGCACATGCGGGCATGTGAGTGTGTGTGCCCTGAAGCTGAAGACAGGCCTTGCTCAGCACCTGAGTCACAGTTGTGCAGTGGGCCACAAAGGTGAAGATCTACCCTGATGCCCCAGCTATGGGACTCCGGGCCCAGGCTGACTTCCCATGAGCAAAGATTTTTCTTCCCTGAAGCACACCTGCTCTTCCATTCTGGCTTCCTTTCCCGTCAGTCACTGGTTGCTGCTGGGCCCTTTCTCAGCTGAAATCCCTGCAGGTGCCACATTCTCATGCCTATAGATCAGGGCTGGGTGAGCGCCTCAGGGCAGCCTGCAGCCCCTAGTCCTTGCCAGCCCTCCCCACCTCTCCCACACAAGAGAGGGACTCTACAGGAAAGCTTCATCCATCTCACTTGAGGTGGTGGCTCAGCCTTCCCTAGCCCCATCCACCCCTGACTCCCAACACCAAGACAAGCCTCTGGTGGGTGGCCAGGATGTGCACGGGGCTGTAGTTTTGGATCCAGTGCTGAAAGGGTCCCTGCCATGTCAAGCTCCTCCAGGCCTGAGCAGTGTGCAATCACTGCCTGCTCCTTAGATCTGTCAGCACCCTGTCCTGGGCTCCTAGCCCTGTAAGCATTCTGGATTGCTTGAGCAGAAAAGGACTTCTGGCTCAGAGGTTTGCACAGGGAGCTCCCAAGTACCTTGCTGCTGATCCGTGTGTGTGCAGATGAGGGTACAGGTGCATTTCGGGAAAAAACGTGGGGCTTACAACCCTTACTATTATTATTCTTTTATTTATTTAGAAATCTTATGTATGCCAACGCGTGCACACTCAAACACACACAAGTGTGTGTGAGCCATGTGTGTGCAAATATGTGTGCCACGTGTGTGCAAACACTCAAGGAAGCCAGAGGACTTCAAACCTTCTGGAACTGAAGTCAAAGGCAGTTTTGAGTTTCCCCATGTGGGTGCTGAGAACAGAACTTGGGGCCTCTAAAAGAGCAGTAGTCATCACATTTAAGCCTCCATCATCATCATCATCATCATCATTATCTTCACCACCAAAGACAGAGCCTCAATTTGTAGCCCAGGCTGTCCTGAGACTCCCTATGCAGCCTAAGTTGTCATTGAATCCTAGCCTTAGCCTCCTGACTGCTGGGGCCCTAAGCATGTACCAGGCCCAGTTGGGCTGGCCTCGATTTCTACTTCGGCCATGGAACTCCATCCCTTTCCTTTGTTGCCTCAGAGAAAGGAGATGCCCCATGGGTTACTATTTAAAAGGAGACTTGTTATTTTAAAAAGAAAAGTTTGAAAACCACAAATCATAAGGAAATTAATTTTAAATACAGGGGAAATGGAGTCCCAGGGGAGCAAATGTCTTCGCAAGGTCACAGCAATGTCGGTAGCAAAGTGAGCACCATATCAGCCAGCCTGGATCATAGGCTGATGTTTTTGCCAAGACCAGGCTGAAACGTCCCTCTTAGGAGGTGGCAGCTGGGGGCAGAGTGCCAGGAAGGCACTGTCACAGACACGGGCTAAGGTCACGCCTGCCCACTCCCAAGGGCCCCTAAGATGCCCCCTTGAGAACAGACGTACTGGAAAGGACATTCAGTCCTGATCTGGAGGCTTGAGGTTTTGGAGGGGGAAGGGCAGAGTGAGGAAGAGTGAGAGGGACACGAGAGAGAGAACCATCTGGGACAGGCTCCTCAGGCACCCCACTGAGAGTAGCTGCCATCCCAAGCTGGTACCTGCTTTCTGTCTCCCTTCCACCTGGGGAGGAAACAGAGAGAGAGCTTGTGCCCAGGCAGGGAAGGTGGTCCTGAGGTGACCACTGTTGGGTAGAAAGGTGGGAGGGTCTTTGTGGATGTGTTGGTGATGGCTAGCAGTAGAAATCGTAGACTAAGGAGTTCTGTGAGGTGCACTGTCATGCCCAGCTGGGCACCCAGGAAGTGCTTTTGGGCTGTGGGATGGATGGGTAGTATCCCCACCCTTCATAACCACTGGCCTTCTCCTTCCCCCACTCCTGTCCTTTGGAGGCAACAAGGACTGAGTTATTCTTAGCAAGTTTCATTCATCAAAGTATGACAAATGGTGTCCTGGGAGGAATGCCTGAGCACCACAGGGAGCCAGAGAGGTGGAGTGCAACGGACCCATTTCTGGGGAGAAGCTGTTATGTTCAGGGAGCCCCATTTCAAAGGAGACACAATCTATCTTTAAGAAAACGTACTCTGAGCGGCCATGGCCTGTCCTCAGGAAACTTGAGTTTGAGTCAGACATTTTCCCGTCCTCAGCAAGATTCTGTCTGAGGAGACACGGCCTGTCTCCAGGGAGCCCCAGTCTAAATGGGGAGACTGAGTTCCTCTTCTTAGGGAACCTCTGTGTGGATGGGGAGACACAGCCCAGGCCCTGGCAGGCCTCTCTTCCAGGGTTTTCCTGAGATTGCACTGAGGGAAAGAGCGAAGGTTCTGTCCTTAGGAACTGGCCTCATGGGCAGAAGGCAGCTGCCAGCCCTGCTGGAGAAGGGTAGCCCAAGGTACAGGTTGGACTTAAGACAGAAAAAAGGGTTGTTGGGGTGCCTAGAGGTGACAGAGGAGAGGGGGCCTGTAACTGGCATGCTACCAAGAGAGGTATGGAGGAAGATTGGGGTTCCAGGCCTGAGGCACAGGCCACAAGACCTTCACAGAGTCAGGGTGTCAGTGGCCATCCCATCATACACCCCTCCTCACTGGCTCCCTCGAGGCCATGGGACACTGCTGGTCAGTAGAGCGACTCTAGGCCGTAGGAAGGTGTGTATCATATTTCTTTGCAGAAGGGTAATGTACCTGTCATAAAAGGAGCCAGTGGTACTTGTCAGAGCCAGCAGCAATGGAGCTCATCAGGAGGACCTTTCCTGAATGTCTTCCGTGCCCTAGGAGAAAAATGGGGGCACTGAGGTTTCTTCCATGGCTTTCCAGGGACAGTTCCCTTCATCTAGGCGTTCACGTTCTTGTCCACTACCCTCTTCCAGCAGAGAAAGTAGCTCCGGGTTGGGCTTCCCGAGCCTCCCACTTGTATGGGGGAACATGACAGAGGACCCTCTTATAGGACATGGAGCAGCCCCTGGAGGTTGCTGCAGGTGGAGCTTTCCCTGCTGCTGCTGCTGCTGCTGGGGACTTGGGAGAGGTCATGAGGGCAGGGTTGCGGGTTCTAGGTCCTGGAAGGGTGGGGTGGGGCTAATTACCAAGACAGCTCCCGTTGGCCCAGTGCTGCCGAGGCCGCAGATGACAGCCGCGGTGGGTAATCAGAACGCATTTAGCCTGTGGCCCTGCCATCCTGTAATTTCTCCCTTTGCACGCGCTCCGGTGTGATGCAGGAGGTGAGACGATGCCTGCTTGGCCATGAGTCACCCTCGGAAGCGGGGCAGGGACGCAGGGGGCGGCAGAGGCCGCGGAGAAGGGACTCCCGTGGCGGGAGGCCAAGAGTCAACTGGCTCACGGCTCCGGGCCTGCGTTCCCTGGGGAGCCGTGCCGCGGGGCAGCGGTCCCACCTGCAGGGGGCGCTCCGAGACGGGTATCCTCCTCTCCACCCCCACCCCTAGCTCCCCGGCGTCCTGCTACCCGAAGGCAGGTGCGCTGAAGAAGAGGCCGGCAAGCTCACGGCAGCTCCTCCTACGCTCCGACGCGACAGGTGCCAGTCACACCGCAGCCGCGGCTGTGACCGAAGGGGCCGCGGGTTCTGGCCCAGCTCTGAGTCAATTCGGGCGAGCTGGGGGAGGAGCCAGCGAGGGGCTACCGCAGGGAAAGGGAGTTTATTTATTAGCCAGATTAGCCCGCATTAATGGGGGCGCGGTGGTGGCCGGCGGCAGCGGGGACATAGCTGGCATAGCTGGCATAGCGGCCAGGCCTCCCGCAGCGCCCGCTCTGGAGGCTTCAAAGGGGCTTAAAGGGGCCCCTGGTGGCACTGCCACGGCCCCTTGGGGGAGGGCGTGGGCAACGGGGGAGAAGGCCAGCATTGTGCGGGAGGATTAGGGATCTGGCCTGGAAAGAATTTTAAACTGCTACAGCTGAGCCCCAGGAACCACCCCCTCCCCAAACACACAGGGACACACACACACACACACACACACACACGCACGCACGCACATGCACGCACGCACAGCCCAGACATGAGGAGCTGTGTGTCCGTTTCTCTCTGTCTCCCTCAAGCTGGACGCTTGCTTGATGTTTGGAAAATAACACAGGACATCAAGTTAAGTATAAGTATAAGCTAAGTATAAGTATATCCCAAATGCTGTTTGGGATATACTTATGCTAAAATATTTGTTGCCTTCTGTTCAGCTTAACTGGATTCCTTCCACTCCACTCCCCCAAGCAACTTGGATTATCTTTCCCGTGCCTGGAAACATGCTCCTGGAATCCACTGTGTTAGCCTATCCCACAGTTCCCTCAGGGCAGGAGTCTCTCCCCCTTAGCAGAGCTTGGCCCTTCACAGTGGAACTGAGGATAGTGTATGCACCTTCTCCATCAGACTGGGAACTTCCTGAGGTCAGGGGTTGATTTTCGCTGGGGGGCCTTTTGGAGAGAGCACCAAGGGTTCGGATCTGAGTTTCCCTGGAGCCGGCGTGCTGAGGGCAAGTCTCTCCTTTCCAGAGCAGGGCTGGTGACTCCTGCCTGCACTGAGGGTTCCTGACCACAGGGGCCCAGGGGACTGACCTCCGAATGGGTGGGTCTTTCTGGGGCTCCAGCATGGAGGTACTCTGGAATGCTGCACCGTGGAGTATGGGGGAGGGCATCCCCTTTTTCCTAAGCCTCCCAAGCCAATCCTGGCCCTTGCCATAGCATTTGAAGACCATGTCTACCTGCCCCCAGTTAGGCTGTGGAGAGAGTGGGGTGTGGGGGAGCTCTGAGATCTGGGTACCCAAGAGTCACTGCAGCAGAATGGCGCTTGGTGCAGTTTGGTCCTGCCAGCCTCCTCTCTGCTCATGAGCGCCTCCCTCCCGGCCCTCTGTCAGCCTCACCAGCCCCTGGGCCTTGAAGTTGCTCCTGTCCACGTTCTTCTTGCCTATGGCATACTCTGCACCGGTACCATGGGCAGCCGAAATCTTCTTCATCACCCTGGACCACTTAAGGAGCCAAACGCTTCTGGGATGGGGCGGGGGATGAACAAGTCAGGGAGCAAAGGCTGGGGGGGGGCAAAGGTAGGAGCTGTGGCTTATCCCTTGCCCCTGTACCCCCTCCCTATGGCCCCTCATGCCTCAGGGTGTCTGAGCTCTTTCCCTTGAAGCCGAGGGAAGGTCCTGGAAAGCCCTTTCCCACGGTCACAGCCACAGCAACCCCCCCCCACACTCCCTTCTTGTTAACTATGGCCACCCCAGGCTCGCCCTCTGCAGCGTGCACCCACCCTATTGCTGAAGGGCCCCTCCTTAGGCTGAGGGCCTGCTGCCACCCGCCCGTGGCATCATCACCCCACTCCTCAGGCCGCCCAGTCATCAGGTCAGCAATTAGATACTTCCTCCCAGCCACATGAGGCCACCAAACGTCACAGCCCCTCCTCCAGCCTCTGCTGCCAGCGGCAGGAGTGCTGGGGGGGGGGTGCCCCCTACCCTTTGTAGTCAGTGCCAAGTCCTGGTTCCACACCCCCTCCCACAACCTACTGAGTGCTGCGGTAATGAGCTCCCATCTAGGAAGCCGGGAGCTGCCAGGCTGCCTCCTCCTATCACCCCATTCTATTGCCTGGGTGGGGCAAAGCTCTCTTGAGGGTGCTGGCGGCCCAGTTTGGGCAGGGCTGGAGACTTAGGTATCTCTGACCCCAGCTGAAAGTGGTTTCCACTGGGTCCCTACCTGGGGCCCAAGAATCTGGGTTCTGATGGTGGCAATAGTCTAGGTAGAGGGAAAGAAATGGGAGACACTTTCAGATGCCCCAACGTGCTGCTCAGGAAGTCCCTGGAGGCTCCCATACCCATATCTAGGTATGCATGCAAGTACAAGCTGTTCATGCTATGTCCCACTGCAGTGGGGACCCACATAGGCAGAGGCGGTAAGCCCATCACCACGGCAGTGCCAGAATCAGGACCTGTGGAGGGAACCAGGGCCGTGGGAGGGGAAGGCAGACCACTGATGCTCCTGCTTGAGTTAGGGGTGGGGAGGGAAGATATGAATTGAAATAGAAGATTAAAAATAAATCCAACGAATGTGTGTAATCTTCAGTTATTTAACTTGGGAAGCTGGAGTGGCTGAGTTTGTATAATACAACGAGATGGAAAAACGGAAAGTTGGTTGCAGAATTGCGGTCTTGGCTCCGGGCAGGCAGGCCCCAAGCCAGTGTGATTACTGGGGACCCCCTGATAACCAATTGCTAGGGTCTGTCTGGGTGAGCTTGCCTCAGGAGGGGGTGAGGTTACCGCAGTCTTTCTTTGATTCCTGGGATCCAACCCTGTCCAGATGCAGGACACAGGTGAGGGGTGTGGTGGGGTGTGGGGGCGTGGCCAGATGCTGCCCTGATTGGCGTGGGGGTGGGGCCCAGGAAGGGCTGGCTACCTGCCCCACCCCTAAGTGGCTCTGTAGCAGGTAGCCAAGAGCTGGCTTCTCAGCCTGGGAGGGGATGAGTCACCCAGTACCTCCCTGACCGGGCAAATGAGGCACAAAGGATGGGAACATGGGTGGAGGGGCCTTCTAGGAACATTCCTGGAAGGGAACCTGGGAATAGCCACGCTGTGGGAACCACCTGCCTACCTGCCTGCCTGCACCTGCAACTTGGCTCAACACACTCTCCTCCTTGCTCCACACAGCCAGTCTCTAGGTTCACAAGGCAGGGCCCTTAGCTGCCTCCTAGCTAAACCCATCTCCAGCCTGCTGCCACCACCTAGCTTGCCCAGCAGGCTCTCCAAGCTGTGGCTCCAGGAGCGCCCTTATGTATGTGCTCCTAAATATGCTCACAGCCACATCAACACACATGTGCCCTCCCTAGCACAGGGAGTCACACTCTCAGCACCTCCATGGGCTGTACACACCACACACACACACTCAGATGCATACATTTACAAACCTACAGTTGTAACACTAGTGTGTGTGTGTGTGTGTGTGTGTTAGGACCTTTGTCCTCAGTGCCTGGGAATGTGACCTTGTTTAAAAACAGGTTCTTCATAGATTGTAATCAAGTTAAAATGACATTTTGCTGGATTAGAGTGAGCCCTGAATCCAATGCCCGGTGTACTTAGAAGAAGAGAGACTTGGACGTGCAGAAATACAGAGCCCCATAGAGAGAGAACTCACCCGAAGAGGTAGACACTGGAGTGATGTGACCTAAGCCAAGGATTGCTAGCAGCCCACCAGGAGCTAGGAGAGGGCATGGGGCAGTCTTTCCCTTAGTCTTTGGTGGGTAGTGTTAACATAGACTCTGCTTATGCCTTGATCTTGGACTTCTGAGTTCCTTGACTACAGGAGAATACCTTTCTGTTGTTTGAAGCCACTGAGTCCGTGATGATTTGTATGGCAATCTAGATGATGTTAGTGGCATTGGGAGGGGGGCTACTGACTCTGTCTTCACTCTTCTTGAAAGTGATCAGGGGAGCCAAAGACACTTATGAGTCTGAATAGGAGGTCAGGAATTGTGTTAGTTTTATCATTGCTTTGACCAAATACCCAAAGAAACCACCTGAAGAGTGGAAAGGCTTATTTTGGCTCATGGTTTCTGGGATTCCCCACCATCACGTAGGGGAGGGTGTGACAGAAGAGAACAGCTAGCGTCACGGTGGTCTTGAACAGAGAAAGTGCCCACGCTTGCCAGTGCTCTCCTTCCCTCCTTTTAAATCGGGTCTTCAGGCTGTGGGATGGCTCCACCCACACTATGGCGGCTCCTTCTGCCTGAGTTAATCCTTTCTGGAAATGCCCTCACAGATGCATCCAGAAGTGGATTTTAGTAATCTCCTTGGTCTGTCTTAATCCAATAAAGTCGACAATTGAGATCAACGAGCAAGGTGATTTTAATCTTCGTCTTTCCTGGGGTTCTTAAGCAGGGCACTCCCTTAAAAGGATGGGCTGCCGTGAAATAGATACAGAAATTGTGGCAGATCCACTCCAGGGAACACTACCCAGCTATGAAAAGGGAAGGGGAGAGACACAGGAGGAGCTGACACAGGGACTCGTACCCCACGGTTCTTTTAATTTGAGTTCAAGGACACCTAGAATAGATGTCTGTGGATAAAAACTAGAATAGTAGTTCCTTAATGGGTTGGAACTAACTGAGAGGGCTTGATGGAGCCTCCTAGAGAGCAGAAAATACATCTGGTCTTGGGGAAGCTGGCATATCCATACGTAAAAAAAAATCCACTGGGTTGTGTAATTTGATACTCAGGAAGTGAATGGCCAGAAGCTATTGGGGGATGCTTTCCGGTGACATCACAGATGAAGGCTTGGTCTAAGGACACACGCTTGTGGGTATAGGAGGAAATTTGACCCTTCCCTGGAGAGTTGGCTGACACACATACCCACACACTTTCACCCACAGCCAGTAAGATACCCACTGGGCAAAAGCCTTTTGCAGCACAAGCCGGGTGCCCTGAACTCCAACACTGGGAGTAGAGAACAGACCCCTGGAAATTGTCCGCTGACCACCATATGTGCGTTGTAACGTGTGTGTCTACTCTCACTTATGTATCATGCACGAACATTAACTTTTAAAAAATGCCATCTTCTCCCCCCCCAAAAAAAATAAAAGATCAACAACACCAATCCTGTTCTCAAAACAAAACAGAAATAAATAAATAGAGATCCAACTGGTAAAAATATTTACTGAGCTGAGGATGTAGCTGGGGGGATGGGAGGGAGGGCTTGCCTACCAAACCTGAAGCCCTTGGTTGGACCCCACCACGGCATAAATTGGGTGAGCGGCAGGGCAGTCTGTAATTTTAGCACTTGGGAGGCAGAGGCAGGTGGGTGACTGTGAATTCAAGGTCATCCTCACGTGGAGTTGAAGCTAGCTTAGGTTGCATAAAACTCTCTCTCTAAAGACCTAACACCCCAATATCTACCTTTGGTTCGGATTTTGTGATACGACAGGCATCAGGTATCTTTGAGGTGCGTGGGCTTCTGAGGGGTTGAGTGAAATCCCCAGTGCCACATAGGGAACTCAGCAGAAGGGAACGGACACACAGCCCACTCAGACTGAGGCTCCCTGGGGATGAGATGGCCTCTTCCTGTCACACAGGGTTATGGATTTCTCTGCAGGAGGATGGCTTTGAACTTGCCTTTCGTGGCTTCTCTGCTAGTCTCTTGTAGTAGCTGGGAGGGGGCTGCTGACCTGGCTACCCCTGTTCCTTCTCACCCTGACAGTCACCGCCCCTGCCCAGGCTCACCATTGGGCCCTCTTTATGGGTACATCACAGTCTAGGGCTACGGTTCTAGGGGTAGTGGTGACAAGGTAGTGGACGAAGTCTGGACCGAAGGCTGTTGTCCCTCCATTGGGAATGCTGGGATCTAGGGGAGTCACCCTCCTTCCTGCCTGAGCCGTGTTAGAGCCACTCTGGGTGGGAGCTCTTTGGACCCTGCTCTTTTCCAGAAGGAGCAGCTGGGACAGGGTCTCCATTTGAAGACGTGGGGAGGGGCAGGGTGCAGGGTGGCTCAGTCATGTCCAGGACTGGGTGCACCCTGCTTTGCTGACTTCGCCAGCGGGAGCTGTATCATATGATGGGGGACTGAAGTGGCAGGTGTAATGGGAGATGACATTTTCCCAGCCAGTCCTCTGACTATATTAAGCTCTGTGTCCCCTGCTTCCAAGACTTTCCCTCCTGCCCTAGGGACTCTGTACTTGGACTGAGGAATCGTCTCTTTTTCCAACCCTACTCTCCTAACAAGGGGGCATGGGCCTAATGAGGTCAATCCAGCAGGTAGGGCAGGGACATGGAATATTTGGGCTCTGAGTGCTGATGAGGGTGCAGGGACAGCCTTAGCACCCTCACAGTTAGCCACCCATGCAGCACCCAGGCTCACAAGGGCACAGAAATAACAGGTAACTGAAAGATGCCATTTATGCAGTCATTCTGTCGGTGCCCCACCCCCTCCCCCCAGCAGTCCATTATCACCCTATCACCTTGCTCAGGTGCCCACAAGCATACAAGCATCCATGCATGTTGGCACACTGGTGCGCCTACATGAATGCCACCCCACCCACCGTGCCTTCCATTTCCTCTGGACTCCACCCCCACCCCCCTGTCGATGGCTGAAGTGGAGACCATTTTGGAGACTTCAAAAGGAATGGCGTCTGGGGCTATGCACCTTCTGTCTAGAGCTCAGAGCTCAGATCCTGTGGGCCCTCCAACCTCCCACCAGTGGGAGTTATTGCCTAGGGCAGGGGAGAGGCCCTGAAAACTCTGCCTTCTCCCCGGGGTAGGGACAAGAGGCAGGTTTGGGGTTATTAATAACCGAACTCCTGACTGGAAAGGCCTCTGCGGAAGCCCCAGCCTTAAGCCAATCGGAGCAAAACTTTCCAGGAAAGCAAGCCTTCCTCTGGCTCCAGGATTTATTTCCCACTCCTGACTTCACCCCTTTGGCGTGTGGCGCTCCTGCCAGGCTCCACCAACTGCCCGACAGGCCCGCTGTCACCTGGCAGCTGGCAATCACCTTGGCTGCCACCCAGGGAAGGTCACCCTGCATGTGGGTTGTGGGGCCGGCGTCAGGCCTATTTCCTCTGTCATGTGGCGTTGTGCCTCCTCCCTGCACAAACTGAAGCGTACTGGGTGAGAGTGCAGCTCCCTGCCCTGGCCCACCTACCCAGGGCATCAGGACATTGTCCTGGCACCTCTCTCTGCTAGGGCAGGCAGCTGATGGGCACCGGAGCCAGAGGGCAGAGGCAAGCTGAGCTTCGGGCTTTTCCTGGCTTTGTGACCTTGAACAAGCAGGATTTGACTTCTTCGTGGCTCCATGTCACGTTGGCAAAATGATCGCCAAAGTGCTCAGCCACAGCTAGCTTGCAAGTGCTAGGCACGTACAATGCTGGCATCGGCCATGAGGGGCTGCACAGGACGGTCAGAAAGGGGATGGCATCTGGCCTCAGTCACCAACTCCTCTCTCATCTTCATCACCATGGTGGCTGTCACCGACACTTCCACAGCTACCCCCACACACCATCCCCCTTACCAGCACCGTCCACAGCTCTCTACCATGTCTGTAGCGCCAAGACAGCCACAGACTATCATTGCAGGAGCACTAGTCCACTCACGCTATGGTCAAGGTCATGTGCCACGAGGCCTGCCCTGGGACGCCACACCACTGGGAATGGCCTGTAGTCCCACTTCCTTTCAGCCTTGCTGGGAGTCTCCTATCCTTCCTTTCACTGGCCCATGAACCGTGTGACGCAGCTTCGTGTGCCAGCCTCCCCCACCGACGGCGAGCGCCTACACACATATGTGCACACTCACACACTCAGAGTGTAAGCTGGTCTTCCAAAAAAAAAAAAAAAAAAATCAGCCTCTACTTATTTATTTTGAAAAATTTGAAAGTTTACTTATTCACTTTTGTGGGTATGGATGTTTGGTCTGCATGCCAGTCAGTGCACCGCCTCCATGCCTGGCACCCATGGAGGCCGGAAGAAGGAGTTGGATCCTTTGGGACTGGAGTTATGGATGGTTGTGGGTCCTCCATAAAAGCAACAAGTGCCCTTAACCATGGAACCGTCTGTTCCGTCCTATTCTGTTCATTTATTATTTATTTTAGACAGGGTATTACTATGTAGCGCTGGCTGGCCTGGAAGTCACTAGATAGACCAGACAGAGATCCTCCTGCCTTAGCCACCACACCCAGCTCTCTACCTTTTTTTCCTCGCACACAGCACAGGGGCTCTGAGTTCTAGTACAGACTCTGACATTGGCAGAGTCACCTAAGGTCAAGAGTGACTTGACCTTGGACAAACCACCTGGCCTCTTTGTCATCATGATACCGTGTGTCCTCGAGGGACAGAGAGGTGCTCCCGATGGTGGCACCCGGAGGACTTAGGACAGACAGACGCAGGTATGCCTTACCTTGTGGCAGCTGCGGTTCCCGATGTTATTATTGGCTCTTCCCTCTTACCTGTTTGGCATGAGACTTTGCCGGGGCCAATGAAAATGGAAACTAGCGGGCATGCTCTCATCTTCCAACACGAAAATCTGTGAGGAAGACAGGTGTCTCCTATCTGCTCTGGGGAGGTATCCTTTCTCCCTAGGTAAGAATCCGGTTCGGGGTAGAGGGGCCAAGCAGAGAAGGCAGAGCTGTCTAGAGCTCAGCTTGAATCCTAACCTTGCCAGCTGAATACCCGTGAGCAAGCCCCTTAACCACTTTCTTTGAATGCTCTGCCTCAGTTTCCCTATTTGCTATGTGGATGCTATGTTGGCTGCTGAGAGGCGACTACCGCTGTTGAGCTTCTGTTAGCTCCTGAACTGAATCACTGTGGACCCTCCCAGGCAAAGATAGTTCTGGCTCAGCCTGCTGTTCCTATAGTAGGGAAAACACAGAAAAGAGTCCTGGGCAAGTTGCAGGAGTAGTAAAGGTTAGCCCAAGCCAGAACCCACTTAGCATGACCTGAGAGTGTGCACTGCAGTCTGAGCTCGGCAGGGCTGAGGACAGAAGGAGGGATGGCCAAGGGCCCTCCACCCACAGGTCCAGGGAGGCTGTCCCATCCTGGGATTCTCTCCTGCAAACAGCTTCATCCGGAGCAGGGATGGGGCAGCTGGAGGAGGTGGGAGGGTGTGGCCTGCAGGCTCTCAGGCTTTCCCAGGCTCCTTCAGCACACTGATGTCTCTGCAGCTGCAGCCACCCAAAGATTCCCTCCGCCTCCCTCCAGCGGTGGCGCCCTGGCCATGAACTCCAGGGGAATAAACAGGGGCAGAGCTTGCAGAGTGATGAGTACTCCCAGCCCCCAACAATGTAAACTCCCTCGATATATTTATGTTGTCTGGTCCTGGGTCCCCCGTCCAGCTCAGAGGTGTCACACCATGCAAATGTCACATGTATGAAGAATCTGAGCTCCTCTGAGTGGTGGTGGGAGAGGCAGAGAGAGAGGCAAGGAGCACTGTGGGGCAACTGGAGCTGGGAGCTCAAGGTAGGGGCTGAAAGCTAGAGAGTGGCAAAGAGGACTCAGAGCATGCCTTGCTACAGAGCGTTGCCAACGCTCTGAGTGTCTCTAGAGTTGCAGACTGAACTCTTAGGGGATCCCTATCCTGGACAGTGACCACAGTGACCTGGGTCACTCTGTGGCCTTCCAGAGCCAGTCTTGGCCCCAGACTCCAGGGTCATATGGCCTACAGCCCTGTCTAACTGACAAATGGCCCAAGACACCAGTGCTTTCTTTACTTTTTATTGCCCTCGGCTGGGCATCTTGCCAAGACTCTCATTCACATTATCTCATTTAAGTTTCACACTGGTCTTGGGGCAGGAACCACTGTGTCTTTACTACCCAGGGGAGAATATGAGGCGCTAGACAAATGCCCTGAAGTGATGGAGGCTAAGGCTTCCAGATGACAAAACATTTTAAACCCAGAGAGCTGTATTGAGAGAACAACGACAAGAAACGCTGGACTTCTGAGCTCTAGTAAACTTTCTCCAGACTGTGCCAGAGAACATGACGATGAGAGGCCTGGCCCTGCCCCGAGGGAGCCCCAGACTGAGGGGGACAGAGTCTTGTCTAGGAGAGCTTTAATTCTGAGTCTTGTCCTCAGAGAGACCCAGTCTGAGAGAGACACTGTTTGAGGAAGACAGGGCCTGGCCTCAGAGAACAGGCTCCAGTCTGAAGAACACAAGGCCTATCCTTGGGGGACTTTGAGTTTTAAGGGGAGCACCCAGACCCAAGAAATGACTGACTGCACACTGGGGAGGCAGGTGGAGCCAGAGGGCTTTGCAGAGCTGGGGGAGGAGGAGTTTGGCAAGTGGCACACAGCTTTCTGTGGCCCTGGAGACCGGTGCTGTGTTCCTGCAAGGTCCTGATTAGGAAACAAGGCTTGTCTCTGCTGGCCCTGGTGCCCCCCTCTCCTGGCTAGGAGTCTGTCCTGGCCCTGCCCACCCTGCCTGGGAGGGGCAGGCAGGACAGAGCCCTGTGACAAGCATGCCACTGGGAACAGAAGACGACTTGGGAATGACACCCAGGGAAGGCTATTTTCATCCGGGAAGTCTCCTGCTTCTGCTGCTAACCCCCAAAATAACCAGGCTCCTGGCGGGGCAGAGCACTGAGGGCTGTCACCAGCAGCACCCTCGCTCGCCACAGTCAAGTCTCTTCTTGGAGGGAGAGCTGACTTCCCCTCAGACTTCCTCAGGCAGAAGCTCTGCGGAGGAAGCCCTGGAGTGGCAGGCCTCCACTACTCAGACTAGGGATTTCTGACACTCAGGTCCCTGCAGCTTAAAGAATTATTATTATTATATTATTATTATTATTTTTAGGGGAGAGGCAGTGGGAACAGGTTAGAGTCAGGTGGCTTTTCCCCGGTCCAGGTTGTGATTTGGAATTTGTGCTATGGCTGAGAAACCAGATCTTCCCCACATGGCTGGTGGGCTCAGCGGAGCCTGGCAGGACCTGGCAGTGCCAGGCTGTCCTGCTGCTGACCACATGGCCCCTGACGGGAGGGTTCACATGTCTCAGCCCCAGCCAGCCACCTGCTGCCTCCTGCCTCCCAAAATAGGGAAGGCTGGCCTTCTCCCCTTACTACCCGTGTCTCAGCGCCGGGCACTCCTTCCTACCCTGCTCATCTACAGCAGGTGTTGAGGGACTGACCTTCAGGCCTGACTTTCCCCGAAGCTGGTATCTGGATGCGGTCTGAGGGAGTTGTTCTGGGGCGGCCGCAGAATGGGAGGCCTCTGGTGGGAATCAGTGTCTCGTGTTAAGAAGGGCCCTGTTACCCACACCTCCCCTCTCCTCAGAGGCCACCAGAGCCCTTAACATTGAGTAGGGTCTTGGGCTGCTGACCCAAGTACTGTATGTGTGCACATATGCATACACATGCACATACATATATTCATATACACACATACAAATATGTGTGCATGCATGTATGTATATAAAGTATATATATGTGGCATTTGTGTGTGTTGCATATATATGTTCATATGCACATGTGTGAGGTTGTTCATATGTGTTTATGCCTATATATTTGGAGTTTGTGCGTGTGTGTGTGTGTGTGTGTGTGTGTGTGTGTGTGTGTGTGTAGGCCAGAGGCTGACCTTGGGTTTCTGGTTCAAAGGCCTATTATATTGTAGAATCATTGAACCTGGCGCTCAGTGATTCAAAGACACTGGTTGTCAAGCAAGTCCCAAGGACCTCCCCGTCTCTGTCTCCTCGGTGCTAGGATTATAGGCATTTATTACTGTGTTCAACTTTTCATGTGAGTGCCAGGGATCCAAACTCAGGTCCTGATGCCTGCCTAGCAAGCACTTTACTGCCTGAGTCATCTCCCCAGCCCTAATCCAAGTGATATTAACCTGTCTTTACTGCGGGTAGGAAAGGCTGAAGGGTGCGGGTTGAGAAGGAACTGCCTCCCAGGATGCATCCGGCTCTCCAGCGCTCATTTCACACACAGCAGCCTCTGCTGAGTGCTTGCCACCCGTGAAGAGCTCTGCCAGCACTCATCGCACGTTTGCGTGGTTCAGCCTCGACGCGCCATACTGAGAGCGATCTGGTGGTACCAGTTAGTGCCAGAGCAAGGGAAGCAAAGCGCGGTTAAATCCTTGCCTAACGTCACTCGACAGTGGTACAGTGATACGGAGGAGCTGGTGTGTCCACATCCGGGGCAGAACCGTGTCTTTCCTTTTTCTTAAGTATTTTTTCCTACTGTGAGAAAATTCCAGCTTTCAAACAGATGAGAGCAGTGACTATTCACCGCTCTTCGACTATTCACTGCTGAGAGAATAATGAATATTTTGCTGGATTTCACCTGCTGTGGGGGAGGTCTGAGTACATAAACATGCGCACATACATACATACACATACCCACACATAGATACATGCATGCATGCATATCCACATACACATGAATGCATACATACACATACAACATTGTGACACTGTGACCTGTCACCCCAGTTACTCTGGAAAGCATCTCTACATTCGCAGAGGGCTAGGGAGCCAACTCAGGAGGTTCTTGTTGTGAAAGCATCAGGACCTGATCTCAACTCCTTAGCACCCAAGTAAAAAGCAGGGCGGAGAGTGGCAGTTTTGGGGATGCAGAGACAGGAGCATCTCTGGGGCTCACTGGCAGCCACTCTCTGGCCTAATTGATGTGCCCTGGCTTCTGCGAGAGACTTTGCTGTAAAAATAAAGTGAAGAGAGATAGAGGCAGACACCTGATAGCAACCTCTCTGGCTTCCACACACATACATTCATGAGCATGAGCGCGCGCGCGCGCACACACACACACACACACACACACAAACCTAACTTTCTATGAAAACCAGCATGGCATTCTCAATCTGAATGAAAGGGCCTTCTGTTATCCTCTAATATACAGCTCTTGATTTTCTCTCTGAATTTCCCCTTGGACTGCTACTGAGGAGGGGAAGGAGGGATTTAGGGCTTTGTCTTTTTCCTCTTCCCCTTGTGTAGGCAAAGGTGTCTACAGAGGAGTGCAGTGGGGACCCGAGGGACCATGGTGGGTGACAGAGGCTGCGAGGAGGCTCAGGAGGACCCTTTGCCTGCTAGGGTAGGGTTAATGGAGGGCAAATGACCTCTCTGGCACCTGGGAAGGGCTAGGGTCTGAGGGTAGGAAAGGCAGCAAGGTTCTGAGATACTGACCTTGCAGCCAGGCATGGGTGGTCACTTGGACCTGGGAGTCACACTTCATGGGGTCCTCTCTCTACTCTTGGCTAAAGAGCCAAAGGCGGGAGCCAGGGGAAGGTTAGCTTTTCAGACTCGCTGGCTTCCATGCTCCGGAAGCCTGCCTTGCCGTCACTATCCGTGTTTGCGGCAAGGGAAGGCCAGGCCCCAGGGGTCACTCCCGCATGGAAGGGAATGTTCTTGAGTAGAATCCTGGGATAGTCAGCAGCCCACAGGTGACAGTGAAGGGCCAGTTAGAAAGGTGTTCTGATAGCTTCATTTCTGTCCATGCTCACCCTGTTCTTCCTTCTTGGAGTGAGCAGGAAAGATGTTAATCCAAGGCAGTCCCCAGGGAGCCCAGTCTGAGTGTGTCCACTCAGAGCCCATCTGTCTCTTCACCTTTTTTTTTTGAGACAGGGTTTCTTTGTGTAGCCTTGGCTGTCCTGGACAGGCTGGCCTCCGACTCATATCGATCCACCTGCCTCTGCTTCCCTGAGCCCTGGGATTACAGGTGTGCACCACTGTGATGGTTCTCTTCCGCCTTCAATCACTCTCATAACCACTGAGCTGGATAGAGGAGGACAAGGAACGGTTGCCTGCCCCCCATCAACCCTTTCTAGATTTCTCACAGATCTCTGTCCTGTCTGGGAGAAGATGGGTGACTTTCTGGCCAGACTCTTGCAGATTGATTTCGGTTGCACAGAGTTAATATCAAGACTGCTTGGATCTTGGGTCTGGAGCACTGTTCTTCTAGAGGACCTGGTTTCAGTTCTTAGCCCCACAGGGCACCCCCTAACCACCTGTAACTCAGCTCTAGGAGGTCTGATGCCTCTGGCCTCATAGGACACCTGTATTCGTGTGTGTGTGTGTGTGTGTGTGTGTGCATACACACACGTAATTTTAAAATGTGAAAATAAAATCTTAAAAAAAGAATGTCTCATTTCCTTCTCCTAAGGTCTAGCCAGTAAATATACATAAGTAGAAAAGATAAAACCGAGTGAGATAATGCAGAGCTGGAAAGACAGATGCTGAACGTTTTCCCTCATCAGAGGCTCCTAGTGTCAGATCTCCGGATATAAGTGTAGTCCTAAACCCTCATCAGAGAAACTTCTCTTTTCAACAGAGATCATTACAGAAAAACCTTATCTAGCCCTTACACTGTCACTGTGGGCCTTTGCCTGTCCCAGGAGTCTGCTGGAGAACAAGCAATCAAAATGCAGAGTTGTGGCGTTCAGCGTCAAAGATACATCTACAAAACGATTCCTGTAGCTAAGGCTCGGGGAACATTGCAGAAGGGGAGGGGGGGCAGAAAGAGCCAGAGGACCAGGGAGTTTGCTGGGAGACTGTGTCTCCTAGCAACATCAGAGGCTACGCCCATAAAGTCTCACCAATGTGACTGTCTAAACATGAGCTGAACCGAGAGACAGCAGCAATAGACACGCCAAAGTGGATGGGGGAAAGCCCACCGGGCCTCAACCTTATGCAGAGAAGTACAGGTAACTAAAGAATTCAGACAGTGGGAGAAGTAGTCTTCTCTAGGCAAGACCACACCCTCTGGTTAGTCACCGTCAAACAGTCAGTCCACGAAACATGCAAACGCGTAACACACAGACTGAGCAGGCTGTATAGAAGAATATATGTACATACATGCGCACATATGCATTCGGCAGCAATTAATGAAATAAAAGGGCCGTGACACACCTCCTCCTGCAAGGCCACACCTCCTACACCTCCCCGAAACAGCGCCACCAACTGGAGACCAAGTGTTCAAACACACAAAGGGGGACATCTTTATTCAAACATTCAACCAAGGCTTGGCAACTATTTGGGTATTCGCAGAGCTCTCCACACCCGGGACATCAACTAAATCACGACAGTGTTGTGTGCTGTGAAAAACGTACCCTCGCTTTACAGATGGGGAGACTCAAACGCTTAGAAATACTCCTCCAAGCCTCATATATTTAAGAAAAGACAGGGGTCCAGTTTCCATTGACATCGAATTTTACTTTTTGTTTTCCAAGACTGAATGAAGAGGAATTGACTCCCTGTTCCCATGTGGGCAGAGGCCTCAGCATCTTAATTTGCAGGACTTGTGGACAACAGTCCTTTGGGGAGCATGGAGCTTGGTTGTGACCTATCTGGAGGTCTGAGTCGCAGGCACTTTGGGGAAAACACTGAGCAGTTTCAGGACACCTCAGGGAGGCATGTGGGGAGGAGGCCGGAACAGGAGAAAGAAAATGTTATTATTCTGGAAGATCTAAAGAACTTTACTTAACTTTACGTTCTGCAGACTCGGCAAAGGTGGAGAGGCCACGGAGCAAGGGAGCTTTGAGAGAACTCTTCACTTACCTCAGCCCTGAGACAGGAGCCTGAGTCCCAGCCCTGCTCCCCACTTCCCAAGATGCTCGGGGACTTCCGTGCGCTCCTTCTTAGCAAGGTGGGTAGCACCACGCCCGCCGAGCATGTGTGGGAGGCCGGAAGGATCCCTTGCAGCCTGGGTGTCTGAGGAAAGGCTGGTATGGTCGTTACTAGCCATGGGCAGGTGAGACCCACCCTGCCCCTGCTCAGGGGGACCCCTGAGCTCTACAATATCCGGGCACTTGGTAGTCAGCTATGGCTGCAGGGTACGGGGGCGGGAGAAGCAAAGTTTTCCGAATGGAAAATGACGAACTCTTTCTGGAAAGCTGAGTTTCCCAGCTCGGTGGGTACAGCTGACTAGGGGAAACCTGAGCCCTGCGGGCAGGCCGGTGGGGGTCCAGCGGCAGGGGAGGCTCGGCACCCGAGGCGCCTCTCCATGCGAGCTGTGGAGGGTTGGCTGCCTGAGGCAGCGGGGTGTGGTGGAGAGCTGGAAGCTGACTTAGCCTCAGCCACGGTCCCCTGCAGCCTGGGCCCAAACCAGAAGCCAGAGCGGTACGTGACAAGAGCATTTCCACTTCTCTTGAGCTCCGGCAGGCATCACAGTGGACCTGCAAGATCCATGGGCTACCATTTTGCTGCTCCTCCGAGCCTCATTTACTCTGCCCCGGTCTCAAGACTGGCACACTCAGGACCTTCGCACTGCTTTCTCTCCTTCCGGAGGCCCTTTCCCCCAGACACCCAAACGGTTCCTCCCTTCTACTTCTGGAGGACTTTGTTCAAATCATCTTCTCAGCAGGACCTTCCCTGAACCCTTCCTGTCAGTTCTACAGCCTGATCTCCCTGCTCTACCCAGTCACCTCTATTCTGGATTCGTTTTTCTCTAAATCTCTTACAGTCCTCTAATATGTTTGCAGTAGGCAAGTGACGGTGTCCTCCCAAAAGCTGTCCCCGTCCTTACTCCTGCAAGTTTGTGTACATGGGACTACAGCGCAATGGTTCTCAACCTGTGGTTCCCAACCCCTTGGGGGTCAAACTACCCTTTTTACAGGGGCCACATATCAGATATCCCGCATATCAGGTATTTACATGACTATTCGTAACAGTAGCAAAATGGCAAGTTGTGAAGCAGCAATGAAATAATTTTATGGCGGTGGGGGGTGGGGGTGGGGGTCACCACAGCTGGGGAGCTGTATTAAAGGACAGCAGCGTTAGGAAGGTTGAGAGCCACTGCTGTTTACTACTTACTGTCTTTAGAAGAAGAAAGGACACGAAGACACAAGACAGAGGCCATCTGAAGGCTGAGGCGGCCCAGCCACGGCTGGTCTCCAGTGGTTGTCGGCAGTCACCAAGGAGTCAGAGGGGACTCTTCCTGGTGTTGGGGAGGGGGCGGGGTCCTGCACACATCTTGATCTTGGTCTTCTGGCTTCCGGGTCTGTGAGCATGCGAGAACTTGAACTGTGGCCATGACACCTAGTACCACCAATACCACAGGCCACAGCTTACTCTCAGGGTTTGTTTTAGTGTGTGTGTATGTGTGTGTGTGTGCCTTATGTGTGTGTGTGCCTTGTGTGTGTGTGTGTGTGTGTGTGTGTGTGTGAGACATCTTTCCATGTGGGAATGTATGCCTGTGTACGCTTACAGGATGATGGGAAGTGTGCATCCTGGCTGTGACCTGACCCGCCCACTCTCGGACCCTCATACTAAGTCCACAGCCCCAGTCTGGGCCAGGGGATTTGCCATGTGACCTTGAGCATGTCACAGCCTGGTTTCCCATGAAGAATATTAGAATCACCAGGCATGGTGGTGCACACTTTTAATCTCGGCACTCAGGAGGCAGAGGGAGGCAGATCTCTGTGAGTCTGAGGTCAGCCTGCTACATGCAGGGAGTTCCAGACCAGTCAGGATTTCTTTACATAATGAGACTTTGCCTCAAAACAACAAACAACTAGGAGCTTCCTCACAGCTGCCCGTAGCTGTGCGGTGCTAGGATTTCCGGTAGCTTCCTTCTCTTTCTTCCTCCCTCTCCTTGGATAAGCTCAGGAATGCCTCCAGCTCCCAGCCTTCCTGCCCTTAGCTCTCTACCAGGAGTTGTAATCTTTGCCTTGGAGGGCAGGCATGAGGATTAATGAAGTGATGAGAGAAATGAATGGAGGGAATCCCAGAGGGCCTGAGCGTAAAGGGATAGAGCCTAGTAAAGACCACACCTTCGGCTTTTCTGTGTGCTCAGGTTTTGTAGCCACAGATTGCATCAGTTAATATTTTCAAATATCAGAAGAATTTGTGTCTTTTGTTACTCCCTTTCTTTGTCCTTACCCTCCAGAAAACACAGTATAATAACGGTTCATGTAGCATTTATCTTGTATAAGATAGTAAATGTAGTTTAGTTAGATGGGAGGATTTGGGTAGGTCAAATGCAGAATGTCATCGTTTTGCACAAGGCATTTGGGCATCTGTGGGTACTGGTATGGGGCAGTCCCAGAGACAATTCTGGTGGACACAGAGGATGGCCATAGCTGGTCTCAAGGGTCCCACATTGTCCTGTATTTATGTACCCGTTCTGTGCCCTGCAGACCGGGCTGCTTTGTCTATCATGAGGCCCACAAGAAGCATGTATCCCTTCTGTGACAGGGTGTGATTGCGCACAGCATGCAAGGTGGTGCAGCCAACCCTGGGTAAACACCCTTCCTCCTTCACAGCATGAACATGGATGCCCTTCCCTTGCATAGTGGACAATGGGCACGTTGTGTGACCCAAGAGGAAAAGTGGGTACTTATAATTGCTGATCTGGGCTGAGCCCCAAACAGGCTCAGAAAGGGCCAGACAAAGGGGCCTGGAAAACCAATGCTGATGTCTGGGGATGGACTATGGGGAGGAGGATGCCCAGATGCAGTCCTGGATGTGTGTGGGGTGTGGGGGGGAGGTGGAGACAATGAGTGGGAGAAAGAGTGGAGGACCCCAAAGAAGCTGCTTGAGAAGTCAAGTGCAGCCCCTGGGCCGGGAATAAATGCAGGGTGGCTGAGGTGCTGCAGGTCAGGAGGAGGGGCTCTTCAGGAGGGCTCTGGCTGGAGTTCCTGGCAGAGAGGGATTTGCTTCCTTCCAGCCCCAAGCCCACTGGCTCAGGAAGCACTCAAGTAGCAAAGCCAGACTGGCTCTTGAGCTGGACAGAGCTGAGGGGGCATCTGCCTATACCCACCCCAATGTCCAGGCCTCGAGCCTCCTCACCCTGGGGAAAGGCTTCATTCACGGAAGCTGAGTGCACCGGTTTTCAGCTAGCCCTGCGAGATGCCTCTGGAGTGGCTGCTGGCCCTCTGAGGACACAGAGGTGGGGCCTGGACTGGGCACTGGGCACTCTATACTTGTTCCTGCCCCTGCTACGGCCAGCTCCATGAAGGCTGTCTGGGCCGCCACGGTCGACAGAGACTTCCCCGGTGTCCTGTCAGTGGGAACCTGTGAAATGGTCTTCTTCCTTTTGAACAGGGTCTCATGTAGCCTAGGATGGCCTCCAGGTCACTACATTGCTAAGCATGGCTTTGAACTTCTGACCTCCCCACCCCCCCCTGTGTCTGAAGTGTTGTGGCTCCCCAGGACATGTGCTACTGTGTGCATTTTTGTTTGTTTGTTTGTTTTTTGGTTTGTTGTTTGCACGTCTCCTTCTCTCTCTATGATGTGTGGACATTCGCACATGCCTGCATCTGTGTACATGTATGGCCAAAGGAAGACATAAGGGGCCTTCCTCCATTGCCATCAGCTTTATTCTCTTGAGACGGTCTTTTACTGACTCTGAGCTCACTGCTTTTCAGTTAGGCAAGCCCCAGTGACTCCCATCTCTGCTCCCTGCTTCCAAGAACCTTGGGTTTGCAAACACACACACAGTCATGCCTGGCTTGACTGGCTTTTTGATATGGTCGTTGGGGATCCAAAGTGAGGTTCATATGCTTGTAGAGCGAGCACTTTTACCCATGAAGCCATCTCCCCAGATGCTCCAGCCTTGTCTGATCTTATATTGCTGCAAATGACTGAACCTAGGGCTTTGTGCATGCCAGGCAAGTGCCCTGCCAGCTGTGCTTCATCCCCAGCCTTGGAACTGTCAACTCAATTAAGTATGAGCTGCTCCTAAACCCTGATATCCAAGGATGTGTTTCAAGACTCATGCTTCGAGCTTGTCACGCTGCAAGGCAGCTGCTTGACCCAGCATTTGCCACGTGCTACGCAGAACCCAGGAAGGCAGGGCCTGGCTTCTCCTACCTGGCCCCAGCTTCGGGGGTGGTGACACTCAAAACTTGTTTTTCTCTGAGAGAGTCCTGCTTCCCTTTCCTGAAGACAGAGGGACAGCAGGGATGGTACAGAGGGAGCTGGGCCTAGTTAGCTTGCCACTGGGGTAGGAAACACAGGTGTGCTGGATCGACAGGAAGTTGGCCTGATCCCATGTTGGGGATGCCATGTCTCCTGTGGCTTTTGGGGTAGGAAACAGCACTGACCCCAGTCCCTACCTATATTTAGAATACTTCCCCTAAAATTCTCATCCTCCAAACATCACCTTTCCTCCTGAAGCTGCCTTCTGTTTCTCTCCAAAGAACATCCAACACTGAAATGGCATCAGCCCTTCCACAGTTCTTGGACCCTTGGTTACAGTTCTCAGGGTTTCTGCCTTTTCTTCTTGTCTGCTAGTTGGTAAGGCCCTGAGGCTTTTTTGGTTACTGTTTCTTATTTGACAAGGTGTGGTGGTTTGAGAGACACTGGCCCCCATAGACTCGTATATTTGAAATATTTGGTCCCCAGTTGGTGGAACTGTTTGAGAAGGATTAGAAGGTGTGGCCGTATTGGAGGAGGTGTGCCACTGGGGGTGGACTTTAACCTTGCAAAACCCCACACTGTTTCCTTAGTGCGCTCTCTCTCTCTCTCTCTCTCTCTCTCTCTCTCTCTGCCTGTGCTTGTGGATCAAACATAGGTTCTCTAGCTCCATGTCTGCCTGCCTGCTGCTATGCTCCCTGCCATGATGGTCATGGACTCTAACCCTCTGGAACCATGAGCTTCCAAACAAAATGCTTTCTTTTATAAATTGCCTTGGTCGTGGTTTTGTCAGGGCTATAAAAAAGTAAGTAAGGCATAAGGTGTCCCTATGTGAACCAGGCTGGCCTTGAGTTCACAGAGATCCACTTGCCTCTGACCCCTGAGTACTTGGATCGAAGGTGTAAGCCACCATGCTCAGATTGTCACCCTCGTTTTAAGGATGAGGAAACCAACTTGAAAACCTCTAGCAAGCAGCCTTGTCACATTCCGCGGAGGAGAGAAATCGGGGTTTTAGTTTAGTAGTCTTTGCACACTGTGTCCCTGACAATGGGGTTCCCCTGTGTCTGAGCAGGGCCTCATATACCTCCCTGCTTCTGTAAGTGCTATAGGTAAGAGGCGCTAATACAGTCCTTCAGCCTGGAGAGGGACAGTCGTTCTTCCTGACGGGACAGTGACAGTGCAGTTTGAGGCCCTGCAAAAGTGGCCTCCTCTCTGTCCCGGCCCCACTCTTAGGCTCTCCACCCTCTCGAACTTTCCCTTCCATCCGAAGGATGTCAGACCTCTTATCTCACTGGGTGTGCACCTCCCTGGGGCTCAGTAAGGATACTCTGGCCTCACAGAGGTTGGTGACTCAAGCAGAGTCCCCAGAGAAGCCAGGCAGGGCAGGGGCGAGCCTGGGGCTACAATTTGCTTCTCATTCGGACCGTTTGCCAGCTGTACTCGCTGTCACTACATGCTCGCTGTGGCCTGGCATGGGAGTGAGGATAGCAGAGGGGTGACTTTCTGGCGTGGCGCATCCCAAGTGTACAGAGAGACGCCTCGGGGCTATAGCCCTGCCCACGGCTCAGAGTGAGCTGTACCTTTAGCCACCCACTTCCTCACAGCCAGCTCAGAATGTTGAAAGTCTCTGGTGGTGGTAGATTTGCTCTTTTTCTACAGTCCTGGTCTGGGCGCTGGGTTCAGAAGGCCGAATGTGGACACGTTGTTTAGTGAGTGCAGTCAAGGGCGGGCCCCCGCTGAGAAGTTTTTTTGTTTTTTATTTTTTTAAGAGCCTGCTTCTTTTCTGATAAAGATACACAACCCTCCCGCCTTGGTTTATTTAAGCAGAACTTGACTCTGTGATGCCAACTGCTGAACCAAGAGGCCTGGGTGACAATACTCAGAGCAGGGTTGTTCACAAGAGAAGAATCTGGAGCCTGCCACAGCACTCATCAGCGGCAGGGAGGATGAATGAGTGTGGCTGTGCGGTCACATGGTGACATTGCTAGCGGTAGAAAAACCGAATGGCCTGGCCTGACGTGCCACGGTATGATGGATCCTGGCAACAGGAAACCAAGATGAAAAAGTCCCAAGAGATGGCCTGCTGTATGACACACTTAAAAAAAAGTTAAAGGCCCTGAATATGAAATCCTAATTTTATGGAATTCATATGCATGTAATTAAACTATAACAAAGTGTTAAGCCAGGGAACGTAGTCCTGGGATTAAGACAGCAGTTACCACAGATGGGGCCTAAGGCAGAGTTAGAGGCCGGCCACAGCGGAGGATGAGCTATTGTTCTGGATGATGGGTTTATGGACATTTATTACATTAGTAAAACCGATGTAACTAAACAGTGCCAATAAAAGTGGGCAGGGCACAGACGATTAATAAGACTTTCACCGACCAAGAAGTCTGTAAACCTGGGATCTACTACAGAACCCAAATCAAAGGCATGGACGGAGAAGGCTCTAAAGCCTTCCCCCTAGAAGGCAACTGGAAAAAAAAAATATGTGTGCTGTGGAGTAAAAACTTGGCAGCCAAACTCTGGGAAAGGACAGTTTTGTTTCCTGTTTTAAGTCAGGGTCCTGTGTTACCCATGCTGGCTTCAAACTCACTATGCAGCCAAGGGTGACCTTGAACTTTTTCTCATCCTCCTGCTTCTGCCTCCTGAGTGCTGGGAAAACAGGTGTGTGCAACCCCCCCACCCCTCGGGTGTCTGCAATGCTGGGGACTGAGCTCAGGCCTCCTTCACACTAGGAAAGCACTCCGTCTAAGGTGCCACATACACAGTCACCCCAAACTCGGAGCTGGCTTTCTAGTGCCACATAGAAATGACAGTCGCCCCTTAGCGTCTGAGGGGGCTTGGTTCCAGAATCTCCCAAGCACTTCGGATGCCCAAGTCCCTTAAATAAAATGGTGTAGCATTCACATAAGTCTTGCACACATTCCTGCCACGGACTTTAAATTATCTCTAGATTACTTATAATAATACACAGTTCTTAGGATGTCAACAACTCTTAGACTGTGTCATTTAGGGAATAATGTCAGGAAGAAATAGTCTGTACATGTTCTACACAAATGTGGTCCTTTTACTGAATTACCTTTGATCTGCGCTTGGTTGAACCCTCAGACACAGAACCCATGGATACCTTTTTTTTTTTAACTGTCATCAGAAATCTGGGCACTGTAAGCTATGTTCTCTGCATAGGGTCTCCAGAGGCTTAAATCAAGGTGTGGGTATTCTGTCATCTCACCTGAGGCTTGGGATCTACTCCCACATTCTTCACAGTTCTGGGGCAGAGATCCTTGGGTTCCTGAGGCCTCAACCTGCAGGGTGGTTCTCCACAGCATGAAAGCAAGCATGATTCAGTGATAGAAATGATACTGCATTGTGTTCATGAGTCCTGCTCACACTCAAAGGGAGAGTATTTACACAGTGTGTGTGTTGGTTTGAATGAGAATTGTCCCCTATAGGCTCAGGTATATGAACATGTGGTCTCCAGTTGGTGGCGCTGTTTGGAGATACTTAGGAGGAAGCATATGCCTACAGAAGCCAGAGAGGGTGTCAGGTTCCCTGGAGTTGGACTACAGGTAGCTGTGAATGCCTAATGTGGGTGCTTGGAACCAACCTCAGGTCCTCCGGAAGAGCAATGCTCTCTCTTAACTGTTGAGCCATCTCTGCAGCCCAACTCTTCCTTCTACAAGTTGCCTCATCAGAGCATCAGAAAAGTAAAGTACCAGAGCTGTATAAACACCTGGGTGAGGGGAGGTGGGGACAAGATAGATGAATGTTTATCATTCTTTCTTTCCAAAGCTTGATATCCTCCCCCATGAACAAAGGGCCGTAGTCCATCCTCAGAAGGAAAAGGTTGCAGAGGGGTTCCATTCAGAGATACTGATGAAGGCTTGCTGCATGCCAGGTGGGCCCTCTGGAAGCTCAGTGAACATGGTGGCTGTCGTGGTTTGAACAAAAATGGCATTATTAGAAGTGCAGCCTTGTTGGAGGAAGTGTGTCACTGCGGACGGGCTTTTGAGGTCTCAGAAGCTCAAGCCAGGCCTAGTGTGTCTCATTCTCTTCCTGCTCCCTGAGGATCCAGATGCAGATCTCAGCTCCTCTCCAGCACCGTGTCTGCCTGCTCCAACTAAATGCTTTCCTTTCTCAGGGTTGCTGTGGTCATGGTGTCTCTTTATAGCCATAGAAACCCTAACTCAGAGCATGGCATATTGTGTGGGCACGATGCTGCTGCATGAAGGTCGATTGTCTGATGAAGAAGACAAGTGTGAGGTTTAGGATCTGTGTGTTGAAAGCTGCAAGATGCTGTTGCAAGAAGTCAGTGAAGACAACAAGTGAACAGAAAGATAGACCATATTCATGGATTGAAGAATCAGCAAGGCAAGGATGTCACCTGTTCTGAAATGAACATGTCAATTAATATCTTAACAGAATCTTGCCTGGTAGATTTAAAAAGGTGGATGTTTAGTGGAAAGACAAAGGAACCAGGATAGTTGTAACAAGTAAGTTGGGACATAATGCTACCCAGATTTAAGTCTCAGTATAAAACTGTAATTATTACCAGGACAGAGGGACATTGCCAGTAAAATGGTTGCAGAGATCAGTAAAACAGAAGCAAAGGCTCAAGATTCTATCCAGGCAGACATGATTAACATGTTGAAGATACACAGGCGGTTCAGCAGAGAAAGAGCAGACTTTTCAAGAGATGAGTTAGAACGGGTTGGTGAGATGGCTCAGCCCATGAGGATGCTTGCCACCAAGCCTGACAGGTCTGGTTTCAATTCCCAGAGATGGTGAGAGAGAGAGAGAGAGAGAGAGAACTCTTACAGATTCACCTCTGATCTTCACATGTGTGCTTCACACAGGGGCCCCCTGCACTCAGTGTGGTGCTTTGGAGGAGATAAGCTGGTAGTCTTGGGTATTTGAATGCTCGGCCCCCAGTTGGAGGCACTGTTTGGGTATATTTAGGGTAGTTGTGAGCCACCATGTGGGTGCTGGGAACCAAATGTAGTTCCTCTGCAAAAGCAGTAAGTGACTCCTTAACCACCGAGCCATCTTGTCAGCCCCTAACTTTTTTGTTTCTCGAGACAAAAATCTCATGGCCTCAAACTGGCTTTTGTAGCTGGGAATGACCTTGACCTTCTAACCCTCTTGCTTCAATGTCCCGAGTTCAGCTCACAGGCATGTGCTAGTTATAAAACTCAGGGCTTCCCACGTGCTAGACAAGCACCCTACCCAATGAGCTGCACCCCAGCCTCCCTTTCCTGAGGGTTACAGTTTAATATTTATTTGCTTATCCTGTGTGTACATGTGTGGATACACGCGCCGTGGCTCACGGGTGGAGGCCACTGGTCGACTTGCACCTCCCACCGTGTGTGCCTCTGGTATAGAACTCAGGTTTTCAGGCTCAGTAGCAGGAGCCCTTCCACCCTGAGCCACGTCACCGGGACCCCAACCCTTCTGTGGTTATGGAAGACTCTAGATCAAGGCTGGGGCTCAATTGGCACAGTGCTTGCTGGGCAAGCCCGAGGACCTGAGTGTGATGTCTAGTGCCCACATGGAAAACTGGGAACTTCCATTCTTAGTGCTGGGACTAGAAGGACGAAAGGATTCGTAGGGCTTGCTGGCCACTCAGTGCAGCCTAAATGGCGCACTTGAGGTCCCAGCGGGAAACTGTCTTGGCAAAGTGCTGGCTCCCGAGGAAGAACACCTAAGGTTGACTCTGGCTCCCATAGGCATGCTCACCTTTCTTTTACCCCCTAAGAAAAGGAGAAGACAAAATAGCACCAGTTGGGCTTCCTGCCGTAACCCTAGAAAGTCTTATTAATTTAGGAGGTGACAGCCCCACCCATGTAACTGTCCCCAAAGACCCACCAATGGGACAGGGTGTGGAGGTAGAAGGCAGTGATGTGGAGGTTTAAAAAATAAATAAAACTAACAAGCAGAAGCTTATAGATAAATAAGGATAGAAGGAAAAGGATATTCTGTGAGGCTTGACAATGTTTTCTTTAAGATGAACAGCATTACAAAAGCATACAGGATGGAGTTCTCCTGCCTGGGGGTTGCCTCGCAGCAGCCCATGCAGTCAGGAGGGGCTGGAGGCCAGAAGCACACCTGGAATGGTCAGCAAGAATCGTACAGGGATCGCACACCCCAGGAACAGCTGATGGCTAGTTCAACTTTGCTTCCAGAGAACAAAGAACATATACCCCTAGGGGAGTGCTTGGGGAGCTCCAAGAATAGGCTCTTCTGGGATGCTCGATTTGCATCACACAGCATCCAATCCTAGGGATAGAATGTGAGTGCTTGATTGACATATAGATAAGCTCAGGGAGGGGAGCGCTAGTGGGTGGTGCACACCTGTAATCCCAGCACTCTGGGAGGCAGAGGCAGGTGGATCTCTGTGAGTTCGAGGCCAGCTTGGTCTATAAAGTGAGTCCAGGATGGCCAAGGCTGAACAGAGAAACCCTGTCTCAAAAAAAGAAAAAAAAAAAAAAAAAAAAAAGGTTTTTCTTTTTGTGATGGGTCTCATGGAAGCCTGGTTGGCCTTGAACTCCATAGACGGCCCCAGATGGTCTTGACTTATGATCCTCTTGCTTTCAGCTCCTGCTCACTAATTGTGAACGCGCACCACCATGTCTGGCTTACGTGGTGCTCGGGATCAAACCTGAGGCTTCACGCGTGCTAGGCAAGCTCTCTACCAAGCGGCCATGTTCCCAGCCCTTTAAGCTTTCTATTGCACACTTACTTGTGTTTAGATGTGCAAACACCACCATATTACCGTGACCTAGAATGTCCGCTCAGTGATGTGGCCTCCAAGAACCAGGCTAGACCGCAAGCCCAGGCATGGAGGGGGGGCTATACCATTGAGGTTTGTGTCAGCACACCCTAGCTGGGCTCACAAGGACAAAACCACTTACCAGCGCGTTTCTCAGAACGTCTCTCTGTTGTTAAGCAGCACACCACTGTATTTACCCTAGAGAAGAAATGAAAACGTTTCTTCCCACGAAAACTCATCCTCAGATGTTCATAGCAGCTCCATTTGTAATAGCCCACAGCCACAAACAACCCAAACAACTTTCAACGGATGAACGGTCGGCAGAGTGTGGCACGTCCTCCGACAACAGACTACTATTCCACAGTAAAAGGGATGGGATTGACACACGCTACAGCTTGGATGACACTCAAAGACATTTCTGTGAAATGAGGGAAGGCAGCCAAAAGGCTACATACACTGGATAATCTCATTTATCTGACAGTCTGGAAAAGACAAAACTGCAGTGATGGAAAATGTATCAGCGGTTGCCAGGGTTACTGGTGGGGCCAGGGTGTGTCCACAAAGGGGTAGCAAGAGGGAGTTTTTGAGTGTGATGGGATTGTTATGGTGGTGGTTACACAATTCTACCCATGTGTTTGGATTTGTAGGACTGTAGAGCAGAAGACGAAAAGGGTAGGTTTGACTGTATGAGATTTTTGTTTATTTAAAAAAAAAGTTTATTTATTTTTTATTTTATGTATCTGAATGTTTGGCCTGAATGTATGTATATTTTATGTACATCACCACATGTGTGCATCGTGACCCCAGAGGTCAAAAGAGAATGTTGGATCCTCTGGAGCTGGAGTTACAGCCTGATGTGAGCCGCCTTGTAGGTACTGGGACCCAAACCCGGATACACTGGAAGAGCAGCCAGTGCTGGCAACAGCTGAACTGTCTCTGCAGCTCCAAGACTTACTTTCTTTTTCCTTCCTTCCTTCTTTCTTTCTTTCTTTCTTTCTTTCTTTCTTTCTTTCTTTCTTTCTTTCTTTCTT
>NW_026585626.1:4914634-4976631 GCF_907164565.1 Psammomys obesus
CTTTCTTTCTTTCTTTCTTTCTTTCTTTCTTTCTTTCTTTCTTTCTTCCTTCCTTCCTTCCTTCCTTCCTTCCTTCCTTCCTTCCTTCCTTCCTTTCTTCCTTCCTTTCTTTGTTTTTGAGTAGGCCAGGCCAGCCTCAAACTTGGTATGTAGTTGAAGATGACCTTGAACTCCTGATCCTCCTGCCTCTTTCCCACAAGTGCTGGGTTGGAGACAGGCACCACCACACCCAATTTCCTGCACCTTAGGCAAGCACTCTACCAACTCTGCTGCATCCTCAGCCCAGCTGTGTGAGAGTTTAACAGAGGCAGGTAAGAACTCTAAGTGAAGATGATTGGATCTTGGAGAAGAGACTTGTATGCCAGAAGAGATATTCCTGTGTGTGTGTGTGTGTGTGTGTGTGTGTGTGTGTGTACTTTTGAGTGAAGGTTTGTGTGCATGTGGAGGCCAGAGGTTATTGATGGGTGTCTTTCTCTATAGCTCTCCATCTTGTTTTGGGGAGACAGCATCTCTCACCGAACCTGGACCGGTTCACCAATTTGGTAAGAGTAGCTGGGAGGTGAGTTACAAGCGTCTCCATCTTCCCAAGTGCTAGGATTACAGGCATACACTGCCATGCTGGCTTTGTAGGCGTGTGCTGCGGATCTGAACACAGGTCCTCATGCTTGCACAGGAAGCATTTTGCCAACTGAACCATGCCTCCAGTCTGGAAAGGCTATTCTTATATCATGGCGAAATCAAAATAAGGCATAAAGCTTAATACTTGCTCAGTAAGGGAACAGTAGCAATAAAGAGATAAAGGATTATGTACTCATAAATGAATTATGACTCTTGGAAGCAACGTCTCCAAGAAATAAGCACTGAGTTCTTCTGGGAAGTGCACTGCTGACTTCTGGGAAGGATGCCAGAAGGTGCTGGACACCAGCTGGGAAAGGGGATGCTCCAGAAGGGGAGGGAGGATGGCTGCAGTTCTGGAGGGCCCTGGACCAGGAGACCCTGCTAGCTGAATGCCTGGTCTGCATGGGGGAAGAGAGTTAGTGTTGGGCTGTACTTTGAACCCAGACTCCCTTGCTCACCTCCCAGGTGGCCCATGGCCATGACCTACTTTCCTACCTGCAATGCAGGTGAGGCCCCACCCTTACCTATTTTTATCCAAGCAGAATTTCCAGATTATTTTTTTAATCAGACTGGTTTGTGGGGCTGTCCAGTGGGAGACCATGATGATGGGCTCTTTATTCCCATCTATTGAGGATCAAACTCTTCAGCTGTCTTGGACAGATGGTGTCTCTCTTGACGGGAGGAATTCCCCAGTCTTCCCTGGATGTTCAAAGCTCTCCTTAATCTAGAAGCCAGCTTCCCTTCAGCCTCCGGTCTTGCTGAGCCACCTAAACTGCCCTAAAAACCAGCCTCTGCCGGCTTCTGGCCAGATGCTGACAAGGCCTTTCTCCTTCCTGCTGGGAGCTCCCTGTTAGGAATATCCTTTCCCTTTCTTTCTCTACCCAGCTGAAATGAACCTATCCTCTGAGCCCAGGGATAATGTCACTTCACACAGGAGCATTCCTTGATCCCCTAGTTGGAGTGACGGTACCCTTGGAGAACTCCATCCTAGCGTCTTCGCTCCCTTTGTCCAGGGATGTCCTCTGGGTATCCCTCTCTCCGGCTCTTGGAGCTGACCCTGGCCCACCTCTGGCCCCACAAAGTGCTGATATTGTTGATATCCAGGGCCTCTGTAACAGCCTCAGCTGTGGTCCACCCAGAATCAGGGCTGGGGCTCCTCCATCCGGGTCTGCCAGGCTCTCCGCCTAAGGAAATCAGAACTGTCCCAGGGCAGGCAACGGGCTCAGCACCTTTCTTAGCCTGTGGGCAGGGTTCAAGGAGGAAATCTGGAAGGTCCCTCATGGTAAAAGGAAGCTGGGCAGGTAGAGATGGAGTTCCAAGTTGCGGGGCTTAAAGACACGCCCCTACTTTAACCACTGTCTATTCTTCCTCCTCGTCCAAGAGAATCCCTGTCCTTTGGCTCCCTGTGCCCACTCTCTGCAGACCCTTTTCTGGGTCCCAAATCCAGTGAGTGTGATGGAGCTCTCTTCTGGCTATTCTGAGCCTTCCCTGCTCGCCTCCATGGTCCCAGGACGTCAGGCACCCTCTCCCATCTCATTGTAAGGTTTCCTCCTGGCTGCTACTTCCCTAGAGGGTGGAACTCTTCCAGATACTCTTGGGTCATTTTTCTTCTCTCTGAACTTACTTAAGGCCTAAGGGCCAACACCATATCCTCCTAATCCTCTTGCCTCTGTGCTCCTCCCCTCTGTGCTCTGGTCCCCTAGGATTCTTGAAGCCCTCAGTCTGACATGATCCAAGCTCTGCATGTGCCCCCTTCCTTCAGCTCTTCCTGCTCAATTCTACCCCAGGCACAGAAGGTCTGCACCCAGCCGGGGCCTTGACCTCGGGTCCTGCTGACAGGGCTATCTCATAGACTAGGCCTCCCTTAGCCACCAGCACAACTATTGTCTCAGCTCTGCCCTTCTGTTTCTGCTGTTCCTGTCTTCCTCTCCACAGAGACCCCAGGGAGCTTTCAAAAACATCAGGTCTGACCTGGACACGTTCTGCACGGGGTGACACAGTCTGCTGTAAGCACGTCCTGCTGTGCCTATGTCTTGCGAGATGACCCTGCCTTCCCGAGGCCTCCATTTTCTCTTCGGAAGGTAGATCTGCCTCCCAGAACAGTTCTAAGAACTGAATGAGGTCATCCCCAGACAGGGGTGACTCTAAAACAAAGCTACTGAAAATGGGTCACAAGCCTGACCCAGCCCATATAGGGCTGATAATTGAATGTGAGGGTTGTGGAAGGTTTGCCAAGAGTAAAAAGCAAAAAGGGTTCTAAACACCCAAAGGCCGAAAGTTTGATGTGTAGTGAAATCAAATGCATAGGCAATCTGAGGGATCTCAGGTCTCGCTGGCCTGTGTTGCCTCTCACTCCTTCACCACAGCCTCAGTTATCTGACTGAGGGTCGCACTGTGCATGCTAAAGGCCACCTGGCATGCTGCCAGGAACACCGCTGCTCTAATTCAAACTACTGCATGTTTTGTGATGTCGTGTTTGTGTCACGCCGAGATTTCTGCTTTTATAGAAACATAATAGTTGGATTATACAGAAGCCAGGAGGTAATACTCTCCTACCATCGTTCCTCAGCATGTATCAAGTTAGGGATTGTACTGTGTTAGGATGTGTGATTTTTAAAATTTGCTGTTAGAGTTGCCGACGTCAGTTTAATAATAAGAAAAAAGTAATAATGATTTTTCCTTTGAGATTAGGATAAAATTTCCAACGATTTCTGATATCCACCATGTTTTACTATGCATTTATGTGGAGAAATATCTTTAACATGGATGATCATAAAGTCTAAATATAGGTTGTCTCTGAGGGGTTGGAGAGAGGGCTGGGTGGGTGGAAATGCTTGTTACACAAGCCTGGTGACCTGACCTCTGATCACCAGAACCCACATCGGTAGCACAGACGTCAGGAAATGCTCTGTGTTGGGGCCTGGAGAGATGGCTCAGAGGTTAAGAGCATTTGCCGCTCTTCCAGATGACCCAAGCTCAGTTCCCAGCACCCACATCAGATGGCTGGCACCGCCTGAAACCCCAGCTTCAGAGGATCTGATGCCCTCGTCTGGCCTCTGTGGGTACACACAAGTGGTACACACATGCACACAGACTCACGTGTACATATTAATTTAGAAAGTTAAATGATGTTCTGTGTCTTGTCGGCTGGGTTTCTATCTCTCTGTAAAGTAAGCAAGCTCATCCATCTCACTGGTTTGCAAACTTGCTTTTGTCATTGTTACAAATGGTAAAATTATATCCATACCAAAGAGTTGTTAAACAAATTTGTTAAAACAAATTAATAATTTCTTAAAATTAATGCTTGTTGAATTTTGTTTGTGATGCTCACATGTGAGCAAAGTAAGTGCATGCAGGTATGTGCACATATGTGTATTCATGTATGTGGAGGTCAGAGGTCAACATCAGGTATATTCCACTGTGGTTCTCTCCACTCTTCTTTTGTTTTTGTTTTTGAGGCAGTAAATCTGGAGCTTACTGGATGTAGCCGGTGGGCTTTGGGATCTGTTGGTATGTGCTCTGGCTTCCAGCTCGGACAGAGATCCGCACCCCAGACCACCCCAGTTTTCTTTTACATGTGTGCTGGGGATGTGAACTGAGGTCTTGCTAACATAGCCATGTCTGTATGGAGTTTTGTTTGTGCCTCTATCTCATCTACTCAAGGTACCCAGGGTTGTATAAGGATGTTTGAGGTAACACAGCGTAGTGAACGGGCCTTCAGGAAGCCCTCAGCATTCATGGACATTTGTCCTGCTGGCTGCATCTTGTCTTCATGGTCCCGCTAGCTGTGAGCTGCCGCTTTCCCGAAGGCAGGCAGCCAAGCTTTGGGGGATCCACTCAGCAACACAGGCTTTCCTCTTACCTGCCTGCCTGGCGAACTGTTATTCCCACCTCAGTACCCAGATGAGCACTGCCTCCCTGTGTGCCCTCCATAGCACCCCTCGTCACCCAGCACTTACTGCAGGGAGAGTCATACTCACTCTACATCTACACCCCACGCCACATCTACACTGGGATATAGGCTGGGGATGGAGCACGGGTCTGTGAGTCTCAAAGGCCGCAGGCCCTGGAGTGATGTGGGAGAACCGTCCACATACCTCAACGCTGACTCTCTACGGAACCTCTCGGGGTATGAAGTAAGGTGATACGACTAACAGAGCCAGCTCTTCCAGATACCAAAGACTAGACAGGGTCCTGTTCAGGGCTGCCCTTGCCTTTGGAGACATCCTCCAGGTACAGATGGGATGCTAGGGGATAGGAAGGCCCAGCATAGCATGGGAGACAGAGCATCTTGGAGGTGTTGGCTGGAGCAGCAGGGAGGAAGGAATGGAAGGTGTAAGAGACCCAGTGACAACCTAACTGGCTGTCACAGGGCCTCTAGGGCTGCCACACAGCCAGCTCTGGATCCACACGGGGGTTCGTATTAAACCGAAGTAGAGGTGAACCCAACTCTGGGGTCTATGACCCCCAAGGCTTCAAGGCCTACAGGTCTGGTGGCCATGCTTCCACACTTCCAAGTTCAGGGCTAGCAGCCTCCTTACTCAGGACAAGTTATGGGACCACTTTGTGCCTCAGTTTCCCTGTCTCTAGATGGGAGCCCAGCAGGTTTGGCTATTGAATGAGTTAAGCTTTTGCCACAGCACCTGCTTCACGGTGCTTGACAGAGAATGAGGTATTAGCATTTGGAGAGGTAAACCTCTGGGAACCCTTTGGAGTCCCCAGGTCTGCAGGTATAGGAGGAACAGGCTGACTGACTGTCACTCTGCTGCATCCTTTGCGTCTTCTAAAGCCCAATGTGAAGCTTAGGGGAGAGCACGATGGGATCTGTATTTTAAACAACAGACTGTCGGTCAAACCTGCCTCATCCAGGTTGTCTACTGTAAAAGGTAAAGGATGAAGTTTCTCTTACTCAAAGCAGCACTCGGAGTCTTGTGAGGGTGACGCGCAGAATGATCTAGCATTAGGACACTCAATGTCCCTCTTATGTCCAGCCTAAGAGGGCAAGGACGGGTACCCTAGTCCCCGCCATTGCCCAGTCTTGACTTTGCTTTACCTCTCCACCCTACTCACCCTGGCTGCCTCCAGTTTTCCGTGATTGAAACCTCCCCACCGCTCTCATAGCTGACCTTCCCACCTTTAATTCAATCAGGAATCACAAGCCCTTTTAATTTAGGAAATAAAAGGCTAGCTGCTGAGCAGGCTGCCCCTGAGTGACAGGGCTGTTAGCCCAGTCCGGCTGGCCTGAAGAGGGGGGCACAGGCTCATAACCTCAGCTGGCTCCTGCAGGGTGAGGGCGCTCCCCAGGGACTGGGGGACAAAGGACAGCCCACTCCCTGCAGATCCCAGTAGAGGAGGGGGCGAAGGCTGCATGGTTGGGGGTGGCTGTCGGCTGGCCCAGAGACACGGAGGAATGTGGGGCTATCACAGCAGTCTGGGGATAGTGGGATAGACACAAGGTAGCACTTCCCATCCAGCAGCCACCATCTTTGTTACGTGATATTGGGTTGACTTCCATCTTTCCTGGGCATCTGTTTCTCATCTTTACCTGGGGATGATTCCAGGACCCAGCCACCTGGCTGTCACAAAGATTAAGCGAGGCACCTACGACTTGACTCACAGACACCTCTCATTCAATCACAGCACCCTGACTCCAATTTCCATGTGCGCACACTGCCTTAGTGAGCATGTGCAACCATGCAGAGTCTACCCCAAACATCTCCATCACCCAGGGGAACCCCTCTTGCTAATCTGAGTCTCTCTCGGCTCCTCAGCCCCACACAAATCTACTTTCCTGTCTCTATAGGCTTCTCATCTCTGTCTCTGGAGTTTTCACAGAATCAGACTTAATACAATCTGTCATATTTTGTCATGTTTTTTAAACTTAGCATAATGCTTTTGATATAATATATATATTATATATATATAATATATATATCAATATATATATCAATATTCAGCCCCCTTTGAGGGCCGAATAGTAGTCTATTGTGTGTGTGCTGTGTTTTCTTCATCTGAATATCTGTTAATAATATTTATGTCAACTTTTACCTTTATTTACTTTTGGGAGTCAGTACTCTTCTTCCATCATGTGGGTTTGTTTGAGCTATTCAAGTCAGGCCGTCAGGTTTTGTGGCGAGCACTTTTGCCCACTGAGCCATCTAGATGGCTTCAGATGTAATTCTTGAAGAAGTTGCCGAGATGTCTTCCACGGTAGATGGACCGTTTTTGTTTGTTTTTGAGAAAGAATCTTACTGTGTAGCCTTGGCTGCTCTGGAAGTTGCTTTGTAGACCAGACTGGCCTCGAACTCATAGAGATCTGCCAGCCTCTACCTCCCAAAGGCAGGAATTAAAGGCGTGTGGCACAATGCCCAGCTGGCTGCACCATTTCTTCTCATTCCCACTAGCAGTGTACAAGGGATTCTGACTGTGCAACGGCCAAAATTTCGTCAAAACTCAAATGTGATGGCTCAACAGGTAAAGACACTTGCCACCAAGCCTGATGGCAGTAGTTGGGTCCCCAAGACCTGTATATAGAAGAAGAGACCTCCCACAAGCTGTACTCTCACTTTCTCACACACACATGCCCCCCAAATAAAATAAATAAAAACTTAAGGATCAAATGTTCATTGAACCTGAGGTGTTTCGTGTGACTTTGTTGCAGGCTTGAATCTCAATAAGCAGCAGGCGCATCTTGCGGCCACACTCCACGCTGCCTGGAACTCCTCTGTTCAGGTTCGAGACTGTGACGTCTTAACAGAACAACAGCAGCGATTCCCCAATACGGCTTACGGCCTCCCCACTCACAGCTTCTTGTCCAGGTTTACAGTCCTGGACGTGAGTTTCCTTCTGTGGTGGAAGGCCTTCAACCAGATCAGTGGCTGGGGAGGAAAAGAGCCGGAAGATGGGGTGGGATGTTGTGGAGAGACAGTGCGGTGCGCAGAGGACCGGGCTCAGTTTCCAGCACCCACACGGTGGCTCATGTGGCTGTAACTCCAGTTGGAGGGATCCAGCAGCCTCCTCTGGCCTCTGTGGGCCCCGCATGCACATGGTACACAGGCATGTGGAGACGAAACACCCATGCACATACACGCTGTTTGACTCGCTGGCTGGAGTTTAAAAAAATAATTGTTCAGTGAACTTTGGCTTGAGATTAGAACAGAATCTCAAACAATTTCCGAAATTTTCCTGAACATGTCTTGGTTATTTTGTGTCATTAGCTCCAAATACTTCTAAATTCACCCCATGACTTTTCTTCTGACCCACGAGTGATTCAGAAATGTGTTATTTTCAAATACGTGTGGATTTCCTGAGTTTCTTTTTCGTCGATTTCTAATTTAATTTTGTCGAGGAGCATACTTGGTATGATTTTAATCTTTTCCACTTATCAACACTTGTTTTGTGTCTACTTCCTTCTGGCCTCCATTGTGTCTGGTGAGAAATCACGCTGTTGTTCTCGTCCTCACACAACCTCACCACCTCCCAGTACTGGGGAAGGAACTGAGGCCCTCTCACATGCTAGGCCTGGGGTCTGGCCCTCCACAGTGTTTTTAAAGTTTTTATTTTGAGACAGCCACTACAAAATAGCTCCAATGTCCTTATACCTCTGCAGCCCAGACAGGTCTTGGATATGTGCTCGTCTTTCAGGTAGCTGTGTTTGTAGGCCTGCACTGCAGGCCTGGCTACGCTTCCCTCATTTGGGACATACTTTTTTTCTCTTGCTGATTTCAAGATTGTGTGTGTGTGTGTGTGTGTGTACTGCATTCCAGCAGTTTTACCCTGCTATCTACTTAGACATCATTTGTATGTTTAAGTGTCCATCAAACTTGGTAATATTTTGGTAACTATTTCTTGAAACATTTTTCTTCATCCACATCTCTCTTTCTTCTTCCGGAAACTTCTAGCAAGTATATGTCAGTGTTCTGGCTAGTTTTCTGTCAAATTGACACAAGCTGGAGTCTCACTAAGGAGGGAACCTCAACTGAGAAAGGGTGTCCGTAAGAACAGGCTGTAAACAAGTCAATAGGGCATTGTCAATTAGTGATCAACGGGGGAGGGCCCAACCCATTGCGGGTGGGGACACTTCTGGGCTGGTGATCCTGGGTTCTATAAGAAAGCAAGCTGAGCAAGCCATGAGGAACGAGCCAGTAAGCAACACCCCTCCATGGCCTCTGCGTCAGTGCTTGCCTTCAGGTTCCTCTCCTACTTGAGTTCATGTCCTGACTTCCTGCAATGATAAACAGTGCTGTGAAGAACCAAAATAACTCTTTTCTGGCCAAGTTGTATTGGCCATGGCGTGTCAATAGCAACCCTAACTAGGACAGTTAGTATGTTTAAAGATGTCTGCTGAGCTCTGGGTGCCGTTCACTTTTCTTTCTTCAGATTGGGTGATCTCAGTTGATCTGTCTTCATTCCTTCAGCTCAAAGATGCTATTGAGCCCTTTAAGAGAAGTTTTCACTGCAGTTGCTATATTTTTTTTAACTTTTAAAAATGATTCCTTTTTATTTTTCATGTGCATTGGTGTTTTGCCTGCATGTATGTCTATGTGAAGGTGCCAGCTCCCCCGGAACTAGAGTCACAGACAACTGTGAGCTGCCGTGTGAGTGATGAGAATTGAACCCAGGTTCCTGGAAGAACAGCCAGTGCTCTTCACCTCAGAGCCATCTCTGCAGCCCTGGTTGTCACCCTTTTCAACGTCAGAATTTCTACTTGCTTTAAAAAAAAATACAATTTCTGTTTCTTCAGTGTTATTCCTCATACAATAAGCCAGTTTGGTATTTTTAAAATTCTCTTCTTAAAACAAATAATTTTTAGGGGCGGGAGAGATGGCTCAGTGCTTAAGAGCATTCGCTGTTCTTCCAGAGGACCCGGGTTCAATTCCCAGCACCCACGTGGCAGTTCACAACTGTCTGTGACTCCAGTTCCAGGGAAACTGATGCCCTCACATACATATCGGCAAAACAACAATGCACACAAAGTAAAATACTTAATAATTAATTTTAGTTTATGTGTATGAGTTTTTTACCCGCATTTACGAACTTGCACCATGTGTATGCAGTGTCCACAGAGGCCAAAAGAGGGCGCTAGATCCCCTCAACTGCATGGTTGTGAGTTGCTGTGTGGGGGCTGAGAACTGAACTCTCTTCTTCCCAGCGGTCCCTCCAGCCCCTCTGTAATCCTTTATGCATTGACTCCTGATATTTATAAGTGAACACGGTGGCACATTCCTGTCATCCTAGCCTTCGGAGGCTAAGGCAAAAGCATGGTGAGTTTGAGGCTAGCCTATATGTGTGGTTCCAAGCTAGCCTACACGATGTAGAAAGACCCTGTCACAAAACAAAACAAAACAAAACAAAACAAAACAAAACAAAACAAAACAAAACAACAAGAAGCAAAAGAGGAAGCGTTTGTCACGGTTGCTTTGAAGTCTTTCCTGCCACCCACAGCTCATGGACACTGTGGATGCGGTTTCTGTGGGTAGTTCTCGTTCTCCTGAGTGGATCTCACTTCCCTTTTGTTTGCATGTCTTGAAGGGTTTGCTGGAAACTGGGTATTTTAGATAGCTCACAACAACCCTGGGGGTCTCATTTATCAGTATAGACCACCACTTCCCCAGGGCTCTCTTCACTGAGTTTTCGGGGTGTTGATTGCCTGGCCAGCTGTCTGCTGACTTGCCTGAGCTCATTCAGTAGACTGTGTTTTCCTTGCAGTGTGTGTGTGGAGGGGGGGGAGCTGCCGGTGGCTCTGCATAGTGCCACGTGGGTTCCAAGGATTGAACCCAGGTTATCAGGGTTGGCTGCAAGCACTTTTACCTCCTGAGCCGTCTCACATGTCTTGTTTTGAATTCTGGTTTTTATTTTTCAGCCTGGTTCCCTAGGAATCTTCCGAGCTAACCCATCCGCCAGCAACTGGTTGGATCTGCTGCTCAAATCCCTTGAGCCCCGAAGGCCTCTGCCCTCTGCCTGGTGATATGTCAGTGGTTGGGAGAACGTTCAGACTCCCGGTGGATCACAGTACATCCCGGCTTGGTACCCTGTGTGCTCGGGAGGTGAGCGTGGCTAGCAGAGGCTCTTTCTGGTCTCCCCAAGGATGCATGTCCTGTCCTGGGGATGTGTGGGGGCTTATCAGGGCTCACCATGGCGTTCTTGTTCTTGGACAGGCCTCTTAGGTGTCCTGCTGTTCTAATTGTTTTCCTTCTCCCCAACTAGTGATAGACCTCCAGCTAGCTGCAGTGGTGGTCCAAATGTGCATAGTTTGAGAGACAGGAATATACAGGTGCTGAGGTACAGGTTGCTTCCTGTTGATTGACATGAGTGTGTCCTGGTGTGAGTTCATGATCAGCCGAAGACAGCTTGAGATTGTGCTCAAATGCCTAATCTAGTAAGATCTAAATATTGGCTTCTCTGGTGTTCTGCCCTGGGCCAAAAGCTATGTGGAGTTCCTAAGCCTGGATTTCGGCATCCCTTTGATGAAGCTCAGGAGGGACCATGACAAGGAGCTAGTGCAGCTTTGGGTTGTTCAGAAGGCATCTCGGAAGCAAGTGATGGTCATCCGAGGTGGCTGAACTTGTCTCTTTAGGTCACTCAGCTTTGCCTGTCCTGACTGTCCCTCAGGGAGCCAGGCCTGGCAGTTCAGTCAGCAGTGCTGGGGTGGAGAGCCAGGTGCCCTCTACACTGGCTTCCAATCCCCAGAAGCGTGCCAGGCACTCAGGAGGAAGGCCTAACAGAGCCAAGGGAGAGATCAGTCCCCTCTGGGCAGGACTGCCAGCAACAGGGTCACCTAGCACACAGGTAGGTCCTGACCCAGGAGTCCAGGCAAGAGAGGGCTTGAGGCTGAGGGGTTTCCTTGGGCTTCATTTAGAGGATGGGGAGTCAAAGAGCAGGCCCCACGCTGGGTACGGGCCTGTCCTTGGAGTGGGCATGCAGAGAGAGCTCTGTGCCTGCCTCTGAAGGTCAGCATGCTCCACAGGAACGCTGCGGCGGGGGTGGTGGCAGGCGGGACTGGGCTGACAGTCACGTACACTGATGTCACCGGGCACTCCACCTCCCTGAGGTATCACTTTCCCTGTGACCAAGCCTGCAGCTGAGTTCAGGGGTGCAGTCACGTCCCATCCTAGGCCCGTTCCTTCAGGTCCCCCACTGTATCATCTCAGGAGCGACCAAGGTCAGGGTGGGGACACACCCCTACTTCCCGGGGGCCGTGCCTGTTCTGATGTGAAGAAGAGGAGCCTGGGGGATGGGGAGTGACAGTGACAGGTGTATGGGCTCTGGAAGGCCAAGGCCAAAGCGGTTCCAGAGGATAGGTGGGGTTGCCAGCCTAGGGGCTCAGTTGGGTTTATACGTAGCCGAGCAGGGGTTCAGCTCAGGGGCTTCTGGCCTGAAGGAGGAGTCCCCTACTTACTGCAGGGAGTTTCTAGTCTGACGGGGAGCCAGCCCTGCTGCCTCCGGATGGCAGTGCTCAAAGCCCCTCTGTACTCAACCTCTCCATGAGGTCCGCAGACCGCTCAAAATTCGACCTCCGCGGGTCTCCTCAAAAGATAATCTGAAGACCTGGCAGGGCCCTGCACATGACTCCTTCACTCCATCGGTGGAGGGAGAGTAAGCCCCCAAGTGCAGACAGACAGTGGCGTCCCAGTGTCTGAGCTCGTCCTCAGGGCTGGGTCCAGCAGAGGGAGCTGCCAGCCAGCGGGAGCTGAGGAGAACTGTCCCTGACCCCTGAGCTGGCCTTGAGAATCCCGTGCCCAGTGGGGGTAGGGTTTGCCCCACGGCTGAAGCTGCACAGGACCCAAGCTGCCCCGACCCTTCATGATACTCAACACTGTCCCCTCAGAGACTCCTTTGAAGAATACCAGCTCTATGGTCTACCAGCTAGGCCTATGTAGTCTTTCCCATCATCTCTAGGGCAGGTAGAAATGCAAGGGGCAGGGATCTGGGTGTAAATTCTCACACTTTGCTTTCTATGTCTATAGAAGACAAACTATGGAACCAGCTTGAACCTCAGTTTTATCGTCTGTGGAATGAACTGTGATGACCTGAGGTTCAATTTTACATCTGTAAAATGGACTGTGACGAAGGACACATAGCATGTACCTGTGTGGGGTACAGTCCCTTCTTCGTGTTGCCTCTCTTCCTTGTTGGGTAGGGCCTCCCCTAAGCCCAGGTTGAGAAGCTTGTGTGGGGAGGCTCAGGTAGCCCTGGGCAGAGTACGTTTCCTGGGTCTAGGAGATACTGCTTCTCTCTCTCTCTCTCTCTCTCTCTCTCTCTCTCTCTCTCTCACCTGCAGCCAGGATGGATTGTCCCAGATGTGAAAGTGGTGCCACAACCCCATTGCCCTGCCCCCATCCCTTACCTCGAGTCCTTCCATGCAAACAGTCTGGCTGCAGGTCAGTTCCTGCTAAGACTTACTGGCCCCTGGCCACACTCATCAGGGCTCGAGTCTCCTTGGAAGTTGGTGGCTTCAAAATGTTCATTCCCTTTCCCAGTCAATATATTTATTGAGAAGTGACAAAAGTCTGTGACCTCACAGAACTGACATGCCATTAGCGGAAGATGACATATCTTCAAGGAAACCAGCATGTCAGATGGGCAGGAACACTATGCTATCACTGTGGCTACAACACAAGGTAGAAAGAAGTGTTCAGATGCCCTAGGTTCAACCCAAAGAAAAGAAAAAAAAAATGTTACAGGGAAACGAAACTTAAAGATCAAGTACACGTATGAAGGGTACAGAGAATGGAGTGGTTTTAAGTAGGGGGTGCCTTGAAGACAGGGGAACGTTTGGGTAAGGACATCAAAGGACGAGACACTTGCATACGGAAGAGAGCATGCAGAGCAGAAGGGACGCCATGTACAAAGGCCCTGTGGTGGCTGTGCCATGGAAGGTTTGAGGGACAGCCAGGAGGACAGTGGATGAGTAGGAGTGGCAGTAGTGGCAGATAAAGTCAGAGAGGAGAGGTCTCGGGAAAGGACGTTGCCAGCCCTTTGTCTGCCGGGGCCACACACAGAGGGAAAGAGCAGGAAATCTCCTTGATGGGCAGTAAGAAAAGAGATGAACCCGGAGCTCCCAGGACTGGAGCTGGCAACATACCCTATCCTTGCTTGGCCCTGAGGCTGAAACTATTGCAAGCTAGTGAGTGGTACAGCCTGTCTTACACAGGTCTTGGGTAGATGCGGGGCTGGCAGGGTGGGCATAGTGAAGGCAATGAGGAAGGGAGGCAGGGCGAAGAAAAGGAAGGGAGGGACCAAGGGAAGAAAGAAGGAAAAAACAGAAGAGTATTACTCACAGACTCTGGTCCTCAGTGGTCCATAGCACAGCCTGGTTCAGGTTGCAGAGTTGGGAAAGCTACCCACAGGAAACTCGGGGAGGGCCAGCAGGACCCTGAGGCCTCACCTTCTCCACCCAGGTTGCCCCTGCCAGTTCCTGGGTGACATATCTGTGGTTGGACCCACATGGTCTATTATCCCTAGCACGCGCACTCTGACACTGCAGGTGCATGGCAGGACCCACATCTTGCTTGCAGCCCGTTCCTGAGCTGCATCTGAAGCCACCACCTCGAGGGGAACTCCCCGCTCTGCAGTACAATGAATGGCCAGAAGGGCTTCAACCAAATGTCAGTCAGTGCCAGGAAAGGCTGCTCCAGTAGTGGGAAGATTTGATCCCAGAGTGTAGTCACAGTATTGACAGCCACTGTGTCCAGTGGCATGTCACCATTATCAATCACAGACTGCAAGTTGGGCTCTGTCCCAATTATGCCACCAGCATGATCCCAGTTGATTCCAAGTGGCTTCTTTGAGCCAGATGAGGGACAATGGTGCTCTTCTCTGGGAGCTCTTAACCGGCACCCTCTGAGCTCAACCTGGACACCTCCACCTCCTGTGAGACCCAAGTCCAGCGTCAAACTGCAGCCCTGGTCTATATAAGCCAGTTGGGATGCTAAGGTAAGGAAAAGAAGAAACAGGAGCATGAGCAGGGCGCAGTGGAGCATGCCTGTTATCCCAGGCGTGGATCTGGGAATTCGGGGAGGCAGAAGCAGACAGATCCCTGTGAGTTTGAGGCCAGCTTGGTCTACAAAGCAAGTCCAGGAAAGCCAAGGCTACACAGAGAAACCCTGTCTTGAAGAAAGCAAAAACAAAGAAGTGGGAGCATGAGCCAGCAAGTCTGTCTGCAAGACCCAGCAGCCCTCTGTGTGCTCTTGACACTGTCTGTTTAGGCCACGGGGGGAAGGGGGATAGGGATAAGGTACAGAGTGGGGAGTAAAGGATGGGTCGGTGAAGGCTGCAGAGCAGGGATACGTCAGACAGCCCAGTCAAGTTAGGAATATGTCTTCTGCCTGAAGAAAGCAGATCCAAGGGAAGAATTCTGAGTCTCTGCTAGCCTGGTCCATGCATGCAGCCAGCCTGATGCACTCCAGGCTTCAACTCTTCTCTCTGGCCCAGGGTAGCTTTCTTACTTGCATAGTTGCTTGGAGGAAGTGGGCTGTCCCCCCCTCCCCTGCAGTCTCCTCTCCCCTCTCCTCTGCATGCACTCTGCACATTCTGGAGGTTACCCCGTGGCTGGAGGGTACCCACTTTCCTCCCATCAGGTCAGTCCTTTGGACTTCTAGCTCATCCTACACCTGTCTGGTTCTTCCGGGGAAGAACCAGGAAAGAAGATATTCTCACAACTGAGTATAGCTCTTTGTGCCATCAATTCCTTCTAGAAGCCAGCTAGCCAGAACAGCCAGAGAGTGCAAGCAGCTAGAGGGAGGGGTGGGGCAGTAGGGGGACTTCGGCAGATAGTCAGACATCTGGGTCCCCTCCTGGCTCTCTCTAAGGGTTCCTTCTCCTGTGTGTCCCCTCTTTACAGATTTAAGAATAGAAGCGATACAGGCACTCCCCTGGCTGTGACCACAATATGGGATTAATAAGAACCGAAGCTGACTGGGCTCCTTGCCTGTGCAAGCAGCAGCTGGGGTGACGTTGGTCTTTTGAGAAATGTGCTGAGGGTGGTGGGCCCCAGCAGTTGGCATCCTGGCCTCCAGAAAAGCAGTTACACAGGGAAGGGAGGGCTGTGGCTTTGAGCTTTGGGAGCTCAGGAGAACCCAGAGGGTCAGGACACTGGGCAATGGAGCCCTCTTACCTGTCATGGCGAGCCAAGTGGGTGGTACGGGAGAGCTAGGACAGTTCCCACATTGAAAGTGAGCATAGAAAACCTGGCAAAGTCTTTGCTAAATGCTACTGCACGGTTGGTTCAGCCCACAGTGAGGCTGATGCAACAGGAATTGGGATTTCAAAGATAAAGAACAGGATGACGTTCTTGCCTTAGCCCTTTCAGATGGGGAAAAGAATAAGGAAGCAGTTCTAACTCTCTCTCTGCTAGAGGGCAACCAAGAAAAGAGAGAGAGAGAGGCAGAGGCAGAGAGACAGATACACACACAGACAGACAGAGACAGGGACAGAGACACAGACAAACAGAGACAGAGAGATAAGAGAGAGACAGAGACACAGAGACAGAGAGAGACACAGAGACAGAGAGAGAGACAGAGACACAGACAAACAGAGACAGAGAGATAGAGAGAGGCAGAGACACAGACAGATGGACAGAGAGCCAAGGGTCAGGGGTGAAAAAGATGAACTGGTCCTTCCTGAGGCTTAGGTTGCCAGAGAGAACGCATTTCTGGAGCACACCACAAATCTCTGCCCTGGAGGTGATTTGTCCTGGAGCAGCAGCCAGCTGTGGGCAGCGCTGGCTCCGGCTTTGCCAGACACGGGCCAGGGCTTTCCACTTCAAACCTTTAGGCTGGTGCCCCTAACATCAAATGATAGGTCAGCAGGCCTGCGTTCTTCCTCATCTGGGCTGGAAATCTGGGTTTGGACTTAGAAGAGTCAAGGATGGTGTAGTGAGACTGGTCCCTGTGCCGGCCCCCTGGTGACAGGTGATAAATGCACACCCGGAATTCTCTCGGGGAGGGCCCGGGGACTTGTCATTAGCCTCTATATCGCTTGAGATTTTTATCAGTGATTTGAATGGAGAGGCAGGGCCTTCCTCCCTCTGTTTGCTGATGACCCACAGCTGACAGGAACAGACTCAGTAGCACAATGTAGGTCTCCAAACAAGGCCAGGTGCCTACAACAATGGGCAAAAGCAGAGGAGGCAGCAGCAGTGGCAGAGATGAGAAACCTAGCTCCTGGGTGACAGGAAATCAACAGGCTGGGAAACTGTTGACTTATGGGTAAGAAGAGCCCTGGTGGCGTGGCCTTGAATGCTGCAAACAACTGAAAGCAACCTGAATATCACCAGGAGGGGACAGGTTAAGAATTTTGGAAATCTCCACCATAGAAGGCAATGGGACTCATACACAGGAATGAGGCTGATGAGGACATTTTTCCCGACACCTCTTTAAGTAAAGTAGGATGGCGTGGCCCCGTATCTGACAGCATGGCTGTGACTCTTAAACACTAGTAGTTATTAACATATATCCGTATCCACACAAGAGGAGAGCAAGGCGAGGCTCCTGTCTTGTTTTACTGACACATCTTTGGAATCATACAGATATTCAGAGTCTCTGTCTCTGTGTTTGTTCTGTCTGTCTCTGTATGGACAGAGCATCCCACACAGCAGTCCTAGTTAAAAAATAAAAATAAAAAAAGATCCAGGAATGTGGCTGACCACCCAGAGTTGAAGACAAACAGCCAGCCCTGCCGTGTAAGCTTTTATTAATGGAACCGTTAGCCTCTGGCTGGAGGAGGTCCATCTTGGCCTATGCTAAACTGGCTATGCCCAGAGAGGTGAAGCCTGGTAGCTGGGTCTGATCTCGGGGGACAGTTTGGCTGGAATAGGGGGTGCATGGGGGAGAGAGGCGAGCATGGAGATCTGGGATCTCCAGATCAGCGCATATGACACTGAGCGCTGTGAGAGCCGCCAGAGGCCTAACTTGGGGAGCCTGCTTGGTTTGAGTCCTCCTCGGGACAGCGCTCGGTTGGAGAAAGGCACAGAAGGTGATTCTCGGCCAAGGATGACCCTGCTAATGAGAACAAGAATAACCTTGCTCATTAGTCCAAGAATGTGCTTTCTACCCCCAGATGTGTTCAAGCCGCCTCGGAAGCTCGTCTGGGATGCTGCAGAGCGTGCCAACAGAACCACCCGGAACCATGTTTTGGGCTCACTCCAGCCCAGGTGGAGCTGAATGCCAGGAGCTGATCTGGAAGTCTGTTTTCTGTATCTGTTCCCAAGGCAGGTACTTCAATTAATTCTACCCCTTGTTTCACAGAACACGGTCCTAAACACCCAAAGCCCTCTCTGACACTGTGTTTGTTTTTTTTTTCAGTTAATTTCATTTATTTATTTATTACTGTATATGTGTGGTGTGCATACATGTTCATCTAAGCACGTGCATACGTGCCTTCACGTGTGTCTTTCTCAATCGCTCACCACCTTAGTTTTTGAGTCTGCGTCTCCCACGAACCCCTCAGCTCAGCGATCGGCTAGGCTAGCTGGCCAGTGAACTCCCAGGATTCCTGGGTTCCTGCTGCAGCAGTGCTGGGGATTCCGGATTCACACTGACACGCCTGGCTCTTCACCTGGGCGCCGGAGATCTGAACTCGCGTCCTCACGCTTGTGTGGCAAGAACTTTGCAGGCTGAGCCGTCTCTCCAGCCCCGTCGCCTTTGTTTTTTGCCCCCCACTTTTACATTTTCCTCCCCTCCTAGAACCAGACTGAGAGTCTCATCTGTGTGTTCGAAGCTCCTCTTAAAATGCATACCTCCTGTCTGTATGCGTGGTCGTGTTAGCTGTATGTTGTCTAATCTATATGGCTTATATAAGTGACGTTGTGCTGTGACCCTCCGGTTGCCTGGCATCTTCATCCAGCTTTGCTAACTAGGATCTCTTTGTAGTGACTCACACCTGTAGTCCCAGCCCTTGGGAAGCGGAGGCAGGGGGATTGCTGCAAGTTTGAGGCCACCAGAGACGTTCAGGCCACAACGTGAGACCCTGTGTATAGCCTCCCCAGACACGCTTCAGACTTCCTCCTTTGTATAACGTCTATCCGTATCTGTGCCACACCCCCTCCGTTGAATTCCCCATTTTGTAGACTGACAGGAGTGTCCCAGCTATCTTACCCTCCAGTCGCCGGCGAGCTCACCTGGCAGCCGTCTTCTCCCTGTCTGAGGATCTTTCATCCCAGCAGCGTAGTGGGAAGCAGGCAGGTGTGAGGAGCCCGAGGATGGTGCGTGCAGCCTGAGAACCCTTTGAATTCTGCCACCCGCTTTTCAGGTTCCCTCCCTCGCTGCCGGCGAGGATGCAAGCTGGCGTAGCTGCCGCCGCCGGGCCCTCAAAGGACTAAAGATAGATCAACCGTATGATGTGGCCGCGCCACTCCTGAGCACACGGCCGGAGGAACAATAGGCAGCACACGGCAGCGGTGCTCCCACGGCTCCCACTATTGTGGTGCCATTCATGGATGCCCAGACACGGAGCCAGCCTACGTGTCCACCCGCAGGTGAATGGATGAAGGAAACGTGGGCCACACACAACGAGCTTTAATTCAGCCTCAACGAACAACAGAACTATGTCACTGTGTCACAGGTGGCCTGAGAGTAGAAGGGGGGATAATTCGGATTGTAGAGTGTCCCTCTTCCCTACAGCCTTTTCTTGTGGGATAAAGAAAGATGCATATCAAGTCTTTCTATGGAGAATTCGGTTTAATATATGCATATGTGATGTGTACGTGTGCGTGTGCGCGTGCGCCTGTGCCTGTGTGTGTGTGTGTGTGTGTGTGTGTGTGTGTGTGTGTGTAAAACATGAAAGCAGAGGGGAACTTTCAGAAGTCAGAAAGAGCAGGAAGAGTAATGGGGAGGAAATAATACATAGCACGGTGGTCGCTATGTACGAAAATGTTATAATGAAGCCATCATTTGATAGACTTTCTAAAAAAATATTAAAACAAAACCGAAGCTTCTTGGTCTCTCCGCAGAGTTACTCCGGGGCCTCTGTGGGAGGAAAAGTGAGAGAGGATGCTGCAGGGGAGCCCCTGCTTGTAGCCTTCCCTAGAAGAGCTGGCCACAGCCTGACGGTGTGCGTGGGCCCTGGCGGTTGAGTGCTTGAACTCTACCCAGAGGGTGAGCTGATTCTTCTTGTAGAGCAGTCCTTTGTTCAGAAGATACTATAGATCCCGTCTAGTTCCCCCCCCTTCACTTGGGGTGGGGTAAAGGTGGGGCAGGGGAGTTTGAGTTATGTATCCTAGACTAGCCTTGAACTCACAATCCTCCTGCCTCCAACTTTCAATTGCCAAGATTATAGGCATGATCCTACACTAGACCTGTGTTGGGACTTTCTTTCTTTTATTAATCTGTGTTTTTGCATATATATATATGTGTGTGTGTGTGTGTGTGTGTGTGTGTGTGTGTGTGTGATTGGTATATGTGTGTGTATGTATGCACGTTCTGTGTGTGCGTGTCTAGGTCGGGGGTGACATCAGAAGTCTTGATCACTCTCCGTCTAACTTATCGAGGTAAGGTCTCTTGCTGACCTCTTAGCTCAGTGCTAAGCTAGTCTAGCTAGCTTGCGTGTACTGAGGAAAGCCCTGTCTCTGCTTCCCAAGTTCTCGAGTTACAGGTGGACCACTGTGCCCACCTGACACTCTTGTCTGTTCTGAGATTCCCAACTCCAGTCCTCACGCTTGTGAGGCAAGCATTTTCTCCACTGAGCTTCTCCCAGCCTCTTTCCTGGATTGTTTTTTTTTTTTTTTTTTTTTTTTTTTTTTAACAATAGAAGCTTATTTCTTTTTATCTCAATTGATGCTTTGAAGTTGGGCTGCAGGGTTTTCATACAGCTCTGACTGAGAGGTAGGAAGTCTCTAATTGCTCCCCTTGAATCTGGTCTGGCCTGGATTACTTCCTGTGCTCAAGAGACTGTAGCACAAACGGAGCCCTGTGCCCGTTTGAAGAGACTCAGAACCGGCTGCTCTCGCTCTGAGGGAAGCCACCTGCCGTGGAAGTTAGCTTTGGACTACCACGTTAGAGACAGCACAGAGAGCTGCTCCAGCCAGCAGCCAACCCCACCGCCACGCACAGGAGGAGGCCCTCTCTCTCTCTGAGCTAGCCAGTCCTAGCTGATCTCCCACAGCAAATTTGTAAGAGACCTGAAATGACAACTTCCCAGTCAAGCCCTCCCTGGACTTCTGCTCCTTAAAATCTCCAGACAACAAAGTTGCTGTTTTCACCTTGCTAAGTTTGTGTGGGTGTGTGGGTCATCTGCTGTGTAGCAACAGTAGCTACAGCAGTGAACCCAGCAAGCCTAGTCTCTCAGCTCTTTGCTGGTGAGCCTCTGCAGCTCCCTCACGCACTGCTTCCGACGTTTTCAATACGATGTTACCTTACTATGTGTGGTTATTTTTATGAGTTGGAGGTTGCACTTGGACATTCAGAGAAGTAACTTGATGGCTCAGAGGTTGTCAGCTTCTGTCTGAGAAGATCCACGTTCGTGTCAGTAGGCTTCCGGAGCACCCACGAAACACCATCTCCTGCTTCTGCGTTAGGGGTTAAATGAAAACAGTTCTTTCTGGCTCACCTTTATCTTGCGGGGCAAGAGCCCTTTTTGGAGTCCTGGCTCTGGGAGAGGCCTTGCACTAAGTTCCACTTTGGTAAGCCGGAGTTCTGCCAGAAGAGTCGTTCTGCTCCACGGGCAGTGGGCTGACCCCTCCTAATGTGAGAACATACTGGTGTTGGCGGAGACCTCAAACACCATGCTTACTCCCTAAGTCAGTCACGGCTCCCAAATACTTTGCTATCTTGTTAGCTCCCTGGTGAGAGTCCTGGTTAAAAGCATGTGTACAATAATCAAGCTTATCTAGCTATTTATTTTTATTTTATTGTGTGCTGGGTGCATGTGAGTGTGCAGCTCGGCACGCTGACGTATGCTCCTGCAGAGGCCAGAGCATGACATCAGCGTCTTTCTCAGTCATACTGAGACAGCGTTTCTTGCAGAAACTCGCTGGGTTGGGGAGGCTGGCCAGCCAGCCGGCATGCTCTTGAGGCGTGCAAACTCGCTGGGTTGGGGAGGCTGGCCAGCCAGCCGGCATGCTCTTGAGGTGTGCCCACCTCTGCTCCTTGATTCGGGAGGTATAGGCATGTTACTGAGTATTCAAACTCAGGTAGCACACTCGCAAAGCAAGCGTCTCAGCCACTGAGCCGTCTCTCCAGCCCGTCACCTATCTCCTTCAGCAGAACTTGATCTAGTTGAATTTCCCACTCCATGAGGCTATCCCCTAAGAACCTCACTATGTGACTGGCTTTGCCTCTGCCCTGAGTATGCCACACTGTTTTACTTTCGAGTGTTAGGTTCTATCTCGTAATGCCTACGTCTTTGTCATCGAATGCCTTTCACCACTGGTGAAAGGTTCAGCTCCCTTGCCGACTTGCCTGGATTTGGAATGTCTAGCTGACATACTTCTGGGTTTGCCTGTGAGGGAGGTTTAACAGAGAAGGGAAGGCTCGCCCTGAACGTGAGTGACACCATCCCAGGAGCTGACTGAGTAAGAAGAGAAACACGAGGAGCCTGGCTGAGTGTAAGCATCCGTCTCTCCCTGCTTCCTGACTGCGGGCACAGTGTGATCAGTGCCCTTCTGCACCTGCTGGCACGCCTTCCCTGCCACGATGGGCTGCCCCCTCAGACCATGAATCCGAACCCGAATAAGCTCTTCCTCCTCCCTCAAGTTTGTTCCTGTCATGCCTTTGGCCCCAGCAACAACAAAAGCAACCAGCTTTTGAGACTGCCCTTCACAGGGTTTCCCCTATCTTGATCTAACTCTCTGGGTACATATCAAACCACGTGACCGAGATTGCTGGCACAGGGCATGCCACAGAGTAGAGAGGCTCGGCCTCAGGTGGGAGGAGAGTGGATGGGTGATGCAGGCGAGCATCTTTCTGTGTGTGGCTAGGGGTGCTCACGTGTGTACAACTGCTTTTCGTATGCGAAGGCGTATGTGGGTGCATATGCATATATGCATACGCGAGTGCATGTGTGCACGGGAGCATGAGTGGACGGGCGCATGTGTGTGTGAGGTGTCCGTGTGTATGCATGTATGCTTGCGTGTGGAGACGCTGAAGACAGCCTTTGGTGTCATTTCTCAGCGATCATCCACTTTGGTCTCTTTTTCACATATGTGTGGTTTGTGTGTGCGTGTGCGTGCTTGCACGCATGCGTGTGCGTGCGTGTGTGTGTGTGTGTGTGTGTGTGTGTGTGTGTGTGTTATTGCATGTACTTGCCCTCTCTTACGGACCCGGTGGTGGTCTGGTTGCTGTCTGGATGTTCGGTGAACACAGCTGGCGAAATCATCTCCCCGTGGCCTCTGTGGCCTGTCGGTCTGTGATGGTTAGTGCTAATTATCAACTTGATGGACTCTAGAGCCACCTGGGAGATGGGCCTGTAGGCGTGCCAGGAGAGGAGTATCTTGATTGCATTCATTGCGGGAAGCTCTGCCCACTGTGGGTGGCATCATTCCCTTGTTGGCGATCCTGGACTGTGCAAATGGAAAAAGGCAGCCACATGCATGCATTGCTCTGTTCCTCCGGCGGTGGGTGTAACATGGCCACTGCTTCAAGCCCCTTGCTGCCTTGATTTCCTATCTGTGATGGACTGTGCCTGGAACGGTGAGCTAAAACAAATCCTTCCCTCCTCAGATTGCTTTATTCAGGACAGTTTGTCACAGCAACAGGAAAAGAAACTAAGACCCAGCCCCAGGGCAGCTAGCTGTGTCTGGGTACCCTTAGAGCTTTGCCCTACAGTAGCCCAGCAGCTCTGGCCAGCTCTAAGCTGTACCCTCTTTGTTTCGGAGACCCCACCCTGTCTCCTGGCCAAGAAGACTCAAGAAATCTTGGCACAGAAGGATGCTCCCCGCTGCCCAGCGGAGATGACCACTTCATGGAGAGCGGAGAGAGGAAGGCGGAGGAGAGTGAAAAGAAAAGTCCTCTTTCAGGCTCAAGACGCTGTGGAGTAGCAGGCCAGTGGCCTGCCAGGAGCTGACTCACCGGCATGGGACAGGGCACTACAGGTGCACTCAGGCCATCAGACAATAGGCGCCTGTTGCAAACCACCCCACACCCGAGACTGGCCACCGGGTTCAGGCAGAGACCGCTCCCCCCCAGGGGAGCATGGGGCGGGGGGACGGGGGTTGGGGTGGTGGTGGAGAAAGGGCCTGGGCTGGGAGCTGTCATCCTTTTGCATTCACTGGGCCTGGCTCAGTGCATACCACAACCATGTGATTTCATGCCTGGGGAGAGAGACACATAGAACCAGGGACCCGGGCAGCCTCCAATGAAACTCTTGTTCTTCATCAGCCTAGCTGTTATTATTGCCAGCATGCTCTGAGACACTGGGGGTGGGACACAGATCTTCTGAGCTTCATTTGGTCCCTCGCTCATGAACCCGATCTTCACTGGCCTTTGACAGGAGCCATCACTACTCCCATTTTATAGGTGCGCAAACTCAGACGCAGCTAACCCAACAACTGCTCCTGAGGGAGCCCATCCCTGCTCCCTGAAATTGTTCAAGTAGATTGGGGACCCAGTTCCTGGCAGGCTGGCACACGGGCAGCCTACTTTCTGGGGCCTTGGCAAAGGCAATAGATATGAGATAGTCAGGAAGCATCTTGGTGGGGGAGGGGTGAGCAGGAAACTGAGTGGGGCTGACGGCTGAGGCTCCTTCGGTGAACTGAGGTGGGGGTGGGAGGGCTGGGGGGCCAGGCTGTCCAGGCATGGCTCTGCCCTCTTCTGGCTGTTGGAATTTGGGCAAGTTCCGCAGATGTTCTAAGGAGTTCGGCTTTCTCATCTGTAAGATGGGAGCGAAAGCACCAACCTTGTGGCTGGTCAAGCATGGATGGGCCATGCGTGGAGTGTTTTGCACGGACCACTTGGCCCACCACCCTCACGGGACCCTACACCGAGTCCCCTGCACAGTCACTTCTTTGTCTCTCTTCATTTGCCTTGATAGGTGCTGGGGTCTCTGGTGTCGGTCCTGCTGCTCAGAGTTCCCACCCTGAGGGCTCAATTCCTTCTCTCACATCCTTCCTGAGACCCCCCCCCCACACACACACAGCTTGTATCCCCTGGCAGCTCTGCCAGGTGGCCCCAGCCCAGGTCCCACCAAGCTGTATTTCTGCCTCAGTGGACCTAGACTTTAGCTTCTGAGACCTGAGTTCAAGGCCCTGTTCCAGCCTGCTCAGCATCTAGCCCCCAGCTGAACTTTCCTATCTGTCTGGAGCCCAGAAAGTGCCAGCCTATGTCTGCAGCTGTAGGGAAGGAGGCAGACAAGACAGCACTTCCTTGGCGGCTCACCCCCTCTCTCCTACGGCTCAGTGTCTCCTGGGTTCTTCACCTGCAAGGGCCTACCCTCTGTGTTGAAGTCTCAAAAAGGCCTCAGCTGAGTCCGTGCTGTTTGCATGCTATCCCTGTTTAGAGTCCGCCCGGAGGTAGACATGATGAGGGACCAGTGGGGACCAGTCCTTTCGAGGCTGGCAGCTCTCAAGGCAGCTGCTGACTCACCTGTGGGATGTGAGGAGAGCAGGACTTTCTGGGCTGGCTCTTCACTCGCTCACAATGGGTGTTGGTGGCCACGCTACTCCTTTTACTGCTTCTCCCATGCCCCGAGCCTCTTGTGTTAGGAAAATTTCTCAGTGAAGTCATACTGAGAGCCCTAGTTTACGGATGGGGTAAACAAAATTGAGCAGAGGCTTAAATCCAGGGCCCCGAAACCTAATCTCTTCAAATACTACAGTTCGTCTATTGGGGATTCTCAGGCAAATATTTCTAACTCGCCGAGGTATTTCTGGGGAGGTGGTGAAGGTGAGCCTAGAAAATCAGTGTTCTCAGTGACACATGCCGCTACTCTCCTAGCTGAGGTACAGGAGGTCCCCAGGGCTGACTCCAAGTGTGTGGAGGCTGTGGAGAAAGCACCTGGTGACTCCAGCTTGCTTATTGCTACAGTAAGCCGCCAGGGGCGGAGGGGCACAGGCAGGAACAGATCCTCTCAGCCATATCCATTCACAAGGGACCCTTGGTGGCTGCAGCCTCTCCCTGGAGGCACGGCAATGGCATGGTTGGCAGGCAGGGTCCCCTACTGAGGCATGGTCTCCAGGGAGCCGGACAGTCTCAGCCTTGTGGATTCCCAAGTGCTTCTTGATGGAGAAAAAATTATAGTGAGCTCTCTGACCTGAGTTCAGGATCCCCAAACTCACGTAAAAAAGCCAAGTGCGGTGGAGAGAGAGAGAGAGAGAAAGAGAGAGAGAGTGTTTATAGACAAAAGTGGATTCTTGAAGCTCCTTAACCAGCAGGTCTAGTTGAACTGAGGATCTTCTGGTTAAATGAGAGAGCCTGTCTCCAGAATAAACGTGGAGAGCTATTGAGGAAAGATATCCGGTGTCAACCTTGGAAGCTTACACACATGTGCACTCTTGTGCACACACATCGCCATATATTCTCACACACACACACACACACACACACACACACACACACCCCAAAAGCTAAAAAGGTGGGGTGGGTGGGTAGGGGGAAGGTAACTTACCTGGGTCCCAGGATAAGGGCAGCTCTCAAGCCAGCTGGCTCCTGCACTGGGGCCACCCAAGCCCACAGGGTGGGGTCTGGCTCTCATTAGCTTCTGGGCCTTGAGGAAACCAAGGCTTGAGGCCAGCCAGCGGCCTTGTGGTTTTGGAAAGAAGAGGCCTAATCCCACAGTTCCAAGGATCTCAGTATCCACAGTCTTGTGAGGGTATGCACACATAATGCCACACAGAACACACAACATTCAAGTGCACGAAAGAGAGAGAGAGAGAGAGAGCGCGCGCGCACACACACACACACACACACACACACACACACACACACTGTGCTCAGGATTTCAGGTCTATGGGAGGAACCTGAGCTCAGAAGCTTCTCAGAGAATCAGGCCCAGGAAGGTAGGAAGTCCTGGTCACAGATGGCCTTCCCCAGGACAATGACAGCTCCTCCCTGCTCTGTCCGGTTCCCATAGGTTGTTTGGCAAGGGGGACAAGGGAGGCCACTGGCTCTGACCTGACTCTGAAAGGGCCCCTCTTTTCTCACCTGCCACAGAGGAGGTTCTAGGCCAGTGTGGGAGGCTCCTGGGCACTGAGGAGGTGAAACACCCTCCAGGCTGTCACAACCCTCACATGCCCAATGGATGCCTGGATGAGTGACCAAGAAGCATATCTTGCCAAAGCTAGGGTTCTTGCTGGGTGGGCAATCAGTCACAGGTCAGGCCTGGCCTCCTCAGAACTGACAGTGCCTCCCTCTGTGACGTTCCTGGGGCTGGCTCCCATAGCAGCGCTCGTAACTCTGGCTTGGGACAGGCAGCAGGGGCTTTGGATCTTGGACAAAGTATGATCACCTGTAGGGGGTGAGGTAGATTATCCTAGGGACAGACAAGACCATCCTGGCTTTTCTTACCTCTCTTGTGCTTTGAAGCATACATTGCTACCAGCTTTGCCTGCTTTGTAATCTCCTGGGAGGCTGGGGTTATGCTCTAACAGCTGTGTTCGCAAATCAGATCAGCACACAGCCAGGTACAAGGCAGGTGCTTGGTAGGCACTGACTGTGCAAATGGACTGCTTTTGTTTCCAAATCCTCTCTTGCTAATTGTCCAGTGGATTTCTCTTTTCTTGGACCTTAGACCTAGGGTGAGCCCAGCATCCCTGAGATCAACTTAGGTGTCCAAGGCATGAGCATAGTGGCCTTCCAGGATGCAAGCCACCAGATAACTATTGAGATTTGAGCTTTGACTCTCACCACCTTCGCTGCAGCTCAAAGAAAATGAGGCCTGAGGCCACCCGGCAGGGGGCTTGCTTAACTGGAGACAGACTTCCTCCAAGGGGTCTAGAAAGGCCACAGGGATCAGTGGCTCTCCCTGGTGTGTGGTCATTATAGATGACCCCTTGCCCTGGGCCCTCTGCCACTGTCACTCAGCTAACTCTATACCTTGGCCTCCTCCTGCTCAGAGAACTGAGAGCTCAGAGTCCTGAAGAGACTTCAGCAGCCTGCCCAATGCTGGGAGACCTTTGATCGCCACAGAGATGGGCCCTGGGCAATCATCTATGATTTAAGTGAGCTGGTCCAGAATCCACACCACCTCCCTCAAAAATGGTTGACTCAGCTCTGGGTTGCCGTCAGGACCCTTGGATGCCAAGGGTCACCGTAGAGTAAGGAGCAGAGGGTGTGTAGAGAAATATCCCAGACTCTAGGCCGAGTGGGAAGCAGCTTGGGTTTAAGAGTTCAGCCTCTGGCCCATACTCTGAAGGTTTCGACTCAAGGCTGACTTTCATCAGCTAAGACCTCGGGCGAGTTATTTCAGGCCTGTGAGCCTGGGCCTCATCCTCTGTGATGTAGGAGGATAATAGCCCTACCCGAGAGAGCTGTTTCAAGAATTAGATGAGATATGCCACGTAAAACAGTCAGAATAGTGCCTGGCACACACTAAACCCTCAGAGGTCGTTAGACGTTATGGCTGTGGGCTGACCAGCGGATGGAAAACTGAAGCTTGCCCTAAAAGGCTTTAATTGACTGTTGACATTTTGTTTCCTTCACTGGTCTCTGAGATTCCCAGGCCCTTTATCTCTCATGCCTGGTACATCTCAGGGACTCGAAAGCACGTGTTGAAAGCATGAACAAATGAATGAGTAAAGTAGGGAGAGGATGTGCCAGGAGAAGCCTCTAGAATGAAGTGGCGCTAGGGGGAGAAGGGTTGATGTGAAGCCAGGAGGCCTCTCCAGGCTGGTGTCAACCAGCACCAGCTCTGAAAGCTGTGCCAGACTTGAGGTGGGCTCAGGGTGGGAGGAGCCAGGAATGGCCATGTCCACTGCTCTGTCATGAGAGCCACCTCAGAGGAGAGCTATCCAGTGGGGTGAAGACTGATGGGAAAGTGGGGTGAGGCCCTGTGGCTCAGGGGCCATTTATGGAGGCCATTGTTCAGTTTTTACTGGGAGAAAAGCCAGCCTCTCTGTGCAGGCCCCTTTGCCGGTGGGGACACAAGCGCTGGAGATAAGGGGATTTTAAACAAATAAGCTGTCTTCCAGGAGCTTAAAAGAGAAAAGATTTGAGCTTTCTCTCCCTCCCCTCTTTTTTCCCCTCCCTTCACTCCTCCTCTCTGCCTTTTCTTTTTCATATAGAACTCTGTCACTCCCTTCCTTCTGTCCCTCCCCCCTCCTTCCTTCTTCCCTTCCTTTTGAACAACCTGTCCTTCAGATTAAATGGGTGCTTGGTGGAGGTGCAAAGACAGGAAAGGTCTCCCCTCCATCAAGGTATTATCCTGGGCCGTCAGGTGAGAACCTGTGGGAGGTTTTAGTGACTTAATGATCCCAGAGTCATCCTGCTGGATCTTCCTCAGAGTCCAAACGACCCTCTCTGTGAAGACCCAGGCCGAGGCAGGCTCCTCAGGGAGCCCAAGTGTCAGGGCCCTGTGGTTTGTTTTCAGGAGCCCCAGCCCTTCTTCAGGGAGCCTCAGTTTGAGGTAGGAAGTAGATAAGGGCATCATAGGTGTTGATATCATTTAACTATTGGAGCTGATGAGGGGATCCTGGAATCTGTGTCCACGGGGATAGGACTATGATGCAAGCATCTGTCAGGTAACAGACGGTGGGAAAGGCTGACATCCCAAAGCTCACGTGCAGTTTGCAGATGCTGCTCAGCAGCCTCCATCCTCAGGTAAGATCTGACTAACAGGGAAGGTCACTGGGGTCCAGTTTTCTCATGAAATACAGGTGAATCTGAGCGGGGGAAGCAAGCAGTTGGAAGAGGGCTGTCGAATGGCTGCCTGGAATCTGGCGAGTGACCATGGGAGATAGGCCATCTTCCTTGGATAAGAAGCACTCAAGCCACCTTGTTTAGTAAAGACCTGTGCATGATAAGCTGAGTCTCCCACAGCCCAGGGCCTGTGTGTGGAGGGGAAGTGGCAAGCGGTCAGGACCTGGAACTTTTCAGCCAGGAGTTAGGGCTGGCTGCCAGGTGAGAGCGTTTGAGAGACCCCCCAGCTCACCGTCACCCCTTCCCAGGCGACGATTACCATGTCCTGACATGGAAACTCCCTCTCAGACCCTGTTGAGAAGAAGACGGTGGTCATACACTGAATGGAGGCTGTTTGCAGCAGCTTCTTGGCTGCTCCCTCAGCCCCGCCACAGGCTCAAGTACTGACCAGCAGCAAATGTGCACGAATTGCTTGTGGAAGTTGCCACGACCTATAAGGGAGGGAGGAGGAGCATGAGCGTGTAATGGCAAAGCTGGTTGTGCGGTTTCCACGACAAGAGAATCATCCCTGGGTACCAGATGGCGGAGCTTAGGTTGTCAACAGGCGTCTGCAAATACTGACACTAAGGAGACCCCGGTGGCAGAGAAGGAGAAACCGAGGCACTGAGAGCCAGTGAAGGAGGAAAGATTTGCCTAAGGCTGCCCAGCTTTGTACAAGCTGAAAGTCTTGTTCAAGTTTAACCTCCATTCCAGCATACGCTCGTAAGCATGAGCCTGTGAGATGTGCTCTACAGGCCTAGTGGCTGCAGTCAGGCCCTGGAAGGAGTCCCAAGCCCAGCCTCGTCCAGGCCCCCAACCCTCTGGTCAGCAAAAGCAACCCACATGGGATGGCCCCCAGACTTGCAGGCGACATTCACTCATCACTCCATTAGCTGCTCTCCCGCTGACAGTCCCCAGGCGGCTCTCATTCTGGCCGGCGAAAGCGTCCAGGAAGATGAGTCTTGAGGGACTCTGAGCTTCCTCACGCCAATTTAACCAGAGCCCAGTGAGGTGGGCAGATCAGCTCTCAGGAAAACCGTGGCCAGCCATCACCAAGCAATGTCACAGAGGCACCATGGGAGATTCTAAAGTTGGACATGGTCCCCAGGGGACTGCCTGTCCAGAAGAGAAAGCAAAATGCATGGGAAAGGGGGAAATGACATAAATCAAAATGAATATGGATCAGAATATACTTTATGCAAACATATGTAAATAGACATGTAAATCTACCCCGGGCACGAAGGGGGGGGGGCAGATGTGAAAGTCATGGCTCTAGAAAGTCCTCACAATGAAGCCCTCTGTTCTAACGAACTGTTACCAAAGGTCCCCACATATATCCTTGGATAGAGTATAGGTCTTCCTGCTGTTCCAGAGACCCAGCCCTACCACTCTGTCTCTCTCCATTCGTTGCCTCCAGTTGGTTGGACCCTGAATAGAACCGGATCACAGAATAAGCCAGAAGCCAGCCTCCCCTGGGGTCCTGTCTACCTGCTCTACATCCTTAAATGCCCCTCACCTCCTAACCACTACTGCCCTTCACACATCTGCTGCTGCCCTGCCCTCATATCCACAGCCTCTACCACAGCTCAGCCTGGCCCCAGAAGGGGTTCAAAGAGCGGCCTGCCCATTGGAGAGTCTGTCTTCCCCACAGTCCCTCGGCTGTTCCCAGCACCGCCCAGGCCACAGATGTTCAATAACAGATGACGGGTGAAATAAATGAATGACTAACACACATTCAAAGGCACAGATGTTTCCCGCTGGAGACCAACAGCGCTCTCCCTCCGCTTCCTGCTCGCCATTCTCACAGCTGTCTGGGGTTAGACATGAGAGTTCCCACTTGTGTCCTCAGCTAGCCCGAATTGGCCGCAGGCAGGGTGAGGCTTAGTCACCTCTGTGGTACTAGCACCTGCTTTGAAAAGCACTGTGGCCTGTGGCCTGTGGCCTGTGGACTGGCTCTGTGGGTGCCTGTCCCCTCCATGGACCATGGGGACCTGGGCCATGGTGGGCCCGGGGCCTGGCACATAGCAGGCACGTAGTCAGACCCAGAAAGGAAAGATGAGGAGTGGGAGGATGGTGGCTGATACCAGACTCCAGTGGGCTTGGCTTCTAGACAAAGAACAGAGGGAATGAAGGGGGCACCGATGAATAAGCAAATGAGAGGCAGAGGCAAGTCTTGAGGGAAACCTTCATCTTCTGTGGAGACACCCCTGTCCTCAGCTCAGGTAGCCCAGCTCACTCCCAGCTGTGTTCAGACTCGAGTTCCTTGCCAGACTTTCCAGCCTCGGCCCCTTCCCAGGCTCCCTTGCTTCTTCCAGGGAGCCTTGGCCCTCCTGACCAGTTGTCTGAGAGCTCTGGGCGGAGTACTTCCTGACTTTTTCTTTTTCCTCCCAGATGGAAGATCAAGTCCAACTCTGGAGGCCACTTGCTTCTGAGTCCTCTGCAACCTCAGTGTCTGAGTCTGTATTATGGGAGATAAAAATCAGACTCTGTGAGGTTCCATATTGAGTCGTGGCATGGAGTCAGCGGCTTGGTCAGTCCTCTGTGCACAGGGTGTCCCTTCCCTCTTGCCTTGCTACCCTCCCTGTTGTCCCTCGGGGCTGTCACTGGCAGTTTCCAGAAGTATTGCCCTGTTTTTTTTTTTTTTTTTTTAGCATTCCCTGAACAAAGGAGAAGTCCTGGAGTTGGCTTTGTAGGAGGCCTTAGCTTAAGAGAGAAAAATCAGAACCATGAGGCCAGAAAAGGAGGTGGCTTGAGAGAGAATTGAGATGGAAGATCCGCAAGAAGAAACAGAGTTCAGTATGAAACAAGAGGGCTCAAAGTTAGGCAAGAGAAAGGACTTCCCAGCACCAGAGAGACTGAAGCAGAAACCAGTGCTCTGGTGACAGGAGCTTTCGGAGACTTTGGTCGCAGGAGGTCCTCTGAGCTCATCTTCTGTTTGGAGGTTTTCAAAGTGTTCACCTGGTTGGGTGACCATTCAGCCCATAACACAGGGGGCAAGCACCATCAAGTCCCTTTGTGTGAGATGAAACAAAGTTCTAAACTATCACAGGGATGGCCAAAGGTTGCCCAGCAGAGGTGTTGAGGTGGGGTTAGGGCTGGGAGCCAGGCTTAAATGGTTTCCCCTCACTCTGCTGAGGTTTAGCTAGTGGGCATACTTTATTTATATATTTATTCAGTGTAAGTGGGGACGGAGCCCCAAGCCTCGTTCATGCTTGCAGCCTGTAGCTCCCCATGCAGTGTCTGCAGAGTCTTAAAGTTTCATGCTAATTTCTTTGCTCTGTTAAGGAAAATACGGGAGGTGGGGAATGGGGGATTCTGTGCAGCTCTGTGTGGCCTGCATCTGTCCCTCAAAAGTGTGGAGGTCCAGTGAGCAGCGTCTCTCTCAGGCAGAAGGGGGCTGGGCCCGAATTGCGCCTGGGCTTCCTTCCATCACAGGCAGAAGCCTCACTGACCCCATCTGGGCGGCCACCCTTTCTCAGTGTGGCCAGATTCCTCTCTAGTCTCCCCCAACCAGGCCCATCTCCGCCTTACTCCAAGCCCACAAACATGTTGTTGACAATCCTCGGGGGCTAAACACTTGATAAGACGGTCCCCACCACACCAGACATCCTGACAGCAGGCAGTGCTCTGCACTGTGATGGCGGATGCTTTGAATACATCATCCTGTCAAACAAGTTTATTATTCTTTCACTCAAGATAAACTACAGCCGCCAACGAGGGGCTGTATAAATTCCAGGCTTAGAAGTGGAGCAGGCCCCCTCCCTGTTAGACACACACACACACACACACACACACACAAATCCTGGTGAGCAACCCCCCACCCCTGCTGCCAAGTCCTGGCTCCTTGCAGGTCTCTTGGGGGCGGGGGGGGGGAGTGTTCAGTAGCTCTATCTCATGGGGTGGTCCCAGGAGCAGCTGCAGACATGAAGGAACCCAGGGCTTGGGCCTACCCTTAGACCGCTTGCCTGCCTGGCTAGGCCTGAGCTGACTTCCTCCGGGCCCAGGGATGGTCCCTCCACAGGAGCCAGCTGTCTTCCCCAGGGTCAAGCCCGGCCTCTTGACTTTTGGACTTCTGTCTGCTCGGGCTGCAACCCTCGTGGGTGGCCAGAGCAGCCACAGGTCACTCCAGGCTTCTGGGGACAAGGCCAGCTTTCAGACTCCAGCGTGGATAGCTGGTCCTCGGGGAATCTGACCCCATGGGGCCTTCAAGAGCAGTCAGCAGGCTGGAAAGGCGGTTAGTAGGTATAATGCCCGTCGGGCCCGTGCAAGGACTGGAATTTAAGCTCAAGAGCCCACCTGAAAAATCCAGTCATGGCGGCATGTGCTTGTAGGCTCAGCACTGAGATGGTAGGGACAGGCAGATGGCTGGGGTCACTAGCCAGCTAGCCTAGCTGAATTTGTGTGTTCCTGATAAGCAGTGAGAGAGCACATCTTAAAACGCAAGGTGGATGGCATCCTAGGGAATGACAGCCAAGGCTGTCCTCTGTCCTTCACATACGTGCTCACGCATATACTCATGCAGCCCCCGAATGAATGTGCACACACCCTACAAGCCACATCTATCCCGTGTGGGGACAGGTGCCTTATGAATCCCGCACCCAGTCCCAGAGCAGGATCCTTGTGCTCAGAATTCAAACCTGGTTCTTGGCCTTGGAGATCGCATGGTTTTTTTTTTTTTTTTTCCGTCCTGCCTTGTGGGACAACAGGGCTTAGAATTATCAATAAAAAAACCAAAAATCTGGGGACTGCAAGTGACAAACCCCAAGATGATAGGAGAAAGCAATGGAGGTGACTTGAGCTAGGGAGACGGACCTCGGCTCCTCCCTCTAAATCCCTTTCCTTATCCATTTAGTAGGGTGGACAGTCACAGGGCCCCCTCTCTCAGTTTATTCCTCCTGCTCTGTCAGAGGCCCTTACCATCACCCCCTGCCCAGCCCAAGTTTGCTTGTACCATCCTCCCAGAGGAAGAGAACACCATGGCCTAAGCTCCTAAGACAGTGGCAGGCCCTCAATATGTAATATTGAATGGATGAAAATAAGGCATTAAAAACCATGCCAGTCACACGGTAGCCAGCAATACATATATTTGTTATTGTCACTCATGTTTCCGTGTATGCATACGTGGACCAAGCACGAAGGACTGGTGAGATGGCTCAGCAGATTAAAGTGCTGACAGCCAAGCTCCTTGCTCTGTGGGCTGTGGGCGCCTTTGACAGACTGTCGGCCCACCTGTTTCTGAACCTGAATTCCTGCCCCGCCAAGCGGAAGGGCCCACACCTGGCGTGTACCCTGCTCGCTGAAAACGGAGCCTGCAAGCCGGATCTGCTGTTGTTGTGGCTCTCCACTGGCAATCAGACAGACCCAAGGCCAGATGCCCAAGTGACGTCACAATTTGGGGCTCTCATGTCACCCTGACCCAGCAGAAGAGTGGGTCACCTGCGCCATGATGTGGGCACAAGGACAGCCATCTCATTAATGATGGAGGGGGTGAGACATTTTGAGAGGTACAGTGACACCTCCAGATGCCTCCCCGACCCCCCCAATGCCCCGCTGTCTCTACTTCCTCCTATCACTTTTGCTGACCAAGGTTCATGGAGCTGGCTGCCCGCAGAGACCTTGCTCATCTTCCTGGGCTAGCAAACAGGGCAGTCCTCTGCCTTGCTGCGTCCTAGGGTTTTGCCCAGTTGGAGGCCAGCCTATACTGAAGTCAGATTTGGCAACAACCACGCCCCATCCCAGGCAAGGAGCTCTGGAGCTCCTGGAGTACCTTGTAAGTGTCCAGAGCTGCTGAAACTAGCACCAGTGTCCCAGCCCTGCCCCTCCCTCAGTGGGGACTCAGATTACACCAACAAATACATATATCAGTGAATAACCAACTGTGCTTTGGTTATTCCTCCAAGCCTCTGGCCTCAGACCACATCTGTCCATTCCCCAGGGCAAGAAAAGACAGGAGAGCGAGCACCAAGGAAGGCCCTTGTGGGCACTGAGCACATGTCGGCGCTGGCTCCTCTCCCAGGGAGTTAAGAGGGCCTCGCAGGGACACGGCACAGGCAGAATGGGAAGGAGACAGAACTGGCTCCAAGTTCGTGTAGGCGGAGGGCCTCTCTGAGGTGATGCTGGCGTGAGGTTCTAAAGGCTAAACCTGACTTTATCAACTGACCACAGAGACAGGCAGTGGTACAGCCTGGAGTGTGCTGGGACTGGACCGGCTGATTCAGGGAAGCTGGGGTGACACAAAGAGAAACGCCTGGAACAGAAGGTAGTCATGGGCTGGAACAGCTTGGAAAACCTACTACGCTGCCGCACTTCCAGAACGAATGCCTTCCCTGTAAGCAGGGGCAGAGTGCGATCATACTCAATATTTAGCAAGGCGACTGACAGAGAGATAGGAGGCCGCTGCAGTAATGCAAGGGAGAGACAGGGCTGGGGTCCGAGAGAGGGTAGTGTCAGCTGACATGGCAGCTCCCTCCGTGATCCTTACCAGTGTCCCATTTCCTTAGTTTGTTGAGGAGACTGGGGCCCACAGAGATTAGAGACAAGGGAGTAACTGAGGGTGTTTGGTGGCTCGGGGGCAGCTGCGTTCTCTCTCCTACACCCGGCACCCAGAGTGACACTCTGCACAGCCAAGCTTGTGTTCAAAGAAAGCTTGCTACTGGACACTTGCCTCAGCTCTGTGGTTTTCCGTTCGAGAGGGAGCCGGGTTCATTGAACTTTAGGGCAGCTGTTTCCTCGTCTTCCCTCTACAACGATAATACAGTTAATGGGATTATTTCCTGCACACAAGAAAACACTAAGAAAACACTGTGGAGTAGAAGGCTGTTTGCAGAGGCCAGGCTGAAAGGCAGGCTCCCAGCTGGAGGAAGGACAGGGTGTGTCTCCACACGGCTCAGGTGGAGTGATGCCATCCACACCTCAGTTTGCCTTTCATATGCCTTCACCTCGGCCTCACGAGGCTGTGATTCACAGGCTTTGAGGGCTCCCAGGTGCCAGGGTAGCTGGCTGCCTAGGCCCCGAGGGAAGTGTCGGAGAACCAGGGACGAAGATCCAGGAGATCCAGGAAGGGGGTGAATGGGTGGGCGGGTAGCTTGTCTTGGGTCACACAGCCAGCTGTGATAAGGCCTGGTGGGGAAACTGAGGCAGGGAACTGGGAAATTACTGACCGTGGTCAGTAGCTAGCTAGTAGATTGAAGCGGAGGTTTGAAGAAGTGCAATGGTCTGCCTAAGCACCGACAGTCCAGAGGTGGGAAAATTCAAGACGGGTCCCAGGAGAGGGCTCCTGCCTTGGCGGACCCTAAGCTCCCCTCATCAACCACTTCCCCACCTCTCCTTGGGAAGGACCTACCTTGGGTCACCCCCTGCTTGCTGAGTCTCAACTGGTGGCTCCTGTCCCTCCACTCAACCCCTTTAGATCTTATCACTTCAGCTCTGAGAGAGAGAGAGAGAGAGAGAGAGAGAGAGAGAGAGAGATCCTCACCTGGTCCATCCCAAACACCCAGAGTGTGCACAGGTGCACAGGTGGGTGGAGCCAGAGGACATTCCAGGAGACTCAGACAATGGCAGGGTTAAGAGGGCCATCCTCTTTCACACCTCCCGATTCCTCCAGTTAGTAAATCATTCTCCCGGGCCTCACAAAGCGCTCATTGAGCAGGTCTGCTCCCTGCCCATCCCACCCCCACCCTCTGCCCCCAAGTCCTGTGGCACCGGCAGGCAGAGGCTACTCAGGTCGGCAGGTCCCCGAGCTCTCTGCCCCCACTGGCATGGGGATCGGGTTACCCCATTTAATCCCTGCCCCCCCCATCCACCCTCTCTGTGCCCATTGTAATTTATAATAGAGGCATGATGCAACCTGCTAATTACATTGCTGGATTTCCAACACATCCCAGCTTCTCTGACTCAGGCATTGGGGCAGGAGGAGCAGCCGGCTCTGCTTTGTGGCTTATCAGGACCGGGTTATTCAGCTCACACCCCGATCCGCCTCCCCCAGCCTCCTGTCTTTGTTAACCAGAGCTTGCATCACCTCCCGCTTTCCATTTCTCTGGAATTTTTTTTTTAACGGCTCTTTTTTTTTTTTATGAGCCGCTCCATCTTGTTAGCTAATGAATGACTGTGGGCCAGCTATGAAGATTGCTTTGTGTCTCTATTAAATGTTACATGATCGCAATTATAAGTTAACAAGGGGACAGCTAATAAAAAAATAAAAAAAAAAGATAATCTATTTTGCGGCCCGGGGCAGACATGCGCACCTCGCTGCCTGGTTCCCAGCCTGAATAATTCAGAGCCTTGGAGACTGCAGGCTGGACAGGCCATCAAAGCCAGGGGAGGATGGCTGCTCCAGGCAGGCAGGAGAGCAACGGCGGCGTTACCTCTTCTGAGGCAACCCCCAAGAGGGCCTTCAGGCCTCTGTCTGGTTTACTGTAGTGGCTTCCCAGCAGCCCTTCCGAGGCCGTCATTGCCCTATATCCCCTCTCCACACTAAGGCAGAGCGAGCTTTTAAAGCCACACTGGGGCACCGGGAGTGGGGTATCATGCCGCTGCTGTCCTTTGGCCGTCACCCAGACCTCTCTTCACCACTGAGCTCTCTTCTTCAACTCTGTGCTTTCACTGAGACCTTTCCTGTGTTAACCCTGCCTTCACCAAACCCCAGGCTAGACTGGAAAGCAACCTGGCGACACATCCCCAACAGAACAGAATGTGAGAGCAACGAGGAATGAAGCTCCTTGCGATGGCAAGATGGCGTGCCCCCCCCAACCCTCGAAGCCCCGAGGACTTGAGTCTGATCTCCAGCTCCCAGAGTGGAAGGTGGGAGCTGACTTCTGAAAGGTGGCCTCTCACTGCCATCGTTTAAAAATGAAACTCCCGGACCCCGGGGCAGGCGAGTTATACTCTCCTTGGGCCCAGGTTTCCCCGTTTTCACAAGTATGCCAGCATTCAACGTGCCCGGGGAAGCCGCTCCACAGCACCAAGGCTGCAGTCTCCTGTAGGAGCGCACTCGATAAATGCTCCATTGATAAGTTGCTGAAACTAGGCTAGGGTTGTAGACTGCTGACGTAGAGTGTGTGAAGACTAGGTTTAGTCATCGGCACCACAAAAACCTCTGCTAATCTCAGCTCTAGGGAGCTGGGAGCAGGAGAACCACAGGTTCAAAGTCACCCTCAGCTATGTCGCGGCTGTTAGCCTGAGCCACACCAGACCCTGTCTTTTAAAAAGAGTTGCTGAAACTAGATTTTCTCCAACTGCCTGGGGTATGAGGTTTATTACTAATACCTCCCATATGCTATTTATCCATTTTTCTGTTGCTATAACAAAATACCCAGGGGGTTACAAAGATACTTTATTTAAAAAAAAAAAAAGTTTATTTACAGAAGCTTGCAGTTCTAGATGCTCAAAACACCCGACTGGCTTTTGTGAGGGCCTCATGGCAGATGGTATCCCATGGGTGGGCAGTGATGTGTGTGTACAAGAGGCTGTACAGAAGTCAGAGAGACCCGGGGACCCGGGTCTAGCTCTTTTCAACCTCTTCTTGTTCCTTGAGACCAACATTAATCCCCTCTAGGGCTAGTGGCTACATTCAAACTGTAACACCAGACATCTCCCCATTTATGTTGCCGGGGAGACATCTTCACCTCATTTTTAAAGCGGAGGCAACTGGGGTTCTGAGAGCTTAGAGCTAAAGCCTATTAGTGTTGGGGCTGGATCAAGCAGCCTGTGCATAGGCTCTCCACCACCAGCTGAAGCAGGTTGAGAGCTTGGCCCAGGTTTCTTGCGTCCTGGCTGCAGCAGGCAGGTGACCGCAGGCTGGGCAGCACCAGGAACACCCCTGGAACGCACCGCTGAAAGGCATCTTCAAATGTTGTGGCAGGGCTGTGGGCGCCAGGAAACCACAGCTCCCCACATCTGGGTGGTCTGGACAGCCCTGAGCAGGAGGCTGACTTAGCAGGCAGGCTGAGGGGCACACTGGAGTGCAGGAAGTCAGGGCTGGGGGAGGTCTGTACCTAGCCCACGCCCAGAAAGCCTTAGCCAGTGGCAGAACTGCCTACACAATCTGCAGGGCCTCTGTTTAAAAGAGCAAAACTAAACAACTATTAAGAAGTTTAAGCCACCAACAGCTGGGTCTTAAAGCAAATGTGGGCCCTTTGGGTCTCAAGTCTAAGAAGCTAGTCCTGGCCAGTGGTTTGCCTACCTCCAACCTCAGGAGTCTATGGCAGATGCCGCCAGGTAAACAGCTGCCCTTGTTGCCTGGTAGGGCCCAGGTAACTCAGTGCGAGGTGGGACAGGCTAGCAGAGGGGCTGGACATCTGGAAGTCTCCTGCTGTGGTCCTTCCGCCAGCTGTGGAGACAGCTGCAGGAGGGTCAGGCCCACTTTGGGGGTTGAGCCCACCTGGCCTCTCTGAGACACTGTGACTGATCCGTTTCGTGCTGAGAAAGGGGCCTGGGCTTCACCAAAGAGTCCCTGGGTGGGTTGCTGCAGGAGATTCTAAGATCGCCTAGCTTTGCAGAAGCGAGCAGGGAGCATGGTCTCCAGCGGTGGGTCTGCCCTCCCCAGAAAATGGAGGCTGGCTCTTAGCAACGGAGAGGACCATGTCGACTGAAACTTATCTTCGCCCTTAAGGGGATGCGTAGATAGGATGGGTAGATCCGCTCATCAGCTGTGTGCACACATGCGGATTTTTGGGAGAGGCAGCCATTTCCCACCTAGTGGATGCTAGTATTTTTGCATGTATGTGGATTGTGCCATAGGCCTCCACCAAATCCTTGGTCCCCATGTCTCCATCTGGTTGTCCTGCCCATTCTAGGAGACAGACCTGAAGGACTAAGATGGACAAGGACTGGCTGCCTCACTCACAATGGACTCTTCTGTTTCTCGGTCAGTATGACATTGGATAACTTGCATGGTGTCCTCGCTGCAGCTTTGGACCTGTAAGGAGGGTTCACGGCTGCCCTTCCTAAATACCCAGGAGAAGCCCAACAAAAGCACATTGTTATTTTTATCTCTGTGGCTGCCACACCAGACACTGGGGCTACCTCCGAAAGGAGAGCTAAAAGGCCACGACCATTCATCACCATAAATACGACCGGGAAAGGTTCTAACTCAGCAGCCTGGAGCACAGAGGTGAGCAAGGCTGGGGGGAGATACCATGACCCCCCTCCAGCTCCCCAGACTCCTCAGAGCCTCCCCCCAGCCTGACGATGAATCCCCACTTGGAACACACACGGTAGGGCCTGGTGTCGTGGGGCACCCACAGTTCTCCAGGACCATGGGGCTGGCTCCAGAGGCCACCCACCCACTGCAGGGACTGGCAACCGTGCAGGGCAAGGTAAATCACCCAAGATTGCTCTCTGGAATGTGGTGGCTGTGAAAGGTAACACGCATATTACTGCTATGTAAACATAGTTAAACTATTTACAAGACAGGCCTAGGCCTGGGGGCTCCGGGAAGCCCCTGCCATGTGGGGTGTGGGACCCAGCCCTCTTCCAAGCTCTCTCTGTTGGCTATAAAAGTGAAGAGGATGATCCTCAGACTGTTCTGGCAGCCACCCCACCCAGGGTCCCCTCATCGGGCCTTCCTTGGCCCTTTGCTCTGTCTGTTCACAGGCTAGGCCAGGATACAGTTCTGGGAGCAGACAGATCAACAGAACCCCTCCACTGTCTTGTTCTGGAGCAGTTTGCAGAGGATACACTGTTAGTAAGCAAGGGATCTGCCCGACACCCCAAGGAGGCCTCAGGACAGATGTCTGTGTAGGATGCAAAGGAAGAAACTGAGGCCGAAGCCCTACACTTCCCTGAAGAACCCCAGTCTAGAAGGAGGAGCCAGTCTCTGGCCTCCAGAGCTTCAGGTCTAAAGGCGGAGACACAGTTTCTGCCTAAGCTCGTGTCCACATCCTGGGGAATCTAAGAGCCAAGGCTATCCGCCCCTTTCTTGGGCTAACTGGAGCAGTAGGGTCAAGGATTCAGGGAGGCTCTGGGCATGGGCTGCCCTGAAGGGTGAAGACCCTGAGGGTAACTGCAGATTCATACCAGGGTTGGACCCTTCTCTGTGCCCAGGACAGATGTCAGCCTCGCCTTGGTGTCTTCTCCCAGAAGGCATCACCTACTGGCTAAATTTGAAAAGCTGGCCAGCTTCCCACAGAGGCCAAAGCTGATAAATTCCGGAGGGGTGGCTTGTGAATGAGCAAAGGCGCTGCTGACCTCTGACCTTCCAGGCTCCCTCTCTGTCTTGCCTGCCTGCTGCTGGCTGCCTCTCCTTCAGCCCCACCCCAGGCTTACTGTAGTCTCCTGGGTTTGCATCTACAAGTGACCCCTCACCCTCTCCTGCTCACCTACACCCTGAGCACCCGGCCTTTCTGCAGAGCATTGCCCCCGGGGCCTCTCCCTTCCCTCCCAGAGCCCCTGCCAGCCCAGGGTCGCTATGTCCACTGGCTACTTAGTTGCTGGTCACCTCTGAAAGCCTTTGCCGTACTTGCTCCTGGTTTGTCGACTCACACGTGCTCTCTCTAACTTTTCACTGCTGGGAAGTAGGAATCTGGGCTCTCTTTCTCTGGTTGGGAAACCGAGGCTGGGTTAGCTTGGCGACATGGTGGGACATATTCTGTAGCATGTCCTGACTACTGCTCTGCCTTGCTCATGTGACCGAATACCCTGAGGAACATGAGGAGTGGTATGGTCTCCATCATGCTGGGTTAGCAAGGGGCCAGCTTCAGTTCAAAGGAAGAGTTGATGACACGGATCAATTGTGAGTTCCTGCCCACCTCGTGTGTGCAGATGCTGGAGGTGGCCAGCAGAGGGTGTTGGATTCCCTGGAGCTGGAGTTCCAAGTGGTTCTAAACAGCCTAATGTGGATTCTGAGAACTGAGCCTGTGCCTGCGGCAAGAGCAGTAGGCACTCTTAACTGGCAAACCGTCTCTCCAGCCCCTGACATAAGCCTTAAGGTCAGTTCAGTAAATACAAAAGGATAGAAATGGGGAGACTGCCAGGAGGTCTTCCCAAGTGACTGGATCATTTCCCATCCTTCCAGCAGGGATGAGTGTTCCCGGTGCTCCGTATCCTCGTTAGCAACTGATGGTGTCAGCTCCTTGGACCTTCAGATCTTTCTATCAGCTTTCTGACAGGAGACCAAAGTGAGGTTTTTGGCACAGGATCTCACTACATAGCCCTGGCTGGGCTGGAATTTGTGATGTAGATGAGGCTGGCCTTAGACTCAAAGAGAGCCACCTGCCTCTGCTTTCTGAATGCTGGAATTAAAAGCTACCACACCTGTCTAGAAACTGTGGTGGTTTTGTTCTTGTTTTGGTTTGGGGTTTAGTGTGTGTGTGTGTGTGTGTGTGTGTGTGTGTGTGTGTGTGTGTGTTGTGGGGAGGGGTAGGTGTGTGTAGTGAAAGTGAAAGGGTGAATTCTGGGGAGCAGTTTTTCTACCATGTGGGTCCCAGGCCCTGAATTCAGGCCATCTGTCTTGATGACAGGCACCTTTACCCACCCGGCCATCTCGTAGGAAGAATTTACACCTAATTAGTCTTTTCGTGGCCCCTAGTCAATGCGTGGACATTATCTCACATACTCCCTGCCCCATCCTGGGGAGGCCTCATCTCGGGTGAGCTGTCTGCTCTCACCACTCCCTGGGGGAGGTGACAGACAATCCTCCTAACAATAGTGCTGTTCTTACAAGATCCTAAAGATAGACCTTCTGAGCCAAGCCAAACCCTCAAAGGGCCCTGTAAGTCCCCTCCCTTATGTCCCCAGGGTTGTCACGGTCCAGTCCAGAGGGTAGCAGCCAATTCAGGTCTCAGAGACATGTTACCTAGACCCCTGGTTGTTTGGAAGACGCCCCCCCCTCGTATCTAATGGGCCCCTTCCAGGGTGGTGGGCTGGTTCCTGTACAGTGGCTGCTGTACTATGCTCATGGGACTCAAAACCAACACCCTGACCTCATTAGCACAATGTTCTAGTCAGCCGTCTTAGGGAAATGTGATGATGTTAATTATGTGCTGATTTATTTAATTCCTGGTCTTGTAAAATGAGTGCCGCTCGCCTTCCTTCCCTTCCCCCGGGGCTTCTAAATTCCTGGGGGCACGGCAGGGAGTAGGGCTGGAGCAGCAAGGAAAGCGGACTGGACTCTGAGGTCACGCAAACCTAGAGTCCATGGCTAGCTCCAGTGACCCTGAGTAACCTCCCTGAGCCCGGGATTGAGTAAGGATTATGAGTTTGGCACTGGGCCTGCCCTGGAGGAAGCTCTCAGTAAATCGCAGCCTCTGTTATCATTATTGTTAATTATTATTTTAGTCTATCGACCAAGGGATCATCTCTTTTGCTCCATGTCTGCACTAGGCAAGCATCAGCAGAGAGGAATCCAGTGTCGTTGAGTTGAATTTTCTGCAGTGAACAGAGGCCTTCAATATCTCCAGTGCTCAATATGGCGGCCATTTGCTCCCAGGCCCTTAAGCAGCTGAGGCACTGAGTGGCAGCTGCGTGCCAAACAGATTCAGAGGAGTCACCTGCATCCCGTGGTGACTGGATCACGTGGGCAGATGCAGAGGCCGAGAGTCCCAGCTAGGCCGTCTACCCAGGCTTGGGAGGTGCTGATGCGACATTAGCAGCCCTGGTGGCTCAGAAGCTCTATCAAACTGATGACGTTCAGGCTGTCTCCTCTGGGCATCCGTCTCGCCTGGATGCAACTTCCTCTGTTTTTATTTATTTGTTTAATGTTAGTGCTGGAGTTTGAACCCAGAGCCTCACACAGGCTAGTCAAGGAACTCCGCCTCTGAGCTCTATATTTGGTGCTTTTTATTATTGTTGTTGTTGTGTGTGTGTGTGCTCTGGGAGGAGCGTGCATGCCATGGAGCGCATGTGGAGGTCAGAGGACAACCTTGAGGAAGGGTGCTTCCCGCCTATATATGGGCTACAGGGATTGAGCTGAGGGGGTGGGGCTTGCACGGCCACTCCCTTTACCCTCTTAGACTATTTCACTGGCTCCCCACTTTTTAACATTAAATTTTAAAAAAGATTTACATTAGTTATATATTATTTATGTATGAGAGAGAGAAGAGAGAGACAGCATCTGGATAAATTGCCCACATTGGCCTTGTGCTGGAATTCAGACTCTGGGACAAGCTGCCCAAGCGATTATTTAACATACCAAAAGTGGACCTGGCCTCCAGGTTCTCCCAGCATCCCTCACTCCTACCTGAACTCTCCAGCCCAGGGACTGGACTTCTTCTCCTCTTCACTATATAATCCAGACACAGATATTTTGCTGCTGCTTCTCCTCCCCCTCTCTCCCTGTGTACTCTTCCCCTACCCCCATCCCAACACATACACCTTCTGTCTCCCTCCACTGCCTGGCAACTTCCCTGGCCCCTTCCTTGGGACTGGTGAACCTGCCTGAGAGCTGCCCCCAACAGACCTGCCTTTATAGTTTAAGTTAGCTTGAACTGGCTCATTTCATTGGCTGAGGGTACCCATCACCTTGAACTTGCATTATAGTTAATGTTGACTGTCAAGTTGACTGCCCCGGAAACGAACCTCTGGCTTGTCTGTGGGGGTTTCTAGACTGCGTTACTGGGGTAAGGGTAGGAGAGTCACCCTAAACGAGAGCAGCACAGTCCTACAGGCTGGGGTCCCGGCCTGAATAAAAGGAGAGAGAGAGATCTGAGCACCAACATTCACCTCCCTTCGCTCCCTGGCCGTGGACAGGCCTGAAAAATGCGCTGCACCCTTGAACTGTGAGCCAGGATAAACCCTTCCTTCCTTGAGTTTTGTTTGTCAGGTGTTTTGTCACATCAGCGAAAAATGCCACGGAAATCCCCGAAATCCCCCTGCCTTGGCCACAGTGATAGCTGGGATTACAAGTCAGCCCCTCTGGGTCGCAGGCCTGTCTGTTCCGTTCTGAATAGCTCCCGGGCTGCAGCTCGGGTAGAAAGAGCCCTTTACACTGACCAGGGGACAAGTGGGACATGAGGACCATGGGGATAAAGAGGAGTAGCTATTCTGGTTATCCAGAATGCTCCTGGGAGAGGCAGCCTGGGTAACACACGAGAGAGGAGATTTGCTGAGCACCTGCTGACGGGGTGTGACCGCCCTCCATTCCAGTCTCTCTGAGCAGGAAGTCGTAGAAGTCTAACTGCGTCTCTCCCGGACACTAAGTTTCCATAGATCCGTCTGCCGAGCTTGGGCCATGCGTTGGAGGTGGTGGGCGGGAGGGTCATGGACTTCTAAGAAATGGTTGAGCTGGACGCAAAGCCAGAGCCCAGAGCTAGGTCTTTGGAGTTCCCCTTTTTGTCAACCAGCTGAATTCCCAGTTCCTCCATTTCGGAGAATTTGTGCAAGCTGGTGTCCTCTGCTTCCTGCACAGAGAAAGCCTGAGCCACTGGGGGTGAGGCTTTCCCAACTCCAAGACGTGTTGGTGTCCCCGGAGGAACAGCCTCAAATTCTCCTCAAAGAGTGGGAATCCAAGAGCCCTCTAAGAGTCCCCAAAGTCCTCCCTTCATCCAGACTCACTGCCTCCTGGGTACCATAGAGGAGCCTCTATGGCGTGTCCTCAGAGAGCATCTCTTTGTAGAGCAGTGATTTTTCAACCTTCCTAATGCTTCCACCCTTTAATACAGGTCCTCACGCTGTGGTGACCCCCAGCCATAAAATTTCTTCATTGGTACCTCATAACTGTAATTTTGCTGCTCTTGTAAATCATAATGTAAACATCCAATATAGTCTCACTGCCTCAGCTCACTGATTTAAATGTTTCTCTCTCTCTCTCTCTCTCTCTCTCTCTCTCTCTCTCTCTCGTGTGTGTAGTCTCACAAGTGCCACAGCACGCATGCACTTCAGCACGCAGGCACACGTACCAAAGCGCTTACACAGTGTGTGGCGGTCAGAAGACAGCTTGGGAGTCGGTTTTCTCCTCTCTGTGATGAGACGCTCTCTCTCGTTGTTTCTGCTGTCCTGTGTATTCCAGGCTGGCTGGCCCCTGAGCTTCTGGACAATTCCCGTGTCTCCCATCTCACTCCAGGGGTACCGAGGTTACAGATGCCTGGTGCACATCTGGCTTTTGATGTGGGTCCTGGGGACTGAACCCACATCAGTTTTGACAACCGACCCTGGCTGCTGTTTGAGGACAGGATCCATCATAGCAGGGAAGACGGGAACACGAGGAGGCCGGCCACCCTGCAGTGACAGTCAGGAAGCAGAGAGAGAGGTGGATGCTGGCGCTCAGATGGCTTTCTCCTTTGGTCATTTTTATTCAGCCTGCGACCACGGTCCATGGGACAGCGCCGTACACATTGAGGGTGGGTCTTTCTCCTGCCACTACCTCAGTCTAATTACTCCCACACAGAGACTCCTCTGGGTGATTCTGAAGTCTGTCAAGTTGACAGTGAAGAAGAGCCATCACATTGCCATACTTGAGAATCGGTTTAAGGACCATCTTGAGCTTTTGGAAGGGACAGGAAGGAAGCTGTCTTTGCTCCAGGCAGCACCTGGCATCAGCTGAGCCCTGGGCTGAGCAGCCTTTGGACCTTGACTGTGTATGAGAATGACTCTGGACACTGGGCTGTGCACAGCCTGTCAGTCAGCTCAGGCCAGACCCTCTCTATGAGGAAGAAATAGAGACAGAAAGGGCTAGATGCCAGAGTTAGGAGGACCCAGTATGTACAGTTCAGTTTTGAACACAGTACTCTTGTCATGAGTCCTCAGACCCTTTCCCCTTAGATTGGGGACCCCTGGGAGCAATCTGTGTTCCCCATGCCACACTGGCCCAGGAGTAAGACAGGGTACGATGTCACTGCTGATTGTTCCCGACATAGGAAAGAACAAACCTCTGCAGTGCTATCAGCATCTGAGAGGAGCACCCCGACTCTCCCAGGAAGTTGGGTCAGGGATACCTGGTTACCTCTGCCTCCCTGCCAGTCCTTACTCAACTAGGAATGGGGTGGTCCCAGGGCACAGCCGGGGCTGGGGCTGGAGCTGAGATCTAAAGCCAGCTTGTCTCTGGGCTCCTCCAGTTCTTTCTTTTTTATGTGATTGTTCCTAAAAGTGACTTTGTGTTTGTGTGCCTGCACATCTGCTCACACACCTGCGCAAGCATGAGAGATGACGTGTTTGGATGACAAATGGACAAGGAGTAGACTTTCAACGGCTAGTTTTCACTGTCCACTTGACTAGATGTGGAAACAATCTAGTCTTTGACTGAGGTAGAAGAGCCTTCCTGAAAGTGGGTGGCACCATCCTGTGGGCTGGGACCCCTGAACTGAATAAAAAGGACAAAGGGGAAAGCAAACTGTCAGGGAGCTCCTCTTTGCACTTCTTAGTCTACCTACACTTGCTCCTAGCGCTTTGACTTCTGCCACGCCCCCTTAGGGTGGACTCTGCCCCCTCAAACCACAAGCAAAAACAAACCCATCTTGCCATACATTGATTTTTTTGTCACGCATTTGGTCTCAGTGATGAGAAAAGCAATCGGTACCTGAGCCTCTGTCCTCTAAGACCCCTGGCCTCCTCTGCAGCCTGGCCTTTCCCAAGGCCACCCCAGTTGAGCTGCTCCCCCTCCTTCCATGCCCCCAGAGGACAGCACCCAGATGCCCACTGCCAGGCACAGAGGATAAAAATACCCAGTGGAAAAACACATGGCTCCAGGTCAAACATTAACCTGTGGAGACTGGTGTACCAGCCCCAGGTCCCCTCCCAGGCTACCTGACTACCAACACACAGCTGGCAGAGGTGTCCCCTCCCCCTGGCCATCACTGAAATCCTCAGGTACACACCACCTGTTTAGAGATAAGTGAGTCCGTTTGCCACACACTCACCCGCCCCAGTTCCAAGGTGTGGGTTCCACCAGCCTACGGAGTTTGGCGGAGAAAGAGACTCTCTTCCTGCCTGCCATACTGGGGACAATCCCCCGGCCCTCCTCCAACCCCAAGAGACAGAGTCTCATACAGCTCAGACCTTCAAGCTGCTCTATGGCTAAGGATGACCTTGACTTCTGATCCTCCTGCCTCCCCTTCATGATCAGTGAGATTTTAACTGTGTTCCACCATGCCTGACTTATACAATGCCAGGGGTCGAACCCAGGGCTTTGTCCATGCTAGGTGAGCACCTTTCTGACTGAGCTACATTCTTAGACCTACCCACAGCACTTCTGGGGGTCCAGATCCCCCAGCTCCCTCAGGGAGAGAATCCTGGCCCACAACATCTCTATCTGATTTTTCTTTGGCTGCAGAGCTGCGCTCACTTAGAATCTGGAGGGAAGGAAGACTGGAAGGAAGGGCGTGAGGGAAGAAGGAAGGACTAACAGAGGGAGGGAGAGGCGGCAGGCAAAAGGCAGTAGGGAGGACCGGCCCTCACATGCGAGATGGCCACCTGAAAGAGCTATGGGGAAGACGGAGCCAGGTGAGAAGTGCCAACCTTGCCCAGTTTGCCCTGCATGCCTGCCTGTCTCTGGTATCTTCTAGGACTAGGGAAACCAGAGGGCAGGTATCCTTCCCGTGGGCACTCAGGACCTAGTTCCCTACAGCCACCTGATGCTTATTGGCTGCCAGGCCTAGCCCCACCTCTTCCTCCCTACACCTGTGAGGGCCAGGGCCCAACAGTTCTAGGAAATGCCTGCCCTGTACATTTGAGCTGGGGCCAAATGCCCCATTTTCTGTCAAGGAAGCTTGACTATCTGTCTTACAAAGAAGATGGTCCATCTGGACATATACCCGCCCATTCCTCCAGCCAGTGTGAGTGTGTGTGGGGTCGGGGAGACAGACACCTAAAGCTCAGAAGTGTGTCCAGGGCCAGGCAAGACCTCCTAACCTCTGTGATGCCCACAGGCACAACACAGGGCCTGCTGGAGGTATAAATATTAACTTCTAATGGGAAGTGGAAGGCTTAGGAGAGGGTCAGAGAGGGCCACCTGCCTCCCAGGCTGCCAAGTGTTGGGCTGGCTCCTGGGTTTAGAGTCCAGCGTGGGACAGAGCAGGGAGGCCTGGGACCCGGAGTCTCAGGAACAGTGAGACCAGCCTGTACACAGTAATTCCCACCCAGGACTTCCAACTGAGCTCCCTAGGGTGTTTCTTGTCAGGATGGTGGTCATTATGCCAGGAAGGGTAACTGGAGGCAGCTCCCAAAAGCCTGGCTTAGGCAGGCTACCCAGAAGAGCCTGGGCATTCTGGAAGTTCCCAGCTAAAAGCCAAATTCTGATCTTTAAGCAGTGCCTGTCACACAGAAGTTTATTCTCTTTTTAAGAAAGGTGTTTCTCTCCTTGCTGGGCCTCAGTTTCCTTATCTGTAAAATGAGACCTCTAACAGTTCACAGGACCGAATGAGGTGGTCTTTAGATAGTTGTTGCTTGGGGCTTTTTGGTCTTGTCACTACTAGCACAGTCATTAATGCCCTTACTTTCCTCATTTGGATTTGGTCTCGGTTTGGTCCCTAGGGATCTGGGCTGGAGGTCCAAGGCTTCAAGCTTGTGTTCCTTTCCTCTGAGCAGACACACACCCGGCCTTCCCCGCCCTGCCCCAATGGGCAGAACCACACCACAGCTTCCCTCATTATCACGCTGACATTTGTTTTGGCTCTCGCAGCAATGACCTGTTGAAATGAACAAAGGCTGAGGAGGGAGACCAATAATAGGATGGCCAGGAGCCCAGCTTTGGAAAGAGCCGCAGGCAGAGGTGTTGGTCCGAGCCCTGACCTCGGGCCGGAGGAACAAAGCTGCGGGGGCAGGGAAGTGGATGTGAGGTGGAGGTCAGGACAGGGCTCCCCTGAGCTGAAGACCCACGCTGGGGGGAGGGAGGCTTGCATCTGGATGCCATCTGGATCAGAGCAAACACCCAGGGGCCACTCAAGGAAACGCTTCAGAGCAAATCAAACCCTGCCCGAAATCACCACCAAGCCCTTGAAAGTCTGAGGGAGAGGAATGCATCTGAGGAGAGCTGGGGGTGGGGAGCCGAAGTTGGGAGGAGGAGGAGAGGAAGAGGAAGCCTGGGGCCCCCCTCAACCCTGTAGACACACCCTTCAGGAGGGTGTGAAGAATATGGGGATCCCAAACACAAAGGAAGTCTGCTTTGCCAAAGAATCCTGGGTATCTACCGCCCTGTCAGACCTTGGGCCCTTTGGAGCCACAGGCCTTCAGGTCAATGGCCTTCAGGTCAATGGCTGTTCACCCTGACAGAGGACCTACTGTGCGCTAATCCCACAGACTCTCAGAAGTGTGGCCCCACCAGTGGCCAAAGTGGGCCCTTTGGAGTCTGACAGACTGGGTTCGACTCCTTGATTTGCCCAGAGGGGCATGCCCGGTAGTCAGCTTACTTGATCCACCCTTTCTCATATCTGTTTAAGCTGTAGTCTCGTATGTTCCTGGGGCCCCGGGAAGCACCCATGGGCCAGTGCCAACCTTGGGGCAAGACAATGGCTTGTGGGGGACCCTCAAATCTTTGTAGTCTGGGAACTGGACCTTCTTGGTCTACCCTGTAGCACACAGAGCCTGATCCAACACTGTCTCATCACACCTCAAGAGAGGAGCCAGGACACACCCCAAGACACCAGAGACCCACAGCACCCAGACTACCAACCCTTTCCTGTCACCTCCCTACAGACCGGGCCAGGCAGGCACCCTGCAGGATGGACACATGCATGCAAAGGTGTCTTTGTGTGTGCCACCTGGGTGGACACATGCATGTATGTTTGTTTATATGTGTTGGTATAGTTTATGCTTGTGACTGTACTTGCATGTGGCATGCAAATATGACTTGCATATTTATGTGTGCACAGGTATAGATTTGCATACATAGACATGCTTTTTTAAATTTATTTTTAATTGTATGTGTATGTGGGGGGTGCTGTGCAGATGCCTGAGGGGGCCAGGGACACTCAGCCCCTTAGAGCCAGAACTACAGGTGGCGGTGAACAACTTGATGTGAGTGCTGGGAACTGAACTTGGGTCCTATTGAGAAGCAAGCACTCTTACCTGCTGACTTGGCCTTTCTGAGCCTCCGTAGGCCCCTGCTGCTGAGCCTTGTGCTTCCTGTGGCATGAGGCCTGGAATAGAGGCCCCTGAGAGTGAGCAGGCCGCTGGGTGAGCACAGAGGGCCTGGTGAGCCTCACGTGCTCCTAGAATTGCAGAGGAGCAGGGCCAAGGTCAGCCCTCCCTGAGCAGTCTCTTCAAAGAGACAAAATGGAACCCAGAACACAGTAAGGAGACAAGGGAGGACAGAGAGGAGATGGCATTTGAAAATGCTTCCAGGGCCCAGGAAAGGTCAGACGGGCACAGACCATTTATCTACTGTAGACTTGGGCACGGAATGTGAGTCACTTCACTCTCCATCTGGAAAATGGCATGGTAACAGTGCTTCCCTCAGGAGGCCACTGTGTAGTCTGAAACACAGTGCTACAGGGAAAGTACTTTGTGCCTGAGCCTGCAAAGTGCTCCACACGTGTTAGCTGTTACTGTTTTCATAAAACACGGGAGCCACTGATGTAGCTTTACCTACATAGAAAGCTAGGAACAGCAATTCCAGGGAGCAGTAAAAGTATGCCAAGGAAATAAAAGGAAGGACCCAGGGACTCCCGTTACTCTTGTCTAACTAGGGTGACATGGGATGGGGGCACAGGAGTGGAGTATTAGCTATGGGTGGGGCTAGAGCACTACAAGGAAGTCTCTTTCTCGAAGTGATTGAGGTCACTGCTGCTCAAGTGACACTGACACCTTTGCGAGGAACCATCTAGATGCAGCCATGCTATGTGGGTAAGCAAAGGATGATAAAGACTAAGAGAAATGAAACACAATCACTCAGTGCATCGGGTAAAGCATCGAAACCCAGCGCCAAAATGAGCTTCAGGGCTGGAGCAGGAAGCTTCAGTATCTTTCTCAGAGACACCACACATTCTAGGGGCTTCTAGAATGGGGGTACCGGGAAAGAGGGGTTTCACTCCACCCCTACCCAGCCCAGCGATGGACTCAAGGAGTTGAGGCAGTTCCTGACAGCCCAGCTCTGGGTTTCAGAAGAGATGGGCTGGGGACCATCGTGGTTGTAACTGGCCTGCTGGTTCCCTCCCTCCCCAGGAGAAAGAACCAGCTCTGTGCTCATCAGTTTGAAAGAATGTGAGAAAATCAGTAAGAAAATAATGTGAATGCAGAAGGAACTCAAATGCATCCCTGTTGAAAGCCTTCACACGTTCTAACTCCTCTTCTGTCCAAACCCTCACCGCAACCAGTTTTTATGTCCATATTAAATTCAAAGGAACTCAACCAGGAGCAGTGTGGCACACGTGTGACCCCAGCACTCAGGGAGGCAGAGGCAGGCAGATCTCTGTGAGTTTTGAAGTCAGCCTGGTCTACAAAGAGAGTCTAGGACAGCCAAGGCTACATAGAGAAGCCCTGTCTTGAAAACCAACCAACAAACAAAAACCAGAACAAAACAAACAAAAATTTAAATGGAACTCATAGAAATTAAGCAACATTATCCAAAGCCATACTGGTCTGGGGCTGGGCTTTGGGCAGCCTGACCCTTACAGTCCTGTTCTGATCACTGATCTCTCAGGAAAACCACAGAAGTGGAGTGGGGAAGGAGCCTGTATTCCTGGCTTTGGAGGGGCTACAAGGAAGGGGACAAAGCTTAGAGGGGAAGAGTCTTGGGAGCAGCTGGCATCTAGGCCAGGTGAGATGGCCTTGACAGGCATGGCCAGGGAAAGGCTGGGTTCCCAGAGAGGCAGGGATTATCAGGCAAGCCATCCCTGCCAGGGCCCTAGCAACCAAGCCCTGTTTGGGCTGCCTGTGCCTGTGCCTGGTGGTTGGTAGGGCAAGGCAAAAGGCAGAGTCAGGGCCAAGAGGCCTTGAGATGCCGAGCTGCTGACTTCAGCTCTCAAATCAGTCCGGAAACCAAGACTGCTCCCCAGAAACTGGGTCTGTGTCCAGGATAGTGGGATTGGAATCCTGTCATCTCTCAGTTGTGTGACCTTATATGAATGACTCAACTGCTCCGTGCCTCAGTTTCCCTTTTTTTTTTTTTTTTTTTTTGTAAATGAAGATTATAACAGCATTGATATCAGAGTTGTGAGGAGTAAATGAGTTCATATCTATAAGATGCCTGTCTTGGTTGGCTTGACACCACCTGGAGGAAAGCCTCAATTAATTAATTCCCTAGATCAGCTTGTTAATCAAAGCAGTAGGGCCCAGCCCAACATGGGTAGTACCAGCCCTAGGCAGGTAGTCCTGGACTGTATATAAGAAAGTTATCGTGGTGGCCCACACCTTTAATTTCAGCACTGAGGAGTCAGGCAGATCTCTGAGGATAGCCTGGTCCACAGAGTGAGGGTCAGGACAAGCAGGGATACACAGAGAAACCCTGTCTCAAAAAGAAGATGGAGGAGGAGAAGGAAGAGGAGGCAGATGAGGAAGAGGAGGAAAAAGAAAAAGCAAGAAAGTTAGCTGGCTAGCTAAGCATGAACAAGTCAGCAAGCAGCAGGCCTCCTCTGAGTTCCTGCTTGAGTTCAGCCCTGACTTCCCTCAGTGATGGACATGATGGATGTAGCCTGGCATATAAGCCGAATACATTCTCTCCTCTCTTGTCATAGTGACAGAGAGAAAGCTAGATCAGGGTTTGGTCTGATGTATATGCTTAGTTCATCTAGCTGCTGTCTGTCACTGTGTTATTTCACTGGGGACACTGTGGATGACAACACTGCATTGTGTACCCCATTTCTGATCTCCAGGAATGGTAGCAAAAGAAGTAAGAGCTGCCTAGTGGGCATCACGGGGTTTTAGGGGGAGTGCAGATAAATTACTACTGAACAAGACACAATTGAGGGAATGTGCCTGGCCTTGGGCACCTAACATCCAGCACTGGTTTAACTGAAAGCTAGACCTCTGGTGATGGCCTTGGACAGCAGGGGCTGTTGTGTCTTCTACTTTCCCTTCAGTTAGGAAGCTCACTGACACCCCAAGTAAGGGCTAGAACATCAGAATGGGTATAGAAGAATGTACCAGGGCAGTGTGGGGCAACCCTCTCCAAGGCAGGGACTCTGAGTCAGGGGAGGGGGGACCACTATCACAGGTAAAGCCACACGGGAGCGTCTTTGGCTTTCCTGTCATTCTCTAGGCTGCTCTAGACAGCTTCAGGTCTGGTTTGCTCACCTCATGGCCAGATGTACTTTCCTTGTCTCATTGATGGGTCAAAATACCCGGACAAAAGCAACTTAAGGAAGAAAGGAAGGAAGGAAGGGAAGAAGGAAGGAAGGGTTTTTGTTTTGTTTTGTTTTGTTTTGGGTCAGTTTGTCGTTGTGGAGAAAGCGTGTTGCCAGGAGCATGAGGCAGCTGCTACGCTGCATCCACAGTCGGGAAGCAGAGGAAGACGTGAACGCCAGTGCCCGCTCGGGTCACTGTCTCCTGTTTATTCAGAGACCTCTCAGCCCGTGGGATGGTACCACCTATGTTCAGGGTAGAGCTTACCAACACAGCCTAATCTCTATAACCCCTTATAGACATGACCAGTGGCTTGTTCCTTCAGTGGGTCTACAGCAGTGGCTGCTCAACCTGTGGGTTTCAAACTCTTTATTTATTTATTCATTTATTCGTTTGTTTATTGTTTATTTTGAGTCAGGGTAGCTCTCTGGGTAGCTCTGGCTGTCCTGGACTTGCTTTGTAGACCTGGCCGGCCATGAACTCACGGAGATCCGCTTGCCTCTGCCTCCCTGAGTGCTGGGATTAGAGATGTGCACCACCACGCCTGGCTACATGTTGCAACCTCTTGGAGGGGGAGGCCCAAACTGCCCTTTCACAGGGGTCAACTAAGGCAATTTAAAAAAACCCAGATATTTACATTACAATTCATAACAGTAGCAAAATTACAGTTATGAGGTAGCAATGAAAATAATTTTATGGTTGGGGGGTCACCACGACGTGGGGAACTGTAATATAGGGTCACGGCATTAGGAAGGTTGAGAACCGCTGCCACAGAGCCTCTTAAGTTGACATTCACTTTAACCATCACATGTGGCTTTTGATGCCTTTCTGTGACTTGACTTCTTCCTCGATGTCAGGGGTGGAGGTATGGTTAGTGACAGCAGTGATAAACATATTTCTGTCTCGTGAATCCCTGCGCAGACTGGGGTCTTCCTCAGGCCACGATCCCCTTGGCACTGGGGAGAATCTTGGTCTGCTGTCTTGACCCACATATGGCCAGATGTACCATCAGAACCTTGCTCTAGTCCTAATGGCACAAGGGCACATGACCCGTCAGGCTTCTCTCACCCCGCCCTTGTGACCTTATTCATGCTGTGGACATTTTTCATACTGGGTGCCATCCTCACCCTTCCTGTGTGGTAGGGGACCTTCTCAGTTATAGGAGAGCCAGGCATGGTAGCACGTAGCTGTGATGTGGGCAGTTGAGAAGCGGAAGTAGGGGTTGGCTGTGCCAGGGCACCCATGTGAAAACCCAGAGGACCCCCCCCCCCCGCGCTGAGGGGGTGGGGCAGATGGGTTCCCAGCACTCACTAAATGCCTAGCCTAGCTAAATTGGTGAGTTCCTGGTTCAATGAGAGACTCTTTTTTTTTAAAAAAAAAAAAAAAAAAGGTGGACAGCAATGGTCTTAATTAGGGTTTCTATTGCTGTGACAAAACACTGTGACCAATGGCAAAATGGAGACGAAAGGTTTGTTTCAACTACTCTTGGGTGCTTCCATCACTGAGGGAAGCCAGCAGGAACTGGAGCCACACACTGGAGAGGAAGCCATGGAGAGAAAGGTACTGCTTACTGGCTGGCTCCTCATAGCTTGCTCAGCCTGCTTTCTTACAGCACCCGGGACCACCAGCCCAGAGGTGGCACCGCCCACAGCGAGCTAGGCCCTTTCTATCAATCATCAATCAAGAAAATGCCCTATAGCCTTGCCCACTGGCCAGTCTCGTGGGGACATTTTCTCCAATGAGGCACTATTTTTCAAAACAACTTTAGCTTGTGTCTAAAACTAGCCAACACAGCCTCCCAATACCAGCTTCTGGCTTCCCAATACACACATGTACTAATGTATATATCACACACATGTACAAAACATATGTCTTCCCAAAAAGAAGAAGGAAGGAAGAAAGAACAGAAGGAAGAAAAGAAGGAAGGAAGAAAGAACAGAAGGAAGGAAGCAGGTTTTGAGAAGTTAAAAGAAAGAGCTAGAAACTGGAACGTAGAGACTAGGAGCCAAACTGTACAACTCCAGAACCTAGGACTACAGATAATATCCCTTATCAATCTCCCTGCTGGGATGCTAATGAGGATGACATTACCCAGAACTCCCTCTGCTCTCCCCACAGGCCAAACATTACTCTCAGAGCATCACATGTCCCAACTCCTTCCTCCCCATGCTGGAGCCTACCAGCTTGCCCCAGGCCACACAGCTATGTGTAATGAAGCCAGGCCCAGAACCCAGGTGGTCCCAGCTGCAGACTTCCTCAAGCTGGCCAGCTCCTTGCCAGCTCCCAGGGAGACAAAACAATGTTTTCACACAGAGAAACCCCAGGCACTCCTGCAGGACAGCAGAGCCTCAAGCTACAGCCTAAAATGAAAACGACAAGCTTGGAACTGAGTGGCTAGAGGCCACCACGTTGTCTAAGGAACAATAGCCGTGTAGACCTGGCTGACCTTGGAGGACATGGCCTCTGGGGAAAACAAAGAGAAGTAAGTCCTCTGTCAGCGGCGAGAGATGAGAGTGGCCGTGACTGACAGCTGTCAGGGGTCCCAGCACAGGCTGTACTGCAGGCAAGGCTGGCACTCAAGGCCTCTGGGACCTTGGAGAGAATGAAAAAGGGGCATCCCAGCACTGGTAAGGTAGCCCCAGTCCCTGATGGGGCTGCCAGAGCTGAGACCTGTCCTGGCAGCAAGGGTAGTCAGAAGAAAGCGGATTGGGTCCTAGCTCCAGGAAGCTCTGATTAGGGACTCCGGCCCGCTCCTGGGATTCTTGTTAACAGTTTCCAAGGCTCTGCCATGGGGATGGGTGCTGACTCACAGCAAGTTTGGCGGGAGCTCCTGGAAGCTATACTTCTGTTAATTTAAAATGTATTTTTAGGGCTGGAGAGATGGCTCAGCATTATTCACTCAGGCCCGACAACCTGAGTTCAATCCCCAGAAACCAAGCAAAGGCCAGATGAGTCGGCTCCCCGTCTATATCCCAGCACTCCAGCAGCAAGACGGGAGGTAGAGACAGGAGAGCTGCCAGGAGTTCCTGTTACAGCAGAATAAACAAGAGAAGCCCTGACTCAATAAAGTAGAAGGCAAGAGCTGACTCTTGAAGGCTACCCTTCCTTCAGGATACATGTACGTACGTATTTATGCTGTGGCATATTCGCGTGCATGCACTTACACACTCATGTACTAAGCAACATTTAATAAAATTATTTTTATATATTTTTGCAAAAGACGTAAAGACCTGAAAGGCCAGCCTGGGATTGGAGACGACAGTGAACAAGACGCCTCCCTCCTGGTCTTGTCCCTCGCTGGAGACCTACTAAGGGTAGCTAGTCTCTTGCCTTCCTCTTGGAGACGCTCTGGGCACATGCAGAGCTACAGACAGGGATTGTTTTTCATAACTTTATGGTAAAGCCAGCGTGCTTTTTAAGCAATTCAGCACATTTGGATGAATCCTCTTTGGTGCTGACAGCTTCTAGATTGAGATCTTAGCTGACTCTGGAGGGTTTGCGTGACCTTGGGCAAGATCCACGACTTCTTCAACTCTCGGTTTTCTTACGCAGAGAGGGAGATAATAAGGACCTGAGACTGGACCCCAGCACCCACACTAAAAGGGTGAGTACAGTGACAAGCACCTGTGATCCCAAGGCTGGGTGTACGGAGACAGGTGGATCCCTAGAGGGCTTGCCCACAAGCAGGCCTGTCCAGCCGAATCAGCGAGCCCCAGATTCGGCGAGAGACCCTGTCTCAAAAAGTAAGTGGAGAGCGATAACTCACCCACGTACACGCGTGCACAAGCACACGCGAGGAGACGGCTGCTGAGCTGTGCCCCTTGAGAGATGGTAATAATGGAGGAGAGGGTAAGACACACCGGAACAGTAGCTTAAGAACTATGAGAAGGCTGTTGCAGAAGCTGCAGAAGGCAGTGCCAGCTCAGCCGGGAGGAATCTGCTGGAGCTGCCCCCACCGGCAAGCCAGGCCTTGGTGGCTCCAGCAGCCCTCTGTCAGGAGCTTTGCAGCTGAGGTGATGGCCCGATGCCTTCTAGGACTTTCCAGCTCTGGGAAATCGTGCGTGGCCACGTACCCTGAAAGCTGACGGGGAATATTCCAGTTGGGCCAGTGCGGCAGACATAGCCTTGCTTTGCAGGATAACTGCTTGTGGGGGAGGCTGGTATCATCAAGGCTGCTATCAGGTCTGAACTGGGGCTTCCTGGGGCACACACAGCTAAGTAGATCTGGGGAAGTTACCTTCTCAGTACCAAAACTAACTAGGAAAAAAAGAAAGATTGCATGGAATTCAGAAAAAAAAAAAAAAAAAAAGTTGTGTTGGGCGTGAGTTCAAAGCCCAGCTTTGCAACTCTCTGGAATGATTCTGGCTATGTGTGATTTCCCATGCCCCATGTTTCCTCTTTATAAAACAGGACTAAAAAGAGGCCATATGCCTGCTAGGAGGCTAGCCCAGGAAGATGAGTGGCATCCCTTGCCTGTAACCCCAGCGCTCAGAAGGCAGAGGTAGGTCATCTCCAGCTGGGAGACCTGTGTCAACAGAAAGAATATGGAAGATTTTGTTACACGGTAATCACCCCCTAAATTCATTGCTGTTGTTTTCCCACCAGAAAGTTGGTTGGGATTTGCACTCTAGTCGTCTTTGCTTTTGAGTGGTTGCTTAAAGAAGGAGTGGTTTGTCAAAATTTTGTTGTTGAGAATAAAGTTGGACAGTAACTAACTGAGCAATTTTTTTTTTTTTAGCTTCTACTATGTTAATAGGCCTGGCTCTGGGGTGGTCCCTGTACAGAAGGCCGATCAGAGTCCCTGCTTCCAAGGAGTGGGAATCTTGGTAGATTGTTCTAGAAATAAGACCTCTGGTCCCGGAAGCAGACTCTGCAGGCCCAAACAGGCCCCTTTCCTAGCCCTCCTCTGCGTGGTCAGGCTATGATACTCCAGTCCCCAGAATGTGCAGCCTGGCCAGGGTCATGACTCACATTTTCCTGAGCCTGTGAGCCCCAATCTGGCTCTGACCTGGAGACTCCTGTGAGATGACCTGGTGTTCAAAGTCCCTGAGGACAGGTCCTGTCCCCCTCAAACTGAGGCTCTCCCTCCAAGCAGGGTTCCCTTTCTGGTCTTCTCTTTAGGCTGTCTCTATGGAGACGAGATGGGTTAGTCCATTTCTGAGGTGCTGGCCAGCTAATTAAGGGCTAATCGGAATTAAAGCCGGCTCTCTGGATGCAGCCAGAACTCTCTTCTCTATGTACAATATCTCCTCTTCTCCCGATAATTGCTGTTGGTCTGTGAGCTCCACAGTTGGCTCTGCTGTTTTTCACAAGTGTCAGGAGGCGAGGCTTCCAAGACAGCTGCTTCCTCAGCCCAGGGAAGAGGCCGTTTAAAGGGCTGACACTTTATAACTCATCTCCCCCACGGAGCGATTAGGCAAGTGGGGCATGTGCCTTTCTGAAAGCCTCACAGTTTAGCTACAGGATTAGTTCTAGTTCATTTACTCACATGTCTACTGGCCAAATGCTACAACCAGCAAAGCCCATCACCCTGCATGATCAATGTTTAATAACCACAGTCGGGTTCCATGAGAAAATGCCCTGGCCAGCCAGCACAAAGCCACATGGCCCCGGTAAACCTTCACAGCTCAGCTCTATCGTCCCCACCGACCTACGCTGCCTGCTGGTGACACTCTAGCCCTGCAGGTGACTTCCACACACACACCTGCCCTCCCAGGAGCAGTGGATCTCATGGAAGCCAAGCCCTGCCCATCTGTTCCAAGCCTTCCGCTGGGATTTTGCCTGCACTGTTTTCACTGTCTACATAGGGCTTCATGAAGACAGGCTATGCCTCCTTCAGACTACAGCTCCCTGAGGACAGACCATGTCCACCTCAGACTGGGGCTCCCCGAGCACCAGTTATGGTTTTTCCCACTATCACCTTAGTCTGGGCCTCTCTGCCCAGCGGGGCTCAGAGCTGGTTCCAGCAGAGGACCTAGGCTCAGGCTCATTCACAAACAAAGACCAACCACATCTACATCCTGCTGGCAGATGTCACGGATAACCCCACTTGGCCCTTTAGGAATTAGTCTAAAACATATGATTGTATTTCAAGAGCCTTAAGGGTGTTTCTAAAACCTTGGGGCCCAAGACAGTTATAACATATGTCCGTTTTAGACCTTGGAAAATAGGGCGCTATAATTGGAAAAGTTAGCACAGCCTTAAGTACAGGGAGCCGGTCTCTTTACATCTCAAATACCAGGTATTTAGGTGGCTTTCTTGGAACCTGGCATTAGGGACACGTGTGAGTGGGCCAGGCTCATTCCTGAGGAGAGAGTGGGAGAGCCTGGTGAGGATACTCAGGCAGCCTCATTCTAAGCCCAGCTGCCCTGGGTCCCAGACCCCCTCCCTACTCGTGCCCTTCTCTTCTGAGACAGGCTTTCCCCAGGCCCTAGGAGCAGATGTAAACCCAGGGTAAGTATTGTATCCTAAAAGTATGCTAGGCCTCAGCTGACTCCAAGGGTGGGAAATGAGATTCTTGTTACTTGCCTGAGCATGGCACTTGTGCCCTTGGGGTGCCAACACCTGACTGTCCAGTTTGAAATCTTACCATGCCCACTCAGGCAAGTTACCTAACCTCTGAGCCTTTATTCACATCCGTTCATAAAACCTGATGAAAGTTCTGATACCTTCTTCCCAGAGTTGTTGAGATGATGAAGGAGGTAATTTACATAAAGGGTTTCACACCATTCCTGGCACATAGTAAGAGCTCAGTAAATGTTACCTGCTATAATTATATTTTAAATGGGTTAAAATATTCTCCAAGCAGTCCTTCATATAACTTGCATTTGTGGCTGGTTCTCCCCTTTCTGAAGACCCTTCTCACTTTGGTCCCTTGCTCAGACACAGTGACTTGCTCTTCCTCCCCTATGCATTTATTCCTCTATTTGTTTATTCATTCACCTGCACACACACTCCTGTGAGTTGTGGGATTCATCACAGCTCTCAAACCCCATTTAAAGGACATGTTCTCAGCTGCATTTTAGCAGGTGCTGTCCCTGGACCCCACAGCCCCACCTGTAGCTATAACTCCCAGCAATAAGTCCAGCCACGACCGTCGGGTAGGGGTTGATAGGATCACTGGGTTGTGGAGGAGAGGCTACGGCTCCCCAAGGCTTCCCAGAGCATCCCCAAGTTCCTGTGTAGGGTTTTAGCATTAAGAAGGGAGGATGCGGGCTGGAGAGATGGCTCAGAGGTTAAGAGCACTGGCTGCTCTTCCAGAGGTCCTGAGTTCAATTCCTAGCAATCACATGGTGCCTCACAACCATCTATAATGAAATCTGGTGCCCTCTTCTGGCGTGCAGGTGTACATGCAGACAGAATACTGTATAAATAATAAATAAATAAATAAATCTTAAAAAAGAAGAAGAAGAAGAAGAAGAAGAAGAAGAAGAAGAAGAAGAAGAAGAAGAAGAAGAAGAAGAAGAAGAA
>NW_026585626.1:4976641-5028540 GCF_907164565.1 Psammomys obesus
AAGAAGAAGAAGAAGAAGAAGAAGAAGAAGAAGAAGAAGAAGAAGAATCAAGGATGCTACATCTGCCTCTTGATGTAGACAGAAACACAGTGGAGTCCTCCAGACAGCACTAAGGGCGTGAGCCATTCTCATATGCTTGTTTCACAGGTGCTTGCTTCCGTTACCACGTGCTGCGTAACAAGCTATCCCTAAAGCTAGCAGCTTCAAACGATAATTATTTATTTGATCGTAAGTCTGTAATTTGGACAGGGTGTGGTAAGGACAGCCCGGATTTGCTCCCTGAGACCTCGTGCTGGAAGTGGCCTTTGTGCATCGCCTCACCCTTGGGTTGGCAATGTGGTACAGGCTGGGGCCGAGTCTCCATTCCCTCTGACGTGGCCTTTCTGTGTGGCTGCTCCAGACTGATAATTGGTTTCAGAGGATAAAAATCTCAGAGTGAGAATTCTGTGAGATAAGCCAGGGTTTTGCTCAGAGAGCAGGGTGCTTGCCCCGACGCTCACAAAGCTGGAAATTTGATCCCCAGCACCACATAAAACACAGCATGGAGGCACATGCCTATAATCCCAGCACTTGGGAGCTGGAGGCAGGAGGATCAGGAGTTCAAGGTTGTCTTTAGTCTACTAGTGAGTCCACGGCCAGCCTGGACAACTTGAGATCCTGTCTCAGAAAAACCAAGTGAATTTCAAGAGGACAAAACCCACTACTCAAGCACTTCCTGAGGCCCTGCTTCCATCATACATACCTACTATGCTCCATTAGCTTTGGCAAGTCACAGACAAGTCTAGGGTCATTGTGAAGGGCAAGGTGACCACACAAGGATATGATGGATGATTGATGGAGATCACCAAAGTTCACCAAAACATAGCATCCCCAGCCCTACTTGTAACCATAGATGTATCTGTGGAGGTCCCAGATTGTCCATTTCATTCAGAGTCTTGCAATACTGTAGCAAAGAAACTCTAAACTGGATAGATGTTCTCTCTTCCACACAAATATGCAAGTGAGTGGCTTGATGGATGTGGCAGCTTAAAGATCTCAGGAGTCCAGGTTCCTTCAGTGTTGTGGCTCTGCTTTTCTCAATGTTTTTGTGTTCAGCTTTCAAAATGACTGCTTCAGCCCCTACCACAGCCTTTGCATTCTTGCCAGCAGAAAAAAAGCTTTTCCATAGATGGGACCTGATCGCAGCCACATATAAGTACATGCGCAGCAGGAAAATGTAGGTTTTGGTAGAGAGCTTTGCATGCACCCCAAAATTTCATTACCATAGAGAAGAAAAGTAAATACGCAGGAACAACTGACGGCCTTGGCCCTGGCAAACAAAGGGCTAGCCCCAGACCATTTCGTCTACTTATCTTGAGAGTCAAGAGGGACCATGTACCTTATACTAAGAGTAGATACATTTTTTTTTAGATAGTCGTAATCTGTGGCTCTTGATACAAGGCACCGGGGTGCCGATGGGTGCTGCTCAACCTAAGCTTTGCAGCCAGGAGGTAGCTGACTTGCAGAGAGGAAGTGCCATTTTATTGCGCCTGGCTTTATTAGCTTTCTTGGCTATGGGCAGTCCTGAATGTCTCCAGGGTCTTGTGGAAGAGGGTCCCATGAGAGGCCATTACAGTTCCAAAGGAGAATCTAAAAGTCCAGTCCTTAGTCATTTTGCTATATAGCCAAAGCATTGAGCCTCCCAGGGGCTGGGACTTAGCTCTGGACTGCAGAGGAGGCATAAACCTGAACCCTGGTTTCAGAGGGCACCTCTGACCACTCCTTTTCCCCATCTTCTACAGCTGGCAACAGCTGGCTGGAAGAGCAGACCCAGTGCAAAGCCATCTGCCTGTCAAACTAAAGCTAGCTTCCTGACACCTCTGTGTCAATGCTGACTACCCAACACACTTGCCTGGCCTGGCCAGGAGTCCTCAGCTTCTCTGTCAGAGGCGCAAATGCCTTGTAGCATGCTATCCCCCAGTTTTACTGTCTCCAATGAAAGGCATTGTGTTTATTGCAAAAGTGGTGGAAGGTGCAGGTAAAAGCTCTGTCCCAGGGGCCTTGAAGTAAAAGTATGTGAGTAGTCATTCCAGGAATATGATAAGGTAAAGCCGGCAAACAGAGACTTCCCTGCTTAGAAAGGTTCCCTCCGAACAGTGTCTAGTGCAAGCATCGTGTCAGAATCATTGACAGGAAGCCACTTACCTGTCAGCCCTCCCCCAGGCTGAAAGGACAGAGGAAAAATTAGTGAGTCACCATCCTCCCTCTCCTGTAGCCCCCTCAGAATCTCATCCACCCCGTGGCACTGATACCCACAGAACTGAAAGCTTGATCAAAGATGAAGCTTGTCCTAGAGAGAAGAAGCACACAGGAAGAAAGGAACAGGCCTGGGAGATAGCTCAGCTAGTAAGAATACTAGCCAAGGAAGCCTGCAGACCTGACTTTGGTCCCTGGGAGCCATATAATGGGTCAGATGTAGCGGGTCGGCGAGCCTGGAGTAAGCCGCACACAACAGCAGCAAGAGGGACCCTGCCTGACGGAGGTGGGGAAACTGACTTCTGAAAGTTGTCCTCTGACTTCCACGTGCAGAACAGGGCACATGTGCACCTGACCATTCACACACACACACACACACATGCATGCAAACACACGCACAAATAAATAAAATTTAAAAAGAAACATAGGAAAACATTTTTATTTCTACCAACAGTCAAAGAAACATGTACAGATAATTAAAGTCTACATTAATTACTTTATCTTAAAATATTTAAAAACGGGCTGCTGAGATGGCTCGGGGGTTAGCTTGCTTTCAGGTCTGACATTTGGGGTTCAATCCCCAGAACCCACATGAAGGACAGAGGGAACTGACCCCCAAGATTTGTCCTCTGACCTCCAGATGTGTGCCATGATACCATGTGCACATACATACATGCATACACACAGAATAAATAAATACATAAATAAATAAATAAATAATTGTAGTATAAAGCAAAATATTTTTAAGTGAAGAAATAAACTATTTATTTAGAAACATATTTATTTGTGGGGTGTGTGTGTGTGTGTATGTGTGTATGTGTGTGTGTGTGTGTGTGTGTGTGTGTGTGTGTGTGTGTGTGTGTATGGAGGTCAGAAGACAAATTGCAAGAGTGAGTTCTCTCTTTCTGCCACTAGGATTGAACTCAGGTTTTCAGTCTTGGTGGCAAGCACCTTTGCCTCCTGGCCCACCTAGCTGTCCCTTAAAATATTTTTTCCTAGCAAAGTGCAAGCTGGGACACCCCTATAGTTGTTCAGCAGCCCTCATGGTTCTGTACCTCTTAGGGTCCCCTACCTGCTCCCGCCCCATCATGCTCTGATCTATAGGCTTCCTAGGCCTTTATTCAGGCGAACTAGTAAGGCTTTCCCTCTTCGTGATTGGAATCTAAAGACAGAGAAGAGAAGAGCTGGACCAGCTGTTCCGGCTCTGAGATCTCCATCCTTGGTAGCCATCATGAGAGCCTGTGTGAAGAGAGGTAGACAGGACAGGTGGGGCTGGTTCCCACCAGTTACTGGTTGCTCCTTTGACCTTACTCAGTCTCTTTTGACCTCAGTCTTTTCATGTGCAAGACAGGGATAATTATGACTTTGATTCCAGGGTGTGGGTAGGAAAATTACCTGGTAGAGGGCCTGGAACAAAGTAAGACCTCAGAAACTGTGAGCAGACAGGACGGTGGTGGAGAGACAAGAAAGAGCAGGGAGAGTCCTGGGTGGTAATTCCGTTGGTAGAATGTCGGCCTGGCCTGTATGAAGCCCTCAATTCCCAATGCTGTTTAAAACTGGGCACGGTGGGAGGTGGAGGCAGAGGGTCAGAAGTTAAAGGTCATCCTTGGGTATATAGTGAGTTATAGGCCAGCCTGGGATGCATGAGAGCCCAGCCTCAAAAGGAAAAGTAAAAAAGCAAGGAGAGGGAGTGGGGGAAGGGTAGGAAAGGAGAGAGAAGGGAGGAAAGGAAAGGAAGGCCCGGGATGCTGGAGGCCACCCATTGGCTCCCTGCTCCCATTTCCCTGAAGTCTGACTCTTTGGCTCACGGCATGAGCTGTATCTTTATATTACACCCTCCCTTGCTAACTTCTGAAGCAATTTGGTAAGCCACATCAAATAGCAAGGAAACAGCCTCACCCGCCAGCCCAAGCATTTATCTCACAGAAATAATTAATAAGAAGGAAAAAGCCACATGCCCAAAGATGTCCACGGCTCTCTCAGTTATAAGAAGGCCAGGCTAGAATCCATCAAATGTCCAGCAATTAGGGAACAGAAAGTGTCCGAGATGGAATAGTATGCAGCCATTAAAATGACCAACATGGAGGCTACACAGCAACACGAAATACTTACGAAATAATCGGTGAAAGAAGCAGAATATAAAACTATAGTAGACTCATTACACTGGAGTTTTAAAAATGTGGATGTGTGCAGTCAGGGCCGAGTTGGATTGCAGGAAATGACGAAGGCAAGCTTACTCTTGGGCTCTCTCCGCTGGTCTTCAGAGGGAAGGGTCCCTGAGGCAGCCCAACCTCTGGGTGGAGGAAGCCGAACTGCCTGCCGGAGCTGCCCGTCGCCGGCCTCCGCCTGCCTCTCTGGGGAAAGGGTGTTCAGGACTAGCTGCTGGTATTTTTAGCCAGGCCTCTCGCAGTCCAGTGTTCTGAAGTAAAAATAGCTGGGGTGGAGGGCTAACCCTGCCGCTCTCTGCCCCCACCTCCACCCTGGACCAGGCGCCTCCCGGTCTTGGAGCCACGACTTTCTATTGCCTGATGCTGGCTCTATCCCATCTCTGAGGTCTCAGTGGCCAAGAAAGAATGTTCTGGTCTGGGGCAAGTTGCTTTGGCCAGCTCATGTGAGCCAAGCGCTCCATTTTACAGATAAATATACTGAGACCAGACAGAAGAAACAGGGGAGAAAGCAGATAGCCAAAAAGTCCCACATTCATTCACTCCTCCCGGTTCCAGCCCTGTTCACTCCTGTCCTCCCAGGAGGGAAGAAGCCCCAGGGACGCCCCACTGTGAGCACGGAGGCAGGAGTGGGCCAAGAACTAGAAATGGTGAGACATGCTCTCAGCTCTTTGGTCTGTGGTTTGTTAGCTGTGGGATTGGGACAAGTTACCTTCTGCTCCGAACTGCAATTTGTCTATAAAACGAAGGCGCTCGCCAAGACCAGCTCTTCTGATTTTTTTTTGTCTGATTTTTTTTTTTTTTTAAACAGTGTCTCTTGTAACTCAGAGTGTTATATAGCTGAGCGTGGTCTTGAACCTCTGATTCTCTTACATCTATCCCCTGTGCTGGGATTAGATTCGTGCTGCCACGCCCAGTTTGTGCAAGTGCCGGGGATCCAACCCAGGACTTCTTGCATGCCAGGCAGGAGCTCTACCAACTGAGCCACATGAGATGTATCACCGAGCCCCCCCCCCCCAGGCCTTTCTGAATCAATGAACTGAATCCCAGCAGCTTTTTCCGCCTTTATCTACTACATCAGCCCTGCCACCTTGGAACCTGCCAACGCCTGTAGGTTCTCAGCCTCCGTGGAGACACCCACCTCGGGGGATGAGCTATGGCTGATGCAGCCTCTCAGGCAAGCTTCCTGCCACTCCGAGCCTGCTTCTGAGCCTCCTCCATCTGCTGCGGAACCTTCTTAAGGGATGCCTGCTAATTTTAACACTAGCTGAAGCCTGATTTAAGTAGATATGCTAGCAAAAATAAATCCTACAAGTGAGTTGAAGGCAAGATGTACTAGGCTCAAGGCTGCCTGAAGCCTGGTGCTCCCTGCTGCTCCTACAGTGTGAAGTTACCCTGCAAGGAAGACCCTGAATGCACCCTCTAGCCAGCCACGACCTACAGCTCAGCCTGCTGTACCTGGTGTGTGGACGTGTGTGAGTGTGACTGTGTGTGCATCTGCTCGCAACGTGGGTGTCACGTATGGCCTCGGGCTGGGGATTTTAGTCCACGGAGCTCAGCCCTCCCTCAACACCATCAGAGTCCCCCTGCAGTGTTCTGGGCTCCCAGCTCCCAGAGCAAAGGCCTGGCTGGGAAGCCACAAGCCTGGAGCCAGTTAAGAAGCTGAGCTGGCTCAATCAGTGACCCTCATCTCCACGGCCTGTCCAGTCTTCTAGAACGTGAGTAGAAAGTGTGTGCATGTGTTCATGCTTGCATGTCTGGAACACTTGTATCACGTGACTACGCCGGACACCCCCAGCGTGGAGCCCCGGGAGACAAACCTGCACTATTAAGGGCGTCCCACCCAGCTCTTTCCAATACAGCAAAACATGCTCCTGCAAATCTCACCTGGTCCCGAGTTGACTCACAGCCTCCGACTCAAATGTCAGCTCTCTGCCCTTTGCTGGCGCTTTCTCAAAGCAGCGCCGCTTGAAACACTGATTATCTCGGCAACGGGCAACCCCTCATTAATGAAATGGGCAAACGGATCCGGGCTAAATAAAGGCAGCATAGTCGATAGACAAAACACAGATCCCAGGCAGGGACACTAACCCTGGAAGTCCCGGGGCTATGGGAATGGTGGGCCCGGATCAAGGACTTGGAAAGGTGTGAGTCAGAGCTAGGCGGTCTTGGGAGCTGAGGAGAACACGGGAGGAGGGCATGCCGTTTGAGATGGTGTGTTTCCTCAGCCGATGCTGAGGGTGAGCTGTTGCCCCGGAGGTGGAGGGTGGGGACAGGGAACTCCCAGGAGAGTGTCTTCTTCACTTGTTGTTCTGGAAGGCAGGGGCGAAGCCTCGCACTTGAGCTGGCGTTGTCCTGATAGCTCAGTGGCTGCTCTTCCAGAGGACCCGAGCTCAGTTTTCAGCTTCCACGAGGAGGCCCACCACTGTCTTTAACTGTGACTCTGAGGAACCTGCTGCCTCTACCCTTCTTATGCAACTGTGCTCACAAGCACATACCCGTTGGGACACACACACATACACACAATTATAAATAATTTTAAGATCCCTTTTTTAAAGAGGGAGGAAGAGAGTGGTGGCCTCTTGTAGCCTTTCTCTGCCCCGTGTGGGCAGGGCGCCCGGTATACCCGGGCTCCTGTAGCCGTGCTGTCTCCTTCCTGAAGCCACATTTGCCAAGTGTCTCGTCACAGCACTGAGAAAAGTAATATAGATTCAGATCCCCAGTGTTCCTCCGCAGGCCACTCTGAAAGCTAGGTGACACCCAAATACCTTTTTACAGTATGTAGTAGAGAGTTGTCCTTTGGCTATGAGTTGGAAGAAACAGCTTAAAAGCTCTGGGCCTGTCCTCTAAGAAGCTCTGTTTCCATTGCTGCCTGCCTCGACTTCCCCATCTGTAAAATGAAGGTTGCCATTTCTAGCCCCATTTCCTGACTGACTTTGACTTTTCCAAAACTCAGTTTCCTCGCTCATGAGATGGTCCTGTGAATCCATGTTCCCCGGCCTGCACTGCACGGAATTCAGACCAATGTTCTGAAGTCTGCCAAAGTGGCTTGAAAATGAGGCCTATTGTGACTGAGGACATGGTGTGTCCCTCACTGGAGAAGAAAAGACTTCCAGAGCCACCTGGATGGGGGTGGCTCTTGGCTAGCCCACATCGACTTTCTGGCCCAGCAAGCCCCTTTACAGGGCTTCTCTATTACAACACACCCTCCCTATTTGATCCTTAGGACACTCGGCTTAGTCAGTTACTTACTGCCAAGGCCCACGAAGACTGGTAGTGGTGCCCTAACACAAGCTCGGAGGAGAGCACCCTTCTGGGGTTTTCCCTTTGGGTGAACGATGGACCCGGGCTTAGGAGACCACTGTTCCACAAGCTGCAGATGCCTGCCGCCCTCTGGCTTCTCTCCCCACCCCTCCACACCCTCTATCTGCAGGAATGGTCAATGCAGATGGCTGCTTTTATTTCCCCCCCCCCCCGGGGGGGGGCGGGAATCAAAGGGTTAGCTCTGCTTGGGAAGAAAGGCATCCACCTGAAAGCCACCTGAGCAGATGGGTACAAGCACTTCCATGCTTGCTGTCCCCAGCCAGCCTGGAGCCCCTCCCGCCAGGAGGTGAGCCCCTTCACCTGACCAGCTGGCCTTCCCCTGTCCCTACCACCACATGAGCACACATCACACAGCAGGGCAGGAGCCTGAAGCCTGCTTGAAGCACACTCCTCTCCACTTTTGTTAGGTAATTTGCCTGTGGAACGCGTTGTCCCCGCTGAGTTAGACACTGTCATGTCTCAGAATAATGAGAGAAGACAAAGACAAAGAGAGACACAGAGAGAGTGACAGGGGAAACAGAGAGTATCTGAGGCAGAGGAAAGCTCAGAGGCCACGAGAGAGGCAGGTGGACAGGGAAGGGCAGACAGGGAGATCTGGCTGACCACAAGGGAGAGAGAAACAGCCAGAGGGTAGAGAGAAGTGGCAAGACAATGAGGACCACTGGCTGCAGGGGCCGATGAGGCATGAAAGCAGATGAAACGTTTAGAGGACTGGAAAAGTGAAGAGGGAAGACAGAGTGAAAAGAAGGACTTGTGGGGGCTGTGGGGATGGGCCACACTGCCTATTCTGAGTTTGGCGCCTGCTGGAGGCTGGAGGAGTCTGCTAGTTAGTCTTTGGGCATTCCCATCCACTACTCTTCCATGAGAGCCCTTCTCAGCGTGAATGCTCAGCTGGATGCCTACCTTCTAGGTTCTCTCCTCCCCTTCTGGGCCCCACAACCCTCAGGCTGGATACCCAGCTTCACCAGGGCCTGGAGCTAGCAGACCTCAGGTAGGCTACCTTGGAGGGTACCTCTATCTGCAGCCCTAGACTCCTGTTTGCTGTGAAGTCTGTGACCCAGCCCGGGGCTGGGAGGCAGAGGGGAGGCTGCAGGCAGAGGTTTGCTTCCAGGGTGAGTTTCCATGGCACCTCGCCTCAGTGCACAACCATCACTGCTTGGCCCCTTACCCTCTGCTGCCACCAGATCTTTCACCGTCTCTGAAGTGGATTCTGTCCTGCCCTGTCACCACATGGCAAAGTAACATAAAAGACTTGCTTTTCCCCTCTGATCCTCTTTATCGTGAAATGGTCTTTCCCTGCCTTGGAGGGTAGCCGTGAGCACCAGCCAGTATGGTGGCGCCCATGTTCCCTGCACAGAGACTTGCACAGAACAAATGGGGGGCTGTGATCACTCTCATTGTAGCTGTGACCAGGGGCAGTGGAGGTGCTGACATCTGTTGTGGAATAAGAATTCTGTCATGATATGATTTATGGGGAATTGGTGAAGCTTATCAACGTGAGAGAATGTGGAGATATCCCAGCCCACCATGGCCTGCTCCATCCTTGTCCAACAAAGCCCTGACCAGCAGGAAGAGCATCTAAAAGGCCTGACAGGCACAGCACCCGCCCATGACACTTTCAGGGGCTCTGTGAGACATTTCAACTTATTTTAGAACCAGAAGGAAAAACTGATCCGTCAAGTCAAAAAAAAAAGGTGTTTTCATACATAGTATAAATATATTTGTCTTTATTCCAACACAGTTGTACATGTTATTTTAGAGGTATGCATAAATATATTTAATTTTTTTATTAATTAAAAAAAACAAGCAAAACAAAAACACGGGTAGAGTCTCAGAGCAGAAGGAATTTCTCTGTTCTCACCAGCCATTCCTGCTGGTCAGTGAGGAGAGCGTCGAATGCACTGGGGGTGGTTTTAGTGAGGTCATAATAAGTTTAGCCCAGCACAGCTGCCACTAAGCCCTTCTGGAGAAGTGAACCTAGAGACGGGGTGTACTGGACAGAGGCCGGAGAAGACGTAACAGGAGGGCCGGGACCACTGCAGCTCTGCAGACGAACAGTGTGCACTCTAAAGACCTTTAATCTGAGTGGAAGGTGTGTTTATTCCGCAGTAGGCCTTGGTCTCAGAGAGACATGCCTGTTCTCAGAAAGCTCTAGTCTGGGGGAGACACAGCCCACCTCACGGAGCCCACATATCATAGAAAAGGTATAAAAACGTAAAGGAAACAAGTCCTTGTGGTCCCGTGTGAAGCCAGGTGGTTTGCTGCGTGGCCACGGAGGAGCCTAAGATGCTCTTGGCTGGTGGAAGGAGGGAGACGGCTCAGCAGCGGTGGAGCCCCCTAGAAGGTAGGGAGAGGGGTAGAGCTGGTGATCAGAGCTGAAAAACCCTGGTGCCGCTGTCAGAGGTGCCTGATGAAGAGAGAGGATTGGTGACTTTGGCACAGCGAGGTCTCAGCTGATCTCGCTGGCTCCTGGGCATGGAGCTCATACCTGGCTCCCACAGACTGTGGCTACCCCTGGGATGTCTGTGTCAGAGTTTCACGGGGACACAGGAGTCATTCCTGGTGTGGTCAGGTAACCACACGGCCCAGGTGTCGCCACCATGCCCCGGCCGCCAGCCAGGCCCCCTGCAGCATTAAATGACCGTATTGGAAATAGCAAAGTAAACAACAATAGGTAATGTGTAAATTAAAGTCTCCTCTCCCAGGTCCCTTATTTATAGACCTGAGCTCAGTAGCCGCACCCTCCTGGGCACCTGCCTCAACAGCCTGTTCCAAGGACATGGCCTTCTTCCCAGCAGAGGTGGGGACATGGGCCTAAGGCCGCCTCCAACACTCAGTGGAATCTTGGGGACCATCCATACAGCCCAGACTTGAGGTGCTTGAGGGTCTGGATGTCAGTGACTGTTCTTTTTGGTTCAGAAAAAGACACTTAAGGAGTGGAGGTGGGGTCTGAAGTTGGTATAAGAAGCTCTCGTCCACACACCCTTGAGGTATTGAGGTAACTTGACAAGAGGGTGACATGTAGCTAGTTGTTATCTAAGCGTCTGTCCCTTAACTTACTCCTTCTCCTCCTCCTCCTCTGTACAGGTGGGAATGCTGAGGTACAGGATGGGGACGACACTCTCGCCATAGCGTCCCGTCAGGGATGTGAACCGACGGCTCTCTTAATTGCCTCACAAGGCTGTCTCGCTAGGGTTTCTCCAACAAGGAGGCTCATTCACAGCCGCACGCTTGCCTGCCTGGCATTTGTTGGTCTCCAGTGGCTTCCCACCATCGTACGTGCCAGCCTTCATGTAAGGAAGTCTGAGCTCTCCTCAGCATCACGCTGGTAGGGCCAGCCCAGACTGGAGACAGGAAGATAGTCAAACTCCTACTGGCTCCCAGTTTCCCAAGCCTGTCTGTGTACTCTCATTCAGCCCAGGCCACACAGGCCCAGGCCCCAAGACAGAGCCTAGGTTCAAGTAAAGAGGACCAACGGGGAGGGGCCTGACCTTGGCCTTGTTGGTATAGTGCTCTGATGGAGAGCAGAAGGCCACAGATGGTTAGCCACAAGAGGGAAGATGCCGGGCCAGGGCCAGGAAACCACACTTTGCCCAGTTTGCTCATCTCACCAGACCTGGGAAGGCTGTCACCACGTTGGCAGTGGGGAGTCAGGAACAGAAGCTGTGGGCTTGGCAAGAGGGCAGACAGGAAGCAGCAGCAGCAGCCACACTTTGTAAGGAAGGTAAAGGGCTCGCCAAAGCCTTCCACTATCGGCCAACCAGCCGCATGTCCAAGAGCAGTTTCCAGTTGGGAGCCAAGGCATGCCACCGGCCTGACCCTTCACAAATATCCCCAGCCGCTAAGCAAACACTGAGTACTAAAATAGCCCCTGTCCTCAGCAGGTTGACTTAAAGCACTGGCAGGGGGCAGGTGGCCCAGGGGATGTGCTCAGTCCAGCCCCTGCCACACAGACACCTGTCAGGCACCTTGCTGTGGGTGCCTTATCACGTGGTAAGAACCTGAGGTAAGGAGACGACTCCCGAAAGTTCATCATTAAGGAAGCAGCTGGTTGAGGATCTTGTGAAGCAGGCCCTAGCACAAATCCCATCTTTCAACGGAGGAAACCGAGGCACCTCGGGTTTGGGTGTTTGCCCAAAGTGACACCTAATGAGTGGTTCAAGTAGAACTTGGACACAGTCAGGCTGACTCCAGGATTCTAACCACAGCAGACAACAGTGGAAAGGGGTGGCGTGTGTCATCCCTGTAACCCCGCCCCCTCTCCGGCAAGAACCTGCTGATCCTTAAAGATGCTCTGCTGGAAGCCAGGGGGCTGGGTGATGGGGCAGCCCCTCCTGTCACCTCCATGTCTATTCCTCCCCAGGGCAGCCAGGGGAGTGGGGAGAGCCTCAGCCCACGCTGCAGGGTGACCCATGTGTGAAGCGTGTGTGCCCTGGTCACAGCGCTGGGTGGTGTAGGGGCAGCAGGCTGCCAGCCATGTGGTCCTCAGCCCACGCACTGTCTGGCTGTCCAGGGGGTGGGATGGGGCTCCCATAAATAGCAGGCCTCTTGCTGGTGTTGGGAATAGAAACCAAATCCAAACAGTGAGTTGGGGCTTTCCAGACCAGCCACAACCCCCAGGGGCCTGGAGGCCACTTGAGGGCCCCCTTCTTTTTCTGCTCCTCCTAAAGGATCGGGTGACCTGCAGAGAAAGCTCACCTGGCCCCAATCCAGAACTTCTCACAGCACAGGAAGGAGCGCCAGACTGGAGAGGAATAAACCGGTAGTGTGTGCTGAGCACCCATGAGGCGCCCTATATTGGACCGGGTGGACCATGTGAACTGGGAACCGCATCAGTGAACTTTACCACAGGTTGGTGAGCCAAGGCTGTAGCCCTGCCTGTTTAACAGAGGAGGGAGTTGAGGCATAGGGGACAAAGTCATAGAACTGAGGTCACACAAGAAAAAAGAGGAAGAAGTAAGAGCACATCCCAGGCCCGGTTGCTAAGCATGCCACCCTTACCTGGGCCTAGGATGTGCCAGTCACACTGAGTCTCGCCCTTGTGGCTGCTTTAAATTTGGAGGAGTCCTAAGATCCAAGCAGAAGACAGTAACAGCTCAAGTACTGCAGGCTTGGGCTTTGGGGACCGTGTAGACCTTGGAGCTGGGCCTCCCTCAGGGTAGAGGAATCCTGGAGCCCCATCAAGGCTGATACCCAGTTTGGTACCTCGAAAGTGACACTTTCTGCTCCTGAGCCCCCTTAGTTCTGCAGGAAGTGTAGCAGGATATGGGGAAGGGATCCCCAGAGCCATTAAAAGAGGCCATAGAATCCCAGGGAGATGAGGCCTGAAGGTGCCGCTCTGCCTCCCCGCCCCACGGTCCCAGAGAGGAAGTTTGTAATTAACTATCCATTCTTGAGATTTTACTGGGCTTAGATGCCACCTCTTTTCATATAGACCTCACCAAACTTGATTTAAACGTTTGTCTGTTCATGGTGGCTGTCCCAGGGCATTCATGAACAGTTTCGCTGGCCTTCCCCTTCCAGGATCCATCACTATTGGCCAGACCTGGCCAACCACCTCCTGTCTCTCAGTTCTTGGAAAGAGGAAAGATATACAGTGCAAGGTTGACAGCTAGGAGCGTGGATACCAAGAGCACTGGTTAAGGGCTCCCACAATACCCCGGGAGGACATGGGTCAGGAGAGCTCACAATCATGACCCTAGGGCATTCCTGGAGGAGGGCCTAGGGAGGCACAAAAAAGGCCGGGTGGCCTAGGTACTGGGTAGCTTAGCTAGCAGGGAAGAGCCTTTCTCAGAACTGGTCTGGAGGAAGATGAACCTGGCAGGCATTATATCACCAAATGCCAGGTCTGCTTCTTTCTCAGGCTAACTCCCTGTCCCTGGCCCAATAAATTCTTTGCTCGAGAAAAAAGGCTGAGAAGAACAAAGGGAGGTCTGAGCGTTGCAAGTCACCTCAAGCCCCTTGTCCGGCCTTCTAGGGACATAGAGAGCTGCAAATGGCATCCCTTCCCTATTCTATCTGCCCAGCACATGGAAGATGCTCAATTCAGTCAATTCAGTGTTTTGAGTGGCGGACTATCCAGAGAGATCCAGGAGATATGGAGTCTAGAGTTGGCCCAGTTCCCCTATCTTAAAACACAGGCCAAAGGTGGAAAAAGAGTGCTCCTTCCCCCAGGCTCCAGAGTCAAGCAGAAGTAAGGGCAAGCTGCTGCAAAGTTTTTCAGAAATAAAGGCTGCCCCAACATGGAGGAGTCTGCCCAGAGCCACACAGAACTGAGTGGGGGCACAGGAGGCAGAGGCAGAGTTGTTCTCCACTGGTGTCCGGGCTGGGAGAGAAAGCCAGAATGCACAGATGGCAGAGTCCAGGGCTTGTAAGACCTCATCAGTCATGTCCCAGGCCAACGTGCATGATGGGTAGCATTTTGGTGCCTGTCTTAATATCGTGCTACCATTTAGCATGTGTGTGCGACAACACATGTGACACACTGCTCTAGTGTCTGACCCAGCCACGGACTTCTCGTGAAGTCCCTGCCCTGGCAGGGTTTACATTGAAAGGAGGCAATGCAAATTGACGCACACCTAAAAGTGCACCCAGGCACACACACACATGCGCACAGGGCACAACGGAAATAAGTAAAGAAAGCAGAGTGCTGCATGGTTCTGGTGATGGCGTTAGGGCCAGGGCCTGAGGCAAATGTAGGGATCTGGCTGGGACTGCTGTCCCTGTGCTTCAGGCAATGGTTCCTCCCACTGTTTGTCAGACAATGAACACAGCACCATCTAGCCTAGCCCGTTTGTGCTGCTGTAACAAAATGTCCATACAGAATAGAAATTTGAACTGCGTGGTACATGCCTTTACATCTCAGCACTTGGGAGGTGGGAGCAGGAAGGTCTTGAGATCAAGGTCATCTTCAACTCCATAACCAGACTGGGCTGCATACCATCCTGTCTCAGAAAACCGAAACAAAAACAGAAATTTGTTGGATCATGATTCTGGAAGCTGGGGAGGCTAAGGGCCTGGTGTTAACATGTGGGGCAGGCCCTCGTACTGTGTCACCCCACAGTGAAAGGCAGAAGAGCAAGAGAGGGTAGGTGGGAGAGCACAGATGGGGCTTGTTCACTTTCATAGCACGCTCATGTCTGGGAGAACAGATTCCGGGTCCGATGAACCCCTTCCACTAGGCCTGCCCCACAATATGGCTGCACTAGGGATGAAGTCCCTGACACAGGGATCTCTGGAGAGAGACATTCAAATCTCTGTAAAAGCACATTAGAGTTTAATTAGCAAGGGGCACGGTCCCCCCAGAGGAAGCCCCTCCTTTAGCCAGAAGACCTCAGTGGCTAGATGGAGGCTGAGATGGAGACTGGCCAGGTGCTTTGCTCACTGAGCCTTCCCCAGAGTGATGTCACCAGCTTAGCCCTCTTCGTGAGCCCTAGGTTTCTTCCTTCACCTCCACAGCCCTTCCTGATGACTTTTTTTTTAAGTTAAATTTTTATTCATAATACTTAAATGTTAACACAAAATGAATCAAATATATAAATATAAACACAGACAGAAGAAAACATGCAAACATTCATGATGTCAAAAGCATAAGTTTAAAAAAGGAAAACTGCATTACTTGAATTGTTGCTGTTTAACTTCTTGAGTTCTTTATATATTCTGGACATTACCCCTCTGTCAGATATAGGATTGGTGAAGTTCCTTTCCCAATCTGCAGGCAGTCGTTTTGTTCTGACGACAGTGTCCTTTGCTTTACAGAAGCTTTTCAGTTTCATGAGGTCCCATTTATTGATTGTTGATCTTAGAGCCTGTGCTGTTGGTGTTCTGTTCAGGAAGTTGTATCCTGTACCAATGAGTACCAGGCTCTTCCCCACTTTTTCTTCTTTTTTTAACATTTTATTATTATTATAATTAATTACACTTTATTCATTTTGTATCCCCCCCTAAGCCCCACCCTCCTCCCCTCCCGATTCCACCCTTCCTCCCCTTTCTGCATGCATGCCCCTCCCCAAGTCCACTGATAGGGGAGGTCCTCCTCTCCTTCCTTCTGATCTTAGTCTATCAGATCACACCAGGAGTGGCTGCATTGTCATCTTCTTTGGCCTGTTAAGGCTGCTCCCCTCTCAGGGGGAGGTGATCAAAGAGCAGGCCAATCAGATTATGTCAGAGACAGTCCCTGTTCCCATTACTATGTAACCCACTTGGACACTAAACTGCCATGGGCTACATCTGTGCAGGGGTTCTAGGTTATCTTCATGAATAGTCCTTGGTTGGAGTATGCGTCTCTGGGAAGTTCCCTGTGTTCAAATTTTCTTGTTCTGTTGTTCTCCTTGTGGAGTTCCTGTCCTCTCCAGCTCTTGCTATTTCCCACTTCTTACATAAAATTCCATTCACTCTGCCCAACAGTTGGTGCTAAGGGATCTTGCAAAGTCCACGTCTCCTAATGTGGGCCCTGGCCGATGGCTGGGCCATTGGAGAGGGGGGGTTGTCTATGAAGGCATTCCTAGAGGGTTAATGGAGAAAGAGGGCCAGCTCTGAGTGTGCACACGGCCCATTCACTGGGGGCTGGATGGAGTTAAAGGGAAAAAAAGAGAGGCGGACAACTTAATAGGACAAACGGTGTCTGAAGTAGCTTAGTTATCCATCCCTTCAGTCCTCAGCAGCCCCGTGAGATGTTAACTCCAATTCTCATCATACAGAGGAACGACTGAGGTGAAGAGGAGGAAGGGGAGGAAAAGGGGGAGGAGGAGGAAGAAGAGGAGGAGGAGTCATCTGTGCCTGTCAGTGGTGGATCAGGATGGTGAGCCTCACCGAACTCATCTCTTTGGCCTCCTTGCTCCATCAGGTTGAAGTCATCCCTAGAGATTTTTAAGTCCAGCCCTTCCTTCAGAGTCAAGTAGGCTAGAGACAAGGGGCCCTGGTGAGGAAGGGCTGCCCTGGGGCTCCGGATACTTGGCTTTTGTTTTCAAGCTTATAAAAAGTCTACTGAATAAACACACAAACGTGGGGCTCCAAACCCATTAGGCTCCACACAAGCAGATTTTGAGTAAAGGAAGTGCCAAAAACACACATACATGTATGCACATCAAATTGAATCAAGAAAAAAACAACAACAACAACAAAAAACAGTGCTCCCAATAACTTCTGAACAAACAAAATTCTAATCAAATCCAGAACTACGAGGGACGAAGCACAAGGGCTTCTGCCCCAGGCCACACCAGATGTTAGAGACACCTCCTAGTCATGTAGGCCAGAGAAGGCTTTGGTTTTCAGAAATGACCCATCTAGCCTTGGATGGGGTCTTGTGCCGAGAGGCCTGGGGACTATCTTGACCATTGGGACCGCAGAGAAGGGTGTGTCTGACAACGGCCAGCTGTATTTTAAGTCTTCAGTGGACGAGCCAAAGGCCTTGTGTGAGCCAGGCATCCCACCACAGCCCTCACACCAGTTCCTGCTCTGGCTTAACCAGCCACTCTGGGCCACAGATTTTTCTTTGTCCATCCTATCAGCTCAGACTCCACACACTGAGTCCTTTAAAGCCCCCAGTTAAGACCTTGGCAAAGCCTGCCCTGCCTGCTGGGGAGAGTCAGGGAGACTTCCTCCAGGCGCTTCCCACCCAGCCAGAAGGGCTTTCTCCTATGCAGACAGACTCCTCCGGCCTTCCATGTCTAGGCGAAGACGTCAAAGCGGCCTTTGTCACAAGCCCCTTTGAGAAGCAAAGCTTCTCAGATTGGGTGGCAACTTTGGAATAAGTCATGACCAGGCCAGACAGAGGCCTGCTGACTCTATCGTCCCCTGGGGCAGGGGTGGCGTGCAGGCAGCTGGCTTGGATGTGGGCCAGGAGCTTTGGCCCAAAGGAGGCCAGGCGAGCTCCCGCTTTCTCCCTTTGAGGCTTCTGTTAGGGGCAAGAATCAAGCAGGGTGAGGCTTCTGCTTATGTACCCAGAGAAAGGAGCCAACCAAGGCTGAGGGCACCCACTGCCTTTTTCCTCCAGACCGAAGTGGACAGGGCAAATCTAGCTGCCCACCGCTATGACCCCAGCTATCATGGCAGCTAGCAAAGTGAGGGATCCTAGGCCCAGACTATCACAGTGGGCTGGCTATCTACCAACACCACACTAAATAAACCAATCAAAGTTTATTCTTCACTCAGCATAACAGTCCTTCCCCAGAGAATACCTGAATCCACAGGTCCTAGCGTCAGAGAATCTGTGCCCTGGTCTTCTGACCCTCCTCTCTGTTCTCCTTGACCTTCTTCCCAATAGCCGAGGAGCCTCTGCCCTCTCCTCCTTTCTTATCCTACCTTCCTGCCTATTGCTCAGTTTTCTTTCTCATTCCTCATTCCTTTTGCCACTTCTGCCTTATATCTGTTCATTGTCTGCCCTCACCCACCACGCTGTCTCCTTAAAACCAGAACTGGAAACAATGGTTCCTTCCCTAGACAAGCAAGGGAGCTTCAGGGGAGTGGCAAGGGCTTCTACAGTCCCTGGGTCCTGCCTGGAAAGGCCATTGAGGTGAGTCTTGAAATCCAGGGTTAGAAGATGGGAGGGGGTGAGGAAGGATGTGGCCCCAGAGAAAGGACAGAGTGGCCTGGGATGGAGAAGGGGAGGGGAGGCTCAGGCCAAGGGCCTGGCGTGGCTGAATTGGAGTGACGTTAAAGGCCTTCTCTCCACCCAACCCCACGGGCCTACTTCTTTTTGCCCTGACCTTTAGAAGGTGGCAGGGGGTCATTGACAGGACTTGGAGCAGGAGGTGGTATGGAGAGTCTGGAGTCTGTGCCTGGCTCCATCACCTTTCAGAGGTATTTCCGGTGCATCTGCCTTGTGATTTTAGCTGCCGCTAGGGAAGAGCCACCCTGAAAATCTCAGCAGAGGAGGCCCAGGAGCGCTGAGGTGGAGCGCTACCAGATGTTATCCTTGTGATATGGAATGTTTCGTTTGGTAATCCCTCCAGTAAGCTTCAGTTAATGTTACCTTTCCTGTCTAGTGCCTTTCTGATGACAAAGACAGCCTGTGTCAGAAGAAGTTTGTTGGTTGTTTTGCATTTTGGTTTTTCCAGTGTTTTACCGTGTAACTCTGGCTGTCCTGGAACTCAGTCTCCTCCTCAACAGAGATCCACCAGCCTCTGCCTCCCCAGTGCTGGGATCAAAGGCTTGTGCCATCCCTGCCTGGCCAAGAGTGAAGTGTTTAACCTGCAAACGTACCCTGCACATCTCAGGGATCCCAGACCCTTCCTGGAATTCAGGCGACATTAGAAATGGATTCTTGTCCAGTTCTCCTCCTCTCCTCCTCCTCTTCCTTCTCTCCTTCTTCCTCTTCCTCATCATCCTTGAGACAGGGTTTTGTGTAGACCAAGGCAACCTTGTAGTATCTGTGTTCAGAGGATGATCTTGAACTTCTGATCCTCTGGCTTTCACCTCCCAAGTGCTGTGGTTACAGGGGACAGGAGTGTATCCCTTCCTCCCATTTACACAGGGTTAAGGGTCCAACCCCGGGCTTTGCACGCACAGAGCAAGCAAGCGCTCTACCCTGGAACCATATCTCCTCCTATTTTATGTTTTGAGACAAGGTCTTACTCTGCAGCCCAGCTTAGCTTGGAGCTGGTGACAGTCCTCCTGCTTCAGTCTCTCATGCACTGGGAGCCACAGCAGATTCTGTGTGGGAGCTACCTTGCCTGGCTGCTCTCCTTGTTTGGGCTTCTGGGCTTGGTAACCAGCCCCGTCCCCCTCCAACCCATCCCAGGCCTGCTCCATGGTGACAGAAGGGTTTTTATGCCCAAAGACTATTTCTCATATAAACTGCAACTCAGAGGACCCTTGAGTGCTCAGCGGACTGAGGCTTTGCGATTTAGCCACCCCTGGGGCAATCTGGCCCCGGAAAGCTCAGCAATGCTTAGGTCACCTGTCTCTGCCTGTCTACCTGCATGGATCATGGCTGAATCCTTCACCTGGAAGCCTTCTCTCCCGCTGCCCCCTTCACCTCTGCTCCCCCAGCTCTAGCTTCTGTAGGCTCATTCTGCCTTCCTGCCCTCCCACAGCCTGGCAGAGGGAATGTGATGGGCCGCAACAGGCCACGCCGGGCCTCTGGGGTCAGTCTGCCCAAACCACTGCATGCTTCAGGGCAACCTCTACTGTTCCCGTGGGAGGACAACCAGCAGGAAAGGCCTGGAAAACCCAACCTGGATGGTTTTACAAACAAGAGCATGATTCCTTTGGGGGAGGGAAATGGGAAAAGTGTCCACCACCACCCTCCATGGACGGCCCTCCTTGGCTCTGCCTCCTCCGTCACTGTCTTGGACACTTAGTGGTTTGGCCACTGTGGGCTTATTTTAAAATCCGCTGTCCGGGCAGAGAGACAAAGGAGGTTGGGATGAGGCCGGGGAGACCTCAGAGTACAGGGGTATTCATCTTGTTAAAAATAGCCCCACCCTGTTGCTATTTCTACTAAGCCTGGCAAACAGAGCTGTGTGATTTTTCCTTTTTTTTTTTTTTTTTTTTTTTTTTTTCCTGCCATGCTTTGCTTGGACCATTTGATAAAAATAGTAGATAGCCAGCTCAAAAATAAAATAAAATAATGTTGGGCTATTTTTACATGCAGGCCCCACTTGGCGGGAATCTGAAGTGAAGTGACTGGGGCTGAGGAGTGGACAAGAAGGGCTGAAGCCAAGGCTGCTTAAAGAGAGGAGGCCCAGTCCACAGAGAACCAGGGAAGGGAGGTGATGCTACCCTCTGTGTCCACAGGTCAGGGTCAGCAAACACAAGCTAGGCCTCCTGACCTGCTGCTGGCCTCCCAGTTTCCCAGGCCCTGCTGGCCCCTGGCCCCAACCTTCAGCTTATTCCCACCCCTGAGTTTCCCCACCCTACCATCCCTTTCCTACCTCCCACCCCACCCCAACCCCTCTCCTGTGCCTGCTCACCCTGAAGCTCTAGCAGGATGTAGAACCTGACAGGAAGTTGGCATGGGACCTTCCTACAGGTGAAAGAAGAGTCTACTAAGGGACACTTGAATGCCTCAGAAGCAAACAGTGAAGCAGAAGCAAGGGCCAGGCTGCCCAGGCCATATGACAGGTCCAGTCAGATGATACCTGCCAGCTGGTAGCCAGCTGTGACAGCATGAACCAGCTTTGAGACAGTCCTATTATACAGAACAATGGCTGTGGAATGGGATAGCCTCCTGGCCCTGAGGCCAGCAGCCTTGCAGGATTCTCCTTAGACTCCAACCAGTGACAAAAATCCCTTAGAAAGGGGATACCCCGGGACTAGGGGTATAGCTCATTTGTTGGAGCACTTGTCTAGCATAAAGAAAGGCTTTGGTTCCGTGCCCACTATGCCATAAATAGTGCATGCTTATATAATTCTAGCACCCTGGAAGTAGAGGCAGGGAAGATCAAAAGTTCAAGGTCATCCTCAGCTACATAACCAGTTTGAGGTCTGCCTGGCACCCATGAGACCCTGTCTCAAAAGAGTGCACATAGAGGCTGGAGAGATGGCTCAGCAGTTAAGAGCACTGTCTGCTTTTCCAAAGGTCCTGAGTTCAATTCCTAGCAACCACAGGGTGGCTCACAACCTTCTACAATGAGATCTGGCGCCCTCTTCTGGTTTGTATGCACACATGCAGGCATTTATACAGAGTACTGTATAAATAATAAATTAATAATAATAATAATAATAAATAATAAATAAATAAATCTTTAAAGAGTACACATAAAGAAAAAGAAAGGAGACAAATACACAGGAAGGAAGCCCAGAATCAGTACCTAGACTATTGGTTCTCAACTTTACTAATGCTGCAACTCTTTGATACAGTTTCCTCACGTTGTAGTGAAACCCCAACCATAAATTTATTTTGTTGCTACTTCACAACCGTGATTTTATTACTTTAATGAATCATAATGAAAATATCTGATATGCAGGATGTCTGATATGTGACCGCTACGAAAGGGTCTTCCAACCTCCAAAGGGGTTGCAACCATAGGTTGAGAACAACTGACTTAGACCTTCGTCCAGAGCTGCTCAAATGGGGAGAATTCTTGGGCAGAGAGAGAGAGAGGTTGACCCTAAGCAGGGAATAGCTGGGAAAGATGAGGCCAGCCTTCATGCCCTGAGTCAGAGGTCTCCCAGTCTATACTTTTGGCACTGAGGATTGAAGGCAGGCATCCAGCTCCTGGGCCAACTTCTACAGCACTCACTGTGGTATAGGAGCTACTCCACAACCTTCAAGACAGACACCACGACTGAGGCTGTCAGGTATGGATCTGCGGGGACTGAGCCCGTTTCCCTTGCCTGGGTGCATACAGACTCTCTGCTGCTCACCCTACACTCCACCCCTGCTTTTGCCTCCCTGTGGCCTTGCTTAAGTCAGTCTCCATGGTGGGGAGCATAGAAACCATGGCCACAGCCTCGCAACAACGCCATCGGGTTGTCAGGACAACCCTTCCTATTTGAAAGGCGAGGAGCCTGATCCAGGGAGATGACCCTGAGCTAGTGGAAACCGCAGAGAGTGACAGGACGAGGCACCTCTGCCAGGCCGAGCCACCTAGAGACGCACCTGATCTGTAGTGCCTGTGGCCCTGAGCTGGCTTGCAAAGCCCTCTGGTCTCCTCGGGTCACCAGGCAACAGATGCTCTTGGGAGAGAGCTTTAGGGACAGGCACAAGCTGGCCTCTGCCAGCCAAAAGGTGACATCTGCTCGTCGGTACACTGGACAGAGAAACAAGGGTCTTGGGACCTCTGTGTGGTCTTGAGGTCACTTGCTGTCTTGTTCTTTCTCCTGGTGGGGTGAGGCATTTTAAAGAATTTACTTCGATCATATGTGTACGTGTGATGTCTGTGTGGGTACGTGAAAGTACGTGCAAGTGCCCCAGAGGTCAGAGGAGGACAGGGGATCCCCCTGAGGCTGGCGTTGAGGCGATTGTGAGGTGTCCAACATGGATGCTGGAACAGGACCCAGGTCCTCTGCAAGAGCAACTCTTAACCCGAGCCACCTCACCAGCCCAACGGGTGAAAGGTTTCTAAACTCCAGTGCCCTTGCACACGGCCGTCCAGTGTGCACAGCAAATAAACGGAAGCGGGAAGGCTATGTGAGTGGGCACAGCAGAGGGCTGGACTGCGATCTCCCTGGGCTGGCCACTTCAGGCTTTTAAACTGGTGTCGCCAGTGGAGACGACCAATCCCAGCTGTCCCCAGAGCCACCTGCATCTCTAGGACTGCCATTCACTGCATCATCAGTCCTACAGACCAGATGGCCCTACCTTACCTCTGCCGCCACCGCTGCGCTGGACGATGCTGGTTCTTCCTGGAGACCTCCTCCCTGGGGTTGTTCGCCCCAGCCTGAGGGTCACGGGCTGCCTCCTATGCTAGCTACAGGCCTATTGTTTTCCCTGAGTTTTTACGAGCGTATCTGAAAGTCCATGGGGTTGGGGGACTTGGCCACTGAACTCGCATGGTGGGTTCCTAAGGCTGAAACTTCAGCACACATTAAAAAAAAAAAAAAAAGAAAGCTTTTAATAAGAAAGCTTATAGTAATAAAGAGCAAGGCAAAGGGCTCATCTGCCCAGTGTCACAGTGAGTGGAAAGTGGGGGTCCAGTAGATGGGCATTTAAATATGTATAAAATTCCCTCTCCCTAAGCCTTAAATCTCAGCTCTCCCAGGGCAGTTTATTCCACATTGAATATAATGTGGGATATATATATATATAATAATAATATTATATATAGTTATATAGAGAGAATTATATATAACATAATGCAATGAGTCCCTAGTGGTCAACCGTGACCAAGGGCTGTCCCTGAGGGAACAATGAATGTGGGCCTGGTATTGTGCTGCTCTTTCCTGGACCATCATCAGCACACTAACTGTGATTATTAATCGGTGTTTCCAGACGATAGAGCAGAGGGTCAGAGAGGCTTAGCAACTCCAGAGAGCCTGGAGTCACACAGCCAGACTGAAGAGCAGAGACCTGAACTCTCTCCTTCCACGACAGTCCTAGTCAAGTCACAAACATCTACCTGCAGAGCTGCAGGGCATTCCGAGGGCACCCAGAGCCATCCTCTTCTTGTTGCCTACACTGAGGTCAGAGGGAGGCAGTTTCAAGGGCAGAACATTGGACCCTTGGCACTTCCTGCCCTCAGGCCCTCCGTTTGCCCCCACACTCAACTCTAGTCATACTGTTCTTTTTTTTTTTTTTTTTTAAGATTTATTTATTATTTATACAACATTCTGCCTGCACACCAGATCTTACTATAGATGGTTCTGAGCCACCATGTGGTTGACTGGGAATTGAATTCAGGACCTTCGGAAGAACAGTGAGTGTTCTTAACCTCTGAGCCATCTCCCAAGCCCCCATACTGTTCTTAGTCCTTCCACAGACAAAGCACAGGCCTGCCTCGGGGCCTTTGCACATGCTCCTGCTCCTGACTGAAAGGTTCTTCCTCATGAAGACAAGCTTCTCTGGGCTCCTCCACGTAGGTTGCTCTTCAGAGCCTGCCCCTCCCAGAGAAAACATCCACAAATCTCCTGTGCCCATTTCTCTAGAGCAAGTAGACCTCCTCGTGTTTTTTTTCTCTTTAAATAAAACCTTTTCTTAAGAATGAAAGCCTTTTTTTCACACTTATTTAGTGTGTATGTATGTGTCTGTCTGTATGTTTTATTAAAAAATATTTAAATGTGTGTGCGCACATATGTGGGTGTCCTCAAAAGCCAGGCAAGGACATCACATCCCGGGGTTCCAGGTTGGGTGATGGGAACTGAGCTCAGCTCAAGAGAGATCACTGTGTTTAACTGCAGAACCATCTCCCCAGCCCCATTACCTGGTGTGTCACCGTCTTCCAGATGTGAGCTCCTTGCAGAAATTTGCTCCTGCTCTGTACGTTGCTGTATCTCCCAGAGCCTGGAACGGCACCTGTCACAGTGGCCATTTAATGACTAGCTGAGGAGACATTGTAAGAAGCCAAGACTTCCACTGCCCCAGCCGTGGTGTGCCCCACTGCCCCAGGCCCCAATGCCCCCTGGCCTCAGGTCTCCTCCAGGTGCAGATTAGGGGCTCAGGCCTACTTTACAAGCCCATCCCACACCCAGCCTGCTGGACCTTTCCCCTAGCACGCAGAGCTGTCCTAGATCTGAAGGTGGGCGTGAAGAACCTGGAGAACTGAGGCTTGTGTCTCATTTCCCAGCAAGAAGGTGCTTTACCTTAGAGGTGCCAACCTGGCTTCCGGAAGTGACTGGATGGGCCCTAGCCACCAGGCTCTGGGCTAAGCAGACTCAGGGTGCCACAGCTGCTTGACAGACGGCAGGAACGGAAGACACAATTTATAAAGGATAATTTTTTTTTTTTTTTTAAGACAGGGTTTCTCTGTAACAGAACCCTGGCTGTCCTGGATTCCCTTTGTAGACCAGCCTGTGCTTGAACTCACAGAGATCCGCCTGCCTCTGCCTCCCTGAGCACTGGGATTAAAGGTGTGCACCACCACACCCAGTATTTTTTTTTTTTTTTTTGTAAGTAGCAGAGTATAATCCACATTTGCTGGGCTTTGTAAAAGCTTTATTTATTCATGTAATTTGTGAATATGAGTGCTCTATCTGCATGTATGCCTACATGACAGACATCAGATCACACTATAGATGGCTGTGAGCCACCATGTGGCTGCTGGGAATTGAACTCAGGTCCTCTGAAAGAACAGCCAGTGCTCTTAACTGCTGAGCCATCTCTCCAGCTCATCAAGAATGAAATTCCAACACAGGAGCTGGGTGTGCGGTGTATGTTAGGAGTTCAAGGTCATCCCCAGTTATGTAACGAGTTTGAGGACAACTTGAGCTATCTGAGACCTTGTCTCAAAACAAAACAAACAAATTGTGATGGAGGGTGAGGGTGGTGAGGGCTGACTCCTTAAGTGAAGAGAGCTTGGCAGCTTGTTTGCTTGAGCTTAAAGTGGCCAGGTCCCTGCTGAGCTACCTGTCTGTGCCCTGAGGTAGATATGAGGTACTGGCACAAGAATAAAAGGCACACAGCTCCAATTATGCTCTCCTAAAGGTAAAGAAACAGGGCTCAGAGGGCTGAGGTGCCTAGGAAGACATTCACCCAGAAACCCACCTCCGAGTGTGTGTCGATCGCATCCTGCTGAGCAGCCCGGTTGGTTGCCTAGTGAAACTGGGTATATGCCACTTGTAACTCAACAACACTTTGCTACCCAAAAGGCTGAGAACTGTCACCTTCCACTTTTTAGCCTCAACACCCCACCCCCACCCCCGAGGCCTGCTGGGCACTTGTTGGATTTATCGAATGGCTAAACATGCTGAGAAAAAATAAATCTGGAAAGGCCTGCACGGGTGAATTTGAACGACTCAGTTCTTTTCCTTTGGGTGGAGAACAGCAGTGAGGGCTGAGGACAGACACCAGGCTGAAAGGAGCGTGCAGTGCGCATAACCCCCCCCCACCCCCCCACCCCCGCCACACACACACTCCCGCTTAGGTTTGCCTTGCTTCAAGAGGAGCTGCTCCCGCCCAGGTCAGCCTCCGCCCCACTGGCGCCTCTCAGGGGAGGCCCTTTTCTACACCAATGGAGCAGGGCTGAGCACCCTCTCTATGGGCACTGTGCCTCTCGAGCCTGGGAGGAGACGCTGTTGGGGAGGTCCACTGAGATATGCTAGCGGATGGCTGAGAACCGGCCTAGCCTTCATTTCTTTAGGGCCTAAGCTGCCCAAGCTCTGGGGCCAAGGCAGGATTGCTTCCCACCCCACAGCAAGCCAGATGCCAAAGAGAACCTTGTCTCCCCACCACCCACAGCTGTGGGCAGGTGATCGAATCCCACCAGTGTGTGTTTTCCCCAGAGTCTTCAACCCTCAGATCACCTTGGGGGCTAGCCCTCCCTCCCGCCCAGAACTGGAAACGTTAACTTCCCATAAAGGGCCCAAGAGGAAAGTGACCAGCAATCACTGACCTTGGTCACTCTGGCTGGGGCAGGCGACCTATGAGGTGCTGGGTGGCAGGGCCCCTCCCTCGTCACCACACAAAGTTGGCAGGACAGCGAGCTCATCCTTCTCCAGCCACAGTGTGCAGAAAGCTTGTTCTCTTTGGAGCCATGGGCCACTAGCCAGTCCACTGGGGACATCCTTCAGGGGAGGAAGCGACAGGGCGGACACTCAGGCTGGCGCACTGTGGCGGGCCACCCTGCTCTGCTGACCGGCGGTTTTCTTGTCTGGCTCCCTGTGGCCCAGATGGCAGACTCCTGTCCAAACCGGAGGTCCTGGCTCAGGCTCACAGTCACCAAAAGCATAAAGATAGGGACAAAGAGGAGGGGACTGGGTGCCCTGGGGAGCTAACTCAGAGCAGACAGGTCCAGAGACTGGTCCTGTAGGAGGTGGAGCTGCAATGGATGTGGAAGAGGAGGAGGGAGGGACAAGACTTACACAGGCCTGTACAAGGCGTACGGTTCAGTGGCGGCGTGCTTGCCTAGCGTGTGCAGGGCTCTGGGTTCAGTCCCCATCATTGTTGCACAAACCTGGCCTGGTGGTAAGTGTCTGCAATCCCCGCCCTCAGAGGTGAGGCAGGGGGATCAGAAGTTCAAGGTTATCCTCATCTACATATCAAGTCAACCTTGGCCTCCACACAAGTGTGCAGGCACATGAGTGCATGCGTGTGCATACACATGAACACATACCACATACACAGACACACACACACTACACAGACACACATTCACCCAGAAACCCACAGACATACACTAACATGGACACAGATACACACAGACACAGACATGCACATATATAGACACAGATACACACAGATACAGACACACAGAGACACACACAAACATACACACAGTGACAGAAAAACAGACACACAGAGACACACACATACACACAGACACCCCACACACACACAGGCAAACATACACAGACACAAATAGACACACACATACACACGCACACACACAAATTGCCAGGTCCAGGTGGCCTGCATTGCACTTTCTCCCCTCTCCCTCTTTCCTCCTGACCCTCCTACCGCCCATCAGACTTCCTGCCTCTGGACTGTTGCTCTTCTGTTGCCCTCCTCTGGAAGTGCTTTTTCCCCAGCTATCCACAGGAGACCCTCAGTAGACCTTTCCTGGTGTCCCTGGATGAACTCTCCTCCTATGCTTTCTGAACCTCCTTTCTGCTGTCGACCTGCTTCCCACACATTCACCCACTCACTCACACGGTGACCTCACTAGCCAGTGTGAGGGGCGGAGGACGCGGGGGCACGGTTCTCAAGTTGATGATGATCTTGGGGAAACTACAAATGCAAGCAGATTTTGAGAACTGAGCTCCAGAAGCATTCACGTGAGCACCTAGTCTGCGTGGGCCACTCTGCCGGCCTGGGAGATACACACTTTTGTTTTGAGAGGGTTATTTTGATTGTTGTTTACTTTCCTACTGTTTTGGGGTGATTTGTGTTGGTGTTTCTGTTTTTAGCAGGGTCTCATAGTGTAGCCCTGGCTGGCATGAAACTCACAAGGTAGCCCAGGCTGTCCTTCATTTGTTTGTTTGTGGGGGTGCACAGGCCATGGGGTAAATGGGAGAAAGTCACAGGATAAATTTCAAGGAGTCAGCTTTCTCTTTCCACTGCATGGGTTCCACGGATCCCTCAGGTTGCCAGGCTTGGTGGCAAGTGTCTTTACCTGCTAAGCTGTCTTGCCAGCCTGAGATAGGGACTTTTGAAAAAACAGTCCTGACGGAGGGCAGGGGTGGAGCATGCCTTTAGTCCCAGCACTCGGTAGGCAGAGGCAGGTGAATCTCTGCGAGTTTGAGATCAGCCTGGTCTACAAAGCAAGATCCAAGACAGCCAGGGCTACACAGAGAAACCCTGTCTTGAAGAAAAAAAAGAAAGAATAGCCCTGACTTCTCAAAGCAAGTGAAGAGCCAAGACCATGTGGGCAGCTGTGGGCCTGCTGGCTATGGGCAGGGAGCATGAGAGCCGATTCAGCCTTAGGTGAGGCCTCAGGGTGGGCAGGCATCAGTCAGGACAGGGAGCTGGCAAAGGGTGTTTAAGCCATGGAACAATATTTGAAAGTTAGCACACAGGCAGGCGCAGTCTCTGTGGGCTCAGGCGTGTCAGCCAGAGGCCTGTTGCTGGCAAGGTGGGCTGGGGCCAGAGCCCCCAGATAACCACACTCAGAGACAGATGGACTTCATTCATCTGTCACCCCCCCCCCAAGATTCATGCACCCTTTTCTCTGCCCTAGGGACTGTCCCACATGAGCTAGCATCACCCAGCTCCCCCGGCCTCTGCCCTCTGGTTGACTGCAGCCAATGGAGGCACCAGCACAAACCAAGGGTGCAGGAAGGATGCCAACGTCTGCCAGACCTTGATAAGCCATGGTTTGATAGTGGGTACGTCCCTCCCCCGGCGGCCCTGATGTCTGCCGGGTAATTCTCCTAAAACGGCAGGGTGCAGTAACACCTGCCCCGGGACCAATGTGCTATGATGCTCAGAGGCAAAAGGGCCACCATGTCCAGTAGCATGCATCCTTTGGCAACAGATGCCCCATCATGTCCTGGTCAAGCCAGCGTATTAGGAAGGGCACATTTCTGTGCGATGGGAAGTCTCGGGCTATGTCTCTCAGTTTCTGAATTATGAGTTTAGTTAGCCTTCCTATCATGGGCCTCAGGAAGATTAAGAAGCATGCCCACTAAGCTGGTGGCTGGTGATGAAGGGATGTGAAGGCAAGCAGTGTGGCAAGAGGCCAGTATGGTCTGAACTGTGGCACTGGCCACCTCTGGGGGCAGTGAGTCCTCTCTGGCAGCTGGCTGTGGCCAGGCACACCACACAGCTCCTGCCTCTGGGAGCTCATGGCCTCCTTCCCAGAACAGCCTCCTGCCAAGGCAAATGGAGAGAAGTCTGCTCATTCCACCCCCCACGCCCCCCATCCCAGGGCCCTGCTCCACAGGCTGGGCCCTTCCTGGCTTGGAAGGCTGCTCCCTCCCCACCCACCCTTATCATCACCCTCGCCCCAAGCAGAGTAGGGGTGGAGGGGATGGAGGGGGGTGTGTCTGTGGCCCCTCTGCATCTCCATTTCCTAGCCCTCAGGTTCTGAAAAATTCAAATGTAAGAAAAGGGCTCATGGGAATTCAGAAGCAGGCTGCTTCAAATAAGTTCAATATGTGAAAACTGAGACCCTAACCAAGGCCTCCCATTTTCTTCCCCTTTCCAAAATGGCCTTTTACAGTTTAAAGCCTAGCTGCATGGTAGAGATGCATATCTGAGCCCTGCGATTCCACGATCCCAGCCACCCCCTCTGCCAGGCCTTCGCTGGCCCCCAAGACCACAGGGCTCCCCTGAAAAAGCATCAACCCCCTTCCCCCTTGGTCCCATGGATCCCTTCCTCTAGCCCGCTGTGTGGGAGGCAGCCTGTGTTTCCGTGTGCCCATGCTGAGTGCATGCCTGGGACAGGCCTGTGCTGCAGCTGTAGCCTCGTCCTGGCCCTGTTTAAGGCTGAGTTATGAGCCTGTCTCTAAGAGCTGAGTGGCTGAGGTGGGAAAGGATTTACTGGCTGCATTCAGTCCTGGGCTTATTGCTAAGTGAGGGCTGAGGAGGCTCTTGTCTCACCCCTCCTGTGTCCCATCAAAATGTCCACCCTTCAAAGAGCGCCTCTGGGGCCTGTCAGCATTCTTCAGGAGCTCACATTCCTCGCAGCAGTGGTAGACGTGATGCTGTACCCATTTCCATTTATTTAACAAATTGGTTTAGTGTGTGTGTGTGTGTGTGCGCGCGCGCGCGCGCGCGCGCGCATGCGTGCATGGGTGATATATGTGAGGGTCTGTGTGTGTCAGGGCAGGTATGTAGAGCCTATTCTCCCCTTCCATTTTCACAGGGTTCCAGATCTTGGGTCAGCAGGCTTAAAGGTCAAGTGCCTTTACCAGCAAAATTATCTTCAACTCTTCAGTTACCAAATTTATTTTTCCAGTACTGGAGTTTGAACCTGGACCTCATGCACGCTAGTTAAGTGTTCTCCTTCTCTCCCTCTCCCTCCCTCTCTCTCTCTCTCTCTCACACACACACACATACACAGACACACACACACCCCAGCCTTTTTTATTCTCTTTCTACAGATTAAGGTACCATTGCTCTCAGAAAGACAGGCAATTTGCCTCCCATTAGGCATCAAAGAGACCAAATTGAAGGGACAAGGTCTTGGCATAGTTCTTGGCTTTTCTGGGCATGATGCCTCCCAGACATCTTTGGGGAGGTGGGGAAGCCCCTTTACTTTAGATAATAGAAAGTAGTGTTTCTTCCCCCATCTTCACCTTCCCCACTCCACTCCGCCCTCAGATCTCAGATAAAGGAAGTTTCAACCTGTCTGTCTCAATTTATTTGCTTTATGTTCTGGGTTAAGGTTTGCCTGCACATATGTCTGTGCCTGGTGTCCATGGAGGCCAGAAGAGGGCATCAGATTCCATGCAACTGGAGGTGTAGACAGTTGTGAGTTTCCATGCAGGTACAAGGAACCAAACCTGGGTCCTTTGCAAGAGCAGCAAATGTCCCTAGAGGAAAGTTCCTCACAGCCTGGAAGGCTAGCTGGGGCCTCAGGAAGGACCTCCAAGTGCCCAGTGCTCCTTTCCAGGCCCCTTCCCTTCTCTGTCTCTGCGTGACATTCTAGGGGCAAGGTCACAGCCCGTGGTGAACCCCTAGCCATGGAAATAGTCAGATCCTAGCCCTCAGCCCTCCACTGCACCACCCCTCCCCACATCTGCACTCACACGTGCTTGTTTGCTCTCTTCCTCCACACACTCTGCCCACATTCCTGGTCAGTCTCCTCCCAACCCGTCTCTAGGCAGTCTCCCTCTGTGTGCCCCTGGCTGGGTCTAGCCCTGAACCTGGACCACTGAGATTCCCACCAAGCTGCCTTCCCAAGGGAACTGCTGACCCGGGAAGCTGCTGGGCCAAGGGGCTGCACCAGGGCTGACCTCGTAGAACTCCCTGAGAGGCCATCAGTAGAATCTGCTGCCCCACAGGGAATTCAGAGGCTTCATTAGCCGTCTTTGCTTAGGTGGCATTTTCACAGCTGAAAGGTTGGAGGAGGGGCATAGTCAGGGCCAATGAAATGAGGCCCCTGGACACCAGTAGCTTTCTACCCTCTACAAATGTGCTCTGGCCTAGCCTGCATCTCACAGAGAAAGAGACTGGAGGTCAAAGGGTAGGCTCTAGGCTACAGCTGGAGTCAGCGGGCCTGCCAGGACAGGTGCCTAGAGTGCCTCATCCCCACCTGCAGTTGCCCCTCCAGCCTGAATGGAGAGGGACCTGGACCAGGTTCTGCAGAGCCGGCAGAGAGATCTTGAAGCCATGGGTTCTCAGGAGTCACATTCTATCAGCCGGAGAGATACTGTCTGCCACCAGGGACGGTTCCCAACCCTCCTAGCAAGGCTGGGCTACAGAGTGGAAAGGGGAAGGAAGGACCCCTGTGACGAAATCCAGCCCCCATCAGACATCCTAGCTGGGGTAAGGACAAATAAGGAAGTCTTCCCCCCTCCGTGTGTGTGTGTGTGTGTGTGTGTGTGTGTGTGTGTGTGTGTGTGTTCGCGTGCATGTACATGTAAGCACAGGTGCCAGAGGCCAGCGGAGTCGGATCTCCCTGGAGCTAGAGAGACAAGTGGTCGTAAGTGACTTAGTGTGGGTGCTGGGATTCAAACTTGGGTCCTCAGCGATCGCAGTACATGCTCCTAGCAGAGGCAATTGGGAACTAGATCACCTCCCCCTTCCCCTCCCCCAGTATCTACAACTCTCACCAGGCAAGGGCTGCAAAGGCCCAGGACAGGTGTCTCTTGGCTTCCTGCAAGCTTCTTGCGGAGTCCAAACGGGCAAACACAACTATCTTTTGTCCTTCCACATCCTCTTCCCTCCCAGGACCTCCCATTTCTGTTCTTTCCCATTCCCTTTTTTCTCCCTTCCTTCCTCCCCTCCTTCTCCCCCCCCCTTTAAGAAATGTGCTCTCCATTTTTTGCATTTATCTATCGTGGATGTGTGTACCCACTTGAGATACGGTGGGCATAAAAGCCAGGGGACAACCTGTGGGTGTCAGTTTTCTTGTTTTAGCATGTGGGTCCCAGGAAGTAGACTCAGGTTATCAGGCTTCGCCATCTAAGCCACCTTGCTGGCCCAGCTCTTTCCCTCCCTCCCTCCCTCCTTCCCTCCCACCCTTCCTCCCTTCTTTCCCAAACCCAGGGCCTTGCACAAACTAGGCAATCACTCTACCTCCGAGCCAAGCCCTCATCCTGACACTTTCATCCTGATCTTTCAGCGACTCCAGTTTCCTCAGGTGCCTGTTGAGCTTGGCTTTCGGGGCGGTCCAGTCAATGTATCTAGTATTCTGTTCCTTGGGGAAACTGAGTTGCAGAAAGAGGCCGAAGGCTTGCTGAAAGCTTATTCCTCTGTGGCTGAGCTGGGACGGGACCCATTTCCTCCGGTTTCCAGGCAGGACACTCCCTAAATTCTAGATGCCACAACCTATGTGAGGTCCACTGCAGAGGGGAGAGCCAAGCCACTTGTTTGGAAATTTTTACGATTTCAAGGTGGTCTTTTTAGAGCATTAAGACAATGGCCATCTAGAGCCCATGAGGGGAAGGAAGAGCGGGAACCCCATACCCTCATAGCCCCCATGCTCACACACACAGCCCAGGTAGCGCTAGGCCATCAGAGGGCTTAGCCCTCATGACTGAAGGGTTCTCCCAGCCAGATATTTCCAGAGTAGAATTCCCAGCTTGCCTCTGCTCCTTGTGCAGAGAGCCATGGGGCTGCAGAGCAAGCCTCCTGAAAGATACCTCTAGAGATGTCTTAAATACTCCCTTGGAAAGGTCTTAGGGGCCCCGGGGAGGGATTGACAATGCCTTGGCAGCCACCAGCAGAGGCTGCAGTGGGGTCATAAGGAAGGGTCTGGGGGAGTTGCCCAGTTCCTACCACCTTATGCAAAAGAGAGAACAAAGGGACCTTGCTGGGAGGTATTATAAGATTAAGTGGCTGGGCCCAGGACAAACCCAGCAAGCCCCTTGGGATCTGAATTAGTAAAACCCACTGAAAGAGGGGGAATTAACACCCTTGGTTTCTCATAGAGGCCCACAGTCCGCTTTTATCCCCGCCTGGGCCTCCTTCTGGAGCTAATCTGCTCCCTTGCCTAAGTGCCTGCTTGGGGCCTGTGTGAGGAGCCATATCTCACTACCCAGAGGCAAAGGGAGCCTTCCCTGGAAAAGGAGCTACCTGACCCCTGACCCCTGACCTCTAGAGGGCACTGACTCTGAGCAAGCTGGGTGGCCCAGCCACTCACCTGGCCCCTTAGCTGAGCTGTAATTTTGAGGGGACTCACTCTTCCCCCTCCTCCAAACCTCTCCTTCCTGCTAATGAGGTGAGGATTTGGGGACCTGTATTAGCTGAGTCAACTGGATGCAGCCTAAAGTCATCCAGAAAGACTATCATGATGGATTGGCTACATTAGACTGACCTGTGGGCAAATCAGTGAGCGTTAGAGGGCATGTGAGTGTGCGCAGGTGTGTTTATGTGTGTGTACATGTGTGTGTGTGTGTGTGTGTGTGTGTGTGTGTGTGTGTTGATATCTTAAGTAAACCAACTGATGTGGGAAGCCCCACCCACTGTGGGCAGCACCATTCCCTAAGCAAGGGCTCCTGAACTGTATGACTGAAGAAACCAAGCTGAACACAGGCCAGCAAGCAAGCAAGCAATTCCTCATTCATTCAAAGTTCCCACCTTGACCTCTGCACAATAATGGCTCTCACCTGGAACTGTAATGGAAATAACCTCCTTTCTCCCCTAAGTTGCTTCTTCTTCTTTTTTTTTTTTTTTTTTTTGTCAGAGTATTTTATCATACCAACAGAAATGAGACTAGAAGAGAGCTCAGCGGCTTTCCCAGGGCACAGCCGAGCTGTGCCCAGCTGGCGGCAAGGATGAGTCTTCCGGGCTGCAGGAGGGCTGATGGGCCGGAGCGCCCTCATCATAACCAGAGCTTTAGAACCCCGGTTTAACGAACGTCTGATCAGACTTTTAAGGAACAGGGGGGTGATGGAGATCCCAGGATCCAGTTCCCCTTGGCCTTCCCAGCCTCAACTCTTTCTGCACCTACTTCACCACAACCCCCCAACCCCACCCCTGCCCTTCCGGCTCTAGAACTCCCTTTTGCTGGCTTATTCCTCCTTTCTTAGGACCCAGCCCTGGCAGCACCACCCACCAGAAGGTGCCCAGCCATCCCTGGCCTGGGGCTTTTGGGCAGAGCGGACACCTTAGCAGCTCGGGGTGCCCGGGGCAGTCAAAGGTGTCGTGGCCACACCATTACTGAAGGGGAAGTGCAGTGGGTAGAGGAGAAATTTACAGCTGGCTGCCATGAAGGCATAAAACTGGGGCTGTGTAGCTGGAGGGAGGCAGAATGAGACCGTTGGTAGGAAGGAAGGAGAAAGGAACATCTGGGAGAAGAAACAGGTATGGGGTTCTGAGAGGAAAAGGTGACTCGTGTGGAGGGGAACTGTGGGACATCCTGGGCAGAGCTGGGGGCAAGGGTCAAGAGTCTCTTGAAAGCCCCTGGAAGCTGTTAAGGGCATTTTAGCAGTTCATGGAGGAGGTGATGAGATTAGCATTTCTAAGAGGTAATTTTCCCCCAAGCCGGATGTGCAGAGGGTGGGTGGACCTGACAGAGGCTGCTGCTGTAATCGGAGGTGATGGAGACATCCACAGTGGACAGATTTGGACACTGACCTGAGTTTTCAGGGGGAGGGTGAAGGAAACCCCCCTCCAGTTTGCCACAGGTGGTGGCACCGGGAGACCAGCATGCATCTGTGCTGTGCCCTGGGTACCCAGCTTGTTCTCCACGTGAGCATGCCAGGAAACATACCTGCACATATTGATGGGGACCCCATGGTGTGGATACAGCCTGTCCGTTCACATGCCCTAGAACTCCAAGGCACGTTCGCACACCTGCCAGGAAAGAGGCTTGAGTACAAAGACAACAAGACTAAGGCAGGGCACGTCCCCAGGCCCACCCAGGTCCCCTGGAGCACACAAATCTATTTGTGATGATAACCAGTATTCTTTGGCTCTTGGTCCATGCCCGGTGTTCTTTGAAACACTCACTGCGAGTTAACATTCAGCCTTCATGAAAGACATATTGAGTCTTTAATGTTTTTCAAGCTCTTATTACTCTTGTTATTATTTTTTTACTGTGTGTAAGTGTGTTTCTGTGTGGATTTGCACGTTGAGTGCAAGTGTCTGAGGAGGTGAGAGGCTTTGGATCTCACGCAAGCTGGAGTGATCGGATATGGATACTAGTTCCTGAAACTCGGTCTTCTGCAAGAGCGGCACAGACTCTCATCTGCTGCGCCATCGCTCCAGACTCTCTCTCTTTTTAAAAAAATATTATTATGATTATTATTAATTTACATGTATACATGTGCATGTCTGTACATACGTGCGTGCCTGAGGCTAGGGTCATCCCCTGGAGCTGGAGTTACAGGCAGTTGTACAGTGCCTGATGTGGGTGCTGGGATTTGAACTCTGGTCCTCTGCAGGAGCAATACCTGTTTCTTAAGCACGGAGCCATCTGTCCAGCCCTCCAGACTTTCCTTCTAACACGTTAGAAATATCTTATTTATGATATATATGCCGTGTTGAGCAGGTGGACACTCACCGCACTTCTGCAGCTTGCTCCTGCAGTCTCCGTTAATGCACGCTAGATAGATAATGGGCGCACACACTTCATGGGTAACATGTGTACTTTGTCACTGGTGTGGTACATATATGGCACATGTGGTGGGGCACACACACACACACACACACACACACACACACACACACACACAAAGTCTTTCACCTTTTCTCACACAGGGTAATTTATAGCCATCCGGCTTATGTCCGGACTTCCCATTAACATTAATGAGGTGACGACCTGGTATTCAGAAGCCCTTGTGGTTCAGGGGCAGGGTGGGAGGGGTGGCCAGGCCGAGAAAATGAAGGAGACCGTAGTCACAGAGGAACAACTCATTATCCGGCTGACTGAGGTTTGATTGTTTTTCCCACGGCTTCCCCATGTCCGCAACCGAAGACCAGGTTCTCCATGCAGCAGAGGGGGCTGGGAGCCTGGGGCAGGAAGAAGGCCAGAGTGGGTGGAAAGTGTGAGACAGTGGGCAGTGGCCTGCCTGACTTCCAGCACTGTCCCCTCCCTCGCTTTCCTTTCCTGCTGAAGTTACTGGAATTGTTTCCTGAAGGTCAAAGTTCATCGAGGCCTAGGTCCCCTCCACCCTGCAATTCTTGACGAAAAGCTCATTTCAATGTCAGACTGAACAGCTTTATTTTGGAAATTTTTATTTACTGACTCACTGGCCATAAAAGGAGTCTGGCCCCTATGTTACCACCCCGGAATGTATGGAACAGAGCACAGGACCACCTTTCGTTCCTCTCCGTCGGCACTGCAGAGCTCAGCAGACCAGAAGACCCTGCTCTGGACAGCCCGGCCACTTCCTAAGTCTTCTCCGCAAAAGAAAGCCCATTCCGAAGCAAAATTAAGGGTGGTCTCCCCTCAGGCTCCTCAGAACAGAGGTATTCAAAATCTTCAGGGCATTAATGGCCACAGTGGGTAAGAGTGGGGGGGGCACACACCTAGAATTCTAGCACCCTGGAGGCTGAAGCGGGAGAGTCATAAGTACAAGGCTAACCTGGGCTACATAGCAACACGGGGTAATCATAGTAAAGACCATCTCAAAAGTAACAAAGGGCCATGAGAAACTGCACTAACAATTTTTTTTAATTGCAGTGTATCCATAGACTTGATTGAGCTGAACACCCCTCGATCCTGTGAGGTTAGCAGGGGACTCTGGCCATCCCCATTTCACTGCTGTGACACTGAGGCTTAGAGATGCGAGGTTTGTCCTTGGTCAAACTAAGACTTGAACTTCTCCAGCTCTGAGACCCACATGATGTCTCTCCTAACAGCCAATGAATTACAAGCTTATGCTCCTGGCAAACGCCTCATGAAACCCCCTGAGCTGCCTGGGGCAGCCCCTGGAGGTGGGAGGTAGTGGTGCCTGGTTGCGGATCAGGGACGCTGGAAGAGGCTGCCTCCTCAGATCACTTCATAGATGGCATGTTGAGTTCTTAAATCCGAATGGCATCAGATGACTGTAGGATATGTGCAGGTCAAAGGTCCCTGTGGTAAAAGGGACTCCATAGAGCAAGGCCCAGACCCTGCCTCCACACTAGCCTGCCTTACGACATGTGAACTCCCATTCCCCAAAGAAGGGAAGGTGGTTGCAAGGTCCATAATGTCTATCCAATTTCCATGACCTTATCATCAGACTCTGGGCCTGGCACTGGATATGGCGAGACAAACTGGTCACAGCTCTCAGAGTCTGGACAGCCGACGCAGCTCAGTAAAGCTCCTGTCAGGCAAGCTCAAAGACATGAGTTAGCATCCTCAGTACTTTCAATAAAGAACTAAGCCTGGTTGTGTGGGTCTGGCAGTGATGTTAGCCTTCAGAGCAAGAGTGGGAGGTGAAGGATGGAGGATTGGGGTGGGGAAGGGGCTGGGAGACAGGTGGATTCCCGAAGCTCACTGGCTGGCCAGCCTAGCCAAATCAGTGAGCTTTGGGTTCAGTCTCACCATAACCCAAACCAAAAAGACTTGGAATCCGCTGCAGAAGAAAGCATTCTGTAGCTGGTGTCAAGCAGCCTGGAGTTGAAGCTAAACGGGCCATTCTCAGCCTGACTGGAGGGAAAGTCATGGCTACCTCAGGGAGCATCAATATCGGCATCTTCAGAGAGATGTTCCTACCTTCTTGTCAGGGCTGTCACAATGAGAAAACACACACACACACACACACACACACACACACACACACACACACACACTGTCCTAATGTCCCTCACAGACACATGCAGCCTTTACCACCACCCAGGTCTAACTCCTGGAATGTATATGAAATGAGTAGCACTTGGGGGGTGTGGGGGATGCTGTGATCAGTAGCTCCCCCCCCCGCAGCCTCTTGTTTTACCCCCTTTTCTGCCCCAGCAGAGGCTGAGGGACCCATACTTTCTCCTACCTCACCCCGAGTCTGGCTGCTTCAACCCTGGTGCTGTTTCACTTTGGGAGATTTACTTCAGCCAGCCACGGCTGACACGGAAAGCTAAGGCCTTCATCAGGGAGCTGGGCTAGACAAAGCTGACTCCATAGAAAGATGTTCCTATAAACAAAGTGGCTCACTGGCAGCACTCTGGAGACTGAGACAGAAGGGTCATGAACTTGGGGTTAACCTGGGCTACATAGTGAGTTCCAGGCTAGCCTAGAGTACACAATAAGACTTTGTCTCAAAAAACAAAACAATACAAACAACAAACAGAACCCCCAAAATCAGGGTTGGGGAGATGTTAAAGGGCCATCAGGCACAGAGCTTTTAATACGAGCAAGATAATATTCCGATACCATCCCAGTCTCTGCTAGAAGAGGGGACTCGTGCTTATGGAGATGCCATAAAAGCCACTCTTGTGGTGACAGCCAGCATTCCGAGTTCTGGAAGGACCCAGATCCCCAGATCCATGTCTATCTCCATTTTCTCAGCCCCTGCTGTAGCCCCTTCTCAAGCAACAGTAAATTACCCCCAAGCCAGAGGAAACAAGACAGAGGCCCCAGAGGAAACATCCCCACTAGAACCCCCAAAGTCGGGCCTGGCACAGTACCCACTGCTGACTTCCCATGGGTCTCTCGGAGAGGGCACATCAGGGAAGCTTCCAGGACAAGAGAATGCCTGCTTCTGCCCCACCACAATGGCTGGAGAGAGCTCTGTGCGGAAGAGGGTCCAGCTTACCCCACAGGCTCATTTTGCAAATGCTGCCTATGGACCAGGGATATTCTAGTTTCCCAGGAAATACAAACCAAACCGTGAACTCCAGCAAGGACCCGACCCTTCCCATCTGGTTACCAGCAAGTCCCAAAGCCCAGCATAATGACCTAACCGATCACATTAGGAGTCTGTCCTCTTCCCCATTCTGCCCTGTGGTGTGTGTATTAGCAGATGAAAGAAGTCTGTTCTTCAGTTTCACTGATGGACTATCATTTCCAGCTAGATCCACACAGTCTTTCTTGGTTTCACGTAAATTCTGTTTAACCACACAGTTGTTCTTCTGCCCGAAGCTTGCTTCCAGGATAACTGGGACCAGCAAGAGACTGATGTAAAGGATAGGGGGGCCTTATGCAAAGGCTGGAAGAGGATCCCACTACCTCCCGGGGGCCTCTGGGTGACACCACTCAGACCCTTATAAGAACAGAGCAAGTAGGAAACGGCTAAGACCCAGACAGCAGAGGAGGCTCTCTGAGCTCACACAGCATTTTGGTTGAGGAATGAAAACTCAGCTGTCCCGCCTCTACCCCAGGTGCTTTCCATCTGAGTCTAGATTCCCTTCTAGCCAAGCAGGAGTGACCTAGAGCCTGAGGCCCTGATTGTCCCAAGAAGCGACTGCCTGGCTACCTGCCGGCTGGGAATGCTGGGAACTGCCCAGAGGCAGCAGGTATCCCATTTGTTTGGAATAGCCTGGCCTTGTACAACCCTGAGGCCTAGGGGCCAGATAACTTTCTGCTCCTTGGATGCTTTGGGGCCAGCTGCAAGGCCAAACGCTTACTTAAAGACAACGAGAGCTGGAGAATGCCAGGGCATGTTTATGATGGAGATGGAGCTCCCGGCTCTGTTATCAGACCTCCAAGTCACAGCTCCTCAGGCAGCTACGGGACAGCAGCCAGACCCCAGGAAGGGGGACCAGGCTCTGAAGTCCGCCAGCTCATCCTCATGGTGAGCTCTGGCATGGTGTCTCTCCTGAGATGCCCTCACAGATAGTCTCTTACTCTCTCCACCACTGGGCCACCAGTGTCAGATGGCAGCTAGTCTGTGTATGACACATCAAGGCTTGAGAGGGTTCACATCTTTGCTGGAACTCGGGCAGCAAGGGAGCAAAGCCAGAGCTGCCTAACACTTGACAGTGGAGTGGCTCCTGGCACCGTCTGGGGCTCTGAGCACTTCCCAGCACCCTTCTTTAGAGTGGCCCTCAGAACCCACATCCCTGGGGTATGCCAACAGAGGCAGACACCCCCTGGTGGTACCAGGTCAGCAGCTTGGGCCTGGGAGTACCCTCCAAGCTGAAGCCTCTGTGGCTCCCCACAGTCACGTGACCCCTGCTGTGATGTCAGCCTTGGAATTATGGATACTAGCATGCAAGCCTTTCAGAGGAGTTGAGCTTAGTTCCCGGCATCCACAGCGAGGAGCTCACAATAGCCTGTAACTTCAAACCCAGTGGAACCCAGTCTCTTCTTCTGGCCTCCTTGGGCACCGCACTCATGCGCACACACCCACAAACAGACATACACATCTGCCTTAAACACACACACACACACACACACACAACCAAATTTTTAAAAAGTTTCGTGGGTGAAACTGGGAGAGACAGGGGTACTTGCTGCTCTTCCGAAAGAACTGAGTTTGGGTCCCTGTACCCACATCAAATGGCTCAGAACTTACCATCTGTAAGTTCAGCTCCGGGAGATCTTACACCTCTGACTCCTTCAGGCACTTGCACCCATGTGCTCATACCCACGTGCAAACACACCCACCTACACATAATTAAAAATAATAAAAAGGACCAATTGAAATGAGTTACGGAGACTTCCAGAAGCGCAGTCCATAGCCATGAGTCCAGGATGAGGGGTTGTCTTTGATGGGCATATTGTTTGCAGCGTCATTCTCAAAGGATCCGAGCGTGCCGGCATCAGGATTCTTTTAAACTTTTTCCCATTTACTTACGTGTGTGTGTTTGCCTGCATGCGGTATGTTCACTGCATGTATGCCTGGTGCCCCCGAAGCCCCAAGAGATCCCCTGAGAGGGATGGTTGTGAGCCACCGTGTGGGTGCTAGGAACCGAACCTGGGTCCTTCTAAGGACGGCAAATGCTTTGAACTGCTCCCCCAGCTCTCCATCGCCAGCAACACGATTGTTGACCGTGGTGCGTCCGAGCGAAGACAGAAGGTCTGTCTGCAAAAATGTAACCAGTATTGCAATATCTGGAAAGGAAAAAACCAAAAACCAAAAACCATACCTGCTGTTGTCACGCCTATCAACTGCCCGCAGAGTCTGTGGTCAGCAGCCCTGTACAGGGAGGGTGGGAAGCTGGGGAGACAAGCGCTTGCTGTGCAGGCATGAGGAGCCGCGTTCAGCACCCAGGGCGTATGGGAAAAATCAGTGCAACTCAGTGCCCTGCGGAGGAGACAGCCAGCTCTCTGGAGCTCACTGGCCAGCCCACCTAGCCACTGACCATCTCCATGCCATCAAGAGACCCGTCTCAAAAAAATAACATGGATGATACATCAGAAATGACATCCGAAGACCAGCAAGATGGCTCGGTGGGTTAGGGCACTGGCTGCCAAGTTGGGGGACCTGCGTTTGCTCCTGTGGACCCGCATGGTGGAAGGAGAGAACCAGCCAATCCTCTGACTTGCACTCGTGTGTACACACACAATACACAATCAATAAATAAGTGTAATTAAAAAAAAAAAAAGAAAGAAAGAAATGACACTCAAGGGTGACCTGTGGCCTCCAAACTCTTGGGCAAATACATGCAAGCACAGCCACAGGTGCGCGCACGCGCACACGTGGTGGAGATCACAGCACACGGCTGCAGTTTCAGTGGAGCAGGTCAGCTGCAATTATGCATTGACAATCGGTGAGCTATTAACGGCGACAGCGGCCACACACTCTTTCCCTCCTTGCCATTGTGTGAACACGATTTCAGACACGTTTCCTGGCTCTGGCCTCAGTTAATGCATTAATTATACTTTGCTTGACACCTCTATTCTCAGAGCTAATCTTTTGCATGCTTGCCTGAATTCTACCTTGCTAATCACATGAAAAGGCTTTGGGGTGGCTAGACAGGAAAGTTCCATGAATTCTCACAAGATGAGCCAAGTTTCGGTCCCAGACAAGATAGATGTTTATGGCATCTTCTTAAGTCTTCTTTGAAGTAATTCAGATGTTCTGTTCTGCAGCTCTTGGTGCCCATCTTGCTGGCTGAATCTACCAGCCTTCATCATAGGTGCTTGCTGAAGTCCCCCTTCCCCGCTCCTCCTCCTCTTCTTCATGAAATAGGGTCACTCTACATAGCCCTGGATGTTCTAGAACTCACTATGTAGACCAGGCTGGCCTTGAACTCACGGAAATATGCTTGACACTGCTTCCAGAATGCTGGGACTAAAGGCATGCGTCACCACACCGGGCTTAAATTCTTTTTAAAAACTGTTTTATTTCTATTTTTGTATGTATGGCTGGTTTGCCTACATGCATGTTTATTCACAACATACAATCATGCTGCGGTGCTTGAGGAGCCCAGAAGAGTGTGTTGGAGCCCCTGGGACTGGATTTACAGATGGGTGTAGAATTTCATGTGATGTGGGCACTAGGTATCAAACCTGGGTCCAGCTAGTGGTCTTGACCATGGAGCCATCTTTCCATCCCTTTGCGAGTCTTCCTTTCTTTCTTTTCTTTCTTTTTTTTTTTTTTTCCTAAATTCATAGTCCTCTTAAAGGCCCCTCCCCATGTGAAGATCCTACAACCACTATAGCAAAATTGTCAGGGATTCTAAGGAAAGGGCAGGTTCCTGGGCAGCCCCGGTGCCTCCCTCGACCCTGAGTGTCTGGGGTGGGGCCTGAAAGCCAGCCTTTCTCACAAGTTTCCTGGGTGGTTGCTATGTGCACTCGAGTTTGAGACGCCCTGGCCCCAAGCACGATGGGTATTCGGGAAATGTTTGCAGAATGAGCTGTTGCCGAATGAGTTTCGAGAGCTGGAGGGTGAAGCACGTTGTGGAGCCGTTTGGCTTTCCATCCAGCCACGGCGGCGGGTGATACCATCTGAGAGCCAGTAGACCTGGGCTGCTACTTCCGGTTGCCACTTAAGCCAGAGCCAAGCCTGTGAGGACAGGGCACTGCACTGTTGCCCAAGCAGTTCTCACAGGTGGGAACCTAAATCCGGTGAAGGGTCGGCAAAACTCTCCCCCTCCAAACTGTACACCCCCAAGGCTGGGCTGTCTTATGGGGCCAAGGTTAAGTTCAGTGTAAAGCAGACTCCTCCTCCTCCTCCTCAATGCCACAAACCTTAATTCCGGTTTTACAGCCTGATCTTTGATTCTGTGTAGTATAGACTGATCCCCAATCCTGGGTATAGTCTGCCTACTGGTCTGAATGCAGATCGTTTGAATTGGTCTGAATACAGACCGGTTTCTTCATTCTGGCCATAAGTTTACCTGTCATCTTGGGCACAGACTTAACCTTAATCCTATGCAGCCAAAATGTAATCTCCTGCTAGCCCAGAAAACAAGCCGATTCATAACTCTGGTCAGAGCCTGATCTTAAACTCTGATCTCTGTGCCCCCTAATCCTTGCCACAGACTGTTCTATCTCTGCATAGGTTGCTCTTCATTCTGACCACAGGCTGACCCCATGGAGCTGGTCTAGGAGTATGAAGTAGAAGAAGCAGATAGCCTCCCAACAGAGGGCAGAAGCTTGTCTACAGGAGGAATGTGGTGTACCCCAGCCAGGGTTTGGAAATTTTGTATTTTTCACACAAGAACCATGGTGGGAATTCATGGTGCTGGGTCCTTGTGACCTTGGCCATCCTCCAGTTCTTTCTGTGCCTGCCTGGCCGTCCCCACCCCACTAGCCAGCTCCCTCAGAGGGAGATACATAAAAGGAAAGGGGACCGGTCCGCCACAGGAATGTGCAGGTATCATTATGAGTGGAGCCTGGACACAGCGCTATGCTGCCATCCACCCTCTCCAAGATGGATCCCAGCCACAAGCAGAGGGGAATTAAGTCCAGGATGCCAGCAGGGCTGTATGCACCTGTGAATAAGAGTAGATACGCCTGGCATCTCCTTGTGCAACACAGTGCGTGGTTGGAGGGAAGGTTCTGGTCCTCCACAGGACTGGGGTGGCCCTTTGAGCATCATCCTACTCATGCTATTCTGGGACAGAAGCTGCACCTTGTTCAGGTTCCAACAGCTGCCCCATTCTGGCTGTGGGAAACTCTGAGAAGTCCCATTTCATGGAAAACCTGGAAGAAACTCCCAAGCGGAGGAACAAACGGGAACCTTGCCCCAGGGAAGGGTCTGGTTTGATAATGGAGACACAGCGAACCCACTCCTAGCCTATAGGTGACTCTGCAGTCTTCTGGGCTACATACAGGATGGTGGAGTTACTGTCAATTGAGTAGGAAAGATGTAAGGGAGTGCACAGACAGGAGTAACCATGGAGGAGAACCCTCCCTGGAGGAAGATGAAATCCGCCCCCCTCATCTCCTCACCGGACCGCCACCACCCTGCCCCAGGAATGTTCAAGGCCCAAACCATTTTTGCTTAGCCCTCATAGGCCTGAGGCCTGTACTCATTCCCTTGAGGAGCTGGGGAGGGTGGGGGACTGGACAGCCCTCCCAGACATTCCTCCTGCATTCCTGGGGCCATGCCCTCCTTCCTCCCTGCCTCAGACTGGTCATAAACTATTTCAGGCTTGCAAAATCTGGTCGGCTGGGTTCTCGCAACCCTCCCCACCATGAGTAGAGGCCAGAGCCCTGGCCAAGAAACCCATAGCACCCACAGGATCCAGAGGGTTCTGGTCAACTGGGACAGAGACAACCAAGTGACCTCTTGGGCCACCAACTGTCCAGCAGTTGGGAAACAGGAGGCGGGGTCTCGCTACTCCACGGAGCAGCATCCATGGAGCACCACTTCTCAGAACTGTGTGGGGAGAAGAGGGGGAGCCACAAGGACAGGCCAGCACGCATTGGGGCTAAGGGCATGTGTCCTTCTGTCTCCCTCGTTTCCTCCCACCTGCTCCCCATGCCGAGGCCTAGTGTCTCGCTCCCGTTTCGCAGAGGACAGACATGACCCCATTGCTCTAAGTGCTCCAACTGGACCACTCTCCAGCTGTGAGTGTTCACACCTCCATCCTCACAGCCTTCTCCAGACACGGAGCTCCCTGACCCACTGTGCTACCCCAGTCACCTCTGGAGAGAACAGCTCATCTCATCCCCAGCCTCTCCCTCCCCTGGACTGGCCCTGAGATCATCTAGCTAAGGTGACCCCCCCCCCCCCGGCCATCTCTAGGCCACTGCATCCCAGAGGAAAGCCTCTGAAGCCACCTGGCCCACAGGATACTTCTGTGCCTCTGAGACCTGGAATGGAATGAAGAAGGCCTGTTCAGGGAAGTGGCTTGTGGCCTGGGGAGATGGCTTAATAGGTAAAATGACTGCCATGCAAGCACCAGGACCTGAGTTCAGTTTCCCGGCACGCTCATGAAAAGCTGACCTACATCCGTGACCCCAACACTAGCGGGCAGAGACAGCCAGAGCTGGGGGGGGGGGGGGTCTTGCTGGCCAGCCCGGCCAAAACAGGTTCAGTGAGAGACTTTGTTTCAAAAGGTGGAGTATGGGCATACCTGTTTCTGTACTTTTTGTCATCCTGAGATGCCTCTAGCATCTCTGCACGTGTGTTTTCCTTGGACCTCACTGTTTGCCTCAGAAATGTGGAAAGATCTTTACTAATAAAAATGTATTCTGCTTTGGAAAAAAGAAATGGGAGGGAGAGGGATTGAGGAAGACATTGAGCATCAGCCTCTTGCCTCTACACATTCCTGCTCCATCCAATGTAAACACACGCACGCGCACGCACACACATTTAAAATCAAATAAGTAAAAAGAAGGCAGGGGATGGCTCAGTGATTAAGAGCACCTGTTGCTCTTGCTGAGCACCCCGTTCGGTTCCCAGCACCCACATGCGGCTCACAGCCTCCATCATCCCTGAGACACACATGGTGGGAGAAGCCTGGCTCCTGGAAGCCGTCCTCTGACCTCCGCTTGTGAGCCGAGGCACACAGAATCCATATGCATGCGAGCATGCAAACACACAAATCAACAATAAATGAGAAAGAACGCTTCTCGATAAACAGCATGAAGGACCAATAACAGAGCTTCTTCCTAGAACCGAGGGAATCAGGAGCAGATTTCTCTGGATCCGCAACCCCGCCCCCTCTCCTCGAGTCTTTTTTTCTGGACAACCCCTGATTAGATACCTCTAACCCTGTTTGCCTTAAAGAGTTTCACAGGATGAGCTCTCGAGCCATGTTTCAACTTTGCCCCAAAGGGCACCTGCCTGGCCTGTCCCTGTCTCGGGAGCTACCAGGAGAGCAGCCTTCAGGGTCCACACCTCCCCTTCACACCTTCTCCTTCCATCCCTAGACAAGCTGACCCTAGAGGATCCAGCCTCAGATTCCCCCTGAGCTTGATAAGCACCCCTGCCTAAGGATACAGACCCAGCGTACTCTTCCGGGTGAGCTCTCTTGAGACGCATGACATTCAGCCTCGAATGGTCATACGCTGATCATGCAGACGACATCCCGGATAATGAGTGTTGGGGGAAAGCCAACATTCATGGGGGCTTGACTTATGCCCAAGTCCTCCAGGCCCGCCCACCTCCCACAAGCAAGTCTCCAACATTCCCGCTTTCTAGAATCTATTCCTTGGAGACCATTGAGATGGTCCAGCTTGAGGCCAAGCCTGATAGCTAGAGTTCTAGACCCGTGTGGTAGAAGGAGAGAATGGACCCTAGAAGCTGTCCTCTGGTCTCCACCCGCACTCCCGAACAAGCACACACAACAAATAAAAAGCTCACCAGCAAGACACCATTTCTATTGGCCCAGAGAAACTGTTCGTAGTTTTGGACATGATATAGCATTTCAGCTGAACGTGTCACGGTCATATCGGGGCACAGAGCACCCCAGGCACCCCAGAGGGCGCTCATTTCCTTGTGTCCGGAAACAGTCAAACTCTTTTCGACTAGCTGTTTCGAAGCGTTAATCAAAGGTCATCACGCGTGGCTGTTCTGCTGTGCTATAAGAGCTATTGAGCTCCAGATGCACCCCTGTACCGAAAAGCCCCCTCTCTCTCGCCCCCATACCTGTGCCACCTGCTGCTCTAGTCGCTGCTCAGCATGAGTTTCCACCATCAAGGAGCTTCACAGGAAAGGGACAAAGCTTCATAGCCAACTACACACATGTACACTCACACACCCATACAACACACTCATACATACACGAATGCACACTCACATTCTCACTCGCACACACACTTGCACACGTACACACACGAAACCACTTGTATACACAAGGACGCACTCACATGCTTACACACCACACACACGTGCACATACATGCATGCACTCGCGCACGCACAGAATTCCTGCTGATGGCTACCCAACCTCCTGCTGACACCAGCGCCCCTCTGTCTGCGGTGGGGAGAGGGCACAGCCAGGAGGGACCTCCCAGCTGGGCAGTGGAGGCGGGCTCGCCAAAGGCAGGCACCTTCAGAAGCTGGGCTGAGAGATCAGGAAGGAGGTCTCCCGTCAGGGTGCCCAGCACCCTCCCAGCCCCCACCCCCACCCCCACAGACTTCAAGCACACTCCATCCCAGCTTTGCACCTCCGAGGCCCACCCCGAAGCACCGCTGATCCCGTCAGCGTGCTCATGGCCTTCCGTCACCAGATCCCTGAAGCCCCGTCAGCAGGCTGAAGTGTGGCCCCTTGTCAAACACACACACACACACACACACACACACACACACACACACACACCATACAAAATGTCATCTGCCAGGTGTGGTGATGGTGCACACCTGCGGTCCCAGCCCTTGGGAGGAGCGTGCAGAAGGGTCAGGGGGCCTTCGTTCATCCTCATCTACACAGTAAGTTAAAGGCCAGCCTTGGTTTCGGGAGCACATGCCTGAAAACACAGAGACAAACAACAGCAGAACCATCACCCCCGCCCTCCTCCACATCTCCGTTCATTCTCACCCCTACCGCCCACAGCCCTCACCCAGGCGAACCTCAGAGCTTCTATCTAATCAATGATCGATCTCACTCTCTGCCTAAATTCTTTACCAAGCAGTGAACTTTGGCTGGAATGATAGCCAGACCACAAACCAGGAGGGGACAGAGCTGTCTCTGCTCAATGGCTTCTCTTCCAACGGGGCTGTTCACACTGCCATCTGTGATGGCTTGAGAGAGGTGACTAATTCCTCCCTTAGAAACTGGTCCCCAGTTGGCCCGCATCAAACTCTATAACCTTTCTGAGTAAGCTCTCGGGAACATACCTGGCTTGTTTGAGCACACGCTTTGTCAGGTGCAGAAGGAGAATTAAGGGTGATGACCATGGAGGATCAGCCTGCATGGTCAACTTTACATTCAGAGAAGTTGGAAGAGGAGCCTGTCCCCGAATTGGCCATTTCTGAGAGGAGATAGTGGGATCTACCTTACAGAGCAAGCTAGGGCATTGTTTCTCAACCTGTGGGTCACGACTTCTAAAGGAGATTGTCAAAGGATTCTTTCACAGGGTCACCTAAGACCGTCAGAAAGTGCAGGTACTTACAGAACAGTTCATAGCAGTAGCAAGCTTACAGTATGAGGTAGCAGTGAAAATAATTTGGGGGTCACCACAATGTGAGGAACTGTGTTAAGATGTCACAGCATTAGGAAAGCCGAGAACCACAGTACCGTGTGTGGCACTCTTGGCCCAGGCAAGAAGTAGCCATAATCTAGCCTGGCATGTCTGTGACTGAGCTAAGCGTCCAGCTGTGGTAGGGGTGAGGGAATGAGGGGGAGAGGGAAGAAGGAAGGAAGAAAGAAGGAAGGGCCTGCTTCACACTGGGTCCAAAGTCTCACCTGAAAGCAAAAGACTTGTGTTGGGGGCTGGAGCAATGGCTCGATGGTTAGGGGCAACTAATCCTTTCACAGAGGAGCTCGGTTCAGGTCCCAGCACCCACGGCTAACAACTCTCTGTGTCTCCAGTTCCCGGGTTGCTGACAGTCAGTCTCCTCTAGCCTCCGTGGACACCTGCACACGCTTGATGCTACATACATACATGTAGACAAAACATTCACATCAAAACATTTTTAAAGACTTATCTTAGGATTATGGGATTTCTCTGCTGATTCCTGTCTTAGTTTCCTTCCCTGTAAAATGGAAGAAAGCACCTGCCTCCTCAGGCTGACTTGAGAGTCCAGCCTGGAAAGAACACCCAAGGCCTTTAGGTGGGCCTGGCTTGACCTCAAGGCTGGGAGGACCTGGAACATTCTGGAACGAGAAGAAAAACCATGTTGTCTGTGTCATCTGACCGGCGTCATGTTCAAAGGGTTTTGTTTTTTTGTTTGTTTGTTTGTTTTTGTTTTTTAACATATGTCACTCCCCAAACCAGAATTAAGTTGATTTCTGGTGACGCCCATGGATCCACTTCCTGCTTTCCAGGTTGGAATCTGAGCTGAGGCGCCCTCCCCGGCTTTGATCCCTTTGATCTTCAAGATTAGCTGGAGACTGGACGTTGTATCTGCTCTCCCCTGGGCTAGTTTTCTCCTGCCCTTTGGCCGAGGGCCACAGAACTAAGAGCTTCCTGCTGTCACCATCAAGGCCACTCTAATCTGAATGTTTCTGGGCTCTTGTGTATAGAGTCAAATCCTGAGGGGACAGAGCAAAGCTTTAGAGGACCATTTCTCCAAGGGCAATCTTCACACCAGAGGCCTGAGCGTCATCTCCTGGGGGACACCGTTGGACGTACAGATTCTCAGGCCTCACCCCCATACCTGCACACTCTGGAACCTAGATTCCACAGTTGGCCAGAGTCACAGCTGCACTGGCCCCTGCTGAGAGGAATCTCCCAGGGGTTTGGCACGGAAGTCCAGCAAACCCCACCCTGGCCCGGCCTAGGGCCATTTCCCCAGTGGAGACCTAATCAAAGAACCTGAATCCTGGGTACCTGTGTACTCCCGATCCCTGTGTGCCTAACACTCTAACAAGACTAGGGGGCCGTCCCTGGGGAGATGGCTCAGTGGGTAAAGGCTCTTGCCACCAAACCTGACAGCGTAATCTGATCCCTGGAACCCACATGGTAGAAGGGGAGACGGGACTCTCAAAAGTTCTCCTCTGAGCTACTCTTATTACTATTAACCCTTCTACACTGCTATGCACACACTAAATAAGTAAATACTGTAATAAGTTCTAAAAGACTCAAGCGGCGATGGGACACGAGAGGTTCCATCCCTACCTTCAGAGAGTGCAGCGAGTTGTTGCTGGATGCTAGAGGCTGCTGTTTCCCCTGCACTAAGCTGTTTGCAGACCTTCCAGGAATTAACAAGACGGTGACCGTGAAATAGCACCAACCAGGGCAGTGAGGCGTGAGCACAGGAGGAAGCTAATTGGCCAAGGTCTGCACCGCATAGGGAGCGAGGTGGCTGGGATCAGCGCAGTTTGGAAGTTTCTCAGAGAGGAAAAGGTTTAGCATTGAAACGCAGTCTCTGCCTCTGACCTCTTTTTGTCTCTACCTCCTTGACTCTCACTCTTTGCATCTTCTTCCCACGCCGGGGTCCACTCCATAAATGAACAATCTCTCCTGAAGACGGCCCGTGATCTTATGATTAAAACCGTAGCAGGTTACAGGAGATGGGTCAGCAAGAAGCATGGTGTTCAGCCAGCATGAGGACCTGAGTTCGGATCCTCAATACACATGTAAAAGCCAAGCATAGCAAATGCACCCGTAACCAGTGCTGCAGGCAAGGACAGAGGCTGGCAGATCCCTGGGAGCAGTCTAGCAGAAACAGCAAGCTCCAGGTTCACTGATGGACCCTGTCTCAAAAGGCAGAGAGCCGGCCTGCAAGACTGCTAAGCAGAAAAAGGCGGTCGCCACCAGCCTGGATGACCTGAGTCCACACGTGTGGAGGGAGATAACTGAGTTTTACAAATTGGCCCCTGACCTCCATCCCCCAACCCCCTCCCCAAATAAATAAATAAAATGTTTTTAAAATGAGGAGTACAATAGGAAAACATCTGATGTCAACTCACGCTCGAGCACGCGCACAAACGCACACAGCGGCACAACCACCAAGAGCACGGACTAGCACATGCTATATGACCGCACATCAGACTACTAGTCACAGATAGAGAAGGATACCTGCCGCTCCACGCTAGAGCCCAGATGAATTTTGAAGCAGGGCACTAAATGAAAACAGCCAGCCACACCGGACGACACCTCTTACCAGACCGTTAATATGAAACTTCTGGAAATGGTCAAATGATACAGAGATAAAGCAAGTA